>NW_028262290.1:43810277-44449722 GCF_047370975.1 Nipponia nippon | reverse complement strand
GCAATGTGATTCATGGATGCCAGAAAATCTCACTATTGTGCACCGTTGTTCAATTTGCATCATTTTTCATTTGCTATCATACATACTCTAATAAGATCATTTCTGCTTCAGTTTCCTGAGTGGGAGTTCCCTGAGGACTGGATTTCATTATCAGTTTTGATGGCTGAATGCTTTCAACCTTCAGCTTACATCCAGACAAAGCATACAGTGAAGAATAATGCAATAAATGTCCTGTCATTACTTTTACTGACAAAGTACAATGGTCTAGTCATTGTATGCTTTTCAATTTTACAGAATACTTGGTTATGTTATGCATCACAGTCTTTATTTTTCATATTTCTTATCTCAGTCATTTAAAAACCATTAACCAAATCCCCACACTCCTAAAGTCACTTTAAAAACAATTATTTTGAAAATAAATTAATTCTAAATTCCTTCTATGTGCTTGTGATCTGTCATGCCTTTCAAGTTCAAATGTCTTAGGTTTTACATATAGACACAAGGGTTTCGTTTTAAAATCTCAGAAAGGAGAGTCTGGGAACTGGGACTTCAATAAAGACCATAATTGCCCTTTTTAAAGAACAAGGCGTGGTGACAATTGCCTCTTGTTTCTTTGTTCACCCAAAGGATTCCAGTCATGTGTAGGTTTAATCCAACCAAATCCTCAATTAAGCAACAAAATTCAAAACCCTAGTCCAACCAAGTAATAGAGTATAAATGCTCAGTATAAAAACTCAGGAGACACAACCCATCTTAAAAAATAATGTCCAGAGTAAAACTGAGCCACTCTGAGTTGAAGCTATAATCATTAATCTATGGAAAAAATATCTTTAATGTTGTGAATGTAAATCATTTAGCCTTTCCCTCCCCACAGTAACAGAGAGACACTCAAATATGAGGGCAAGGAGGAGACAAGACTCTAAACTTATGCATATTTTTCAAAAAGAGGATAATAAGACATCTTCCTCGAACAAGTATTTGAAGGATATTGTGAATAAGCTAACTCAAAATATTTTGGCCCTTAAATTTTGAGAGGTAGATATTTCTCCAATATCCAACAGCACGTTAATCTGGACTCTAACCTCAGAAATAGAGGTCTGTGCTCCAATTCCTCTCCTGACTTTGTCCATTCTGGCATGTGAAATGTCTCTCCCGGTCTCTTCAACCCTTCTCATGAAAAGCCTATGCTAGAAAAAAACATTTTTTTAATCACAATATTAAAACAAACAAACAAAGAAAAAAAAACCATGAATGCCCAATCAGTTGCACAAAATAGAATACTTCTCCTGAGGATACCAATAACTTAAAAAAAGTTCTACACTTTTTTTTAGGAAGACATCTGTCAAATGTGTTTTCACCACAAAACAATCTGATAAGAAACTAGAAAACTTCAATGAAAACAGAATATATGTTGCTACTATAAAGAGCAATTCTTCAATGACAATCATAACATTCATACTAGCAAATTAAGTGATCTTGGAAACAATCCCAGACACTGAGGCCAAATGGTCTGGAGCAGCCTGAATCTATGCTTATGAGCTGCCTTAGCATCCAAAAGTAAGTGGCTTAATGCCTACTCCATTCCCACCAGGAATTGTCCCTGGAACATTTTAACTGCTGAACCGTACACTGAAGAATTGTTTTTGAGAAGACTAGTTTAAACAGTCCAGAAGTACAGTCAGGAATGACCCTGGTCACTGTTTTCACAGGGCAGATCATCACACTAAAAAAGGACCTTCTACACATGGTTCCTGGGATTAGCTGATCTGGAGCACCATTTCCCTTTTGGGCTTTGCTCTTGAGAAAGTGGTAGAGCAGTAGAACAAGGTCTGAGAAGGCAGTAAGTGCAACCAGATTTCAAGAACACAGTCCATGAACAGATATTTAAAGTGTCTAGGCTAGAAAAATCTAAAAGAAGACATCACTGTAACTTTCAAGACTGACACAAGCAAATTATGTTGCACTTCTATGGATAGGTCAGTAAGTAGTAGCTGTAATTTCTGACATAGAAGATATTTAAGCTAGACCTTAAACAACAAAAGAATTCTAAAAAAAGGAAGATTGCTAAACACTTGCTTAGACAGCAAATCTCTTGATGGATGAAAATCCATCACTTGAGGTTTGTAAATAAGATTAGGCATACATTCATTGCCAATGGTTTAGGTAGGGTCAGTGTTACCTGCAGACAAACGGACCAGACTTATCTTCTTCAGACTTACTCCACCCCTGTTTCTTACGATCTACTTTGTGCTTTTTTCCCCTAGGTTCTTACAGATAACAGAGCAGAAAAGATACAGTTAATGTCACTGCAAAGCAAAAAAAATCTATATCTCTACATAATTTTCCCTTATTTCATTTGGAGGTAGGACTCCCAAGTATGTAGCAAGATACGAAGAAAACAAAAATGCAACTGCTTTTTTCTTTTAATAATGCAGTAACTTTTTTTTTTTTTAAAGAAAGTTAACTTCATTTAAGTTTTTTAATACTTCTTTGTAGTTTAGGGACACAGACCTCCCAGGAGACAAACCATCTGTCCAACACTGGCAGTGCATATCACCCTTACAGCGTCGTCCCTTTTCAACAAAGTTGAATAAACAAAATGAGTTACCTCATTATTTTTTTTTTTTTACTCCCAAGTCTTAAGAGGGACCAAGTGTGTGTTGAAACAAGGATTAAATGAACAAGAAAAATACCATCAGGAAATTTTTCCAAGTACAGTTGAAGTTTTGCTGAGGGTATAATAGAGCAAAAATGCCAAAAGACACATCTTATTATTTGTATTTCTGTGTAACTCCTGTCTCCATTTCTAGCTCCATCTTCTCCATATTCCCTAACGACAATACACACCCTTGCCGAACTGGGCCAGTCTTGCTTCTTCTACGCACTTCACTTTTTTGCAAGTCTTTAGAGGGTCACCAGAAGTTTTCCCAGCTGAGCTTGCTTGACCTTGTCCATTTTGCAGAAATTTATGTTATTTCTAACCACAGAGCTGGTCTGCAAAGTGAATTTCCTATGATTGACATCTGCAGTGCTGTATTAGGGTAGCTTTAGCGTAATTGGTTAAAACTGAGGCATCCCACTCCTGCTTGCATAGCAATCCCCAAAAATAAGATACTATAATGATCTAAGAAGGAGTTATACATCAGTTTAATTGAGTGCCCTTATGTCTCACCCTTTTCTGTGCTTGAAAGTCAGATGAATCCCTTGGTGAACATGAGTTCCCAAAATTTCCCAGCTCTATCATTTTTACACTGATGCAAAAGACAGGGGATCAATGAAGTGTATCTGGTTGAAGGTGAACATATCTCAGTTCCAGCTGCCTAGCAGCTTCAGGAATTGTGGACTGAGCTAAGGATATTCCATCCAAGCATACCAAGGGGTTGGAGGGAAGCTGAGAACACCTGAGAAGAACCAGTGACCCATAGGCTTGGAAAATCGAGGGACCAGGATGCATGACCAGACTGGTGTTACCAACACCCTTCATGCAAGCATTTTTCTTTGGCCAGCAGCCTGACTGCTCCCAGAAGAGTAGAAACTTTGTAAACCAACTTTCAAAGGCTGTAAGGTTTTTGAATATGGCCAAATAAAATCCTCTCCAAAGAAAAACTTCAGCCAACATAAAACCAAATGTATATACAGTATTGTTCTTGGAAAGATTTTAGATCCCTTGGCCACAGCCTTGAAAATTCTCAATAATTATGCCACTTCCCAAAAATAAAATACAGGCTATATGATAAACAGTTCTCATCATGTAGAAGAGTCAACATTAATCAGGTGTAAGACCTTCATAATGTTTTCTGTATATACTTCAGATAAGAAAAGTTATTTTAAAAAACATTCTCTTTGTCATTTCCCTTTTTTACAATGAACATACTGACATTGATAGAATTAGAATCAAGCATCAATTAAATGTCTGACCTTGAAAATGTTACAGAAGTAATGCCATGAATATATTAAGCATTTTTCACTCATCTCAGCAGGCATGATATTATGAATTATGTAAAAGCGAGCATCAATTTTTCAAAGCAATAGATGTGACACCACTATATGGTGAAAACAAAGTACTTACATTAAATGAGATATGCAGCTGGTCCAAACTAATGTGAGGTAAACAGTCTTCATTTAAAATATTTATCAGATATAGAAAAGATTACATAGCTACACTTTGCAGTATGCATTTTGTGACCAGTCTTGTTCCATGGTATTTAGTGTGGTTATTGTGATGCTAATGTTTTAGCATGTTGACAGCCAGGACAGATTTTGCCATTACTGGAGTCAGGCCACTACAGTTTCTGTGTATGTGCGGACTGTGTGTATTTCACAATTTTATTCAATTTGCAGGAGATCAGAAGGACAAAAAAAATTGAAAATATTGTCACAGAACCTAACTTTTAACCTCCTTTTAACAGTTAAAGAAATGTTAAATAATAATCTTAATTTTAAAAGGCTTTCTTGTCACTAAAAGATTACTAGAACACTGAAAATATTATCTAATAGACAGTAATTTTATATCTGCATTTTAAGCAATAAAAGGTACATAACCACTCTGTTTTCTCCTTTCTTTCTCAGGAGCACCATCTCACCATAGTAAGGGCAGTCATAACTGCCCAGCAAAACAAAACAAGATGAAAAATAGGTCTCAGACAATTTCTCTTTCCTTCATAGATTAGTTTTTGGTCTGAAAAAGCAAGAGTATGATAAAATATCAGTACCATACTCAAAATGGCCATCATTAAAATAATATCTATTTTCTCAGTAACCAATTTTTGTTTAACATTTTTTTATACTTTGGAGTATGTTCCCCAGCACATACGAGAGCAAGTAGTTTTCTGGATTAATTCAGAATAACAATTCCACTTTCAAAAGTACCTTGGGCATTTAGAAACATCTCCATAACTTAGATGTAGGCTACTCAGTGACTACAGTCATCATGGATATTTTACCCAAAAATAATTTATTGTTTTTCAGAAGTGATTCTTGTACTTAAGAGTCTACAACAGCAAAATATACTACAGTTGAAAATGACAGCACACTCTGCATTTGGAGTATAAAATAATACAAATGCTTGCTAATAATTTGATTAAAGTATTTATTGACTGATCAGACATTGTCAGGAGTTATATGCGAAACATACAAATATAAAAAAGAACAAAAAGAATTATGCTATTCCAGTAGCATAAATTTGAAACAAATATAGGATAACATCTCAAAGATTTGTTGAGAAAAAAACAAAGCCGTAAATCTTTAAAGAAATGCGGTCAGAATCATATGAAATGCCTCTGAATCAAATATTTGTTTATCAAGACTTCTGGAAAATAGGTGATTTCTAAGCTCAACTCTGGCCATACTTTAGTGTTCCATGTAAAGAAGCAACTGCAAATCCACATATCTATATATACATATTATATACAGCTATATTAAAAGTGCATTTATATACACATATATATAATTATACCTACATACATGTATACAATACAAACACATTTATACAATATACAGTTATGTATACTCCCTATGCAACAGCTAGCCATTGAAATCCAATTGCATTTAAGCAGCTGTGATTTACTGGGAGAGTTTAGCTTGGAGAAGAGAAAGCTCAAGGGAGGATCTTATCAATGTATATAAATACCTGAAGATATTTAGCTGCAAAGAAGACAGAGCTAGGCTCTTCAGTGGTGCCCAGTGACAGGACCAGAGGCAGCAGGCACAAAGTGAAGCTCATGAGGTTTCCTCTGAACATCAGGAAACACTCTTTGACTGTGAGGGTGACCAAGAACTAGCACAGGTTGGCCAGGGAGGTTGTGGAGTCTCCATCCTTGGAGATATTCAAAAGCTCTCTAGACATGGCAGCTAGCTCTAGGTGGTCCTGCTTGAGCAGGGGGCATTGACCAGATGTCCTGCAGAGGTCCCTTCCAACCTCAGACATTCCACGATTCTCTGATTTACAATGTCTTTTACAGTTTCAAAGACAAGGGATATCTCCAGTACAATTCCTATCAGAAAGAAGAATAGATCCATCAGAAATATATTTATGGAGGATATAATTCAACCTAGAGATCAATATTTAAAAAAATGGATCTAGATGTCAAATTTTTGAGAAATTTCTTAACTCTCTAGCACTAATTATTATTTTCATAGAATTTTATAACACAATATGCTTTTAGTTTGAAGAAGTGATCATGTTTAATGTTGTTAGAACACTGAGGCTACATGGCTAATTAAGAATGCAATTCGCAGAAAAGTGTGGTAATAAACAAATCTAATGGCACATATTTGTGTAATTAATGATAGCATTGATTTTTCCATAGTTTAGCTTTTGAGCATAGGGATGTTTGGTTACTGTTATGTATAGTTTTAGCATCGTGTTAGAAGTATTCATCATGAGCAACAAGCAAAATAATTAGTTTTGAGACAGAGGAACTGAGGCTGTAAATATTGAAGTAGCAACATAAGGTTTTAAGAAAATGCCTGAGGGATACATAACACAAATCAATCTCATGGAAATTCTCATCACAAAATGTATTCTACTTCTTGTAGTGTACCAAGTGCTCTCACAGAGACTCAAGATAGGGAAAAAAACTTCCAGTACATACCTGGACAGGTATTCCTCAGCTGCTAAAGGACAGATGAACACTGCTACCCATATAAGACTATTTTCCATCACCCAGTCCTCCAGCAGCTGGGACCAGGTTGCAGGATCACTACCATGTTACTGAGCACTAGCTTACTATCCAGCAATACCAATCTAAACTGATAAGACAGGCTAGGAGGGCACAATTTAATTTCTGACAAAGTAGTTGTAGCCCACAATATTTTTAGAAGATTTTGTTCTTTCTTGTCACTTTTTATATTACCACAAGAAGAAGGATAATACAAGGCTTTGAACCTGGGGAATGGACCTGAATTATAGTCCAGGGTACGATTGTCAGAATCCCCACCCAGCCATGGGATACTTGTGCTCATACCCTGCAGGAGGTGACGAAAATAGGAATCAGTTGTCAGCAAAAGACAGCTCATGTAATTTTGGCCCATATTTAGTACCTTGCCCACTTTTTCCAGCTGGCCTAAGAAAGCAAGCAAGCAAGAAAGAAAGAAGGAAAGTGCTCTGCTTCTGCTAGTATATAGTCACAATAAAGCCTTGTTTAACCTAGACACACGCACACAAGCTATTAACATCCTGGGAAGGTCAAAGACAAAATAAGTAAAACCCCATTAGTCCTCTCCAGCACTATGTAGGATGATCATAACAGAATTCTGGAAGTTAGTGCAGGACAGGCAGAAAATCTTTTAAAAAATGCTTTTATTCTCTGTGCAAGAGCATTGCGTTGTTTTGTTAGAAGAAAGGGTCTTCCCTTTAAAGCAAGTCTTTGAGATTGTATGGGAAACAGCCATGACACATTTCCTACCAAATTCAAGCCAATATGTAATATTGAATCTTGATTTTTATGGGCTATGGGATACTTGCTGACGGATTCTTGGAAGCATTAAAGGAAAACCAGGAAGAAGAAATGAAATTAAGTCCTAGCCTGGTTAAAATCAAAGGCGAGTTTCTCACTGATTTTGACAGAGGCAGGATTTCAATCCCAGACCTCTACTCTGCCTTCAGTGTATTTTCTTCTACGTTTGTTGGACTTAATTACATACACACACACACATTTCAATTAAGTTAAATTTGAAGGAATACTTGGCAATCTTAAGTAATTTATTTTACTGTTTTTCTGTTTGTTAGTTCCAAAGGGCATTGGAGATGTCATTTATGCTTGTACTAGAGATTTTTGTAATTGTTGGGGGGTTTTTTTGAGTTTCTTCTGAGCACCTACACTGAGCCATGTGTAACCTTCCACAGTTTTGGAAAGTATCATCTGCTTTTCATGGATGTATTCTTTAACTGAAAGCACTAATTTAAAGACAAATAAAAGTTACACCTAAATTCTGGACAGGGTCATAACTTGGAAGAAAAATGAGCCTTTGCAGTCCAGAGTGACGCATTTAGGACCTCAGGAGCAGCAATAAGGTTAGAGCAGGTAAAGTACGATGAAGGCAGGGATCAATAAAACATAAAAATAAGATAGAGAAATTATTGCTATATTGGAACAAGGCATTCCTATACAGGGAAAAAATACACTATTTACTGTCTGTAGTTAATAAGTATATGAAAGAGAAATATAGTGTAAACAGCTGAAAAATAAATGTGTGCATGGTATAGAGAAATATTAAAATACATTTAGTGGTCATGTCACAAAAATGGATTATTTTTTTCCTCTCAGTGCTGTTTTTCACTGGGGAAAAAAGGGGTGGAGGGAGGTTGTTATTGCTGTAAAGAGCCTATTTTCATTAAAAATTTTTTGGTTTTCCCTGGGAAGTTGAAAAGCAAAAGTGTTTGAGTGAAAATTTCTAACTGAATATTTCCTGGTATTTAGATGCCTTTTACTTCTTTTATTTATAATTATTATCATTTTTTCTCATAAAGAGATCAGCATTTTACAGCTGGCTGCTCTCACAAGAGCAACTCGTGGGACTGTTCTTTCCCAACAGAGGGAAGAACCTGAGAGCTCAGGTACTAAACCCTCTGGGAGGTTCCTCATAGTGCTGGGTCCTAATATTGCTCCTCTTCTCTTATAAAACTTGTTACATACACCCACTGAAGGTATGCTCTTCCCCATATAGCCGAAGTGTGATTCTCATACCTAACTATACACAACAAAGTGTAAATGTTCCATCTAATATTTGCTTTAAAGAGAACAATAAGTTTTCTTTAACAAGAGGTAACAACAAGCTGCATCCCACTTTCTGTATACTAAATAGAAATGATTTTTTTAAAAACACACACAGTTTGTAAGCAAAAGCTTAATTAAAACTTCAGGAAAGATTTCAAGCATGTAAGAAGGGATTCTTGTATGTCTTATTAGAAACTGATTCAGCTCTATTTATGGAAGATCTACACAGCGTAAATCAATTAGTTCACTACAACAGGAATTAATTATTCTGAGTTTATGGCAGTCAGGTAGTTAGCATACATGGACCCACCTTGCCAGAGCATGTTCCTACTCTAATTCATCCCAGCCTGAAGAAAGGGATCCAACAAGACATGCCTGAGAGACTGATAGCAAAGACTGGACTTTCATTAGCCCCACTTCCAGGAAACAATAAAGTCTCTTTCTTGCATAACTCCAGTAACATCAAGTAACATCTTTGCAACCAGGCAGTTCCTCAGTTTAGAGGTATTTAGAAAACTAGTGGTGTTTTTCAGGTCCATTAACAATTTTGGAAATAAACACAAGCTTGTGCATTACTTAAATATTTCCCCAACAAAGTAAAAACAGGAAATGGAAAGGAATTTTGTTTAAGATGCAGTTAACAAAGCACTATATAGAAAGCACGACTGTGGTAAAATGAACTGGAGAATACTATGCAGTAACTAATTTCTTACGACAAGTGATTTATAGCCTTTCTGTTAAGAATTCATATGTGCTTTATAACCATTTTATTTGCACCATCTTGGTTTTCATCCTCAGAGATAATTTTCTCCTGAAACATCTCAATAAGCAATAAGCATATGATAAACTAAAAGTTATCATAGCCGAAACTGTAGAAAAGTTGGTGCTTTGGAAAGCTGCCAGCCCTGATGCATCAGTTCAGACAACTTGCATCGATTAATGTTTCTGTTAGAAGAGACTATTCCAGGGTTTGCTTTGTGATCCAGCAGAGATCAGAAGGCACTATATGGTCTTTTAAAATACATTAGGATCAGTCGAAATATGTCTAATGTTACAGTGAAAACTAAGAGAGTCAGTAGAGGTTAAAGCATATATTCTGAATTCCATGCATGTCCTTGGCATCACCAGGAATTATGCATGTGGAACTGGGAAAATATCTTTACATTATTTACACAGTTTTCAAACTGACTACAACAAAATATTAAATCTGCTTGTTAATATAAAACCATTAATAGTGGTAAACTAAAATGGTGGTACAACTAAAAGTGGTAACTTTTAGTTCAATTAAGTTATCAGACCATGATATTCTCTTACTGTAACCACAATGATTCAAAGGCTAGAGAATGAAGGAACAGAAGTACTAAACTAGACTGTAATGTAATATAAACGTGAGTTGCATTCCTCATATCTTTGTTAACTGACATACATTTTCAGAAAAAATAGTAGTATAAAAATTTAAACAATGTGTTTGAGAATATTTCACTCAGTGCAATGCAACAGCTTCTTTTATAACAAACTGTTTTATTAATACATTTTAACTGATACTTTAATGCTGTATAGCATGTTATTTTGAGGAACAAATCTCTTTCATAGAGGTTTTTTCAGTAGATAATTACACAGATGGCTTTCAGTAACAGCACCTATTTCACAATAGGATGATGTTTCTGTCTATATCACTGTCATGTACCTAGTCTGGATGCAAGTCTTACTAGAGCCAAATATACTTTACAACAGATGAAAGAAGAGGAATGAGGGGGAAAAAAGAAAAAAAAGAAAGGAAGAAAAAAAATAAAAAAGAGCCCTGTTCTCCTGATTTTACTCCATTAAACCTTTTAGACTGCCAAGAAAATTCTTAGTTTTTCACTCTGCTGCTATTGTGGTACCAATAAAGTAAACACACCATAAAATAAATTTACCTTAGTGTGTATTTTTTGCACTTAACTGTATTTCCAAGCACCAAGGGCTTTATTGCCAACAAAAGAAAATTTTACATTTCATGAGACTAAATAAAATCTGAAAAAATAGCTTGAAAGGGATATTACTTGATGAATCTGCCAATTTCGTAGTTCAGTTATTTGTCTTTTTTCCATTGCAGCACCTGTAATTCATGTACATGAAGTTCTCTGCAATTCTATTTCATTCTCCTTCCACTCTTCTTTCTCCTCAAAGTATTTCTTTGAGTATTCCCAACTGAACATGAAAAGTCCTCAATTCCTTTGAAAATTCATTCTAACTAAATTTGATTTGCTTATCTCAATTAATTTTTTCATTGTCATTTCAAAGACAGGCAGGCTCCTAACACATAGTAAATAAAAATTACAAAATACATGTCAGCATAAAGCTTTTAGTGTTTTAAAAAACATTACTAAGTCCAAAACAAGTCTTGCATTATTTTAGATCTCAGAACACTTACAAAAATATAATCTTGTCTGATCAAGAATATCAGTTCTGTGATAGTCTCTAATACAGAGATCTAACAGGATTATCTTCCATTCCCGCCCAACTAATACTTTTATATATCAGCATCTAGCTTCAGAGTTGTAACAAAAACATGTTTATGAAACCAATGCAAACTTCTCTGTAGAAAAAGTACAATGTTTCATACAGATTTTTTCACCTTAAAATTGTATTGTCACACAGAAAAAAGGTTCTCTTCTTCAATAACCAGATAGTGAACTGGCAGAACTGATGAGGCCCCTAATTTAGAAGCAACTCCTGCAGCTCACTTTCATTAACTGCACTAAAGACTTTTAACATTGAATGTGATGCTGTCAGCTAAGGAAGTTGGTTGCACTGACAGCGATTATTTCATGAAGTTTCCCAACATAGGTACATTTTCAAGTGCTTCTTGAAGACTTAGAAAGAGATGGTGAGATTGCTAAAACTTGGCGGCCAATATGTTACTTCCTTTACTGGATAATTTGATCCCTATCTTGCTTGGGCTCTGTTTTGTTCAGGCCACTAAACTATTTCACTGCAGCATTAGACATGTTTATGTATCGCAACCTCTTTAAATTCCAATGAACAGAGAAAGAAGGACTTTTTCAAAGTCTCACGGATGGTCCAAAAGCAGGAGTCTTGTAAATAACAGCCCTTCTAAAGGTTGATTCAGTAGCTGTGTAGTTTCACCAACTCAGCAGGCAGTAATCATCTCCTTTGTGAATTGCTGCTCATCTCTAACGTAGGGCTGAAGGATGCAAGGAGGAAAAACTTCTGAGATGGTACAAAGTTTGATAAGGCAAGCTTAGGATTAAATTAAATTAGCATGAAGTGGATGTGAAAACAGAAGAATTTCCGATGACAATTTTAGCAATATTGTCTGTGTAAGGAGATGTAGCAAATGGCTTAAACCACTAGATAAAGTGGTTTTCAAAGCACTGGAGTTAAACTTCACAGAGACTTGAACTGGTTTCCAGGTCAAAGAGGTACAATCATTAAAAGTAAATAGATACCAAATCACCTAAATATTTGCCGTTTATGATTTGCCCAGCTGTTTATCCTTTTAAATTCCTCTCCATATATATTTTCCTGGTTTCTGTATTTAATAAGGTTGTGCCTTATTATACAGGACTAGTTTACATAACCAGTACTCAGATTAAGTATACAGATTTCCTATTCAAATTAATAATTTATCAAGAATCATGGCCTGGGTATAGGGCCTTGGTTAACTGTTTTTGACTAGTCCAAGGTTGGTATTTTACAGAGAAATACACAGAGTTTGTGAACATCTTTCTGATGGGATTTCTGCTTGAGAGAAATGGAAGTTGTTCTCATTTTTTTTTTCTTTTGTTTTGGTTATAATAACTTTTAAAAGACAAGTAAGCCCACTCTTTCTTCCTTTTAACTGCTACCTCAGCTGGAGTAATCTCTTTAGCATACTTGACTTTTCACTGTGCTCATTTTACAGTTCTTCTTAACTTTGCAGCTCTATAATTAAGACACGGCACAATGCCAGTAAATGACATTGGGTTCTTTTTATAAACTATGGATTTTTCTCGAGTACTGCATACTTATCTACCTCCTCATATGCTGTAGGTGTTTTTTTCCATACTCTGTGTATGAGAAGGAAGCCATCCGTATTTACCAAAATCTGTCTAATTCACATCTCAACTGTCACTAGTTGTAGTTTCTTAAAAAGGCTCACTGCAGTGACAACTTTTACTCTTCTTTATGCAGCGAGTGTACACAGCCATATCATGCTCATCATAAGATGAGCCTAACACCTTCAAAAATATTCATATGACAGAGGTGAGAAGAATTCATATTTGTCTGTAAGCAGATACAAATTATTGTGCTTGTCGTGAAATATCCATACATCTACAATAAACTGATTTTATGGAGGAACACTTCCGCTTCACTGCTTTTGCAACCAAAAAGTTGTTTACTATTCCATTAACTCCAGGTCCAAGAACATTATGCAACCATTAAAAAGCTACACCTCAGACACATTTCTAATGAGCTGGTATTTATAGACAATAAGTAGGGCCAGTGTTTTGTCACAGTAAATTATACATGAAACAGTCTAGCCATGGAAGAAAAAAAAGGCAAGTGTCACAAATTGCTAGTAAAACTGCCAGAGCTCACAGCCTGCATTTTAATCAAAATATACCTTATTTCATAATAAAAAAAAAAACATTTAACTAAATGTTTAAAAAAATTTAAAACTGCTGCTATAAATTACTTTTGGCATGCAGATGGGAAAGAATACCTTTTCTGCTTCACATTTGCCAGAGAAGACCATGTTTTAAACTGAGAGTGCTCAGCAACCTCTTATCTATCTTTAGGGAAACAGCAGCTGAGAGCTACCAAATAAGTATTGAATTTTAGATAAGGCTTTTCAACAAAAGTAAACTAAACGCAGAAATATTGATGTCCCACTTTTTTGCAAGTATGCGTAATATGTCTCTGGTATTCATGAGGGTCAGTTTTCAAATGTGCATAAATACATCATATATATTTTAAATGACTTCTGAAGAGAGGTAGCACACACATTAAAAATATTGTACTACCATTACAGGCATAAACTTTTTTAGAAAAGGTGATGGAATGCACAATCATTATTTTGCAGCAGAAACCACCAGAATCCACTGAAATTCACACCCTTTCACTGTCCTGAAGAACTGTTGAATTTAGCCTTTATATTTGACCTCGGTTTTGCAGTCAGGTCTGGCAACATCCTGTCCTTCAGCATACGGAGCAATAAAGCATACTAGTGCAGAAGAAACCAAAATGACAAACCTTGCCAATACACTACCACACACTTCTTGCCGGGAAAAATACGCCCTGCTTCTTGATGCTTGTGGAAGTCAGGTTATGGCTTGTACTGCCACCCTCAAAATGGCATAGCTATAAAGTTTTACTAGTAATGAAATTAAATCCTTCTGTCCTCTTAAGGCAGTATGTCTAATCTGCAGAGCCTCAATTCATAGAATCATAGAAACATAAAATCATTAAGGTTGGAAAAGACCCTTAAGATCATTGAGTCCAACCATTAACCTAGCACTGCCAAGTCCACCACTAAACCATCTCCTTAAGGACCACGTCTACCCGTCTTTTAAATACCTCCAGGGATGGAGACTCAACCACTTCCCTGGGCAGCCTGTTCCAGTGCTTGACTACCCTTTTGGTGAAGAAGTTTTTCCTAATATCCAACCTAAACCTCCCCTGGCTTATTTATTTATTTATTTATTTACTTACTTACTTACTTACTTACTCTTACCTTACCAAGATTCGTAAGGACTTATTTAGTTCCAGAAGCCTAAAAAGAGATTTTGCTTTTTTTTTTTTTTGCTCAGACCACAAAATTCATTCTTCAATAACAGAAGCATCAGGGTTAGTTAAAAGAGGATATAAAGGGAAAAAAAAGGAATTAAAAATAGTTTCTTTATGTTGAACATGTGCTTAGACTAGAACTGTAAAGCAAGATCTTTACTGTAGGTTCCCCAAGCAACTTGGAAAACATGAGACGAAGCTGGCACCCTCATTTTTCATAAATTGGCCTCAATTCTCATCATACTGTAAGAGAAGGGAAGCCTTACCCTACTTTTCCCTATGCAGTCAATTGAAAAGTTCCTGAAAAGGTGCATAAATGAGCATGCAAATTCCTCTGCTATTAAAGAAACCACCTGTCAGTCATGCAATGAAGGGATAAGAATACTTTTGGCACAGCCTTCTTCTCCACTTCCTTCACTATGGCCAAGAAAAGACCTTAAAAATGTCAATGTACTGCTGCAGTTAATTAGGTACACCAGTATATTTCCCAAAATGAGATTTACAATTATGTCACACCTACATTTTCCATGAAAAAGTTTGCCCCCTGCTGACCACGGTAACTCAGACACCTCAGGGTTATATTCCTCTTCTTAGAGGCATTTTCCTGTTGAAATCAATGAAAATATAGTTCACTGAGAATTCAGCAGAGACAGCAAGACAGCATCTGGTCATGAAATACGAATATTATTCATTTTAGAGGAAATTATTTTAACTAACTTGGTTTAGTTTGGTTTTTTTTTAAATAATTTCCACTGTGAGTTTCTAGTGTGTGTATATGAATATATATATGTATATATACGTCTGTGTGTGTTTGCACAGACATGTCTCTTTCCCATATTTGCCTATGTGGTTTGATTTAATTGAAAGATGTGGAAAAAAAAAGATGGCTTAAATTATTATTCAAGAGTTTTAATCACTTTTAAATTCAGATGCTGCATAAAGTCATCAATAAAATACCTCACAGATGGATGATTCACATGATCCAGGGCACAATGCTTTGTTTTATTCTGTTCATAATAAGGATTGGGAACAACAGAAAATAGAACAGAAACATTTCAATAGAATTGGGAATTTGTTTCAAGTGGATTGCTGTATATTCAAACCCATAGATTATATGCAGAATTTAGAACGGATAGTGTTTACAGTTGCTTTTGCAGGTTACAATGCAAATATTTGAGTGAGTTACTATTATCACTCTCCTGATTAAACTGACAATTAGTTTTCTAACAAACCATTAAACATTTATCAGCCGACAGAAATACAACAGTTATCATGCACAGCAGTTTATCTTCCACTGGATGGGTTGGAACAATATTTTTGAACTTATAATTAGTATTTTTCAGTACTTGAAAAAATAAAATAAATAAAAATGTGTAGCAAAACCTTATGAGGGGTTATAATAATAGATTCTGTTACAAGGAAATTAACAACAGATTATTATAGAAAACTTTCAATCTCATTCATGTAGTCAGCCAAACTGGCCTTTTGTATTTCAATTATTCTTACCATCAAATGTTAAAGTTGTGCCCTGTATTGACAGTCAGTTGGAATAAACAGCATAAAAGTCCCAACTGTATGGGTAGGTAATTGTTCATCAGTGTCACGAACAAACTACTTCATACAGGATGACTGACTTCAAAATACTGAATCCCCATCTGGTGAGACCTAATGAGCAATGGAGAGGTTTGAAGGTAATGAAGCAAGTCCCTTTTTGGCAGATGTTACTTGACAGCTGCATCTTGGGATCCTAGCAGCACTACTGCTGCCTCATATTAATATATTCTTGAAGATATCACGATAAAGCATGTGGAAAACAGAGGATCCTTTTCTCTTCAATTGGCTGCATTTTATGTCGCTCCTCTTAGATCTAATCGATTTAGTAAGTTTTGGTTTCAAAAGACTGTTCAAAGTTTATTGAACTGTGCTTTTTCAAATGCTTTAGCTCATGCTTTAGCCCATGCTTTAGCCCACATGCTGCAGGCTGAATCCCTGGAGCAAATAAAAATGACCTAACAAGCAAGCATGTCAAGGTGTTTGTTTATATTTTTTTCCCCTAAGGCAAGAGGGAAGAAACATGGGTTTGGGTCACCACTCATCACATGCATCTTGTAGCATACACATGCTGCATAGGGTCTCAAGTGAGCTCCACAAAGCTCTGTTGCTACATCCTGTTTAGCAGTTCTTCACTCTCCCAAGGGAAAAATTCCTGATGCTGCTACCTGAATTGCACAAGTGCCCCCAAGGTAGGCTGCTCTTAAATATCAGGTGCATGACTGCACACCCCAGATCTCAAAAGAGCGGAGTAAGAGCAACTGCTGGACTGAGAAGGCATTTGACACTACAAAGAGGAAAGGCAGCGGTGTTTCTTCCAGCCACTAGCTCCACCAAAAAACTGTCCTGTTGCCCACAGAAAGAGCCTACTCCCCAATAGCAGGCCCAGGATATTATTGCTAATCTTTTCAGCATTAAATAAGATACCAAAAATTCAGAATTACTTTCTCTTCTGTTAGGAAATTAAATGGCCACAATCAGTTTGTGTTTTCTTGGCCTAATTATTGCAGCACACTTAAGAATGAAAGAATCCCAACACATACTATGACACATATACAAAGCAGTCAACATGAATACTTTCGTTTTTTATATACTGACTACCAAATTAATACTAAGTTCCTAGTTTGATCTTCTAAACTCTTAGAGGAACTAAAGTGGGATCTAAGATAGAGGCAGTCTAAGCCGTAAGCCCTTCCAGACAAGTTGTGATCTGTGGTGGTTATGACAAAACCAATGGAAAGTAAATACTGATGGAGGCCAGCGACTTTCAGCAGCTGTAGAACTTCCTTTTTTAAAAAGCAGAAATTTACATTACTCAGATTAACTCCACTGTTAACCTCATTCTGCAGGTGTTTAAAGGATTTTTAGGGTAATGCTCAATGTAAAACATTAAGAATTCCTGATGAGAGGAACCACTCTAATGTTTCTGGGTCTCTCTCCCTCATATCCAAATCACTTTCCCTTGTAATGTAACAGCTACCTTTATATGTTATTGCCGAAGGATTTTTTTTGCAGAAGATGTATTTATTTTTGCTTTAGGAACTTTATGGAATTCCTCCTCCTATCAATCAGCATTTGCAGCTCTATTCTACTTTTTCTGCATATTAGGAGTAGTTCTTCAAGGACCCTGCTTTTTGTGTCCATTTACACAGCTTCCTATGGACTTGCAGTTATCTGCTTCTCTAAGAAATTTGAAAATTATTTCACAGATTTTCTAAAGGATATCATTATTTTTGCTTTAAAAAAAGAGCACTTTTGTGCTTCTCTGCAATCCAAGAAACACAGAATTATCAAAATAAATGTAGTTTTGTAAGTCTTAGTGGTGGTGACATACTAGGAAAGTGAATTGCTAAACCAAAGTTTCTCCACAAGCTGTTTTGCATAACTACATTAAAATGAAACATTTCTTTAACCTTTTGAATGTACTTTCATTTTTTAAAATACCTGAAAGATTACAACTTTGCATAATTAACTTAAAGGTTTACATAGTGTGATGGGTTGACCCTGGCTAGACACCAGATGTCCACCAAAGCCACTCTATCAGTCCCCCTCCTCAGCTGGACAGGGGAGAGAAAATATAATGAAAGGCTCGTGGGTCAGGACAAGGACAGTTTAATGTAAGCAGAAGCAAAGGTCGTGCATGGAAAAGCAAAAAGAAAACAAAAAGATTTTATTCTCTACTTCCCATCAGCAGTGATGTCCAGCCACCCCAAGGGAAGCAGGGCCCCAGCACACATAGCATTTGCTCTGGAGGAAAAATGCCGTAAACAATGAATGCCCCCCACCTCCTCCTCCTTTCTCCTAAGTTTTATTACTGAGTGGACATAATATGGTATGGAATATCCCTTTGGTCAGTCTGGGTCAGCTGTCCTAACTATGTCCCCTCCCAAGAAACAGTCTTGATGCTGTGTGGGCACCACTCAGCAGCAGCCAAAAAACTGGTGTGTTATCAACACCCTTCCAGCTATCAATACAAAGCACAGCACTGAGGGCTGCTATGAGGAAAATTAACTCCATCGCAGCCAGACCCAATACACATAGGTAAATGACAACTGATAGGTTGGAACACATTCAATGAAATATATACATGAAGAAAATAAGACACCATCAAGTTCATGGAATTTCTTTTGTACAGTTTAGTATATTTTCACCTCTATAAAAATCAGAAAGTTAAAAAATACACATGGAGTGTTCAGGTAGGTACAGTTTTGCTAAGGCTAATTAATTATCATCCTCTTTATAGACAACTCCCCTTTGTTTTTTAGATATTCACTTATACAGACATATCAGAATGTTTTTGATGATTCCTTGATTAACAGCCAACAAAGCAGGGAGCAGAGAGGGCTAGGGTATGCTCACACTTTTTCAACCTAGAACACAGCCAGGAGCAACAACTTCAGACAGCCACAGAAACAGCGCTCAGGAGCCCTGGCAGAACCCAACAGACACCAGAAGAGTAAGCAAAGCATCTCCCAACAGCTAATGGTCCAGTTTTCCAAGAGGAAAATTCACCCCTCACCTAATGGTGTGCAGGTGGCCAGAGATATCTCACTCTGCACCATTGAGCAGCTTTGGGTATACATCTTTCCTAAACCTTTTCACTGCTCCAAGCACAGCTATCACCAAGAGAAAACACCAGTCACTGCCTTTGCTCAGACAAGAGCAGGACTTGCTAATAAAGTCTTAAATCCTTTGTTCATGCATATCTGTAAAATGAATTGTGCCAGAGCACTGAAGTCCCAAGCCAGGTAGTATCATACAAGAAACAAAAAAATCCTTCGTAAGATGAATGCCTCTTAATAGCCGCTAAGAGACAGAACAAAAAGAATTTAACAACTTTTCTAGATTTTATATCTGCCAATATCTCCTTTAGCCCAAAGGGAGAAAAAACACATTTCTAATGTATGACCTCACTTTTTTTTGTAACTATCTGCAAGATAAAAAGGTGGCTCAGTTGAAAAAGATCTGATGCTTTATTGCATTTCTTTTCTGATACCATCCTTTACTCAGACAATCGTTTGCCTGTTCATTTATCAAGGGAATTCCAATGAGAACATTCAGTTCCTTTATTTTATTCCAGCACCTTCATAACAATACATATGAATCATAGCACACATTACACTGTGGTGCTGCAATTTTGAGTCCATTTTTTTCACTTTCTTTTCATGGTGAGTCTACAAGGAAGTATTCTTCAAGTGCTATCTCACAAATTAATAACTGCCAGAGACTTGCTTTGTTTCTCTTCCTTTGACTCTTCAGACTTCAACATTCTATACCTGCTTTTGAAATGTTTTATGAGAAGTATCGTTGTATAACATTAAAAGTCAACATATCAAGTTATTTCTGACTCAGGGTCTATTATATTCAGTGCAAAAATTTCTACCAATGTGAACGTATTTGAGGCCCACTCATTACTCTTTGTGGCAATTATGAGTTCTACAAGACAGTATAATCATGAACTCAAAAAACCTCACAGGTTTTGCAGTCCATTACAACTTTCTTGCTGATCTCCATCTGTTCCAAAGATAATGAATAGTCTTTTCTTTCAAGCACTCTGCTTTATCAGCATAATATTTTTTTGCCTTAGCAGATTTTATTTTGGATTTCTTGACAGGCATGGTTTGAGTCTGGGGTGGTTTTTTTGTTTGTTTTTGGTTTTTGTTAAGGAAAGGGGAGAGGAACAGCTCCTGGCCCAAAGCTTCTCTCTTGCTTGCTTTCTTTTTCCCAAGCCAAGCATCTGGTCAATAAAAAATAAACTAAATCCCCCCCCCCCCCCCCCCCCCCAACTTAGGCTATTTGGCACTCTCAATGTCACAACTCCTGTGATGACAGCTTAAAACAGTTGCAGATGTCAGTCTCCTGTATAGCAGCTTCATTGCCTGCAGCCCTTGTTGCAAAACAAAACAGGCTCAGGTGCTCCAGTCCAGCTGGATTTATCAGATCAGGTGGAACACAGTGCGAGTGCAGTTATTGCAATCCCAAAACTGCTGCAGTCATCAAGCCCTGCTGGATACATACTGGCAGCCTGCAGATTACTTTAGAGCTTCACTCTATTTCTCTTAGGACTACTAGGCCAGGCAGTACAAGAGCACAAGTGGCTCTGCACAAACCAGCTCAGATCCAGCCCAACAGGTGCTGGGCCAGGCCAGGCCGAATAAGCCCAGCCAGACCTGCACTGGCTCCATGTAGAGTCACTTGGATGTGTCTGCATCACTCTGTCCACTGCCTGTGAGATCGGGTGTTGCCTGAAGTTGGTGAGATGCCTGCAGCTCCAGCAGGACTGGTGCATGCTGAAGATGCACCAGTGCTGTCACTGTTCTTCAGTGCTGTCCTGTAGAGCACACTTGTCTCATAGGTTTGCCCTTCTGACAGAAGGAAACAGGACATGACTAACACAGCACTCCTGCAGAGAAATGCACAGGTTCTGCACTCTTCACGACCTCCATGCTCAGCTATCATGTATTTTAAGATGTTCTTTGGGAGATGATCTGAAAAAGATGACAAACTTGAACTATTACAGATGAAAGACAAGAACACATTCCATAGGCAAGTGGTTCCAAAAAAAGACTACCTTGTTAGCTGTTCTTTCTATTTTGTGCCAGCCACACATAAACAGACCTACTCACTTCTCCTCCCAGCATTAGTAAAAGGTACCCCTATACCAAAAAGTATGTTACAAACCTGAATTTCAAAGTGTACAAAAGAAGGCACATAGCATTGTTCCTGTCTTACTGCTGCCTAAATTAAGATGAAATAGCTTGTTCAGCACTGCAAAAAAGATGAGTGGCAGAGAAAGGACTTTTTTCTGACGCAGAATGAAATGCTCCATCCACTGAACCGTGCCATATGCATCAGTTTGCTTTATTTCAGATGCACTTGACCACTCAACTGTTTCAGGTTTGTCATTTCCTTAGGAGGCAGAGAGAAACAGAAATGAAGGGAAGAAAACAAACAAGTGTGGAATACAGCAGGCAGTAGCAATATTAAAATCAGGGTGAACCGTGCTCTGAGAAGGGTTAAGTAAGGAAAGAAAACATAGAATACCTGATGAACGTAAAGGAAACAGTTTAGCCGCAACCAGTCTAGCTATAAGGTACATTAGCCTGGCCAAAGATCATGGCTTATGCCGTTAGCTTGCTTTCAGATCCTGAAAGAACAATGTATTCCTTAGAGATTAAGAAAAAAACCACATCACCTAATGTCCCAGTGTTAGTTGTTAACAAAGATCATGCACCTGTGCATTTCCTAGCATCTTAACACTTCTGTGTCTATGAAGAAGGCTGACAAGTAAGTGTTCCTGGGGTCCTGGAAGCACTCATTCACACATATATAAGTCTATCTTTAGAGCAGAGGCTCCTGCTTTCTCTGCCTGAATAGTTGAATTTGGGAATTATCCGTGAAGATAACAGGAATACATGAGGAGCTCTAAATTTGCCAAATATTCTCACCATGGTGGCTGTGTAAATTTATTCCAAGTTTCAGTAGTATCTTAACCCTTCAAGTAGCACCTAATTTAATATCCTGATTCATTACCTGAAACAAGCAGGAGAAAGCAGTTTTTGAAGAAACACAACTCACAGACAGTAGCAATAAATGACAGTCTCAGCAGATTTTTCATGCCTAGGTCACATAATTTAATTTTTAAAAAAGACTAAAGAGCCTTTTGAAATCCAAATAAGTCAAGAGGAATACTGCAGAGGCTGTGAATATTTTGGTGGTCACTGCACAAAAACCAACCAACCAGACAAACAAAAAACAGAGAAAAGACAATTCTATACCCCACAACTTTGCTCCAACTCTTCATTCATATTAAAAAATATTGTCCAAGTGAAACTGAAACACACTGTTCATCTTAATCTACTGGCCTGTTAGTTTGGGTTCTCTTTAGAGGTTTTGTCTTCGCAAAAAATTTTGAAATATTTTAGTTTTGGTCCAGTTCAGAATATACACACAAATTTCTGTTTTCTATTAAGACTTCTTTTCCTAGATCAACAGACACTAAAGGAAAAAGCCCAAAATAAAGGTGGTAAGTAGAAGTTAAAGTACATATCAGCAGAAAAGAGAGAGAAATATACCGTTAATAGAATGAATATAATTTCAGGTATTTTTTAATGGGGCTTGTATACTTTACTGTAGGCTTGTGTTCAAACTACTTTGCATTGTGATTATTTTCAAGTAAAGATAAAAACAAAGAAGCTTGCAGGGCTTTGGCAAAGTATTAGTATAACTTTTGATTCAATAGGAATCATTTCTGCAGCTGTTACACCTGCTATGGACCAGACATGCAAGAGAGACATTTGCACTGACTTCGTTTAAATATGCAATACACATGGTTGAAGTCTTACCTTGGAGTCTACCTGCTCTAAGGCTCATAGTAGCTACTATATCATTCATTTGTCCCAGCAATATCAACATGCCAATCGTTATTATTATTATTCTTCATACACTTTTCTTATATTCCCTATTATGCGACCACATTAATGCACGAACAATTTAGAATTTCTTTAGTGTTACCTAAAACATTTTCTTGCTTATAAATTAAAACCTGAAAACATAATTCAGATACACCATTATACAGACATACCCTAATCTCAAGAATTAGAAAACCAGTAAGTTCATCCAAAATATGTTCGTCGACAGCCAGATAACTTAAATCATAGAATTTAATGTAGTTCTTGGATGCTTAAGGTTAGCAAGTCAACTAGTAAGGTAGGATTGGAAGCCAGAACTGATTCAGCTACAGAGTCATTTTTAAATGGACCACAAGAAGTCATAAACTACTTTTAGCTTTCTGTAGCAGATAAGTAATGCGCTAACGCACACAGAGAACACAAAAACAGAAAAAAATATGAATCTTCTGAAATGGAAATAGAATATTTATCCCAACTGACTCTTCCAGGCATACTTCCCTTCATTTGGAGCAATATTTTGTTCTCTCTCTAACTCCTAGGAAAGTGTTTATTCTCTACCAACTGACACATATGGCACTATATAACACAGTTGCCTCAGCTCATGAAAACAAGAATTTCATTGCAGATGCTCTGCCAAAGGGCGTAAAGCCTGGACTTCAGTGCAATTAGACACATCACAGGTGACACACTTGGCTCTGAAAAGGGGAAAATGGCATTTGTTCAACACATGAGCACTTTATGCCAACTGCTTCATTCACAGACATCTTCTGCGAGAAAGCCTGAAAGGCATTTTTTGTCCCACTGGGATTGCAGCATAGAAAGATGGAATAAAACAGAAATCAATATTATATTCAAAACTGAGAACCTTGGCTAAACCAGAACGGGCACTGCTAGACACAGGTACACAGGTATGCCTGAAAGAGAGAAAATGGCAGTAAAAAGAATTTTGCTACCTGGACAGCTTCTTGTTCATTCCTCCCAGTCCCATTTGAAAGAGGCCAGTCACAGAAATGACACTGCTGAGAAGTTTCAAACAGGTTCGAAGTCTTGAGCTCAAAGTCACCCCACCCAGGTACTCATGCCTTTTGACAGCAAAGAGAAAAATCCACTGGCTTTCCCAACATTTTTGACACTGTCAAAGAAAAGAGGCAAATTTTCAATCTTGTGACTTAGAAAAGCAACATGATTATCAGCAGGGAGAGAAACTGCTGCCTTGCTAATGGAAATGCAGAACACAAACCTTGCTCTGCAGGGAGCAGCAGGAGCATAGCCAAAAGGTTCCTGGGAAGGAGACTGCTCACTCTTGATCTCTCAAGCAACAAGGGTCAGAGAACACTGCTTAGACAGATTTTCTCACCAGCAGAACTCAGACTGCAAATAGCAACTGTTTTCTAACCCCTATTTTCTCTTTGTATAACTCCAGTCACCTCCAGAGTATGTTCTGTTGTTTCAAAAGTACATCTTACATGTGTTGTGTGGTCAGTACAAACAAAAGCAAGAAACACAGAAAAATGTGGCTATGAGTGCTTCCATTGCCTCCCCACACTACAACCACATGAAAAGAGGAGGAATTGAAACCCCTGGTCAGTATAGTCCCAGTTAGCTCCCCAGCTACATTTGGTGTCATCCAAACCACGCAGCTCTGGCCTGGCTGAAGGGATCCCTAGCAGTCCTTGCTCACCCTTGCCTAGGATAACTCCTGAACTCCCTGGTAAAGGGATTTTGCAGTCTAGGTCTCAGGTTGGACAGCATCACTTTTAGAGAGCCCATGGCTTCCTGAGGACTGGCATTAGGATCTGTTAGCCCATCATTGTCTGCAGTGGGTAGAGACTGCAATGTTTGTAAAATGTGCTGGAAGAGCGGTAGCTTGGATAATAAAAGCCTCATGAAGATGTTTTTGTGGTTCTAAAATGTGCAAGGAAGATATAAATAGAGGATTTAAAACTTGGATTGCCATCATACACATTATCAGAAGGTGGCATTACCTCATACTTGAAAAAGAAAGACCAAGAGCAAATCTCAGGCCTTTGAATAAGCACCTGCAAATAATTAAATAATCAGTCTAGGTTTGGAGGGCTTGTTTTTGTTTTTTAAGATTAAGGAATCAGACTCACTTTGTTTTTCTTGTAGACATGATACAGCTGCAATGGAGAAATCATTAGGTTGGCAACAAAAGTGTAGAACTCTTAATTTTGTGAGTTTCCTTAATACAACTAGGAACTTATTCACTGAAAACAGATCTGGAAACTTCTTGGATTTATATTGTACTGAAAAAACAAACAAGCAAACAAACAAAAAACCGAACCAAAACCCAAAATGCAAAACCCAAAGGGAATTAGAGTGACAGCAAGTTTTTCCCAACATAAATCTTAATTACTTTTGCTTAACCTCAAAAGTGGCCACAACTTCCCTTATGCGTATGGAAAGGAGCACAAACTACAAAAGGAAACTTCATTAAGAAAGGCAGACAAAGGCTGACCTTGCCAGGGAGGTAGGTGGTGGCTGCAGGCAGCCCTCTGATCCACAGCTCAGCAGGATCCATCCCTGAATTTAAGCACTCACACCAGCTCAAAAACGGTACATACAAGGTCAGAGGGCTTCAAATCCATCCTTGTCTGATTTTTTTCCTACAGTTCCAACAAAAAAACATGACATGTTTGGATGGATGTATCCTTACTGTGAAGGAACCCTCCCCAACATTATACAGTTTTAAATCGCTGCAGACAAGAGGCATCTCAGGAAAATGTTTTAAGAGAATTGATTTCTCATTTTTATTTGCACAGGTCTTCTTTGCAAAGCTTTATGAGCAAGGTACTCTGTGAACGAGGAATACAAAGGAAGACTGCATGGGATTCATGACTGTTTACGGAAAGGTTCATAATGGAACTGATCATGTCACTGTTGACATTTTTCCTGTCTCTATTCATTTAAAATACAGAAAGAAAGTCAAGGAAATGCAATAAAAAAGGAATAGCTGAGCTCCTTCCTTCATTGTACTTAGATAAGCTGAATAATATGGAGTCATTTACCATGAAACAGGGCAAAAAGTCAACAAATGCTAATGAATCTCCCTAGGTTTTACAACATCAAATTTTCTATAGTCTGTATTGGTATCCCTTCTGAAGCCTCACGCTAGCAGTAAAGGCAGAGGACTTCATATTTTGAAGCAGCACAGCAGGTTTGAGCCTGCCATGTTGAACAACTTCTCAAATTGCTAGGAATGAGAGTAGCTTTGGTATTGCCCATACAACATTTAAATCTATATTTCAAGTGGCATTTCAACTGCCACTGAGTTGCTGTGCAGACTGAATGGACAGAACAAGAATTCTTCATCTCCTTGATTATTTCCTCAATGGTCTTTAAGCCATTCTGTGGAGTATAGCTGCGCATTTTCAACACATTGGCAAAACTGAGTACATAAATAAGAGTGCAACAGTAAACAAACACTGCAAACACAGTGTTCACAAACATGCTCAGTCACAAGGATGGGATGCTTCTTATAGGAGCAATAAACTGTATTAAAATTGAAAGGGGACCTTAGAAAACATCCTCTGGTGCCCGTAGAGTACAGCTTCTTTATAAATCCTAATCATGCATGTGGTGACCTCAGGAAGGGGTGCACCCCTAATCCCCAAAGTCTCCGGTGAGTAGCTGGAGCTGGCACTGTGCAGCTGCCTGCACTACACAGCTGCAAGAGCGCTTTTCGGGATGGGATCGTTCACCTCTGCCAAGACGGTCTTGTGTCTCCTAAAATTGCCCCCACCAGTTTTGCATCTGAGCAAAACACTGCTCAAAAACCAGCTGCTTGGAAAATAAGTTTCTAAAACACTCACTGATCTAAATTTCAATAGATGAGATTCACCATTTAAATCCTCAGCTATAAGCCTATGTTTTTCTCCTTCAGCAAGAACCCTGTCTCCTGGAGAATCTCAGCAGTCCTTCATTCTTACACTGGGGACAAGCTACCCTCCTGTATTCACCAGGCCCTCCTTATGGCTTGCTAGTCAAAAGCATTTTTCCCTTTGAGAATTTGGGATTGGTGGCCAAGACCAGCAGGCTTGTTCTACAACTGGAACAAGTCATTTTTAAAAAAAGCAACACTAGCGTGAAAGCCAGCATACATGCATTTATTTTTTATCTCCCTGTATACTTTGCCACAAGACAAAAGGAACGGGTTTCCTCTGGGGATAAGGGAGCAAAACAACATTTATCTTCCTAATGCCTGCTCCAATCCCCTTGTATACGCACAACTATCCTTATCCCAAATTTTTTGTTTCAAACTGGTTTGGTGACTCGGCTGGACAGTGGGACAGAATCATTGAAAGCAGATGATTTCTCTAGGGATTTTATTCCACATAAAAGGGCAGAATACAGAAATCCCCAAACTTATGCTGATGTAGACCATGCAACTCAGCCCCATGAAGATAACCAGGCACACATCCCAAAGAAGTACGGCTATGTTTTTAAGGTGATGTGTATAAGCTAATAAGCTCAGCTGTCCCCATACTTATTAGGAGCTAATTCAAGGATCTCTGCTGTGCTCCTGCTGAGCTGCAACATTTGCCTGATTAATATTTTTCAGTATGAGCCAGCAGAGAGTGATTACCTTTCTCTGTTTCTTTAGGCAGCAAGGCTACCTTTGCTACCAGAACATCTGTAAGTGTTTAAGGGACATTTCATCGCAGGGAGAGAATCCAGGCACTCTGTTGATCAAAGAGTACTGTTAGATCATTGTCCCAAGGCCCCACTGCCTGTTCAGGTTCAGACTCAAGTTGTCCCAATGTTATTTGGACCCAGACTTTTGTTAATTTTACTTTGAGAGGGGAAGAAAAAGAAACAAGAAAAAAAAAAAAAAAAAGAAAAAGAAGAGGTATTATATATGTTAACCACTCCTTAGCTCCATTTCTGAAACACCAGAGATTAATATTGACCACAAGTTCCTAGCAGGTGCTTGTACTTTGAGAAGAAAAAGAGCAATCCTTCCAATGGCAGCTATCTGAGCACTCCCTTGTGATCCAGGATTTTAGGGCTCCAGTTTCAGCATAGCAGGTTATGGCCCCCAGGTACAAAACTTCAAGCAATTATCAGTGAGACACTGTCCGTCAGGATCTGTTCAAGTCATCCAACACACACATGTAGGATTACTGTAGTTTCCCACTTTTCAGCTTTCCTCCTCAACTTTAAGATTATTGGCTATCTACCCAAGTTTTTCAGCTCCTCAGCCTGGTTTCAGGACAAGAATTAAAACAGACACAGTATGTTTTACCTCAGAGCACTGAGTGCTGTGTGATTATCTACTCTCTTCAAAAAGAGGAAATCCAGCACAGTCTCAACAATCTTTTGTAAAAAAAAAAAAAAAAAGTCAAAGATAATAAGAAAAATGGGATATTATCCATAAAGCTCAGAGGGGAAAACAGAACCCAAACTCATCCAGGTATTTCCTGAGGCTCTGTCTGAAACTAAAAAGAATAAACAGAAAAAACTGCTGAAAAAAAGCATTAAAAAATTATTTACATCACAAAACATACTATATTTATTACATTCTATTTTTCATATATTAGCACCATCAAATTAAACTCATGACAAGAAAACTGTATAAACTCATGGTTTACAGAATCTACCTTGTTTTAATTTTGGCAATAAATTCTAGTACTAATAGTTACTAGGAAAGGGAAAAAAAAATGAAAAGAGAACTATAGCCTGGAAGCACTTCGAAATTAAAAGGAAACCTGCTCTTTATTTGGTGGAGAGTATTTGTCATAGAATATAGCATTAATGAACAAGCCTGTTTTGTATTAGACAGCACAATGTTTTTGCTATAAACACAAATTAAGGTATTTGTTTCTAGTGCAGAAATCTATCCTATCAATTTGTCCTAGAGGCTCTATTTTCTCACTCCTCAGGGTGTCTGGCTGTTGGAAAAGAAAAAAAGTTGATTTAAAACTCAGTTCTGCAAGACTGTTAATTGTAGGAGTGGATCTTACTCACAAGTCATCCCCATGAAGCTAATGAAAATGCTTGTGTGCATAAGAATTAGAGCTGGCTGGGAATTTATTTTTTTCTTTCTTTCTTTTCCCCTGGAAACAATTTTTGCACAGATACTGCAACTTTTGAGGAAATATATGAGTTTTATACATTGAACTTTCAGTAAGTAAGTTATGTCTTTACTGGCCAGGCTAGAAGAAACCAAGAACTGGAGTTAGGAACTTGACTGTGCTCAGGAACACACACAGCAATACTTGTCTGAGGCACTTCCCCTTCAGGCTTTCAGCTGAAGCGTTCTGCCTTTTATAAAACACTCAGTTATACACAGGGCTAGAGAAAAAGAGATGGAGCAGTCAGGATGCACGTCTGAGATGCCAGTGTCCCAATCTGAGATATCCAGACAACACATACCTCTATACATGGTGAAGCAGTTGGATAGGGAGGAAGGCCTGAGAGGGGGCAACTTTAACTCACGTCTAATTTCTAGTCTAGAAATTAACGAACTTGTCTGGCAAGTGGCAAAAATCTTTAGCAGAGGCTCAGTCACAGTCTTTCTTCTCCCATATAAAAAAAAAAAAAAATAAAAGTACGTTTTCTGAGGGGAGGAGTGTTTTGGCTGGTATCTGCTTCTTTCACAGATTTGGAAAGGGATTTTCCACACAGCTTTGCCCACAGAGGCTTGGGCTCGAAGGACAGCTTTTGTCTTGCACTCACACAGCACACAGTCCAGCAAAGGTCTACTCTTGGGGCTAGCGCTGCTGCCCTGGGAAAACTACAGTTACATGCCATTTCAATAGGGGCAAGATTAGGACATTCACATTTGTCATTACAAGTTCTGCTTGCTCCAGAAAAAAATTTCAAAGTTATGGTGAAGAGCAAAATACCCTATTTCCTCCATGTTAACCCATTCCTTCTCTGGTCATTCTTCTGTTAAATCAACACTAGCACTATGCTTGTCCATGCCTTTGTGGCAGGCACCTAATGCCAGATCACCACCCTTCAGCAGCAGGTTCTTTGCAATGTCTGAGATAGATAGATACCTTTTCACTGACAAGCCCAACTCTATGCATTTCTTTGTCTCCTGCTTACAAGTGCTCAATCCTTGCTTGAAAGGATGGTGATATTTAGTATTTGACTATAATCACATAAACAGACCTTTGCTCTTCACTGTTTGCCACTAAACTGCTTGGGATTTAACCTCCCATTTGCCTGCAAAGCCAGCTTCATGCATAACCAACACAGAGAGATGCTGTAAGACTGTAACTGTAATTGTGAACCAGAGAAAAATCCAGCTTAATAATGAATTACCATGTGCTGTCAGACAACTTTATCTACCCTTATCATGCACCAGTCCAAAGCATGTTTAGTCTGAGATGCAGCACAGCATTGACAAGCCAGATGTAACCTAATCTATTCAAACATGTTTGCAGGTCCAGCCACAGCACTGAGAGCATGTCAAAAATCCAAAAGTTTTCTCTGCTGCTCCAGCAAGTCCTGCAGCCTGCGCTAATCCAGGTCTCTAAGATAGTGTACTACCAGTGCCCAAGCCAGCTAGATTAAAAACAAGAAAGCTCCAATATTGTCTTAAGTCCTACATGTGTGCATATATACATGTATATACACATACAGACTAGTAACATAGCTTTGTTTTTTTTCTTGAGTTATCCACCCATGCAGGAAGCTACCACTTAGTAGAGTTGGGGTTTTTTAGTAGTTATACTCATCTTTGAATATTTCTTACGGTTTAACTTATTGAAGTTGAAGGGTCTCTTCACAACCAGAGGAAACCAAGCTCTTCTATAAATACAGATTCTTTGAAAAGACAAATACTAAGCATTACCCTGCTGTTACTTTTAGGATTCACTTCACAGTTCAATGCTATATTAGGGATGTCTGAGCTACTTCTGAAGCAAAGTATGTTTCACAGTTTTACACAGTGATAAACTGAGTCCCATTCAAGAAGAAACACAACTTCATCAGCAAGGTCTTGGATCAATGGTAAGTACAATCAAACTCCTGACAGGAGGAACAGGGTTTTTTATGACCATCACGTACTTGTACTTGATATAGATGACTTTTCCTATCAGTCTGCCATAGAGAAAAAAGGATTGATCTAATTAAAGCTGAGGACCTGGGAGAGATGCATTCAAGTGTCCTCATCTGGGATAGATTTGCTGTGGGGCTTGGCCAACAACAAAGTCTGTCTCTGCTTATGATTCCCATTTCTAGAAAATGGAAAAGTAGCTTTTTCATTTCTTCCAGGGATTTTGTATGGATAAATATGTGGTACTTACAAGTGCCATGTAAGAATGTAAACTAGAGTCTGAACAATAGCCTCAAGAAAATGAGCATGATACTCATTCTTTTAAAGCAAGGATATTAAATCAGTCAAGCAGAAGTATATCACTAAACTATCCTTCTTTCCAAGGTTGTAAGTAAGATCATTCCCCTGAAGGTGACTTGTCAGGAACATATGCATTCTTTGTAAGCTACCGATTTCTATTTGCAGTTTGTTAAATATTACTGATAATAGAATCAAGGCATTTATGCCTCAAAATGTGGTATTTTCAACAGCTACCCACAGAATCACCTACCTGTCAAATTTTCCCATCATGTATCAAGAAAAAATAAGGTAAGTGGACCGGGATTTCTCCTCTCTAATCTTATAGCACAGACAGTTAAATCTGAGCTAGTCACCCAAGGCTTCCTTTCAAGTCCGTGTTGTGAATACATTGCTTCTAACATGCGATTCATCTCATCCTAAAGCAGACAACTAAAAATAGGTCAGAACTGCAGGCTAGGAGGGTTTTTATTTTGGTCAACTGCAGCAGGAGGCTAGCATGAGAAGCTTACCTAAAAAGGTCTATACAGTGTCCCACCATGTATCAATTTTGTTTCATTGTTTTGTGTAGGCCGTCTTTATCTCATTTCTCTTGTGCGTGTTTAGAAAGTCTTTTAGCATAGTCTAAAATAACAGTTTCCCAAAATGTAACATGTTTAGAAAGAATATTAAATGCAGATTACACCTTTTCTCTCCTATGAGAGGAACGTTTGTCATGCAAATTAATTGTACTAAAATTTTCTGGAGCTTGAGTTTGTCATACGTAGCTAGGTAAAGAATAGAGAAAGTTTAAATGCCATGCTGGTCTTTTTCTTCCTTCTGAAGTAGTAAATGTTTCTGTTTCCACAAAAATGTGGTGTTTCCTGAAGCCAGGCTATACAAGCTATGGGAGAATAAAAGAGTATCTGGCATCCCAAAATGACTTTTTTTTCAATAAACATTTTTTTTTCCAAGTTCCTTAAAAAAATAAGTCTATGGCTTCTCTTCACAGGGCTTATATCTGTATACACATCTCTGTGCAATGAGAAAGCTCCTCCACCCCTTTGCAAGGAAAAGATTAAAAGCACAGCTTGCCCACAAGCACGACACTGAGAATTGAAAGATTTGCTCAGAAATTTCATAAACAACAAGAAGATATCTACACAAGAATAAAGCTCTGTCAATAATAATTAAGATTGTTACATGCTGATAGCTTTAAAAAGCAGCACATATATTTTGCCCATGAACACTGGGATTTAAGAAAGCATTTATGCCTTAAACAAAGAACAGCTTCCAGAAGTCTTGATAAATTTTCCTAATTTGAGTTCAGTGATCAATAACATGTTTTCAGTAGAGGCATCTTGGGAAGGCCTACTTAATGAGCAATAACTTTCACCAGAAATACACTCTTATTAGTGGTTACTTTATAAACAACTACTGAAATGAAAGACACAAGTAAAATTACATTTAAACCATTGCCATTAATGCACCAAAGAGGACCTTAAAATGAATTGAGGAAAGATACCGTATGTTTTTTGGCTTTTTCACATAGCACTACTGGAAGAAAAAAAACAGAATTTTAGTTACAGAGCAGTAGTATAGTTCTGCTTGTTCTTTTTATGGTCTTGTAAAGAATGAAAAAAAGTGATGTTTTTAATCCATTTTAGAATAGAACAGAGAAAGGGAATAGATCTGATTTTTTTATCCTTGTTAAATGTCCAGCTTCTTCTCCTTTTATTGACAAACCTCTTCATATGTCCAAGTGATCTTAAGAACTTATGTGCTTCCAAGAAAAAGCAATGCAACTTCCTCAAGGTATGAGCTGCATTAAAAAGGCCATTGTCATTTTCTTCAAATAGCTGGATGAAAACAGCTGAATTTTATCTCAAGGAGAAGCCCAGGCTGCATCAGTAGGGGAGGGCCTGACATGTTCCTGACACCCTGGGCAGAGGAGCCACTGAGCATCTGGAGACCATTTCCAATGCATCCCAGATGTTCTCCGTGCTGCTTCTTGTGCTGGGTACAGGTGCCCAGGTGCTGGCAGTGGGGGCAGCCTCTATGAGGAGAGGCCGGGGCTGTCCCATGCCAGGCACAGCCAGCTCCAGTGCACCTAGTGCAGGGCGCAGCTGAGCACATCAGCAATGCTGGTCGTTCCTCTGTGGTAACATATTTAAGACAGGGTAAAAAATGCTGCACTGCATCTGTGAGAGAGAAGTGAGAGAAACAGCCCTGCAGACACCAAGGCCAGAGAAGAAAGGGTCCCCTCAACCTGTTGCCATCTTTCTACATGGACTATAACCCTCATTGCAAAACATTCCTGGTTTATCAGGAATTCCTGGACTCTGAAACTGCTCCCTTAACTTTTATCCCTAGACCCATGATCTGCAGCAGTAGGAATACGAGGCCCTTGTTCACAATATATTTCACTCCACGTCTTCTGCCTGCAAATCTCCCATTCCTTTCTTGCCCCTTAGTGATTGTTCCATGCCCACATTTTTTGTTGTTCTTCAGCTACAGGTCAAGTCACAAATGAAACCTTTTCACTATTGAGAAGCCATTTTCTAGAGAAATTTTACAGCAAAAAAGCCTTAACATTCAGCCATATGACCACTGATGGGACCTAAATAGGTCTTTGCTATCCATACCATCTATATTTTCTGTTATACATAATACTTTCTCTGTATCACAAAGGAGATCAGTTTGCTTCAGCTGTAATCATAAATCTGTAATAAAGGACTCAGTCAAGTTGTGAATATGCAACACTAGCTACAAATGACTGCAAATCTACATACATCCCCCTCTGGCATTCAGTAGAGATGGACTTTGTCACATCTCTCATATAACTGCATGTGCGAGCTGGCACAGGCAGGATGCAGAAACAACCACAAAACCACAGATGAAATGCAAAGAGTAAATTTGTTTTCATTACATTGCCAACCAAGGGATCCCTGAAGCAGCACCCAGGCAGAGGCACACAGGCAGGAACGCAGGCACTGCAGAGCTCGGTGCCTGCTAGAGGATCACCAAACCTGCTGGTTTTGCCTGTATTTCAGGGATTTGTGCAGGCGTAATTTAGAACTGTGCTTTGATCTTTCCCACAGCAGGGCAGGAATCTCAAGCATGTTTGATAGGGTGCCTCTAAGTCTATCACAGGCCTATGTTATCTAAACACAGATGTTATATTTGTCCAATACACAAGGCCAAACAACAATTAGCATGATATATATGTTTTTTGACACCCCAGCTGCAAGTCACTTGAGAGTGTTTACAATCATCCTCGCCAGTCTTCCATTATTTTCCCACACTGCGTAACCATTTTATTCACAAAATTTGACTTTTCCTCCAAAGACAGCCTGAAGGATGTTCAAAACTGTGCAAACTGAAAATATCCAAAACTTGGAAGAGGGCTGTAAACACAAATGGAGAAGTGGTTAGGTGAGCACAACTCCTTCGTTTACTGAGAACTCATTCTTGCAAAGCATTTACTCGCAAGCCTAAACAGCAGGCTTAAAGCTAACTCTGAGATCTCTTTTTATTTCTTACACAGCACATAAAGAAAAGCTCAGATATTCTGCATAAAAGCAGGATCCATTTTCCATATTCCTTCCCTTACAGAGCAATACAAAACCTACCCATACTCCAAAAGCTGTAGCTCTGAATAATCTAATGCAGCAAATAGCCAACGGTCCTAAAGCAGCTTCACTAAATCCACTCTTCAGTGACCAAAAGCTTGCCCTAAAATTCAGTCCCCAGGAACAACTACGCAGTAGAACCCTGTATACTTATCTAGGGAAAGCATATTGCATAGTGCACATTTCTGTCTCATGCTCTTATTAAAGGAATGCAAATATAGCTGCAATCCTACCCTAGAGACCCACTAATTTGCATTTTTTCCTCATAAAATCATTTTGACTTATCAGCATGACTGTAAGTTATCTGAAACATGAGGTGATATGGTGAACTCTTCTTCAGAATTGCTTTTAGAAACTGGCAGAACCCTTGATTTACCCTGTCACTAAGTACCTAGTATGCCAACCACAACTAACAATTTAGAGCAAAATTCTGGATCTGAGGTGAAAACTTATTTTTCCTCCATTAACCAAAGGAATGCACTCCAATGTACACTTTTTCCCAGGTCACAAATAAAGTATACTTACCAAAGCAAAGCTTGTCAACAAATGCTTTATGTATGTTAGTATGACTTCACAGATTAATCTATAAATTTTTAATATTCATGTTATACTTTAAGGTCAAATTCGAATCTTAGCTGTATAAGAAAGATACGTTTTACATCTCTCTCTCCTCATTTTTATTTTTACATACAAGACCTCATAGATTGACTTCAAAATTTTACTTTAAAAAAAAAGAATTAATACTACAGTGCATTAGCCACTCTTGTGGCTTTTCCAGCCCATGATTAAAATTTTTATTTTGGTCAAACTTGGAAAAAGTCCCTTAGTTTTCCACCATGCCAGAACCAAAGGTACTAGATACTAGAATCTGAATGCAGTGCACCCTTCAGACTAAAATATAAAGGACTTGATTTCTAGTTAAGACCTATACTTAAGAGGCATACAATTTAAGTATGAGCATAGTCAAGACACAAACATCTCTTTTGTGCTTGCCTCACTTAAAATTAAGATTTAGGAGCCTGTTAAAATAAACAGTGCCTGTAGAAGCAAGGACAAATGGCTGTTTAAGATAGGAGATAAAATACAGACACAGAAAACAATCTTGACTTATCTTTTCTCTTCCTCTTTGTTTCTACCTGCATGTGGCTGCAGCCTTAACCTGTTCAAGCTCCGTTTCTTTAGGGGATGACATTTGGATTGTGCTGGTAATTAGCCTGGAGAGGCAAAGACTAATGACCCCAATTACTGCTGGAGGCACAGCTGGAGAGTCTTAAAAGCTAAAGTTTATCAGTGTGTGTGGGGGTGGAGGGTGTTAAAATACAAACAGAATAGCTATTCTTGAGCTAAGACATTTAAATAGGGTTGCAGTGTTCTTGCTATGTATTGTAAATTGAAGTTCTTTGGAAAAAAGCATTTTTTTACATCCAAAACAAAGGGGCTTTTTAAGCAATCCAAATGATCAAGATGGGTTGATGACAAGAGGAATTTTTGAGAAACATAAGCACCATATTAATAATGGCCACATGTATTCAGAAGCACCGTTTACTTCTTTAACTGTGTAGCCCTGTAATAGGGTATTGCCACTACTAGTAACAGATCACATTCTTGTGCTGAGTTTGCAAGGTCTCTGGACTGCTACATCTGAGATTCCCTTCACCTACCCATAGCTTTGTTTTACTCAGTTTAGCTGTGACAGCAGTCTCTCTCTGGTTGACTTGGTGCCTACAGCTACCCTGTTTTACTCATGTTTGTTGTATGGTATAACCCTAGTTTTATACAGATATCAGTAACAAGCAGTTATTGTTGGCAGAATGAGATATTTATGATTCTCACACAATGCTGTAATGCAGAGAAATGCAGGCCTGGTATGAGAGCAGAGGCCTGGGAAGCGAGGACACAGGAGGTGGCATAGGTGAATACCTATGAAAGAGATGGGTCCAGTGTTTGGTACTGGAGACCCCACAGCTATGCACAGGTCTCTATAATTGTCAGTAAAAAAACAAAAACAAAACAAACAAACAAAAAAAGAAGACCTGGAGCTGGACGGAAGCAGTCTTTAGGGTAAGAAAAAGAACAAAGAAATAGCATCTAACATATGCAAAGAGTACCAGATATAGTAAATCCAGATATAAACTGGAGCTTCAGAGCAATGAAGAAAAAGAACAATACTGAAGTGTTAGCAAACATATAAATGGTGGATCCCAAGTGGATGATGGGAGAGAAAATGAGTTCCATGAACATCATATTCCTCCTGGTGGAGGACTCCAGATACTGGTGACATGCCATAACACCCCTCCACACATGAAACACTAGACTGAAGCCACTGATCTTTGGACCCAGTGGAGTAGGGGAAGGGTGAGCATAACCCCAGAACAAGGGGTAGAAGTGTATGTTGCAATTTTAATAGTATTATTACTATTTTTGTGACAATTTATGTATCAGTATTCTGATTACACTATTCTTTGTTTTTCTGTACAATTAGATACAGGCTAACGATGGTGCTTGAATTGAACTACTACTATTTCCCCTAGACCTATGCGACGCTCTTGGCTTTACAGATAGATATATAGATACAAATATATGTGTATGCCATATATATATATATTTATTTTTATATTTATTTATATATATAAGGCATGCTTCCATTCCCCATAAACAAGATTCCGAGCACAACACTTCATAGCTTATTAAAACACTATAGCTGAATTCCTTACTGATAGTTGTTTGCTTCACAACACACCTCACGATAGTTCAAATCAGCCAATTCTTAACAACATTATGTCTAGGTTATTGTTGCACTGTTGGACATCTTGCCTTTCTGACCATCCAAAATGGATGTCTTGCCCTTCTGACCTGCTGCAAAGAGATCCAGGAACACAGAGTGCAAGGGCTGTCTAGTCGGAGAGGGCTTGCAGCAGCTATTCAAGGCTGGCACTGTCTGCCTCTTGTAACTTCATATTTAGAAATACTGGAAGAGTTATAACAAAAGTCTTAGCAGAAATCATTCACAAAACTCTTTACTAGAGAGCAAGACAGAATACCATTTCCTCTGAGAATATGACTATTTTCAAAAGAAAACAAGCAGTCTGCTTGTCGTATCATAATGAAAATCTAGATATAATATTATATGAGCTTGTATGGGACTACAATCTAAAATATAAGCTTAATTTTACACCACATTATCTGCTCATATTCTTCTAAGCACACAGGAACTTTCCTCCCTAGAATTCAGTCCAGCTGTATGTTTTGCTTTTGTTTCTGCAGAACTTCTGAATGTCCCGTGCAGAGCAAACAGGAGCCAGCCTTGCCTGGTCCAGGAGCACAGTGAGTACACGCTCTCCTCACGCCCACTGCACACACAAAATTTGTGCTGCACAAGAGATGCCCTTCATTTTGCTCAGAAGAAAGATCACTCCAAGCCCAAGGCGATGGCGAGCTCTGCATGTCCTAAACCCAGCCGTGATGATCGGTTGTGCAGCACGTAACTCCATTCTAAACCTCTGTTTGGAAACCTGCTTTTGGGAGATGGCCTCTTTCATGGTCCCCAGGCTATGATAGGGTGCAAATGTAGAGGACTGCACTATCTTCCTAGACATATTTTTTCTTTTGCTATCAAAAGTGTAGTATTCCTTTGAAGCACTACACTAGTTCCATTGTCTGTAATGAGACCTTTCCTGTGTGAGAAGTGTGCATAGATTGTGCATGAATATTAGCAACATTAGGGGCTTTGTATTTCAAAGATAAGAAAACTTGAAGATACACCTCACTAACATTTTTATAATATTTCCTCTTTCTATTTGGTGAAAAGGTAGTAATCCATTTGAAGATCCAGAAAAAAAATACAAACAGAATTTCTCTAAGTATTAATATACTTTTTAGCTCACTGAACTTTAAGTATTTTCTGGGAATAAATGGACCCCACACATGTATAGTTTTGTAGTTACATGTATGTTCAGTCTGATCAATTCTGTTGATCATGACCATGCAGTGATGGCCAAAGCTATCAAAAAATTAAAAACATACTATCCAGCCTAGTCCTGACTCTGAATTAACATCTCCAGGAATGAAGATATTGCAAATAAGCAAAACAGCTGGGCTAAATATTGTACACATGCAAGATCAAAAAATTGTCATATTTAATTTAGTTTTCTCCTCTGCATTGGATTGGATTGAATTCACATAGTCATCTAAGGATAAAATGTTAGCAAATATTCACACTTATGAATCTACATACGCAGAAGTATAAAAGTTAGCTAATGCATTCGTAGGAGTACATGTTCTTCCTAATCCCTCCAGTTTCTCCTGCAACACAGCCCCTTGGCCAGTACTGTAAAAACGTTGTCGTTTCATGCAGCTGAACTGCTCATTAGTACAGTAGTTGATGATAGCATTGCATAAGGCAGAACACATACTGTGTCGGAGCAGAAGATAAGAAAGAAAATGAAAGCAGTAATTTTCTTTTGCTCAGGCTTTTTTCTCCACTTTGATGTGATTTGTTAGAATGTGCTTAGTAATTTGATAGCGTTCTTTTTTCCCCAGTCAAGTTCTAGCAGTACTTTAACAGTGCCCCAGGGTGCCTGTCACTCTCTGACATCTGTTACAGTTGAAGGCCATCAGCTGGGTTTGCATGTCGAAAACAAATTCTCAGTGGGTTCTGCAATTTCTCTACGCTGTTGCTGTGCAGCAAAGTAGTATCTATTGATCACTGGCTGGAACTGTGGTAGGTCAACAATTACTGCTGATGGGAGCTCTCCTGTGCCTCAGTGTAGCAGCGTGCATTTATGTTTCTCTAAATGAGCAGGTGGAGGGGAGGGTACTTGGATATATAAGACAAGGAAAGGCTCTGTCCCTGAGAAGTACTTTTGTAAACAAAGAAACTTTAAAGCATTTAAACTTATAAAAATAAAACCACATTATCTGATACAGAGTATCCATCTGGCAGAGGAAAAAAAAAAAAAAAAAGAGAGAGGTCAGGAAAACTGAAACTTACACAAGACTAAATTAGACATCTATATTAAAAAGTCAGAGATGATAACGAATTATTCCTAAACTCTCTCAGTACTCCATCCTACATCTGATGTTTCAAATACAAACATACACAAGGTATTAAAGAAGTACTAATGTATTCTGAGAAGTACTAAAATAATTTCAGTTTAGAAGTGAACCTATTTTAGACAGTGTTTCTTCCCTTCCTTTTTACAACATTATAAAATTTTGCAACTTCAATCAATTCAGTTCCACATTACAGTAAAAAATTACCATGCTAATTGTAGGTGGGACAATTGTAGGTAATTGCATTCTTTTAAACAGTGTTACACAGATTTAGACACTTACTTAGGGTTTTTTGAGAGAAAATAGAGAGTATAAAATTCAAGCCAGAAATTTGGCAATGATGTGGAATAACACATTACTTTGTATCAGAGAAGGTAATACATAAATGTCAAGCCAGTCTCACTGCCCAGAGCCTTGGTATTACTGCGATTAAATTTCCCAAAGATGTTGTTTCAACCTTGGTTACTAAGACAGAGTGCAAATGGCCACTGGCAAGTACCTTGAACAAATGCAATTTGTGAAACTTCACTGTCAAGCCTGTTGGACAGTTAACAAATCTGATTTCTGTCTTTCTATCTCCTTCACTCTGGAAAGAAATAAACAGTGTTTAAAGTGTATGCTCTACCAACCATACCAAATGTACTGCTGCCAGAAACAGGACCAGGAAAGCTGTTCTCAGGTTCCCTAGGCCAGCTGCCACATGGGTCTGTGTCCCTACCCAGTATGATCAAGGTCTCTGTTTCTTCCCCCCCAACACCTCCTGGCGAGGAGACTCCTCCACAACCACCAGCGCTGTGAGCTGCTGCCTGGGGGAGGAGGTCCAGAGGGGCTAGAGTTCCCTCACCTTCCCCCCATCTCTGCATCTCCGGTCCCCCAAATAAACCTGAACTCACAGAAAAATGCAAGTCCTCTCCTCTCTGAGCAGAAATGATACTTTGCCTCTGAAGTAACCCATAACACATCTTGTACTGGTACAATTGGTAAAGGGATACGAATAAGCCCTGTCTTAATCTTGTAAGCTGCTCACGAGCAGAGCAGAGATACTCAGTCTACCGCATTCATGTTTTCACCAACACTGTTCCCCATTTTGACATGAAAAGGAGACTAAAGAAGAAACATGCAGACTGACAGACTTTCTTCTACAAACAGAAAACTCCCTTCATCTGGAGAAAAGAGTCTTTGCCACTCTTACCATGACACATTAAGGATGCAGTTGTTTCATGGCAACTCAGCAGAAAGCAGGGATAGGGGCAAACACCACAGGCAGGAGTTAAGCAATGGTGTTTTTCCATCAACAAGCAAGAAAATATTAACCAGAAACATATGTAAATAGACAAAAATACATTATTTATTTTAAATCATAGCAGACAGTTTTAAAGTTGAAGCCTGCAGTTGAAATATCAGAAATGCTGAGAAAATAACAGGACAAATAACTGATAAAATCAAATCTGAAATTTATGGAAGTGCAAGCAAGAGCTGTTTGAATTACTCACACCAGTATGACTTAGGCAAAGGGGCTAAAGCATGTCTAATAGTGCCTCTTTCCACTAATTACAGACACTACACGAAATTCAACCATGGCAACAGTCTTGTTGCATTCAAAGAAAGAACATGATTTGAAACTTGTAATAAGAAAGAAAGTAAGAAAGAGACAGAATTACAAATGAAGTAGAATGAAAAGGTTTGTGGATTCAGTCATACCCAAACAAATAGTTGGAAATAACTATAATATTTAAGATGCTCTCTCTTGGAACAGTAACAACATGGTGCTTCCTCTGCATTGCTTAAAACTTTGAAAGCATAAAAAGTACATCAGGGGCATAAACTTTTTTCTCCTAGTTATGTATCTATTTGTTTCATATTCAGCAGTTCTATACTACCATTGAATACATAAAAACATGTTTTCTGCATCTCTAAAAAAGCTGTTTTCCCTTCCTGTATTTAAAATGACACAAGAGAAGTACATGTAACTTGGGACACAGTTCTAGTGCTGATACACCAGTGACAACAGTCACAGCAAGTACAATTATATAAGCATAAAACAAGTCAAATGCAGACACGCAGAGTTTATTCAATCATACTGATAAACTGTTCAGGCTGCATTTTTCCTCTTTTGCTCCAATCATTTCTGAAATAAATTTGCCACTTGCAACAACAAACACTATTTTTGTGTCCTCTGATTATAATCTTCTTAGGCTTTTCTGCTTCTAGGCTCTAGCTCTTCACTATCGTGCCTCCAGTATCCAAATGCTTCAGTGTAGCCTAACCTGGTTTTCTTACCAAAATTTAATTGCTTGCTTTGTCAAGCCTTAACTCTGGATACCAAGGGAATCTACCATTGCGGATTTGCTGCACATCTATTTGTGTTGTTGTCTTCAATAACATAAGATTATCTCTTCAACAACTTCAGCTCACTCTCAAAATCTTCTATGTTTTCTATCTCTTTCTGAAGCTCTTTATAAATCTTGCTTTCATGTGCTTTGGGGATTGGAGTGTGTGTTTGGTTTTTTCTTCTTGTTGTTTTTGAAATCTTATTCAGTTTATCTTACTCGAATCTCCCTTGCCCAGTTAAATAAAAAGAAAGCAATCAAATAACCCTGGAAATGTTTTTTGCTCTTGTCATTGTTAACACCTCATTCTTTCATTCAGGTAGTTTCGTAGTTTTGTTTCTTTCTGGCACCCAGCTGCACGATGCATGTTGGTTCTCCCACAGTTTCAGATCTATCCAATGAGAATCTGCAACAATAGAAGAAAGGCTCCAAATTCTTTTTCCTTTGCCATTACTACATTAAAACATGTTCAACGTGATCAGCAACACAGAATTTTAAAATGTAGTTAACAACATTTTTTAGCCTTTACTTGGAAGCTGCTTTTAACAGTATAAACCAAGAGTAGTCACTTCATTAATAATTTGAAGATATATAAATAAAAGCTATGTTTTCATATTCTCATATAATAATACCCTGATAGAAGTTGTATCTATTTTATTTAACTATCGTTTCTAAACTGCTTCTATTTTCTTTCCCTACCTTTTGATTGATTAAGAGAACTGACAAGTTATATAAGTGTAAGCTTTTTGAGTGGTGTAAAAACCCACTAGATTTCTCACACTGACAGTAACAGCTAAGCAGAGACAGAAAAAGAATAACTGTCCTGGTTTCGGCTGCTACAGAGTTAATTATCTTCCTAGTAGCTGGTATAGTGCTGTGTTTTGGATTTAGTATGAGAATAACCTTGATAACATACTGATGTTCTAGTTGTTGCTAAGTAGTGCTTACACTGGTCCAGGACTTTCCAGCTTCCCATGCTCTGCCAGGTGCACAAGAAGCTGGGAGGGGGCACAGCCAGGACAGCTGACCCAGACTGGCCAAAGGGCTATTCCATACCGTATGGCATCATGCTTAGTACATAAACTGGAGGGAGGTGGCCAGGGGGGCAGCGATGGCTGCTTGGGGACTGGCTGGGCATCACTTAGCAAGTGGTGAGCAGATGCATCACTTGTTTTTCCTGGGGTTTGTTTCTCTTTCTTGCTCTCATTGTTTTCCTTTTCATTAAAATTTCTATTTTTATTATTTTATTTCAGTTATTAAACTGTTCTTATCTCAACCCATGAGTTTTCTTAGTTTTGCTCTTCCGATTCTCTTCTCCATCCTACCGGGGGGGAGAGAGAGCAAGTGGTTGTGTGATGCTGGGTTGCAGACTGGGGTTAAACCACAACATCAGCAAATGTTAAATTTCTCTGTGAAAATGGGTTCTGTGTGGATACTGAACTAAGTTTCTCATTTAGCACCCTAATGAGCAAAAAGAAAAAGAATTTGAAAAAATCAAATTCTTACAAGTCAGGTAATCTGCATAATATGCATTTTTAGGTCTCTGCAACATTGCAAGAAACTACCATATGGACTGACACTCCTAATCCTACTTGAGACCACAAACGTAATGAGACAATTTAAGTAAGCCAGGGGATAAGCTGTGCTCTTCTTTGTGATGTTGAATTTCATGAATAGAAAGGAACAAGAATTACCATTAGCAGCCTTTGTAAAAGTAGCAGAAATACTCCTAAGAAGGGAAAAGTAATTGAAATTGCACAAAATGCATGCCACAAAGTATATTAAAATATGTCTGGAGAGAAGCAAATGTTGTATTTAAATTGGATAAATGCAGCGTACCTTGCTCTTTTACAGTTTAAATTGCAATGCAGTTCCAAATCAGTCAGTTAATTTAAAATAAAAAAGAATAATGGAGTCTGTTTCCATATCATTGACTACATGCAAAGCAAATTTTGCTGAAGTAATCCAATTATTCTTTCTACTATTTAATTTGATAGCATGCTGCCTCCAACTAATTATCAGAAAAGTTGGACAGATGTAGTTCTATAGGAATTATGCTGGTACCAGCAGCTAACATTCAAACACCATGTAGGAACCGGCAAGTGGAACACTTCATTCCTGGATAGTGTTACTTGTTGACATAAAGCTTTTGCTCAGAGGTACTCAGGCTCCAGCAGCTCCTGTGATGACTCTTATTCTGGTGATTTAAGATTTTATTTTCTCCAGATACCTGACAGACATCTGGTTTGTGCCAGAGATGACCAGCTACACCTCAGCTACCCCAATTGCTAGACTGACATTTAGGGCAAACAGTCAAAAAAGGGTTTTGCTGGGCCATCAGCAGGTGAGACTGCAGTATAGAGATGTCCACTTTGGTGAGTTCAAGCTGCCATAGCTCAATCAATCAGATGTTGCCTGTGAGGGACCTGGACCTTTGCTGATCAAACCTCTGGAGACATTGTCTGCTGTGGAGGCACACACAGCACTTTTCTGGACCTTACATTTTAGTAGACTGTGACATGTTAATCATGGATGCTGTCAACAGATTAAATAAAAAGAGGAAGATGTAAGCGTTCCTCAGAGATTGTTAATATTTTATTTTTAAGCATCATTTTTACTAATAGGACTATATTTTATGTAGAACAGGTAAAAGTTATATATTTTTATTTGGGATCCAGTATGACTTCTGCTAGTCTCTGACAAAGTTTCCATTTGACTCAACAGAACAGGCTTGCATCCTACAAGTGGCTTATTTTTTTTCTTTTTTTTTTTCTTTTTAGGGGAATAGGCAGTAATTTTTAAACACCGTTAAGAAACTGCATCTCTTGCACAGGGTTATGCAAGAATACTGATTTAGCAAACTAGCTGTTAAGTCAGAGTCCTATAATTCTTTAAAAAAATTCAAGTTGAAAGGAAAAGCAATTCTTTTCCCTCTACTAAATCAAAACTTTTTTTTAAAAAATGAACATCAAAGGGGACAATTTCTTGTATCATAGAAGCCAAATATTCTGTATCTCTTGTCAAAAGTACAAGAGAGATATTTGTTGCTAGGGGTGTGTTATGTACAAGGTCTTCCTAAATAATCTGAGAGAACAGTCCATGCTGAAGCCCTGAAAAACTATTTTTTAATTCCTTGTCCATATTCATATTAATTGATTCAGTACAGTAATTCACTTCTCCCTGATGGACCACTATTAACAATTAAGACAATCATTGTGGCAATGCTAATTTCATGCAGACCCACAGCCTTTGACTTTTTTCTCTTCAGTCCAAATGACTGATAAATTTTTCTTACTTTCTCTTTTTTTTTTAAAGATCCAACCATTTCTTTCTGAAACTTAGTGTTTCTAGTCATAATGAAATAAATTTAGCCTTCGTTATTAAAACACAATTTTCCCATGAAGGGACATTCAGGAAAATTGAACCTTCAGTTTTTATAGGTTCCTATCATTAGATATTTCCCACTGTTAGTCTAAACACACAAATTAGAACCTACACTTGTGGCTACTGAAATTACAGATTTCAGTCCAAGAGATCTCCAGGTAAAATTCTCTATAGTAAACTTAAGTGTCTCTCTTATTTTACTTCCACACTCCCCCCCTACAGAACTGATAGCTGAGTCTGTTTTAAGAACACGAACCTTCAAGACTGATAGAGTAACTGTAATTGCAGATGGAGAGATGTGGCCCTCGGCATTGCACGTGCACACAAGGCAGGCATTTGCACTTTGGTATGCAGATTTTAGGAGTCTAATATCATATTTACTGTCCCAAAATCTGCATCAGGCTCTAAAAAGATCATCAAAAAAGTCACAAGGAATAAATAAAAAGAAAGAAAAACAGCAAAGGCATGTTGCATTTGGCTTTGCTGAAAAGCAACAGGAGCATAGTGAAGCCAGTAAGAAAAGATTCCCCAATTCAAATGTAATTAGGCAGTATTTTTTGAAAGAAAACTCTGAAATACAAGGCAATTTTGCACAGACCAGCACTGATACGGTGGGTGTTGGGGCTTAACCCTTTACAGAAATCAAAGGAACAGAACCAGCAGTGTCCTCTGCATGTCTTTCCTTTGCTTTTTCTGTACCTTTCTGTCCCACTTTTCACCATGTGAACTTTATTTTAACCAGGAATTTTCTTCCAGACTTACTTATCCATAAAGCTTAAGGCATGAACAAATACAAAACAGTAAGCATGGGAGTCATTAGAAATTCCAGCCTATCAGGAGAAATTGCCTAAAAGACTCCCACATTTTCTAGAAAAAAAAATTAATTTGGAGACAATTGCCACAAGCCCTACCCAAACTTGCCTGTGATTTGTAAATATGCTGGTTATTACCTCAAGCTGTAAGCTTCACTGTTACTCAAAGCTGGAATGAATTATCAGGCATTAACACCATTACAGTAGCATACACTAATGAGGTCTGTACTTACACTAAATCTGTTTTGATGTCCTCCCATTAAGTGAAAGACATGAATCTAGGAAAATATGTATGTGATATTTTTTCCATTATTATTTTAAAAAAACAAAACAAAACTAAAAATATTTTATAAGCTAGTGAACCCATTAAAAATTTGAAAGCACACCTTTCTAATAGTTTTATAGTCATTTCTTTTTCCATTATTGACAGTGAACTTATTAACACTGTTCCTTGTAAACCATTGAAAAACCTCTACTGATACTTGCTTCATATGCTCAGAAATCTTGTCTTTAAATAAAAAAAAAATTAAAAAGCTTATATTATATCTAAAAAAAACCCCAAGAATATGATCCATTCACAACCACTATCCCAATCCATCCCTTTATGATGAGGTAATTCTCAAAATAACTTCTCTAGTCTTTTGTTGAGCCTCAGAGGAATGTTTACCCCAAGTCTTATGAGGAGCGGCTGAGGGAATTGGGGTTGATTAGCCTGAAGAAAAGGAGGCTCAAGGGAGACGTTTTTGCTCTCTACAACTACCTGAAAGGAGGTTGTAACGGGGTGGGGGTCGGCCTCTTCTCCCAAGTAACAAGTGATAGGACAAGAGGAAATGGCCTCAAGTTGTGCCAGGAGAGGTTTAGATTGGATATTAGGAAAAATTTCTTCACCAAAAGGGTTGTCAAGTGCTGGAACAGGCTGCCCAGGGAAGTGGTTGAGTCCCCATCCCTGGAGGTATTTCAAAGATGTGTAGATGTGGTGATTAAGGACATTGTTTAGTGGTGGACTTGACAGTGTTAGGTTTGTGGTTGGATTCAATGATCTTCAGGGTTTTTTCCAACCTAAATGATTCTGTGATTCTATGGACTCGCCAGTAACCCCCTGGTGAATGTCCCTACCAGAACCTGTGCGTTCAGTCACCCAGGAGCCCATCTGCAGCACCACTGACCCCGACTCTCCAATGAGTTTGTAGCCACCAAGACAGCACCAGCACCTTCCATGGTGCCTTCTTCTCAATAAATTTCAATAAAAAACTTTAAAATAAACCACTTAATCTCAATTTTGCAGAGGAAGAGGTGTGCATATAGAGTCATTCACTATCGACTGTAGTGGGTGATGACTACTCAGTCATCAGTGAAGGCTAGAAGGTAGCTGAGAAATATAAAATGGGAAGTCCTGTAGGATTAGACCGACAGTGCAATCAGTATAGGATTTGTCTACAATTGGATCAGTATTACAAAAAAAAAAAAAAAAAAGAAGAAGAATAGACAGATGGGATAACCTATCTATCAATACTTAATAACAGGATAACAGCCTGATACACAAAGCTTTCTCCCCCTTCTTATACCAAAAAGCAGCCTGCCTACCTCAAAAAGACTATACAAATTATTCCAAGAGCATTTATGTCATTTATATATTCCATGACCCCATCTTCATCTCTCCCCAGTAACAAAGTCAGTACCAATAAAAGTACGGATAAAGGAATTTATTAAACAGTGAATTCATAACAACATAACATTGATACCCAGAAACTGAGAAGTTTATAGTTTTATAGATCATTACCAGCTAGCATAGTAACTGACAATTTTTGAATGATGCTCTGAAATAACATTCTTTAAGTAATTTCCAGTGAACTACATAAAAATGAAAATAAACTGTACCTAACCCTATTCTCTACAATAAAATCTGTTCTCAGTTTAATTTTGTGGAACACAAATATACATAAAATAAAAGGATTGTAAAAATGCAATATATTGTCCTACAAGCATAGTTGAATTGGAAAATTTTGCTAAAATATTTTCCTTTCTCCACTGAAATAATTCTTTTGCAAAGTCCTGAGATTCCTCTGCTATCCATCTCTCCTTGCATATTTTACATGAGACATTTCTAGCAGCATATTGCAAAAGGAAATGTGTCATTAAATTCTTTTCAAAGTGACATTGCTGAGCATATTGGAAGTATTTCTGTGCTCTTCATGAATGACAGGCTGCGCGTCCCAGGCATCAGCTGTGTGCAGTTCATTAGTGCTACAACCACAGCAAATCAGATGACTGTTTTACAGGGCTCTTCAAAGGCAGCAATAAGCAGCCAGCTTTCACTGACTGAGGAAAAGATGATTCCTACAGTCACAAACTTTGGCTTTTTTTTTTTTTTTAGAAAACAAGTTGTCAGCCAAGAAAAAGAATAATGAAAAATAGATTTCTAAGAGACATGGAGACATTTACAAGAAACTTTTCTAAACCAGGCAAAATGGAGAGTGGGATATTGTTTGCTGGAAATTGTTCTGGCAAATTCCTCTATTTTTCCTTGATGCTTTGCTTCTTAATTTGTGGAGAGTTTTAGGAAAATCTAACACAGCCTCAGGAGCATCCAATATCTGGAAAGGGTACACAGAGACACTTTGCTTGCAGGAAGTATACTTGAAATTTCCTTAAATGTATTCATACATATACACTTTAAATTTGACTTGTAATTACTAATTCAGGCAGCTTTTCTATAAACCTGGTTATTAATGTATGCAGTGGGTTCATTGCATTACCAGTAGATCAGTTTCCTCTAATGGTTTGATCTATGACTAGATTTTCATGAATGGAAATGTAACCAGTAGATTAAAGTCTTGCATGCACCCTAATATTTTGCAAGCATAGATGGGGAAAGACTAGAGCAGGAGTCTCTTAGGTCTTGTTTATGTAGAACCATTCTAAAGATTAGTTATCCTTACACTAAAGGATAGGATAGTCCTTACCAAAAGTACCTGGACAAAACCTTTTTAAAAGGTAGAGGGGAATGTTTTACAAAATGCTCTATTAGTTCTCTAAAACCATTTGTCAAGTTTAAATGTGAACTCATGAATTCTTTCAGAAACTCTTAGAATCGGGTTAGGGTGTTGGAGGGGAGAACAAACTTCCCTTCTGCCAAATCATACTGCTGAAGACTACAGAATGAGATGTAAACAGGCGCATACAGACGTTTTAAGCATAAACATGACCGGTTTCTGTATGCATTTGCCAAAGCATCCTGTTTCTCCTGAGATATATCTGACAACCTCTCCCACAGTCCAGGACGCTGACAATATTAAAGCAAATTTGTGCAGCCACATGTACCATACATCAAAATACACATGTAATGAACAGGAGCACGCCACTTTTGTTAGTATGCTCCATCAAAGAAATTATTGGAATCTGGACATCACTTGATCTTTCTGAAGGACCTCAAACCTGAACATCTGCCACCCCCACTATAAAATTCTTATGTTTTCTTTACTTCTTCCTTTCAATTTTGGAGAGGTAAGACACCAGAAATGTTCATAACAAACTTCAAACTGAAAAACAGAATACTATAGGCTGGATAGACACCATCCACACTTCCTTTGTCTCTAAAATCAGTTCAGATAAGCTTGTGACAAGAGATTGCTCAGTTACTGGGAGACTCATAATTAGACATAATTAATACACTAAAAAAAAAAAATCATTCTTGAATGGCTATCAGTGAGTGGCAGGTTTGACAAGACATCAGGTGGAGAGGGGTAGATGAAGAATGCAGACTCTGTTCAGCAAACCAGGTATCAAATCGGGTCCAAGCTCACAACATTTCTACAACTGAGTGCTTTCATAAACATCTCACCAAAAAATGGGCTTTTTTTGGACATACTGAAAGGGTTTCCAGCTCAAAGAGCAACAAAACAAAGTGAAAAGAACCCACCCACCCCCCTTGATTACAGCTTTAGGCATATCATCCAAGACGTGAAAAACAAAGCTGTATTTGATCACCATTCCTGCTAACGAAAAATGAACTTCTTTTGATCCAATAAAATGCACAGGTTAACAGCTGGAACAAGAACTGCCAAATCTCAAGCAAAATCCTCCTTTGTCCTTGACAAAGCAGAAATTATTTCTCCAAGATGGAAAAGTATCTTTTTGACTAACCTTATTCTTTTTACAGTTTGTTTCATTTCTTCACAGAAATAGGTAAACTCTTCATTTCTAAACCAAGCAAAAAATGCCATAAATAGATCAAATATAGATTTGACACAATCCAGGAGAGAGAAATGCATCCTACAATATATGAAAGGAATGCTAAAATAGAAAAAAAAAATATTTTAAACAGATATTTAAAATTTACATCTGAGAAAGCAGGGCCTATCTTCAAATGATAACCAAGTATTGCACTTATTTATTCAACTTTTTCTTTAGTTGTTGTTTATATTTTATATACATACCCATACAATTCACCAGAGAATTGCACAACATATTGCAATGATGCACAGCACTCAGCTGAAACAGTTAAGACAATATTAGACCCTTTGTTAGCAAGCAGTCAGTTTGCACCTAAAAAAAAAGCTATATTCATTATCAGGATTTTTAAAATCTCCCAATGTTCTGATCCAGTTCAAAAAGCAGGAAATTTTGTATTTTCCACCCTTTAGGTTGATAAGGGAATTCATGCTCTTTGAGGGACTTTAATGGTATGTCACATGCATGTATAACAAGGTTAATATTGAAGATACAGGATAAGATTTCAAGCAGATATATTTCTGCATTTAGCTTAAGTTTATTTGGCTTATGCTTAAACAGCCCTAGTTTTGTACAGTTTGACAGAATAAGGTTATAGCTTAAATTAATAAATAAAGTAAACAGGGTCAATCAAATGCATACAAACCTTTCCCCAGTGTGTTTGTGGGTACATTTGCAGTGCTGGGTAATTTTTTTTCTTATGGTAAGTAAGCAGATCTGTTCCAGAGCAGAGCTTTTATCACTTGTATCTTTTCTCAGGTCACATGCCTGAAAAATGGTACACTGTGGGAGTTCAAGGCATTGCTTAAAATACATTGCAAACCTTTGTTACGATTAAATTAATTTAAATACTTTAAAATAAATCTCTCTGCTCCCAGAGGTTTTAATTTTCTATGTATATTCCACTTTCTGTGGACCATGCGGTCTTAATTCTCTTTTAAGATCCCATATTAGTGCTGTGCAAAACAGTGATTAATTATACAGCACCAATGATAAAGAAAACTACCAAGATAAAACCATGCTCCGTGTTGTGGAAGGTATGCAACAGTGATGATTATTATGGTAGATGGTAGATTCCCCACATGCAGCAGCCTGAAGGAGACTGTGCCCTCCCAAATGACACAGCTTTTGAAAAATAAAACAAAACAAAACAAAACAAACCCCTACACACCTCATAGGTTTTTTTGCATCACCTATGACACAAAAGAAATTGCACTTGGACACTGATGGTCCTAAACAACGTTTTGGCAAGTAACATCTTCTCCAGATAAACCAGAATTGCAAAACACATCCATTGAGGAAAACGGAGGTTTCAGTGATTTTCTCTACAGACTTTTCACCTGCTCCCTTCTATACTGTGTATATAATGTTTTCCCAGTGCTATTCCACCCCCTCCACTACACGTTTCCACATTTATTTCAGCTCTGGGCAGCATCTCATCAGGTCTCTGGCTCTCACTGGGCAAGCCATGCCGCTCAGGAAACTGGCAGCATTTACATAGGACCTCACTGCCTTCCACAGAAGAGGCTCCCATGTGGAGGAGTGACAGGGAGGATCCGACCTTAGACTGTAAATTGGTGCGTGGGCTGTGCAACGAGCTTGATATCTGGGCCCTTCATGAATGATTAGTGACTTGAACAGTACAAACCACAATAGCAATGTTTTTTATAATCTTCTTGTAATTCATCAATTAATTCCAATGTAATCCACAGATGACTTAAGTTCTTAACTAAGGCCTCCAGCATTCAGCTGTAGGTAGGTGCTGTGACTGTAAACTGCTCTTTTTTTCTTTAGGAGAAATAAGTGGGTGAGCTAGGGTGAAATTTTCATTCATCTGAGCTTCAGGAAAGAGAATTTGAAGGAGCAACACACAGTGTTGAGGCTATAAAACTTACTGCTTAGCACCTTCAGGTAATGTATTTGAGAAGATTAATTCAATTGTGATCAAATACAACCCAAAGTTCTTTCATTCCCCTGTAATTTCCAGTTATCCATTGTTCACCCATTTAAAAAGCTGCCACTTGCTTCTCAGGCTCCAAAAAAGCATCAGGCAGATCGCTATCAGGGCTATAAAGACAAAAACAATGATTACAAAGTTCTCAACATTGTTGTAACTCTTTCCTGAAAGCAAACTAGCACAACTCCTGACTCAGGTCATCCCATCCACACACACAGAACTGGACAGGCATACAGAGTGCATTTGTCCACAGCAGTTTTAATCAGTTACGATCAAACTAATTTTGATTTTAAACAGTTCATTCACAAAGTGGCAGGCTCAAAAACTTAATCACTTACACGCACATACTCTGAAATAATAGTCATTTGATAATCCCATGCTGCTGTAATCATTAGCCAGTGTTCCTTGTTCATATTACACTCCCACAAAACAAGCATTTCCAAGCATCCTCTTCTGATGCAAAAACATAAGGAGAGCAAAAATTACATGTGGGAACCTTAACTAAATGACAGTAGAAGTAATCAAGCTGAAAAACATCTGCCATTACTGGCTATGTAGTGAAGGTTGCTTTAAAAACTACAGTGTGGGAGGCTCATCTCATGAGCACAGAAAAAGGTATCCTGGCTTAGCAGCAAGAGCCAGCAAAGCCCAAACTTTCAAATGCACATCTGCCTCTTCCACCAGCGATCGCACTGTGCGGCCTCATTGGATGGACCTGCCATGCAATATGCTTCATCGTCCATGTGTATGAAGGCATTTCCTACTATTTATATTACCACAGTATCCAGTAGCTTTTTTATTCAGCCAGGACACCCGAGCACCATGTGATGTAGCCACACAGTGCGGGAAATGAACGCTTCTCATTTAAGCAGACAATTTTCTGTCCTGCTGCTGCTGCTGCCTTTTATTCTTCTCAAAGGTCCTGCCAGCACTAGGATCTTTGGAGCTGCTGCACTGTCACCTTCAATATTTCCAGAAATTCAAATAATTTTGAGGTTCTGCTCATGCACTGGAACAGTTTCCCCCTTCCCACTGACCCCAACCCCATCTCTCCTTGCCACTCAAATTCTTCCAACCCAGGCAATCACCTGTGGTCTGACCCTTCCCCAGAGCTCTCCTGAAACCAGGCAGAGCAAGGCTGTTATCCTGTGGCCTGGGGTAACGTCTGAGGAAGGTGTCTGCACACCAGTGAGTGCAGAGACTTTTCAAAAGAGAAAGGAGAGACAGAGGAAGAGCTTCTCCTCACCCGAAAAGTAATGAAAACCAGGCTGGACAATTCAGCTATGCATGTGTCTACAGGGCAATGGGGCAAATGTTGCTGATGCCAAACTGTCTTGCAAGAGCAGAGCTGCCAAACACAGTCCACTTCCAAAGTTCCTCAGAGAGAATACCAATCTCAGGATGGGACCAGCAATAAGCTATTTAGATGCAGAGTGTAAAAGCTACATCACATTCTCTGCGGCCTGGGCAGGCAAACTCACTCTCTTTTGTTCTTGCTCCTTCTTCTGCCTTTCATTGCTGTCTTTTTCCATTCCTTTCACTAAGAAGAAACTAGGAGGAAAGCAGCTTACTGACTTGGTTTGTCCTGCACAAGGATCTAGGCCCAGCTGCATAAGGTCACAATTAAGGTGCTTTTTGTAGTAAAAGTAGTCCTTCTTGTAAAAGCATTTGCCAAAGGGGTTCAGTGACACAAAGCATGTTTTCCTGACAGGCAAACTGTGGCATGGGCTACTGACATGTACAGTCACCAACAGACCACTGAACAAGCCTCCAATTCTCCCCAGATATCTTGCATCCCTATTACTAAGAAAGGCTGTTTGCTCAGATCTGCTGGCAGAATTTGAAGTTTCTGGCTAGATCCACTAAACAGCTTCTATCTCACAGTTTTAGCATTAGCATTGTGTGGTATTCCCTAACTTTTGGACACATTGCCTATAGACTATAAGTGCTCCTATTGCCAGGCAACACTTTAAAAGTTTTAAGAAGAAAATTTTCGACACAGGCTCTTTGTTTTCAGCTTTTCATTTTGATGGAAATAGACTGGCATCTTCAGAGGAAATTAATAACGTTCCCTTGGACCACAGTGTAGAGCATCTGTATTTATTCATAGTCTCCTGTTGGGCCCCATACCAGAGATGTTCCACAGCAGCCCTCTCCCCACCTCCAGTCAGACCCTTGTTTAACTGCAGATTTAAAGGTACATGTGGTACCCTGCATTAAGTGCTCTCCCTCCCTCTATGTCTGTGAGGTCCCAAAACCAAGGCTGGGGCCAGGCGACAGGGGAACAGCAAAGGCCAGGCAAAGTATTCAGCTAAAAGGAAATGCTGAAGAAAAGGAGGGACTGGAAGGTGAGTCTGAAATTTTACAGTTTTAGGAACACGGTATTTCACTGAGTCTTACCATTTATCTTCATCAAGACTGAAAAGGCTGAGCATTCACCTGATAGATGCCCGTGCTGCTCCTTTCTCATGAAAAAAAGTGCCTATGTCAGCTCTTTCTTTCCTTAGTAGTTGAATTACTACAGAAATGGTTTTCTAATACTTTCTCTGCTCCCTTGAAGGAAACATGCTGTGCTGGTGGGAGATGGGGTGGTCATGGTGAGCCCTGGCTGGGGAAGTGCTGGCCAGACCCCACAGGGAGCAGGAGCTGGTGCCCAAGTCAGCACTCTATGGCTGCCAGTGAGATCATCCCACTCCCTTTTCGGGGGCAGCCACAGCCCAACCAAACCCCTCCCCCTGATCTCTGCACATCTGCTTTTACCTGTTTACAGTCAGAACTGTCCCCATTTTTGTTGCTCTGCCCCTGCTCAGTTCTAACCATGTTCCCCTTCTCTGCCCTCCATCTCCCTGTCCCTTCCTCCTCCCCGGGAACTGCATTTAGAGATGTCTCAGCCAAACCCTTGTCTCTCCATCACTCATTCTCCCCTTTTTAGATAGAAAACCTACCTGGCTTTTTCTGGATTTAGTTTGTTCCTTGTGAGGGTGCTTAAAATAAAATATTTAAACACACATTGGATTGCAGGTTGAAATTCAAATCCCTTCTCTCCCCAGTGAGGACCCTATCCACCAAAACCATTTTTTTTCAGTTGTCTCTAACTTAATGTTTACTGAATTATTCCATTAAAATGAAAATAGTTTCAGCTGAAGAGACTCAGAAAAATCACATTTCCTTTCATCTTCCACACAGAATAATCCACAGGTCAAAAGCTGGCACATTGAAAAGACAAAGGGGATTTTCAAACACTCTGATCTAGCACAGAAGTGCAAGGGTGTATCACATACATTCAGTGGGTTATTGTTTAGTGTTTTCTTCTTTGAGGTTTTACATACATTTGAGATTAGATCTCAAAAGCAAGAGAGTTGGAGAAAATAAAATTTGCAGAACCAAGGGGTTTCAATATGAACGAGACCAACCCAATCTAGACATAAGGACTTGTGTCAGTGAAATGTTATAAGCATCTGAATTAATTTTCTTGCCATCCTCGGAGTTATTTGGACAGATCTGTGAGAATGAATCGGTATCCCTTTTAGTCAGACTAGGTCAGAAGTCAAGCAAGGCTGTGCAATAGCAGCCCAACCACCACCTGCCAGACCCAACAGGTCCCACTGGAGCTTTGGAGGCTTTAAAAAACCTCAAGAGTTTCCCATGCAGGGTACAAAAATCAGCAGTTTGCTTTTCCAAGCTACAATACTATCAAAATCATTTTGCATCTTCTCTTTCATTGCTGTTTGTTAGTCCCTCTCACCCTCTCCTACTAGTAGAAACCCAGAGCAAACCAGGTACATCTCCTTTGTGCCTGTTATTCACAGTTCCTTCTCACCTTCCAACCTTCCTCCTTCTCACATCCTAGCAAAACCTTCATGCTCCTATGAAGGCTTAATTTCACATCTTCAGACCAATCCAGAAAAAGCATCACTTTACGTTTGAACAAATTCTTTTAAGAAAAAACAAAATGTAAAAACTAATGTGACATGAAACTGGTTACACACTACTTGCATACCATATTACTTTCCTACACACTTCCTCTCTTGTCTTACACTATAAACTCTTCAGAGACAGGACATATTTATGGCACAGTGAAATCCAGTATTTATTGGAGGCAATAGCAGAACTCCTATTGACTTTAATGGAATCAGGATTTCATGTTTTCCACAGTTACTCCTGAGTAGACTGCTGTTCTTTATCAAAATACATTAGAGTTATATTTGCAACTGCTAGCACATTGATGTCCTAGGTAAAATCCTGGACAGAAATTCATATTCTGTTTACAGAGGTAAAGTTTCTAGGATATTTATTTCTAGTATGTCAGGGAACAATACAGTGAGAAGCTTACTGTTCAGCTGTTTTCATTAATGATTTTATTGTTTGTTCTTAGCCATATCCCCAAGCACTAATTAGGAAATTGCTTTGACACAGAGCTTTAAAAATTGTCAAAGAAGCATAGCTGGCATTTTTGCCATTCTTGTTTGTGACCAAACACTTTCAATGGCCTTTTCAAGCTCCCTTTTTTAATATTGATTCTGAAATCTCCAAGCAACTTAGCAGCAAGGCAAGGCTGCATCATTAAAGGTAATTGACTTACAAAAGCTATCATGCCTGGGATGGGGTGGGGGGTGGGGGGAGAAAAAAAATATTTGAACCTAGCATAAAGCACATGCAAGCAAATAAACATTTAGCTCTATGGTGCTAAGACCATAGTGGGGCTTTTTCTTCCCAAAAGAGTTAAACAGATAAGTGAGACCTAGTATCTTGCTATTTTGCAGAAGCCACACATCTGAGATAACTTGTGGGGAACAGCATGGGATTCACATCCACCAGCATGACATGGGAACGAATTCAACCAGCCACAAATATTGAAGCCTAAGAGAGGAAAAGATGGCTGTGATTCACTTCCATAAATTCTCCCAACATGGAAATTAGATCTCTTACCTGTCACAGGGGAACTTTCATTGAAAACCTTTGTCTTTCTGGTTTTGAGAGAGCACTTGCATCAGTATCTCTTGCTGTCTGCAATAGCATCATTCACCTTCTCCGAGGCCTAATTCAGCAGGAGTGTTTTGAGCTTTCAGGACAAACTGAACTGGGGCATACCTGCTCTGTGATCCTTGTTGGGACTTAGGTGACGACCAAGTTATATCAAACTCCACGGCAGGCAGGTTGGAACTGGAGGCAGCAGTTGAGCTGAGAAGCTAAGGACACACAAACTTTTATTTTAGGTGCCTCAAGTGGCAGCTGGACACTTGAACTCTTTTGTGGACCTTTGCCTATATGATTTGCAAGTCCTTTGATTTTTTTTCTTTTATTTGCCTGAAAAGGATCTCATAACTTCATTATCTACTGGCGGTCAATGTTTCATCTGTGATCAGTTCCTGAAGAAAAAGTTCTCCTCCCAGCATCTTATACAGGTAGTGGCTTGCAATTAGTGACCACTGGACTCCATGGATTAGATACAAGGTGAAAGATCAGTAGTGGGTAAAAAAAGCAAGGTTACTGTGACAGAATTAAATCTGTCTCACCACAATTGCTACCACCATTGCAGAGAAAAAGAATATTCCTGTGATTATTTTAATAGCTGTAAAAGGAGATATTATGTTTACAGGAAAATAGTTACATCAGAATTTATTATTAATCTCAAGCTAGCATCACATCACCATTGCTCCCCAGAATGTCAGTTACCTCCTCTTCTCACAAAAAAATTGAGATATAATTTTGTGCTCAACGGGGGAAAAAAAATAGTCTGATTAATTTTTAAACCCAATTTCTTGAAGTAAGATAAGGTCATGGAGATGCATGTCATTATTAAAAAGATTTAGTAAGGGTTAAAGAAAACCTAAAATCCCAGTTTCTGGATATGAGAGAAGTCACTGAGTGCATGTACTTAAGATGATGATCTGTAACAGCTTTCTACAACATAATCACACAAATCCCTATTTTAGAAAGTGTCTGAGAGTAGAAAAGAAGAGCTGTGGAACGAAGCACTAGAGGTTTTCATAAGGAGATGGCTCTTGTTGTCCCTTTCCCACATCTCAGCATGTACAAACTCTGGTCCGAAAGCTGCTTAGTAGCACTTTGTGTGCTTTGTGCTATTTGAGCCTGCCAACCTCTGCATCCGTGCAAAACCTCACTCTGGCCTTTGAACATCGAGCATTCATGTCCTCCCTCTGCTATCACAATAGTTTAGAAATGTGTTCTGTTTTTCAAGAGAAGTTGAAACTGCGTCCGAGTAAGATTGTTGCCAATGCTCATCTCAGCACTGGCATCATTAGCGAAGCTGAGATCATGCTGTGGAAATAGTATGACAGATCTGTTTGTCTCATGCTTTAAATACGACACTTACTTTTTTGGCCATTTTTCATATTTTTCCCAATTTTCAGAAGTAAATCAGCAACTGCCAGAGACTGTAAACACTCAGGACTGCAAAACTGCCAGTTTGCATAATCCAGAGGCTTGGACAGCTAGCTTGGTTGTTGCTGCAAACACTGAAGGTAGGTCCAGGATCTGTTTGCCGCATAGCTAGAACATCTGGGATGGACAAAACTCTTGTTGGGGCCCTCGGCAGCAGAGCAACAGACAGTGTTCCAAGGTGCTCCCCCTCAGGTTACACCTCTTTCACTAGGAAACGTTGTTCCGCTGGGGCCAGTCTTTAGTATCACATGCTTCATAACATTTAATGCATATTTATGGAATCATATAATCGTTTAGGTTGGAAAAGACCCTTAAGATCAAGTCCAACTGTTAACCTAGCACTGCCAAGTCCACCACTAAACCATGCCCTCAAGCACCACATTTACATGTCTTTTAAATACCTCTAGGGATGGGGACTCAACCACTTCCCTGGGCAGCCTGGTCCAATGCTTGACCACACTTTCAGTGAAGTAGTTTTTCCTAATATCCAACCTAAGCCTGCCCTGGCACAACTTGAGGCCATTTCCTCTAGTGCTATCGCTCGTTACTTGGGAGAAGAGACCGACTTCCGCCTCACTACAACCTCCTTTCAGGTAGTTGTAGAGAGCAATAAGGTCTCCCCTCAGCCTCCTCTTCTCCAGGATAAACAACCCCAGCTCCCTCAGCTGCTCCTCATAAGACTTGTGCTCTAGACCCTTCACCAACTTCATTGCCCTCCTCTGGACACGCTCCAGCACCTCCATGTCCTTCTCGTAGTGAGGGGCCCAAAACTGAACACACTACTCAAGGTGCAGCCTCACCAATGCCGAGTACAGGGGCACTATCATCTCCCTGGTCCTGCTGGCCACACTGTTTCTGATACAAGCCAGGATGCCATTGGCCCTCTTGGCCACCTGGACACACTGCTGGCTCATGTTCAGGCGGCTGTCAACTAACACCCCCAGGTCCTTTTCTGCCAGGCAGCTCTCCAGCCACTCTTCCCCAAGCCTGTAGTGTTGCATGGGGTTGTTGTGACCGAAGTGCAGGACCCGGCACTGAGCCTTGTTGAACCTCATACAGTTGGCCTTGGCCCATCAATCCAGCCTGTCCAGATCCCTCTGTAGGGCCTTCCTACCCTCCAGCAGATCAACAGTCCCGCCCAACTTGGTGTCATCTGCAAACTTACTCAGGGGGCACTCAATACCCTTGTCCAGATCATTGATAAAGATATTGAACAGAACTGGCCCCAATACTGAACCCTGGGGAACACCACTCGTGACCGGCCGCCAACTGGATTTGACTCCATTCACCACAACATTTTTGGGCCCAGACATCCAGCCAGGTTTTTACCCAATGAAGAGTATGCCCATCCAAGCCGTGAGCAGCCAGTTTCTCCAGGAGAATGTTGTGGGAAACCGTGTCAAAAGCTTTGCTAAAGTCCAGGTAGACAACATCCACAGCCTTTCCCTCATCCCCTAAGCAGGTCACCTTGTCATAGAAGGAGATCAGGTTAGCCAAGCAGGACCTGCCTTTCACAAACCCTTGCTGACTGGGTCTGATCCCCTGGTTGTCCCGTACGTGCAACATGATGTCACTCAAGATGATCTGTTCCATAACCTTCCCTGGCACTGAGGTCAGACTGACAAGCCTGTAGTTCCCCAGATCCTCCTTCCGGCCCTTCTTGTAGGTGGGTGTTACATTTGCTAACCTCCAGTCAACTGGGACCTCCCTGATTAGCCAGGACTGCTGATAGATGACGGCAAGTGGCTTGGCGAGCACTTCTGCCAGCTCCCTCAGTACCCTTGGGTTGATCCCATCCGGTCCCATAGACTTGTGCATGTCTGTGTGGTGTAGCAGGTTGCTAACGATTTCCTCTTGGATTATGGGGGCTTCATTCCGCTCCCTGTCACTGTAATCCAGCTCAGGGGGCTGGGTACCCCAAGAACAACTGGTCCAACTATTCAAGATTACATTTGCTTCACAGCTACTGCCTCCCTTCTGGCCAATGCCTCTGCAACACACACTGCTCTCCAACTCGGGAGACAAGCAGCAGCACTGTGCGGCAGCTAGGTACACCAGCAGTCAACTACTGCATTATATAGGTCTGTAAGTCATCATCAACAGGTATGGATGATATCATGCATGGCAGTTTTCTACACAGCCATGCTTTCCTCACATGGCTAGATGTCCAGTCCTCACATATGGTCTCAAGTAAGCATTAGTATGAAATCCAAAACATCTCTGGCAGCTGAAGCCATCTAATGCCCAATTACACAGCTAGTCGAGCCCTTACAGACCCTTCTACAGTGTGCTACCTTAAATTTCTATGAATGGATGGCTTTATCCACATCAGCAACTCTGGAAAGGTCTCAGACTGCATTAAAGCATGCCCTAGAATAAGCCTATTATAGTATACCCTTAAAAAAGTAATTTCAGAGAAGTATTTAGAAAAATGATGAAAGGACTCAGAGTAGGATTCTACATCTTTCAGATATGTATCTAAGCAAACTACTAAAAGAAATATTTCGTTATAAACATCAATGTAGATATGACTTTATTACTATTACTTTATTGTCTTTTCTACCAGTTGTGTCAGCACACAACCTTTAAGTTTCCCGTAAGGCCATACTGCCCTCTTTTGGCGTAATTTATTATGCACAATGCTTTTGATACAATTCCTCAGCAAGATTAGAAAGCATTTTTTAGGGAAGCACTTTCTTTTATTTTTCTAGAAAATCAACCCATTAAGTTTTGAGAACACACAAACTAAAACAAACGAAATATTACTAATAACAGACTTAGTTTTGTAGGATGTTGATCTGAAAAGGTTGCTACTTTTAACATTACTGAAGCCAATGTTATAGAATTTGTTAGATGTGGAGCAAACAGTACACAGACAGTGCATTGTATGTTTGCTCTTACTGATTACAGTACAAATATGCACTGTATCATTTGTATCACTGTGATTTGTATCACTGTATTGTGTAAGTCCTGTGACTGGGTGCTAGATTGGGGTGGAAAAGGGGGTTTCCTGTGCCGGGGAACCCGATAAAGAGCCTGGTGGGGCCCTCGTGCCAACGGAAAACTGGCTGCTCTCACTAGCGAGGCAGGCAGGGCTTGGGCATTGCTGGGGCAACCGCGGGAGATTTAAACGGGCCCCTAGGGAGCGCGAGTGACCAGGAGCATGGCGACCAGGGCGTGGTGTGGCAGTTTGCACGGCTGTTCGCAGAGCAGTTCGTGCAGGCAGCTGGCGAGCTCTCCTTGTGGTCTCCACCCTCCTGGAAGAGACTTAGCCATGGTTTCCACTCGGACAAAAGCCATCGCCAGAAGGGATGCAGCGACACAGATGGAGCTCCTACTAAAACATGCAGCCACCCAGCTCTCTGGCTGCAGGGAGTGCCAGAGCCTTGCTCTGGTGATGGGGGGCTGCTGAGATAACACCTGCATGAGGTGCGAGCAGGTGGAGGATCTGCTCAGCATGGTGGCAGAGCTGAAAGAAGCAGCAAGACTGAGGAGTATCAGGGAGTGCAAGAGGGAGATAGACTGGTGGAGCCACTCCCTACCATCCCTGAGATGAGCACACCAGATGGAAGCATCAAGAGAAGGAGAGGCTCCCCTACCCCTCTTGCCATCAGGCAGAAGGAGGGGACCGAAGAGAAGGAGGAGGATCGAAACAGATCCCTGCTCGGCGCAGCAGGCAAATCCTCTCTCAGCCTACCTCACCCTCCCAGGTGCCATTACACAATAGGTATGAGGCTCTGGAACTCGAGGGCCAGGAGGATGAAGATACGGACAGTGATCCATCCAAGGGGTTGACTAGGGGGAACCCATGCATTACAACGGCCACTGGTAAGAAAAAAAGAAAGGTAATTGTCATAGGTGACTCCCTTCCGAGGGGAACAGAGGGCCCGATATGCCGACTGGACCCCTCCCATAGGGAAGTCTGCTGCCTCCCTGGGGCAAGGATAAGAGACATTACCAGGAAGCTCCCCAGGCTGGTAAAAGTGTCCAATTATTATCCACTATTGGTTGTTCAGGTTGGCAGTGATGAGGTAGCTGATACAGGCACAAAGACAATCAAAAGGGACTTTAGAGAACTGGGGCGATTACTTGAAGGATCAGGAGCGCAGGTAGTGTTTTCCTCCATCCCATCAGTAGCCAGGAGACATATGGAAAGGAACAGGAAGACCCACCTCGTTAACGCGTGGCTCAGAGGCTGGTGCCAGTGGTGGAATTTTGGGTTTTTCAGTCATGGGGCAGTTTACATGGCACCAGGCCTGCTGGAGACAGATGGGGTTCACCTGTTGCAAAGGGGGAAAAGGATTCTGGCTCAGGAGTTAGCAGGCCTTGTTGAGAGAGCTTTAAACTAGATGTGAAGGGGGAAGGGGATAAAACCAGGCTTGCTAGGGATGAGCCTAGGGGTAGCATGCCTGTGTTGGAGAAGAGATCTATAGCCCAACTGAAGTCCATTTACATCAATGCACGCAGCATGGACAATAAACAGGAGGAGCTGGAAGCCACTGTGTGGCAGGAAAACTATGATGTGGTTGCCAATCACGGAAACATGGTGGGATGACTCACATAACTGGATAGATGGCTACAAGCTCTTTAGAAGGGATAGGCAAGGAAGGAGAAGTGGTGGGGTAGTCTTGTACGTTAGAGAGTGTTTTGACTGTCTAGAACTCAACGACAATAATGATAACGTTGAGTGCTTATGGGTTAAGATCAGAGGGAAGGCTAATAAGGCAGATATCCTGGTGGGAGTCTGTTATAGACCACCCAACCAGGATGAGGAAACAGATGAAGTATTCTACAAGCGGTTGGCTGGAGTCTCACAACCTCTAGCCCTTGTTCTCATGGGAGACTTCAACTTACCACATATCTGCTGGAAATAAAACACAGCAGAGAGAAAGCAGTCTCGGAGGTTCCTGGAGGGTGTGGGAGATAACTTCCTGACGCCGCTGGTAAGCGAGCCAACCAGGGGAGGTGCCCCGCTGGACCTGCTGTTTATGAACAGAGAGGGCCTGGTGGGCAATGTGGTGGTCGGAGGCTGTCTTGGGCTCAGCAACCATGACATGATAGTTTTCGATTCTTGGAGAGGTAAGGAAGGGGGTGAGCAAAACTGCTACCCTGAACTTTAGAAGGGCAGACTTTGGATTGTTTAGGAGTCTGGTTAACAGAGTCCCTTGGGAGGCAGTCCTGAAGGGCAAAGGGGCCAAGGAAGGCTGGATGTTATTCAAGGAGGAAATCTTAAAGGCGCAGGAGTAGGCCGTCCCCATGTGCCGCAAGTCGAGCAGGCGGGGGAGAAGACCGGCCTGGCTGAACAGAGAGCTTTGGCTGAAACTCAGGAAAAAAAGGAAAGCCTACTGCCTTTGGAAGAAGGGGCAGGTGACTCAGGAGGACGACAAGGATGTTGTGAGGTTATGCAGGGAAAAGATCAGAAAGGTGAAGGCTCAGCTAGAACTTAAACTGGCCACCACCATTAAAGATAACAAAAAAATGTTTTTACAACTATATCAGCAACAAAAGGAGGGCCAGGGAGAATCTCCCTCCTTTGTTGGGTGCAGAGGGAAGCTTTGCCACGAAGGATGAGGAGAAGGCTGAGGTACTTAATGCTGCCTTTGCCTCAGTCTTTAGTAGTCAGACTGGTCATCCTCAGGGTTTTCAGGCCCCTGAGCTGGGAGATGGAGATAGGATGCAGCATGAAGCCCCAGTTGTTGAAGAGGTGGCAGTCACCGACCTGCTCCTCCACCTGAATGCCCACAAGCCTATGGGGCCAGATGGGATCCACCCAAGGATACTGAGGGAGCTGGCAGAGGAGCTTGCCAAGCCACTCTCCATCATTTATCAGTAGTCCTGGTAAACTGGGGAGGTCCCAGATGACTGGAAGTTAGCAAATGTGATGCCCCTCTACAAGAAGGGTCAGAAGGAGGATCCGGGGAACTACAGGCCTGTCAGCCTGACCTTGGTGCTGGGAAAGGTCATGGAGCAGATCATCTTGAGTGCCATTATGTGGCATGTGCTGGACAACCGGGGGATCAGGAAGTCCTGCTTCACTAACCTGGTCTCCTTCTATGACAAGGTGACCCGCTTAATGGATGAGGGGAAGGCTGTGGATGAGATTCAAAAAGGTTAAGTGCCAGGTCCTGCACTTGGGTCACAACAACCCCATGCAACGCTACAGGCTGGGGGAGGAGTGGCTGGAGAGCTGCCTGGCGGAAAAGGACCTGGGGGTGTTGGTTGACAGCTGCCTGAACATGAGCCAGCAGTGTGTCCAGGTGGCCAAGAGGGCCAATGGCATCCTGGCTTGTATCAGAAACAGTGTGGCCAGCAGGACCAGGGAGATGATAGTGCCCCTGTACTCAGCATTGGTGAGGCTGCACCTTGAGTAGTGTGTTCAGTTTTGGGCCCCTCACTACGAGAAGGACATGGAGGTGCTGGAGCGTGTCCAGAGGAGGGCAATGAAGTTGGTGAAGGGTCTAGAGCACAAGTCTTATGAGGAGCAGCTGAGGGAGCTGGGGTTGTTTATCCTGGAGAAGAGGAGGCTGAGGGGAGACCTTATTGCACTCTATGACTACCTGAAAGGAGGTTGTGGTGAGGTGGGGGTTGGTCTCTTCTCCCTAGTAACAAGCGATAGGACAAGAGGAAACAGCCTCAAGCTGCACCAGGGGAAGTTTAGGTTGGATATTAGAAAAAACTTCTTCACTAAAAGAGCAGTCAGGCACTGAAACAGGCTGCCTAGGGAAGTGGTTGAGTCCCCATCCCTGGAGGTATTTAAAAGACGGGTAGACGTGGTGCTTGAGGACATGGTTTAGTGGTGGACTTGGCAGTGTTAGGTCAACGGTTGGACTTGATGATCTTAAGGGTCTTTTCCAACCTTAACGATTCTATGATTCTATTTAGTACAGAGACAAACTGGAGGCCAGGACAAAAACTGATTTAAGTTAGAAAGATTAAAACCAGGTATTTAAACTAGTTAAAACACGTAGTGACCAAAATCTCCTTTCAAGCTAACATACAAAGATTATTGTTTGGACAGACCTGGGAACTAGGAGAAGTTAAAGATTTTGAAACAGGAATGAAAACTTCTTGCTATATTTTTTATGATATAAACTGGTCTGTTGCTACTGTTTGTTTACCAGTCACTTCCCTCTACACAAACTTCCCACCTCTCAACTCTTCCTTTATTCCTCCTTCTGTGCCAACCCTAAAAAAATGCTTTTTGATCACTCAGTCAAGTAGAGAGATATGAAAGCTTGTTTTCACCCTTCTGCAATGCTGTAGTATGGTACTGACATTGCCAATAGCGGGCCATACGCTTTATACTGAGTTTGCAAGGCCTCTGAACTTGCAAGGCATCTGAGCTTTCCTTGATCTGTTCATAGCTTTTACTCAGTCTAGGTGTGAGAGCAATGTCTTCAGTTGACTTAGTGTCTTTTATATAGGTAACAGTAACATGCAGTTATTGTTGGCAGAATATTTACTGTTCTCGCACAATGTCATACTGCAGAGAAATGCAGCCCTGGTACAAGAGCAGATGCTCTGAGAAACTGGGACACAGGAAGCACCGTAGGTGAATAGTAGCATGCCATGGCAAGAAATGGGGTCCATGCTTGGTACTGGAGTTCCCACAGCTTTGCACAGCTACAATTGTCAGTTAAAAAAAATGCAGACCCAAAACTTGACAAAACTGGTCTTAAGGGCAACAAATTATAGTATCTAACATATGCAGACTATCATACATAGTAAACTTGGATACAAGCTGGAGCTACAGAACAATGAAGAAAGAAGATGCAAAAGCACATTATCCAACATACAAATGAATCCCAAGCTGATCCCAGGAAACTAAGAATCATAGAATCGTCAAGGTTGGAAAAGACCCTGCAGATCATAGAGTCCAACAGTCAACCTATCACTGCCAAGTCCATCTATACCATGTCTTCAAGCACCACATCTATCTGTTCTTTAAATACCTCCAGGGATGGACACCCAACCACTTCCCTGGGCAGCCTGTTCCAATGCTTGACTACCCTCTCGGTGAAGAAGGAACAAGCAACATCAACAAAATATTCCTCCCATGAAGGATTGCAGAGGTGCAGAACACTGTGTTAACCCTCTCCAGCAGTCACAAGCTGTGGGTTTAACGCTCAGGGGAAATGAAAGGAGGTTGAGCATAATAGCAAGAAAAGGAACAAAAACAAAGAAGTGCACGTGCTCCGATTTTAATTGTATTACTGTGATTACTACTGTGATTTTTCTTCCCCTCTGTTTAGAAGTACTCTAACTGCACTATTCTAAAAATATTTAGATCTAGACTAACCATGATTCTTAGACTGTTAAGATCTCTGTAAGAGTGTGTGAGGAGATAAATAGGTACATATCCTTCTACCTAAAACAATGATTTTGAGTGTAACACTTTCCAAAGAGGAAAGACTACCTACCCCTTTCTAGGAAGCAGGGATTATTGAGCCTCCAGATCTTGACCAGGAATCAGACAAAAGCTTTGGTAAAAATGACCACTTCAGTCATGATGGTTTACATCAGAAGATGGAAATAGTCTCTATCTTAGACACATAGGTTGTCATATAACTTTGTAATAAAGACCTGCAATCACCCTAACATGATTTCAAAAATGAGAATCTAAAGTAAGGCTCCTGAATTAGTTTCCTTACTTAAATGGCCTGATTTTCGGAAATGTTACATGAATAGAAGCCACTAGGCTTCAGAATCAAAGTATACAGAAACCTGATCAAACTGAATATACTGGTGCAAGAACTCAAAAGGATGTCCGAGTGTGATGGATGCACTCAACCCCTTGACCAGACTGGCGGTGGTTTGGTGCAGGCTCTGGAAGAGAGAAAGGCCTGAACTGTAGCCAGGCTGTGAATTCCTCTAGTTTCAATCTGTTCTGTGAAAACCCACAAAAAGAACAGAGCTACTCCTTTATCAAGGAACAAAGAAAGTTGTGGGTATAAGGAGTCTCCTGCATACCTTTTCTCTCACATGTAATTTGACTATAAGCCAACCACTTTATCCTATAAATATGACAGCCTAAGTGAGCTGTCTTTGAGCTCTCCCTGCTAGGCAGTGTGGCTGCATGGCTGTGATCTCCCCCTCCCTGGGACACCTCTCAAGGTTGGTCCTTGAGGTAGAGAGACCTTTAACTAACGACAGATCTTTGATAAGCAACCAATATCACACATAACCTTTTGTTATGGTAATTCTGATTGCATACTGAATTGATGCTAATGAAACATTTTATAAACTTTGTATATATAATCCTTTAGACATAAACCGTTGACCAAGTCTGGGACTAGGATTGGATCCAGCCACACCTAGACTCCTCTCTGAGGAAGGAGTTTAGAAAGCAAGGGGGTCCTTTCTAAACCTCGTGACTCAATGGGAAGGTCTTCCTTACTCTTTGCATCTCCAGTCTCTCTGTGAATCATTCTTACTCGAGTGTAACTCAATTTTCCTTTGTATGATTCTTCCATGCAGTAATTAATAAAAGTGAACCTGGCCATCAAACTTTGTTAAGTCACACTTAAGCAGGGCAGTCAAGTAAACAGTAGAGCACTAGCATGATTCAGTGTTGTCCTAAATCAGGAAACCCTAATGAATTATTTTTCAGTCAGGAGAAAGATGCTAGCAAAATGGCACGGAAATGCTCATAAAAAGAAAAAAAGCATTTAGCATGTATTGATACACTTTCGCCTTCTGTTTCCACCCCTTCCAGCCTACAATCATCATGGCTACTTGTGAATGCATGAAGGAAAAGGGAGAGAAAACAATTCAATGCTTTCTGCAGTGCTTTTGCTTCTCTCCAGCACTGAAGTATTTTGCAAACCATCCCAGCAAGGTGTTACACAGATTCCTCGTTCACAGCAACAGAGAACGGAGCTGTAACAGGGAAGTGTAAGTTCCCTTAGCTCCACTGACAAATCTCTGAGAAGTATCACAGAATACAAAGGATAACAATCAGAAGACTAGAAAGAAAATGTTACCATGTTAAAAACCATTGATAAATCAGTGTTAGATTCTTGGTTCCATACTCATCATAAACATGATGCAAGCCTGTGGCTAAACAAGCTAGCTTTATTTGAGCAGAGTAATTCAAGAAGTTGACATGTAGACGGTGAAGCTGCAGAAGCAAAAAAAGGCAGGCACTTACCAAGTCAACCATCTAGATTTTACTGAAAGGGTATCACAGAACACACAACTTTAAAGCTTCACTGCTCCACTAACACTCCAATGACCTTTGCAAAACAAGTTTATGGAAAGGATCTCATATATGATTCAAGTGTTCTCAAAACGATTAGCAGCTCATTAAGGTGGAGTTCTGTATACACCTCTAAGAACACAGCACACAACTCCTTTATCTTTTAGTGTGATTAGGAAATCACACGAAGGTAGAAGCTTTCAGTTTTACTCAATTACATGAATGATGGAAGGAGGCACTCTTGAAGAGATAGGGATTAATATTTAATGAGTTAAAACAGTTTTAATCAGGACATAGCACATTTGATTACATCCCAATTTGTTTTCAAACTGACAGGTAAAGATACATTTGTAAAAGTAGTTTAGAGAAAAAAATGACAGGACTTAATAAAAAGAAAGAAAATAAACTAAGTTGCTAGTATCTAAACAAGCAAGAGACAATGCTCAGCTGAACAGAGCTCTTCCGGTTCACTTCAACAAACACTGTTTCCCAAGGTTTTGGGAGGCAGCTGTTCAGTTTTTCCTGAACATGGGATTAAAAACTCCAGGTCTTCTGAAAAAACTGCACTGGTCTCAAGACCTCCTCCAGACCAAAGATGATAAAACCCCCTGGAAGTTCCAATTCATCACATCCTTCCTTACAGTGACCACAATTATGGTATTGGCATCCAGCTTAGCCTACCCACCCTGTTATTTTTCCTCTAACTGCTAACAAAATAAGGCTGCATCAAGAGGGAGTTTCAATAGGAAGTGTGACTTGCTAGTTGCTCACCACCCTTGCTATTCTTACCTCCAAGTTTTCCTTATTTATTTTGACCTAGATAGTTGCTCTGCTGAGTGTGAAAACCATCTCAGTATTTAGAAAGAAAAACCATGAAACTGTTCTTGAGTATATAGCTGAAGTATAGCTTCTGGGTTCTCCAGAAGAAACCAACTCTCTACACGAGTACTTCAAAAGTAGTGCTGGCCCCAAATAGCTTTCCCATGTCATGAATAACATCTCATCTTCTAACCTTTGCAAAAATTCAAAATTTAGCAAGAAGGTGTATTACTCTATTTCTGAAATTCAAGAATAGCCTTTATTAAGAAGATACTGACCTAACTATGAACAAACTGGTATCTGAATTTCCAAATCACTGAAAATACTTGCACAGAAACACAGAAATTCAAGCAAGCAGAAACCACCAAAAAAACCATTTTATTGCAACAATGTCCCCATCATCAACTGAGATGGCAAAAATTGTTTTAATTCATTTTGCGTTTCTACCTTTTTATTTATGTAAATATAAATTCAAGAGTGTAAAATAAATCCACATATAAAACACAGAAGAAACATTCTTTCAGTGACTCCAAAAAAAAAACCTTACATACTGAAGAATCATGACAAGTCATCCGCTGTCCATTTTCCCAAGTATACAGGTGTGAAAGAACGCAGAAATTTTTTCTCCAAAAGCATCCTGTATAAAGTCCTTAAAGTAGTTAAGAAATATCTACTAATCTCATACTCTTGAGCTTATGGATGTAGATTCCAAGAAAAGGAGAGGCAAAAAACATCTCAAACCTCAGATTATTTAAACTCCATCTAAAATAATCCATTTAAAACAAGATTATGTTGAATTCTTACAGCTGAAGCATCACAATTAGTATCATTATTTTTGAAAACTATTTCTTATTAGTTTTTCCTTCTTTTAAAATAAAGTCAGAATACTTATTTCAAATAGTTTTGTTTACTTACAGTGTAAATATATTGCGGAAAGTAACTCCACGTGCTGGTACAACAGGCCTTCATGAAATTCCACTTAAACATTACTATGATGTACCTTACAAAACAGGGACTAAAGCACTAAATGCATCGTAAAGGGTCAGTGTCATGGGATTATGTATTATCTCTCTTCTCAGATGCAACAAAATGCTTATGTATTTTGAAGTCAATATTGGACTGTTAGACCACATGACTATTGGCCAGTTAGAAATACTTGGACTAGGAATATTTACTGTTTCAGAAAGATGCAATTATTTTGTTTTATTGTTATTACACAAAAAAATGTTACCAATATTATAAAATGTGTCATGCAGGATATTTCAAGAGGAATGTTTTTCACTGGGTCCAACAGGCAGATGTTTCCAATGACTGTGGCTTTTAATGCATATCATGCCAAGTTCACAATAATCAGTGTCTTCCCTCATGGTTATGTTACAACAGAGAATAAAGAAATTAAGATGATAAAAGCAAACAAAATTAAAAATGAGAACTGCAAGGAACTTCACAACTAGAAGAGGAAAAAATCATAGAAGGATTTAACTCAGCACTATTGTGGGTCCCCACAGTTGCACTGCTACTCTTACGTTTCCAAAAGATGCATATGATTTTATAAATATTTTTGTGCTAAGAGCCATGCTCAGAAACAAAATATAGGCTAGCACAAGTCTACCTTCTTGGAGATGCATGTTAAATATAAAATTCACTTACTAAAGTGCATTTGCTGAACAAATTCTAACTTCTACTATTATAGCTATCCCAATAAGCAATACAAACTAAACTTTGCTGAAATTCTACTTCTACTTAAAAGCAGTAAATATAGATGACTGATATTTAAATTACAATCTTGTATTACCAAACATTTCGACTCAATGCTGTGAGCTGTAGAAATAAACAAAATGTACTGTCCTAAACTTCCCACAAATGGGGAAGTACCTCTAGTTAGAAATACTGAAAGTGTAGAATGGAGTTAAATATAAGCAGAGCTGAAGTAAGCATTGCTTTGCTTCTTACTCAATATGATGTTTCTTTAAGGCTCTGAGAGAAGCTGTTACTTTTCTCAAGATCTTTTGGCAAAAGATATAAATGCAGAAGGAGCAGGGTCATCTGACATTTCAGAACTTGTATTTTCGTATTTCATTAAAGCCAGCTCATTCAGTGTCTGTATACATTTATTGCACTTGTGTTGTTGGAATACATCTATACCAACATAGTAATAATGATTGCAACAAAGCCATAGTAAAATAAAATTTAAAAGGGTCTGATTCCGACATTAGAGGATAAGTGTCTGCATGTTTAAAATGTTCCCCTAATAATAATAAATACAGACAAATTGCTCATCAAGTCAGATGCACATGTTTAACAATTATTTAGCATATATAAAATTTTACTCATCCTTTTATCAATACAAATCTGTTAGGGATCAAAAGAGACTTACCATGCAAAATATTGATTAGTGCTGCATAATGGAATATATATTTCTATCAGAGTTAAAACATCATTTTCAAAATTTAAAGAAAAATATATTTTTAAAAAGGGATTCTACTGCTGAATGCAAGTCTTCCTTGTAGCAAAGACAAGATAGAAACAAGTTACAATTTATCGCTGTACTTCAGTCTTGATGAAAGACTAATAATAATTTGTCCACCTACTTCTTAATAAATGCTACATTTTCAAGAATAAAGAAACTATCAGTAGGCATTATTTCTACTTAAAACAAGTTATTTCTCTCTGTAATAGGTCAAGTATGCTTTTAAAGATTCAGGTAATGGTAGACTCATAATTTTCTCTCTCAACAGATTTCGAGGAGGCTCTTCTGGCTTCAAGGCCTCACTGTGATCTTTATCCTCCTCCTCTTTGTTATCATCTTCCATTCTTTCATCTTCTTCACTATCTAGAGGCTGAGGAATGAGCTGATTACCAACAAACACATAGGTGTTAATCCTGCGTCTACGACATCTCCTGCGTTTTCGTTTCGGAGGAGCCTTCTGAGCAATACCCTTGGCTTTCATCTCCTCGTTTATGAAGTTTCTAAGGGTGCGTCTGATATATATTCGAGCTAGGTCTTGGAGATTCCTAACAGCACATGGAGCTAAAATGAAAAAAAACTAAGTTATACTAAGTGAAATTTTCCTCTAGCAAAAAAATCAGCTGCAAGGCAGTAAGACTAATTTTCAAGAACGATTGAAATTTTAGTACATGATACAATATGCAAATGAAACAAGGGTAGATAGAGTCACCTTGACAAATTCTGTCACACATTCCAAGAAATTAAGAGGTCTTTTGACAGATGTGCAAGAGAAGTAGAAAGCATGAACAGATTATTAAAATAAATTTAAGAAAGCATACAACAAATACTGTTACCTTTTAGCACCTGGCAAGTCTTGGGACCTACTGCTGGCACTGTTTTAAGATCCTGCTGCTGGGAAACAATTTCTACCCCTATGTCACATTTGTTTAGGCAAGTGCCTTCCCTTCTGCCTCCCTCTTCTACTCACTATGCTTTTCCCTACTTCCTACTGAACCCAACCAATGAGGGAGGGCCATGTCAACTTCACAGCTGACCAACCAGGTAAGTCACCCATATCTTTGCAGCAAAAAAGGAATCAAAATTACTGAAGTCCTGAAGGAAAAAAAAAAAAAAGCAAGTAACAAAAAGCCAAAAGCCACATATTTTCCAGTGACAGACAGGTAGGTGATGACTTAGTATTGCTATGCTGGTGGATGCCTGCCCTAGATGAGCTACGGCTGGCTAATTCCAAGGAAAACAAAACCAAAAAGCACACCAACCAAAACTGCAGCCTGTTCAACTTTCTTGCTTGTCGTTTTTCTTCCTATACAAAGTAGCATAAAATTAATGGGGACTACAGCAAGGAAGAAGTTAGCGAAGACATAAATTTTGATAATTGCACTTCCAATATTGCATTCACCTTAAAAAACACTCAATGTATTTCAAAAAATCTATTGTTTCATACACTGACTTCAGTTGCATGCTAGTTACTCATATTTGAGATAGAAAGGATGTTTATGACTACCAATGCCAGCTAATGCCAACACAAATAATAAAAAAAACCTGACAACGCCCATTTATTTAACATAAAACCAACTCAAAATTCAAGAACAAAGCCCTATCTAACAATCCAAAACACATGTAAAAGATCCTGCACCTGCATCGGGGCAACCTGCAGTATCAATACAGGCTGGGCGATGAAGGGATTAAGAGCAGCCCTGTGGAGAAGGAATTGGGGGTACTGGTAGATGAAAAGCTGGACATGAGCTGGCAATGTGCTCTCACAGCCCAGAAGGCCAGCTGTATCCTGGTCTGCATCAAAAGAAACATGGCCAGCAGGTTGAGGGAGGTGATTCTGCCCCTCTACTCTGCTCTGGTGAAACCCCACCTGGAGTACTGCATCCAGCTCTGGGGTCCTCAGTACAAGAGGGACATAGACCTGTTGGAGTGGGTCCAGAAGAGGGCCACAAAAATGATCAGAGGGGTGGAACACCTCTCCTATGAGGACAGGCTGAGAGAGTTGGGTTGTTTAACCTGGAGAAGAGAAGGCTCCAGGGAGACCTTATTGTGGCCTTTCAGTACATAAAGGAGGCTTATAAGACATACGGGGACAGACTTTTTAATAGGGCCAGAAGCAACAGGACAAGGGGTAATGGTTTTAAACTAAAAGCGGGTAGATTCAGACTAGATGTAAGGAAGAACTGTTTTACAATGAGGGTGGTGAAACACTAGCATGGGTTGCCCAGAGAGGTGGTAGATGCCCCATCCCTGCAAACATTCAAGGTTAGGCTGGATGGAGCTCTGAGCAACCTGATCAAGTTGTAAATGATGTAAAACCCTCATTGCAGGAGGGTTGGATTAGATGACCTTTAAAGGTCCCTTCCGACCCAAACTATTCTATGATTTAAAATTAATTTCAGGAAATAACTTCTGAGGTCTCAAAAAGCAAGTGTTAAAGCAACCAAAATGAAATTATTTCTGCAAAAGAACTGATTACATAAAGTTAACTATAATAAGGAACTATTCTTGGCAAGTTACACACACTCTTGAAATTAATAACCAGATCAGTAGTTATAGGCAATGCAATCTGATAGGACATCCTGGACTCCTGAAGAATTTATACCTGTTTCACAGTTAAAAAATGCGCATGGAGGCAAGAAAGATGTGAAGAGGACAGGAGGATTAGTTCCCTTTGGTTATATGTTAACAGAACAAAAGAGGAGAGAAAAGCAGTTATCTTCTAGGCTCTTCGTTGGGTTTATTTGAGTTACCACGTTACTGAAGCTCTATGTATTACTCTACTCCCAGCCCTGGCTACCCTGACAGAAAGTTTTAACTCTATACCTTTCTCCGCCACTTTTTTCCCCTTCCCCTTATCATGCTATCTTACCTTGGCAACGAACGTACTTTCAGAGACTTTCTAAACACCTTTACCAACCTAATTCAAAGCATTGCAGGTAGAAAGCCAACCCCGATGACTACTAAAAAACAGCTAGGCCTGACTGTATCAGTTGCAGGCAGACACAAGCACACTCAGCTGTTAATACCCTACAGTACCACAGCTGCAGTTTAGAACTGTTCCTTCTGTTTCAGGGGGAGGAGAATAAATATTTTTCTCTAGAAGACCATCAGAAAGGTATGAAGCTGTCTGTCAGGACTGCTATTTTATCTATCCCTCACTAGAAAGAGAGAAGCTGAACCTAAAAGGAAAAGAAGTCTGGAAAAATAAGATAGAAATACCGTACCATTTTAATTCAGGATATTAATTGTTTAGCAACACAGAACATGCACCAGGAGCACAAAAACATATCAGTGAGCTACTGCTTTGCTAAACTGTATATTTCTGCTCTATCGTGTTATGTCTGTATAGCATAGCCTCCTGACTTCCAGATCACCACCAGCAGGCACTGTAACAACCCATCAAGCCAAACGGAGCAAGCACAAATGACACTTACGCAGTCCCACCGTGTCATGTTTGCCATTATCATTTCTGTTTGGTTGCACTAGTGGAGCAAATGAAACAGCAAGGATATTTTTACTTTCCCACGTGTTCTGTCCCGTTCTCAAGATTTGTGTTAGCTGCATAAAAACAAAACCAAAATAAACTGGTGGTTACATTTTTGTCATACTCAGTACTATTCAGATTTCTGTTCAAACACACTGCTATTCTGATTTGCTTCAAAATTGATTTATAAAGGCTGTTTTATGAACAGAAAGGACTTTCACATTCCTTGAAGTATTACTTGGTCACTAGAGTACAGAATAAGGCTCTTTGGCAATGGGAAGAGATGCAGCTGGAAAATTAAGGCCCAAGGCAAGTTTTGCTTTTTCTGATTTTTCCAAGAGATCACAGAATACTTTAGATTGGAAGCAACCTCTGGAGTCCTACCTCCTGCTTGAACAAAACCAACTTCAAAGTTAAATCAGGCAACTCAGAAGCTTTTCCAATGAAGTTAAAGAAAGATCTCCTAGGACTGAGATTTCCCAACCTGACTAGGCAACCTGCTGTAGTGTTCAACCACTTTCATTATGAAAATTGTTTTCCCTATACGTAGGCAGAATGCTCCCTTGCTGCCATTTGTAGCATTCTTCTTTCAGGTTGCTGTTCACCTGTAAGGTTCCAACTCAGGAATTAAATGTTCCCTTAGCTGTTTCTTTGCAGACTAGATTAACCCAGATCTTTCAGCTGCTCCTTATACTTTAAGTGGTCTAGCCCCCTAACCATTTGTATATAAAGGTAGAACTATTCATGGTTTTAATGTTGCTTTCAAATTGTGACTACTTTTAAGTTGGATTCCATCAATTTCAACTGACAGTATCTTAGTCCAATAAATATTGAAAAAAATATTTATGGAACTAATTCATGCAGGCTATGTTTAAATCACTTTGGTATTCTGAGAAAGCAGATCCAAAAAGAATGATCACTTTATGTAAGATAAAGTAATTAGCATGTTTATCAATAAGCATTTTAGTAATTATCTGTATTTAGGAGGACATCAACTTAAGTCACATAATCTTTCTCAATTTCCCTATTAGTAAAACAGGGAGAATAATACTTACCTTTGTAAAGCCTTTTGAGATCTAAGGATGAAAAGTGATAAAAGTGCCAAGTATTATTAAAATAATACACCTGTCTGGAAAACTTTTAATCTAACATTGAAAAGCAACACTGAAAACTGCTGGAAATAAGTAATATTTTTTCCTTCATTTTTTTCCTCCCCTTATAATGCCCCACTAATCACAGCTATTTCATATTTCCCTGAAATAAATTCTCTTGGTTTAGGAAAGCGGTTTCTTTGTTTTGAAGTACTGACTGAAAACGTCTGTGTGACAGGGAGATTTCAAAGCAGTTCTGGGACTGGTATAATACACTGAAAATACTACGAATGGAGTTCTAGTTTCACTGAAGACACAGTTTTGCCACAGACTTTGTTGGAAGCAGGATACTGATGCCTTCCTACAAGCTTAAGGGAAAAAAGTTCAAGACTTCATTAGAAAGATTAATATCTGCTTAACTGCAGCAATACACTGAATCAAGATATCATTACTGGAACATTAACTTAGTCAAATATACATTTGAAAGCATTCCTTAAATTATATATTTCTCATACTAAAAGATAAAAAGGGGAAATTGTCACTAAGTCACCTGATCTTCTATAGGCATTACTAAAATGCCTCCAACTTTCAATAAAATTTTCATGTAGTTTTCATGGTCTTTCTGGACTCCAGCTCCACAGTAAATCCGGTCATATTGATGACTGTCTGAGGCTATTTCCAAACAATTACCAACCACAAAGGCAGGTTCACAGAACTCAAATCTAAGGGGAAGGAAAAAAAAAAAAGAGACATTTCAAATTAGGATTTTTAAGAAAAGCCAGTCCAGATGAAGACAGAAAAACATTTTTCGTATCTTTGCTTATGTAATGAAAAAACATTAGCATACATACTTTAAAAGTCTGTATTATGGCAATACTACTTCAAAAATAATCTGTTTTTTTCTGTCACATCAGGGACCACCAAAGAAAAATTCTTAAGCAGTTATAATTATGTATTATGCAAAATTGTAAAAGGCCTCAAAGCATTAACAGACTTCCTAACTGCAAGCAAACAGATTTGTCTAAAGAAACCTTATGAGCCATACAATAGAAGTGCCTTTAAAACAGTATATTTATCAACAATGTGTGATAGCCAGGCTGTTGAATAAATATTGAAACAGTTCATTGCCTGATAGCCTTCCTCCATTTTTTTAAAAATTAAGCTTTTAAAAGACTCATTTTCCTCTACCTCCCAATTTTCCACCTTGAGCTCAATCCACTTTTCCCCAAAAAAGGAATTTAATGGAAATGTCTCTCATTTTTTGACCACACAAAGCAAGGGAAAAAAAAAGATTAATTATCTCAGAAGCATCTGTTCTAATTTTCATCAGCAAACGAAAGTTATACAACTGCTTTTAAGTGGACCTAAATTTACAACAGAAGTTGCAAGGACTGTTAAGTACTCTTTGTCACTGCATAAAATACTGAAGGAAAGACGTACAGGATAGAGCTTTATTACCAAAACTGCATATATTCTCCATGACACTAATATTTTCTGACATTTTTCACATCTCTGCAGCACCTCAGTGTTTGAGCTGTTAATGCCAAAATAAATGTAGTTTACCTTTTTGTAAAAAATTCCTTCAGCAAATAACTTTACATTTTCCCCAAGCACTTTAAAATTAAGAGGAGAGGTTACACAGTTGCTCATAGAAAGGATTTATGATTTCCTTTGAAAAAAAAAAATTAAGTAAAGCCCAACACCTTGTTGCATGAAGTAGTTCATAAACTCCATCCAGCAGTATTAAAATCCAATGCATCTCAAACTTCATCCAGAAGGAATGAATTTTTCTAAAAACTTCAAATACATGCAGCCATTTTATGAACTTTACAGCTAACTGTCATTGGAAAAGAATTTTTTTTAACTTGGCTAGCAGTAGCAAATCCCAGTACAACACCTGACAACATTCAAATCAGTATTTCTTCAGTTACAGTGAAGCTTGGCAGCTTTCACTGCTTAGGGATGCTGCCTGTAAGGCTTGGCTGACTTTCCCATCTACAGCACTGCCATTAACAAATGAGAATTCTATTAAACTGAAGTTTTTCCTTCATATTTTTTCCCCAAGATGGGATGCTTGATCTTGAAAATAATGCAATGCTTCCTTCTTTGACTAGCCACAGACATATCCCAGAATCCTCTACCAACTACTGCATAGTGCCCTCATGCTGTATGTGGCCAATAGTCTATAATGTTGTTTCCTCATCCAAATCCAGAGGAAAAACTGAAAGCTACAAACAAGACTGGTAGATTAGAAAGAAAAAAGGGAGATGGAGGGGGAGTGGGGAACAACTGCCTTGTTGCACACAACTGGGTAGCTAGCCCAGCCTGAACTGTGATTGAAATAACTTCAGATTAACACGGAAGTATCTAGAAATACATTAAGCAAGGTTTAATGCTGGGAAGAAAATGAAACCCAAGGCACTGACCACTTTGGTGAAGAAGCGATCTCACTTCATAAACACTTGGACTATCATGTATTTTTCTACATTCAGTAAAGGTCTATCAGGCAGTTCACGCTATAGTTTTAATTTCATGTTGCCTACAGTTTAAGTCAAGCATCACCACATCAATTTAATTTGAAAGTTTGAGCAAAATACCTTTGTGGGCTTCAAAAGTACAATAGGAAGGGGTGGGGGGCAGGCAGGGAGAGAGGGAATATGGTACTTTTCTAAAATATAGTTTTGCATCTTGAGACAGCCCCTGGTTAGTTTTACAAAAATGAAGACAGCTTGCCTGCCTAACCTGGCAACTTTCACAATGTCTTCTGATCTTCTCAGAACGCTCCTCTAAAAGCTGACAAGCTTATTACCAGATACTCCTAAACTGCTTCCTCCACTAGAAACCACCCTAAAGCTCATGAAGCCACTGGTCACACCCTCTTAAAACAAGTGGGAACACCAAACTCTCCAAGGAAGCGAAAATACAAGACAAAAAACCCCACAAAACATTACAAAATACTCTATACATGAGCTGTGGATGAAAATCCACAGTGGTCTTACAAATACAGCAAAAGCTGAAAAGAATGTCTCATTTAGCTCCACAGCTTGCAACCAGGAGGGCACAAAGTGCACAATGAAGACACAAAAGCAACCTCCTGTTACACCTCTAAGAATGAGATGGGTTAAGCACTAGAGACCAACTCTGTATACAGGCACTTTAAATTGGCTGGACTGTGCTCTACATTATTAGCACAGTTTCATGGAGACACGAAGCTTATGACCAAAACAGCTAGTTATTTGTTAGTCCATTTACTTCAAAAAATATCTTCTTCCTCCACATAACTTCAGTTAGTTTTCACCCAATTTATCAACAGCAGGAGTTTCCTGAAAGGCTAATTTCCCACAGCAAACCTGAACACTGTATGGATTAGGGTACATGTAATTCCTTAAGACATCTCTGTAGTCCATGTCAGATGAAAAACAAGGGGCTCTACTCAGCTCACCTGGCCATGCAACGGTAACACCCAGCTGGCCTGCACTGGTATGCGAGCTGCCCACTCCAACATAGGCAGTTCAAGAATTGCCACATTTGGCTTCCTGTTACCCACAAAGCTAAATAAAAATAGGTGGAAGAAATGGGTGGAAAAGGTTATGAACTGTCTCTGGTCACGGCAACATGCGAGTTCAAAGGCCAACCCTCTTCATTCGTGCTTCCCACCGAACCAACTGGCTTCGTGTGTTATGGTTTGAGCAAAAATACCAGAAATAGAGGCATACAGAGTTCATAGAGTATTATGGGCTTTTCAAACCTAGTTAAGTTGTGCAACAGTGAAACTTTTTCCTCCACACTCCCATGTAAAGTAAACCTCCCTAGTGATGCTGACTCCTTCCCCACTCCCTGAATCTTCAGCTGATTCCATTTTCATAAAGATACACGCACCTCTGAATCAGAAAGAGCTGATAAATGCATGTACCACTTTCTTTTATTTATCTAATCCAGTAATTTGTGATGACTTTCTAACAGAGACTAAGGTATAACTTTGAGAATTTGTTCTACTAACTTGCCGAAATAATTTTCAAAATAAGCACAGTACAGTTTTACTGAAGCACAAAAGACTCCATCATTTGATAAGGAAATGATCTAAAACTTAAATACAAAGGTTCTGCAAATACAAGGGTGTACACGATTTTAAGAATACCTACCAACAGCATAACAAGCTTGTGAGTCTTAACAGTATGAAAGTAGTATCAACCACATTGTTTTAGAATGGAACTTGACCTCAAACCCGAATTCTTTTAGTCCTAATTGTCACTATATCCAACATGTTGATTTTATTCCTGTTGCTTTTGGGATATCAAAATATATCAGATATTCAATTTCCTTCTGTATTACACGGAGCCTTTTTTAATGACACTGCTGAAAATAAATGGTTTATTGCTTTAACATGCAGTACTGACAATCACATAAGCTAGCTATCAAGATCAGGTAGTATTTCACTTAAATTTTTTTTTTTAGTTACTGAGTTGAAATGGAACTAAGAAATGCCAAGTGTTCACCTCTACCAAATGGCCAGAGTGGCCTTACAGAGCATTATATAGGTAGCATGGAAAAAAACCTCTTATTTCATACATCAGATGTCAAAAAAAGGGAAAAAATAAAGTGCTGTAACAATCTAGAGAAGTTTTAATCACATTCAGCTCTTCAGCTGAATCTCGTATCTTGATTACGAGAACCAACAGCCAAAAGAACACAAATTAAGAGTTCCCATTATAGATAACATAGCAACAGAAAATTTCTGTTTAAACGAGCACTTGTCATAGGATAAATTTAAGCACACACAGATCATTTTTAGCAATGGCCCAAGATAATCAAGCAGTTTCAAGCACGTAAAACATCTGTTGACCTGATTCTGTCCTTCCATCTTTCGCATTTTTGTCATCTGTCCCTCAAGGATGGGTGTTTCAAGTTCATCCTCAACACAGCCACAGTACTTTTATTCCAGCTGAACATAAAAAAATTTCTGCAGAATTTAAAGTGCATTTCTGTCTTTGCTGCAGCAACATAAGAAAATTATCAAGTACTGCCCATGAAAACTATCAATTAGTGCCCATGTTCTTTCAAGTAAGATGCCCCATAGCTATCAACACAATGAAGTATTATTATTGTAATAAAATGAATATCCATTAAAAAAATTATAGCAAAGAACTAATATTAAAGTTTGTTGCTCTTGTATCCATATCCACCAATCTAGTATTTGTGTGATAGCAAGATATTAATTAAAAAAATTAAGAGAGCATAGTACAATAACCTACTCTAATAGCAAGGGTGTGTTTGTGGGTTTTTTGTTTGTTTTTTTTTTTTTTTACAACGGGATTCATCAGTTGGTCCTACCATAACACCCACCCACAGAACCTACCCTTTAATTACTTCCAACTCTCAAGATGTACAGGATGCTTCTTACGCTAAGCTCGTCTACCTATACAACTTTCATGAATGCAGGATGCTATCTTGATGTCTCTTGAAGATGAAACTAGGTGCAAGCAGGCATGATTTTTTTTTAAAGTGGTGTACATACTTGATTCTTTAAAAAGGAACAAGTTCAGTAAAATTGGGGAGAAAAATCAAGTACTTTGAAAGAAAAGCAACTTTCAACATCCACAGCCTCGTGTTTGAAGAAAACAGTAAAACATGTTACAACATGCTTTAGAAAAAGCAATATGGAGGAACCACTTAAACTACTTACACCTCTCTTTCACCAGGAGAAAAATTAGTTAGTTCTTAAACCCAGCATTACTCAAGCCACATTTTACACCTCTCAACTACTACACTGATACCAGGATATCATCTAACAGTACACTTCTGCTTATCCCTGTATTTACTAACAACACTCATATCTCCACTTGCTGTTCACAGCCCCTACAGAAAGAAAACCCATTTCGGTGTGAATTTAGTATACTGTTTTCCCATTCACACCCATTTCCTTTAGTCAACTCAAACCCTCCAAACAGTCGGAAATATCATTCAGTACCATCAAGCTGCTCCCAGTAATTCCCCTCTAATAGGAAATTTATTTAAATTTAAATTTAGGACACAAAAGACTACTCTTCAACTTTAATGATGTATAAGAAAAGGCTGGCAAGTTGTTAACACTTGCAGTGATGCTACATTGGAACAAAGAATTCAAAAGCATTGCAGGGCAAATTTCATGTATAACTTCATAAAAAAAACAAACAAAAAACCGAAAAACAACCCAGGTTTTAATACATATTCCAAACACAATAGTAAATCCAGCATAAGAACTCATGAAATTAGCTTTGTATCCAAGTTCCCTTAAACAAATACGTTAATAACCAGACATTGAAATCAATCTGCAAAACGTATAGATTCTGAAAACATATGATAAAGCATTAAACTATTTTTACTACTGTGACAAGGAAATAACACTCACTTTTGTCCTACACTAATATACTGTTGTCCTAATTCTAATCTACTGCTGACCATATTTTCAGCAAAAGGACCCCTCAGGATAGGGGAAAAAACAAGGAGGGGGGATGGGGGGAGATCAGTTAAAAAAAAAAATCTGTTCTGGCAGATTTGTTCAGAAGTTTCTTACTCTTTTCACCAACAAAAAAACCCCAGGCCTATCTTTGCAAAACACAGCTACAGCAACTGAAAAAGAAGTGTTTCCTGTGGTTATTTTAAGACACAGACTGCAAAGCTACAAATAATTTAATCTAGGAAGTTCTGGCTCCTTTGCCCATTCGCATTAAAAAGACAATACTCAGAGCTTCTCCTATGTCAAACATAAGAATTTCATCAATCAGTAATCTTATTCCAAGCACTCCTAGAACCTGTTTAAACACCACTGCATTCACTGAAAGAAACCTTGAAGAAGCTTTCAGATCATTTAGTCAATTTTTCAAGTTTTCAACTGACATAAAACTTATCTTCTTCGAAAACCACAGATGAAGGACAACACTCACATGGCTTTTTGTGATATAACACAACACAAAAACATGCAACAGAATAATGAAATACTTTCCGATTTCTATGCCTCATTAGCTTTTCTCATTTTACTTGACTGCAAAAGTGCTTTAGAACTAGTATCAATCAGATTTAAAGGTACTTCTTATATATTGCAGGAAGAAGTTTTCCCATTTGTTTCTCAAGAAATACTTCCCATGTTATATCTTGTCAGTGATGTCCATTTAAGATTAAACCACTAGCTAAGAAACTTAAAACCTGCATCGGTTAATATAGGAAAATTTTTAAAGAATGCCAATTCTTTTCCTATTAAGTAAGCCAAGAGCAGGGCAGCAAGATGCCAAGTTCTTTCCACCTTTTTTTTTTTTTTGTATTTTTTCTCCATTGTTCATTCCATCTCGTTTAAGCATTTTTTCAAGGTCTCTGTACTAGTCTTTGGTTCATGTATAAGTGCATATTCGTTGATTGTTAGCATGTTTTGTTGAAAAGTTACACACACTTTCCCTGCTATTAGTATTATTTGTGAGACCTTCTGTATGTACATTACAAACATTAGAATAAACAGAAACAAATAAAAATATTAAATCCTTGAAAACAAAATCTACAATGACAACTTGAGTCCCTTGCATCCAGTTACAGTAATAGTAATTTTAATCAGCATTAGAGTAACAGCCAAAAGTGATGCTGGTAGAATTTCTATTCTGTAATTTCGTTTTGAACATTTTTTCAGCTTCCAGGCAATGCTGTGGGACAGTGAGAAACCTGTGTTTCTACTTTGCTTGTATTTGTCATCTCCATTTTTTAATAAACTTGTCCTGGTTCTTCTATTATATGACCTTTGGTATCTTGTTTATAATTTCTGATATTCATCTCATCAGTTTCACTGAAGTAGGGGAAAGCACAGTACTCAATTATTTCTGAAGAAAAATCCAAACACTGGTTCTTAAAAATATGTATGACTAACCTCACTCTCCCTTCAACACTGGTTTACAAAATTTAAACTTCATTATGTACTATTTCTAAACTTTGGAGGTAAAATGAAGAATTATATTGAGGGAATAATTATTATGAATTCCACAGTGAGTTTTAAGAAAAGTGGACAGAAATAGTGAGGCGAGAAAAAATTCCTGTCACTTCAGTTTATTGTCAGGGTCCTAATACAGCTATAGATAGAAGTCTGGAAAACAACTTATCTGTTTACAAAAACAGAAGAGTATTTGCTTTCTTTTTTTACTGAAGCAGAAAAATGGTTTTATAGGTTGAAATTGTCATATTTTATACTGCGGGTGTTTGTGAAGCAACAGATTTTATAGAAACCATGCACTGAGCACAAACGTTCTAAACTTGAAGCAACAGGAGATTTCCAAAGAAAGGCAGTGTCCACCATGGGATTTATTTATTTATTTCTAAAAGATATTTTATATGTGGTTCTGAGAGGGCAAGAATATGTATTTCTGCAACTATCAAATACTTGAAAAATGCAAGTTTAGTTTGTACCTAGGTAAGCGTAGATTCAGTTCTCATTTTTGAAGCCTTCTGGTTTATGAGATGTAGGATTAGAAATGGTATTTCTCTGATATCTCTAAATGAAAAAGGGCTATTCCAAAAGCCTATTTTCCTTTCCTTTTTGTTTAACATAACCTCTGGCATCAAAGAATCCCACTGGAATTCTTGTAGTCCCTGTGTTGTTTTGGTTAGATTAAACCTCAACAAGAATTCATTCACCACTAAAAAAACCCATCATGTACACTATTTGAAATTAAGACTAAGTAATCAGTAAGATTTAAACTGAGAAAGCCACCAGTGAGTTTTTGAGACAGTTTGCTTTTCCTGCTCTAGAGCAATCATTGACCAGCTGCACAGGCAGGAAGGAGTTTCTTTTCTTTGTGCATATACAAGGAACTTTCCATTTCAAATCTGCTTTAATGAAAAGAAAGTGAGCCTTCAGAGTCCTAGCAGGAACACTGAATTTCAATGAAGACAAATAAATATTCTGCTGGAAGATTAAGCTTGCTATTTTTCAATGCCAACACAATCTACTACAGGACTTCAGGAAGAAGTTTCACCCATAACAGTTATCTCAGAAGTAGTACTAGGGTTCTTGTCACTTACCATTGAAGTGGTTTCTTTTGATCCTGAGAAGGGTTGGTGATTTTCTTTCACAGCAGGGACTTCACCAGCTTACCCAGGTTTGGTTTTTGATAGGGTGCTAGAAGATGGGCAACCTAGCCTTGCCCTGTGGCTCTCTCTCCGAGCTGGATATTCTAGGTCTAGAAGTTGACTGGGAGCAGAAAAGACAACACATTCCCCTTCAATAAACAGGTGAAGCGGGGCCTGGTACTTGCACATATGTGTTTTAGATAGAGCCTTCTTAAGGAATGATTTTTTCCCCTTAATTGGCATGCATTCCCTGAAGGTTTTAAGAACGAGAGAGCCTTACACATATTTATGACTCAGACAGAGAACTTTTAGTCTATACCTAAAATCTTTGCACCTCAACCACGACAACACTTTCAGATGCTTTCAGATGGCACTTCTTTGCTTCTACTAGAAAACATATGTTGTCAAGTAAAATCAAGGCACCATTTTACCTCTCAGAAGGAACAACTCCACCTCTTAGAGGAAAACTATTTTTATAGATTGGTGGGATATGGATACAGATACAAGTGATTACTGCAATTATTTCTTTCTGAAACAGATACCTGAAAAGCTTTTCCTCTGATGAACAGTTCAAGAGGCCAAAATTGAAGAGAAGCCCATCTACCAGAGGTAGACAACCCTCCTTTGAGGCAGACAGAGTGTCTCAAATCCTTCTGGACATCCTATTTTTACATTGCTTCCAGTCTTTGGTCAAGCATCTACCCCAATCATAGAACAGTAAGGTTTTAATTACATTTCAACAACATTCTTATCAGGAATCAAGAAAAAAGTTGTATTATACCACACAACACTGGATCATTCTCCCATAAAAATGACATCAAAGCAATATCCCATCTTGCTTTACCAGGCAAAACCCCACCTAAATCATCATGACCCATCTCCATGCAAAAGTCAGATGCAAAGATAATGGCCTATTGCTCCAAGTGAAGAACACCACAAAGTTACAAAGTGTTTATTTAGGATCCAGGCTGAAGCTCTCCAAGTACCTACCCGTAAGGTTAAACCCCTCCTTTTTGTTTCAGAAGGAGAGTGGTTAAAATATTTAGACCGAAGAACATTATACACTACAGAAAAAAAAACGCAAGGAAGCGGCAATGCAAAGTTTCACAGAATTCCCCATCCGCAAAACTTCATTACTGCCAGGAAAACGGATCGTGGTCTCTGTGCTCCTTCTGTTCCCTGCATGCCTTGTTAGAGGCTGCTGGCAAGTGTAAGGTATTGTTCCCCTGTAACATGCACACATCCACTCAATTAGCTTCATTCATATCAGTCTGCCACATAAAATCTATTTTCAAACAGTAAGGATGCCTGCTAGGTATACCCCAGTGTTCAACAGTAGATAAGACACCGCACACCTGTTTCTTCAGTGGTCTTTCATCTGAATACTAAGCTGACCAAATCAGTAGTTAAGTTCAGATGCCACAGTCCACACAATTTTGGGTAAATATATTTCACTGATAAATGAAGATGCAGGAAAAAATTACTAAAACAAGAATCAAAACCAGACTTACTGTCCCAGAGCAGATTACTTTGAGAGGCAGATTAAAATTCAAGACAAACTGTATAAATTCGCTTATATTAGAAAAAAGAATATCGAAGGATCCCATCACAGAAAACCCCACGCACCATCTTCATTAACTACATTAAAATACAGAGTATTTACAAAGAAAGCAGATAACCAGAATCAGCTATGCAGACAAGTTACAAACCCCCCCATAAAACACAAAATCTAACCAGCCAATCGGTATCATATCAGCTGCAGTGCAGCTATTACTAAGTATATTTGTATCAAAAAGGACTTTCATAGAAGTGTAATTTTTGTTAGGTTGGTGAGGAGGGTGTTTCTGTAGTCACTGCTTAGCATTTTACTGTTGTGAGGAAAAGCTGGATTGTTAAACAACATGTGCCAAGATATAATATACAAGTTAGTGATAAACTTTAGATCGTAATTCACCAACTTACTTTTTCCCCTCATTGGAATAACACTGTATAACTAAAGATCAATTTAACTATCATTGTAAATAGCACACAACATTTATAACACTGTTCCCAGAGTTGATCTTTGCTGAATTACGGGAAAATACACCTCTTCTTCTTTAAGAATATTTAGGTCACTTACTACATCATTACTTATTTCCTTCAAACACAATATACATACAACGCTCACATTCACTTATGCCAAGTTTAGCAACTTTTTTTTTTCCCCAGTTCTTGCACATTTTAAAGTGTAAAGCCCAGTGTTCTGATATTCATTTACATAAATATCCTGATCAGATTTTGTTTAAATGATAATAACATTTCCTTGCTACCCTTTCACTCAATTTCTCTTAATTTCTGTACATAAACATATCACCAGATTGGAAAGATATTTCAATCAAAACCAGCTTTTTGTATGTCTGAGTACACACACCTACAGGAATGAAGGAATACAAGTATGCGCAGGAATTGATTAGCTGGCAGGTACATCTAACTTAATAGAGCCACTAATGCAATATTAGTAATCATCACAAGTGACCACATTTCACACACATTTTTTAAGACAGATTATATAAAGTGCACCATAAAGTTCTAGACTGAATCTATTTTTATTTGTCCTGGCTTCTGTATCTATTAACCTCAGCTAACATTAAGTTCTTGTATTAAAATTAAGACAGCAGTAATGAAACATACATATTTCTTCTTACATAATTTTATTTATTCTAATGGGGAAACGTAGTACTAAAAAAATCACCTAGTCAATATAAGTACAGAATTGAATTCAGATACAGGTAACACTAGGATGATACCTTAAACTTAACTTTATACTCTAAGAGCCTGGCTCTTAGGAGCAGAAGGAGGAAGGCCTGTGATCAGACCAGAGCTCCAGAAGTTTGGGGTATGGAAAAAAGTGGATTGAGCTCCAGCCATCATAACCAAGAGCATGGCAGTTCATAAGGCACATTACAACAAAGGTAAAGAATAGAAAGAATTTTCTCTGCTGCCTGCTGGGGAAGAGAAGAGGCATACGACATGCAATTCTTAGGCTACTCTTACAATTCAAAAGCTTTTCTGCATTTCCAGAAGCTACCTTGTAATCACTGTTGGAGAACTCATTGCCTGTACGGAAAAAAGCCTGTACAGAGACTAGCCCTAGCTAGAACCTTGTTTTCACTTTCATGGAGGCAGGTAGGTCCAAGATCCAGATTCTTATGGGCCAACTTAAAACTAGTAATAAAAAACTTGAGTAGGTAGAACCAATAAGGTTCAAAGCCCTGTAACCCAGAAGTACACCAGTAAAAATGAGTGCTGTATGAGCACAGATGAATACTCCTAAGTCCATCTCTTCAGGTAACAAACATGAGGACAATCAGATAAATTTACTCATGTATAGATCAACAGTGGTACATTTGAAAAAAGTTAATGCTGTACAGAAAGATGATGTCCAGTTATATAACAAAAACTGACTTAATGGATACAAATTACTCTATACATGCAGACAAGACACCTTCATATCATGTCATTCTCTAAGTACGTATGTATATATGCACGTACATGCACATACATACATGAGCGTGTGTACGTATACACACCGCCAAAATGCAGGGAAATCAACTTTGGTTAAGTATTACACAGCAGGAATATTCCCACAGTTTTAAAGCGTGCTTTCTTAAGCCTTAACTTACCTCATGAACTAGTGTCACAAACTGGCAGTTTTATGTTTTGCTTGTGTGATGCCATTCTTTTCCCCTCCCTAAACTTGTAAGCAATGACGCGCTCAGTTTAAAAACAAAAATGTTGCTGCAAAGTGAACTAGACAAATGAGATACTTACTTATCAAAGCTATCACTATATTTTATGAAGCTTTCCAATTTTTCCTTGGCATATTCTACCACATCTGAATGAAGCTCTATTCCATGATTTATCCCAAAAGGTCCTGTAAATAAAAACAGCAGGGTGGTTTTTTTTTTTTCTATACGCACAGCACAACCATATGGAACAGCATTATACCTTTCATCTGTGAAAGCACTAACATCACATAAAAACAGAAGTCTCCCTCCCAACACTGCTAGACAAAGTTATTTTTTTGCATCTGCATTACCAATGCTTAAGAAGGTAAAAGGCCAAAGGATCAATGGAAGAACAGCGACAGATCTGTAGCAAAACAATTTTATAGAATGAATTTTCTTCATAAGCATGCAGAAAAAAATTAATATGACTACACTTAAGTCAGTCTGAGCAACTTCTTTTTCAACACAGTATCTAGTTGGAATACAACAATTTCAAATTATGATTTAGTCTGTATTTTGTTACTTAAATTTTGAAAAGTTTTCTTATAGCAAAATTGTCAGCTTTTGACAATTCAGAAATTGGGGTATTATATCCCTTAGCCACATCTGCTCTTCTATTTTGCAGGTTCCAAAATCAGAAGTCTGCTCCTGATTGACTTATGTAATAATTAATTTCCATCTAGAACATTGAAACTGACCACATGTTATGTTCATTCATCACAACCCCATCACAGTTGCAACACTGCTTTCCTGTAATCAAATCCAAGTATATTTCCAAGTCAATTTGTGTGCCAAAAGTTAATGCTATTTTTCAGGAACAAGAAGAAATCATGAGACAGTATTATGAGGATTATCCACATCAGGAAGGAATCTGAATCAGATAGTCACATTTGCTGTGGGGATTCTATATTTAACATGCACGCATAGCCCAGGGACTTTAGTCATTGGAGCATAGAATTGGAAAAGGGAGAGGGAAGGGGAAGAAGGGAAAGTAAACATCAATAAGATTAGACAAAACTTATATTTATATCCTCTACTGCATTCTAAATCTTTCCTAAATATTTAGCTCAAAGATGTTACTCCAATGAAACAGAATTCAATTTGTCTTTTCTAGGACACCAATTAACAAAACAGACCTACGAAAAAAGGTTTCGTTTTACTGCAACAAAAAAAATAGTATATGCCACTAAGCTGATTAATAATTGCAATTCTTAACATAGTTTAGAACATTTTCTACTAGGTGAAATAAAACCAATTCAATAGTTTACCATAGGTAGTGCTTGTAAGACCTCTCTGATGGCAGGCAAGAGGTAGGTAAATCATCCAAGGGATGTTCTTACAACTTGTGAAAATATGTACCTCCTGTTGACACTCATACCTACTGTAAATTTAGTTTATTACCTATCACATTAAGAAAAGCATTAGCATAGGCAATCCCTTCCTAGTTGTTTAATTATTTAATGTTCCCTTGCACAGTAATATGCTATGATGTTTCTAAGCAGTGTAGTTACAGTTCTACAGCATGCAGCAGCATCCAAGGTATGTTTTAATTAAAAATTAATTGCCGTTCCTTTAACCTCATAATTTAAAGTAAATTAAAAATGCATTGACATCATGTCCCAAAATTCACATACACATTTCTTTCAACACTCAATTTTGAAAAACAAAGAACTAAAAAAACCTGTGTCAGTTGTTCCAACAGCTTGAAATTAGATCTACGAATGCAAGACACCACATCATGATACAACATAGTATTCATAATTTGAACAAAAATACGAGAAACATTCTATTCTTTCATCAGGAAAGTCACAGCTGTATATTTAAGCAAAGAGTCAGCCATTCTAAAAATGTGAAACCAACTTCTCCGTTACTCTCGAAAGTCAACAGGCCTCTTTCAGCATTATGAGCTAGCAATTCCATCATCTAGTCTGAACTAGATTTACCTTTTAATGGTACCAACAACAGTTAATTTAATCTCTATGGAGTGGGGTTTTTTGTCAGAAAATTACTTCTGTTTAATTTTCTTTGTTAAAGCAGCTATTCCCTGGTTTAAAGCAAACACTAAAAAAAGGATGATTAGATGTAACTAGCAATTTTATCAAAGGGAGCAGGGTAAGAAAATAAAGGCACACAAATTGTATTTATACCTTCCATGCCTCAGCTAGCACTCAAACCACACTACAACACTAAGCAGACTTTAGAGACTGGGTACAGCACTACAGAAACATAGAAAGTCTGCTTCTGTAAGTAGCTGAGCAGTCACTGCTCCAGGCTCCTCAGCCCCGCTAGAAAAGTATCAGCACCTGAGCTGGCTCTGTGGGAACATCTGCACTGTAACCATGCTCCTCAGAGGGGCTGTCAGCCAATCTCACCCTCTGTAGAGGACAAGTCTTTTCCTCTTCAATGTCTTCAACTTCACATATAATATTCTGAAGGACAGGAATTCTGCTTGATAAGGAGAGCGTTCTCTAAGGAGCATTCAACAGCCAATCAACAGCCACCAAAATAGATTAGATAAATACACAGATACAAGTGCAATATACATAAACCACTATTTCTTTTTTTAAACATTAAGAAAGAGTAATGTAATAACAAAGCTTTCCACAAGGCAGAGAAATAAATAAATACCATTACTCACTACCCTGAGCAAACATTTTAGAGAAAAAATGCTGCAATATTTACTAATTGTTTTAATACTGAAATAGAATGCTGAACTTATTACAATCCAATTAAAATTATCTACTCTCTTAAACAGAAACATTCTTGAAAAGGGCAAAGCAAGACTCTAACAGAGTAGATATCTTTTTTTCTATTTTTACCTGTGAATGAACATAATTCCTGTTTCCACAAGAGAACAGTGGAATTTGTTGAATTTATTGGTATTAACTGGAACAAAGGACACTGCCGGAGATGCCAACAAATGACGTTTGCTATGTATTATTAGGGATAATTTCTGCTCTTTAATAAATAAGAACAGATGACAGAAAGTAACTAATTGAGAATTAACAAACCAATTCTTCACACCTCTGTTGCGTATATAAGTAAATAAATGCAAAAATCTGTATATTACCTGTCACCAAGGTTTCTGCAACCAAGGAAATATGATAACTCCATGTAATACAGTCAATAAAATTATATCTATTAAAACTACATACTAAAATAAATGAAGTTATTTCACATAATGAAATTCATTTGCAAAAAAAAAAATTATTTGTTGGTACACATGCTCTGTATTCTAAATATTGGGGAGGAGGGTAGAATTAAAGCATTTTTCTCTCTAAGGTAGGTTTTAAAATTTAAATGTAGACAGCAGTATTTCATTCCATCTTTTTTCCATACAGGAAATGCATTTGAAAACAGAAGAAAAAGCAGTGCTAACCTGTTACAATAGTTTTAAAAACCTACAGACCTGCAGTACTTCACCTTATCAGTCTACATCGCAAAACTTTCTCACTACTAAAATGATTAAATAAATGTATTTTTAAATTGTTTGCATGCTGATAGAGATTTATTTTTCAATTAAGTTTCTTCAAGAGTCATTAGCCTTCACAATTTACATTTTTCTTCCCATAAACTGAAGATCAAAACAGTAACCTAGAGTAAGGGCACAAACATGGTGCAAATGCAGACTAAAATTTTTAACAAACAAACAAACAAAAATTTTAAACAAACAAAAATTGTTCCTCTATCCCTTTTCCTTTTGAGGAACAAAAGGACTGTTTCATTTCAAATGAGAATTTTAGACTACAGAAAGGCAAGCAGGAACAATTGCCTCTTTCAAAGCACTCCATGAAATGTCACTGAACAGCAGTGTCAGTGCACAGCTTGTAGATAACATACAATATTTTAACAACACATCTCAAACACCCAGTCTTAAGTATAGTACTGTCATTTTTAAAGTAGTAAAGTTTTACAGGGCTTGCATAATCTTCTAAAAATATGCAGAAACACTACATTAAAATAAAAACGTTCAAGTTACCTAATATTAATCCCACCATTGTACTCAAGTATCCGGTTCCACTACCCAGATTTAGAAAAGATAATCCAGGCTGAAGCTTCAGTGCTTCCATGACTTCAGAATAAATGCAAGGTGCTGACAAGTGTATATTTCCATGCTTCCATGCCAAGTCTTTATAAGCATTGTCCCTGTATCCTTCCAGATAATAATCACCACGATCAATTGCTCTGAAGGCTTGCTCCACACTCTCAGTGCGAATGTACTGAGCTTCTTTCAAGTTATCAATTAAGTCATCATTGTCTTCTCCAGCACTCACAGCTCCTCCCATGCTGAATTTCTATGATAATTCAATTAGTTTGCAAAATACATTAGGAGGAGAATTTTCCCAAAAACGTAAGTATGTAATAGTTTCTCAGTTCTTCTTTCAGAAGCACATCACAAACGAATCCTGGAAAACAGATATGTTTACATAACTTGAGTTTCAAAAGAGAAACAAATCAACAACTATTAGAGGGTGATGAAATACTGTTAGTATTGGATCGCTTTACAAAAGCGGAACTATTAAGACACAGGACAGCTAGTATTTAATCAAAATTCTACCCTTCAGATTTTAACTCAATCCAATGTTTTTCAGCTTAGCTTTAATACGTCAACATGGGCTGCCTACATTAGCAAGCAATACAGCTTAAGTGTTTACACAGACACTGAAAACAGTGCTAAGAATCATATATCTTTGGGGCAACAGCAACTGCCTTTGGACTAGCTCTAGTCCCATTCTGAGAACTGAATGTCCAAGAGCAGTTGGAGCATGTACGAAGTTAGTTACATTTGAAAGGAACCGGATTTACATGCTCGGAAATCACCCCGCAGTGAGAGAGAAAGCCAGGTGAGTGGTGATGTCCAGGAGATGTTCCTCAGATGTTCACTATTGAGTTGAACCAAAACACCAGTGCAGACACAACCACACATTGCTCTGTTCTGAATTCAGCACAGGAAACCCCTCTGAGCATCTGAGCTCCTCCTAATGCCTCCCATATTCACTAGAGTATGAATTCCTTAAGTACCTAGAAGTCTTCAACAGCTTGCTGGCTCTTAAGTGACTAGCAAGTTTCATGAATTCTACACAGCGTATTAACTTCAAGATAATTCCTTCAGATCTGTATTTTATCTGCAGTTATTACATTATTAATCACTAAACTCATAAAATCCGTATGTTTACATTTTTAATGTTGCATGAATTACCAGTAAAATAGCAACAGAAGACTGGAAGAAAGGAAAACAAAAAAGTTTAATCCACTACTTCTAGATGACTAGAGTACCCATAATGAGCTAGTTATTAACATTAATTACAAAGTCAGCTTAGATAGCCAAAAGAAGAAAAAGACCATCATGAATCCTGGTGCATGTTCTAGGTAACCTAGTTAACAGAGGGGGAAGGAAAAAAAAAAAAAAGACGACATACTCACTCCTGACTTTAATTGCATTGCTGAGTATCACCTTTTAAAAAATTCCACCTGCCTCTTCAAACAAGCATATTTCATTGGGTATTCTTTTCAAAATTATGAATGTAATCCTTTATCTGAGAATACTCCAACACAATCCAGCAAATTCCTGTTTTGTACATGCCTATTTGTGCAAATTCGTGAGTCAGGAATTCACAAACACAATCCAGATGCCCAAGGTCATTTAAGTTATCAGAATGAAGCTGGTTCCTAAGTTTACATTGTGGGATCACTGCAACACAATTTTTATGGTTAAACACTTCAAGTGAAGAACCTTCTTAGAACACTAATGAATCCTTTCCCATATGTTTAACGGGTCTCTGTCAAAACAATACTAGTAAACCTTTCCATAAAACCAAACGGAAATGTCCAGAAACTACAACTTCATGTTTTGCATTTCCCCCCCATTGCACCATTAAACAAAGACTTTTAGAGCTTGAACCATTTTCCTGAAGGATTAAACTGCAGACAGCAACGATTCTGAACTAAAGCACTGAAACATCCTTGCAAATGCAAAAAAATGTGCTCACATGCTGGACTGTAGCCCAATGAGTAGATTCACTTTTCTGAACACCAAGCTCAGAATCAAAAAGAGTACTAAAGCTATTAAGTATCAGTTCTGACCAGGAAGGACATCTATAAAGATGCACATAATACTAAATAAGGGAAAACTATGATTAAACTTCAAAATTTGTTTTGGCCTGCTATTTTCTTCTTGCTTTAAAAGTTTCTACAGTATCCAACACCAAAATTGTACAATTCTTATCCCTCCCCTGTCTAGATGGCCATCGCAAAACAGTCTTCCAACAAAGGAAACCTGTCAGTCAGAATTGAAAATGGAAATGAGAAGTGTTTCCTTATCTTTGTCTTGCATTAATTTACATAAAACACCAGATCACTAATAAAGATGAATAACCATATAGTACCAGTGCAAATATATACAGCTAGGTTTAAAATTTCAAGCACACAAGCTCAAATTACCACATAAGACAGTAACAATGCTTCTCCTTAACTACAAATATACTTAAAAAAAGAAGGGGGAGGGGGGACAGAATGCTCAGGGCTGCTAGAGCCCTGGTAAAATCATGGGTGAAATGATGATTGTTCACCACTCAGCTCTGTACTTCTGTCTGAAGCAAAACCAATTCTCACCGACTTCCTGGGGTAGAAAGAGGTAAAAAGTCACCAGGCACAATTATCAGCAGGAAAACCTTTGGTAGAAGTAGAAAAACTGCACTTCTCAACATCCTAGTGTTCCAGAGCTAAGTAAATAGAGCTATGTGTGCTAAATAGCACAGGAACGTCCCTTTCTATTTGTGAAAAAACTAAGGGACAATTTAGACAGGAAATGTGGCACTTGAGGCAGGATTTTTTATTTAAGTAAAAAATAGTTTGTAAAAATATTCCAGCCCTGCTCGCTTGTCTGCACTTGCATCACACCTGAAAGTTCAATGAACTACTGAATCAAATGACAATTAACTAAGTTCAATAATCTACAGTGACTAAACCAATAGTTTTTGCCATCCCTTCACCCTAAAAAGTTCATTACTGTCTTGAGATGTTTGGAAATAATTTTAACTACAAAGTAAACGTAAGAACTGGGTTTCTTGAAGACTAATGCAGCTGCTACATTCATGAAACAGAACTAGCACTTCCAGCCCTACCTGCAGAGTGCATTCACCACCTCGCACCGGCAGATGGAGAACTTCAACTATCTACGCTCAACTGGCGAGCAGGCAAATAAACAAACCGCTCAGATGGAAAAAGGCTATTCTTCCAACCTAAAGCTTTATCGTTTGCCTTAAAAAGTCTTCACTAGTTTCACATAAAATTTCTTTCCCGTAAATAGCATTTGCTAATTTCAATATAATCATTACGCTAAAACAGACTTAATTTCTTCAGGTATTTTGTAATTTCATATTCTTGGTATTATCTAACAGCTAAAGTTACTGTAGTATCACAAGATTTTTCTACTGATGACACCCACTAAGCGTTTCACCTTCATTATCACGCAGAATCTCAAAGGCAAGAACAGAAAAGGTCTGGTACACACCATGACATTGTGGGAAGCAGGGGAGAAAACGGGAGAGTTAAGAATGGGACGCTTACGCAGCAGAACAGAGAGGCTGGCTGGAAGTGTGGTTGAAGGTTGTGTCTTATTCTAGATACATTGCCCCGGATTTAGAAAGTGACATTAGGTAGAGACAGTGATATTGCTTGCTTTTTAGATACCTTGCTTTTCATTTGCTTTCATTAATCAACTATAGTGCTCTACTCTGGCCTCTACAGCTATAGGTAAGCAAAAATGCTACTCAAGTGGAAAGTATTTTTGTTAAAAAAACAAAAAACATCCTAGGAAGTTAAAGAAATAAATCTTTTCATGAAGAGTGACCTCTTGTGCTGCAGAAAAATATTTTTTGATATTTCACTTCCCTCCAATGCTTTTATGTTTGCAAGCTTTTATCTTATGGAAGTAAAATGACTTGCTTCTAACTGAGGCAATACATGTGTGAAGTCAGATACGTAACACAAAAGAGAACACCTCACAAGCTCTTTTAGCACATCTGGAGAAAAAGGGCGAGTTAGTCAAAGCTTCCTCGTGACAGCTGACCCAGGACCAAGATAGAGACAGTAGAGCATATTATGATGAAACTTTCTACATAGCTGCAAAGCTCACAGAAAGCATCCCATGAAGCACACCAATACCTAAACTGAAACACACACAGTTCACAAAAAGCACGAGAAGCATTCTGATGCCCATTACACCAAGATGCATAGAAATTTCAGAAGAAAGCAGAAGGGTGCATTGCATTAACAAAATGCAGCAATTGCCTTAGCCTTAGTAATCTTTGGAATACAGAAGCCACCAGAATTTCTAGTTTAGGATTTAAAAGTTCAATATAGTCTTGAATAAGAAAGGTCATTCACTGACTAAAATCAACTACAATTAAAAAAACCTGTTTCTCATTCCACACTACTGATAAATTTATTTTTAGAAGTTAAAACACTTTAAATTCACATTAGTTATATTCTCAATAAAAATAAAATGTCAACACACTTTCCAATTTCTGTAAAAATCCACACAACCGTATCACAACACCTCTGACCTGTTTCTGACATAACTTATAACTAATTTTGGTGGAATTCCTTATCATAAATAATTTCTGACTTTTTAAAAATATTGTCACATTAGTTGAACAGGTGGGTTTGGGCTATGTGAATCTAAGAAGTGCTGACAATTTGAGTTCATTTTAATTCTTCATCAGGAGTCAGCTGTTAAGTTTCCCCAAAAAGGAATATCCTGTGACTGGTGATAGGAAGGAATTAACCACAAATGCACACAAAGGCTTGAAACACTTCAGTCCATTTAACAGTTTCAGTTTACTCGTGGCAGAAGTCAGCAACTCTCATCAGCAGAGGTTTAAAGTTTCCCAGGCCACCAACTAAGTGTTGGACCTACTTCTGTTTAGACTCAATTTGTGCCACTCCTGCAGCCATAATGAACTCAAGATCATGTTTTGCCTGTCCTTGTCCCGTCCAGCAACTCCTGCAACAAAAGGACTCCATTTTTAGTTTAGCTTCCCCTTTCCTCCCAAGTATTGTAACAGCACCGCACAAGAGGAAATTCAACTCCAAACTACAGAGCTGAGTCTAAGATTTCAGCAGGACCTTTTGAATAAACAGAATGACTGATTACTATCTGAAAGGACAAGAGAAATTTTAACATTAGCTTCACCAAGCAAAGGCTGGAGAAAACCAATATATGAACTGTGTGCTGGAGGTAATTGTAGTAGGTGACTACAAAAATCAGAATAAACTGTGGAACACAGAGGTATTTCAAAATGAAGTCTTTACAGACATTTTTTAAACTTTTACACATATGCCTTGCTGCTAAACTGCTACTAAAGGTAAGAAAAAGTCTAAATGCTTTGGAAAAGTAGGTGCTACTTGACCTGCCTTCTCTTCCACAGCTGTTTGTTTTGTCATTCTGAATAGTTTAAAAAGAAGGAAAACTGTTGTTTTCAGAGTATAGTAACATACTACTTGGTGCATTAAGGAAAACTTTATTGGAAACACTGCACATTTTTGAAGTCTATAGATTCACCTCACTCAAAAAGACTCACTCCTAACCTATTGTTCAGTAGATCATTTCAAGAAGCTTTTCAAGTTAAACAGAAACAAGCACAGTCAGCCCTCCAATGTAATGCACTCCACAAAGCATACTTCAAGGTTCTTTGTAATATAGCAATGGAACAAGGAACAGACCACAGGATTAAAGTTAAGCCAAATGAATGTAAACAGCTACAACTACTGACTTAACCTGAATTGCATTGACCTACTTGGGCAGAAAATGTTTGTCAAGTCTGACATAAGCTTAAGCCCTGATCCTCCTGTTTAGGCCTTCAACAGCTGTTTATACGAGATTCCAGGTGTGTGCTTGCTCTCACTCTTCCTCCACCTCCAGTCACCTGAACACACAAACAGCACACATGGTACTGCATTTCTCTCAGAAGACGCACTGAAGCTTACAGCACTCCACAAGTGTATGAACAGTGACAACCTGTCCTGGTTTAGGCTGGGATGGAGTTAATTTTCTTCTTAGTAGCTGGTATAGTGCTGTGTTTTCGATTTAGCAGGAAAAATAATGTGATAACACACTGATGGTTTAGTCTAAGCAGTCCTTATACTAAGTCAAGGACTTTTCAGCTTCCCATGCTCTGCCAGCAAGAAGGTGCAGAAGAAGCTGGGAGGGGGCACAGCCAGGACAGCTGATCCAGACTGGCCAAAGGGCTATTCCATACCGTATGATGTCATGCTCAGTCTATAAACTGGGCGGAGGTGGCCGGGGCAGCAATGGCTGCTCAGGGATGGGCTGGGCATTGGTCAGTGGGTGTTGAGCAGTTGCATCACTTGTTTTTCCTGGGTTTTGTTTCTCTCCCTCTTTTTGTTGTTTTCATCACAATTTTTTATTATTATCTTATTTCAATCATTAAACTGTTCTCATCTCAAACCATGAGTTTTCTCACTTTTACCCTTCAGATTCTCTCCCCCGTCTCACCAGAGGAGGGGAGGGTGAGTGAGCAGCTCTATGGTGCTTCATTGCCAGGTGGGGTTAAACCACAACACAAGCACATCAGTACAGATTTCACGATCAAATTACTTTAACCTTGGTAGTTACACAAGAGAATTTTTGGACCAACCTTGCTGAATGTCTACTGAACCTTTGACTTTTGTTTCTTTTTTTTTTTTTTTTAAACAGAGACAGTTCACAGGAACTTAAAAGTAAAAAATAATAAAACAACACAGAGTTTTGTTGGTTGTCCACCCAGGAAAAAAGCCACCTTTTTTTTTTCCTTCTTTGCACTGGGATACATTCCTTTCTCAGTCTATGTTTTCTTCTGTACTGGATTTGTTCTTCTCATCTGAAATTCTATCTACCCTCTTCACACGACAGCAAGGATTGAATGCTGAAATTAATATTTTCTATATACCAGTTCTATATGCCAGACCTGTTTTCAGGTATGTTGATAATGACTTTAAAATTCATTATCTTTTATTACAAAGCAAAGCAAAGAATCCTATGTATTTCCTGGACGGAACTTCTAATGCATAGCTTAACACCACATCCTGACTCAGTTCTCCTTACTGCTTAAAATCTGGGCAATCAAAAAATATTTGCAAAGCTGAGCCTCCCAGGCTTCAGAAGCAGTTTCTTCTTCAGGCTCCCACCTGTGACACCACAAACATGTTCTGAATGCTTACTTCAAAACAGAGAAATAAGAGTTCACCATTCCACCCAAGATAGCTAGCAGTGTAGTTTGCGATACTGGGGTGAAACCTAGAGTACAGGACAGTTTCTGAAATTTAAAAGTGTAGATCTATACCCACTAAGTACTAAAGCAGCCCTATACCCTCAGAGAGCAAGTCCTCAGCTGTGCTCTTTATTTAGGGCTATGCTTCTGATTCTCCAACAGTTGTCATTATGGTCACCACAGACCCAGCTTCAGCGTTCACATCCTAGAATGCCCTCTGGGCCACCAACCGACCTTTCTTAATTATCCTACAAAAACTCCCTGCTGAGAGACAGAAAAGCTGTCTCACCGCCCTAGTTTAGTGACTCAGTCACTAGTAAAGACTATCTGTTGGTCACCTGCACAAATTTTCCCCCCCACTTCCTACCTCAAATACATGGGATCTTTGGCATTTGCATACCTACAACCATTTTCAATCCAGCCATTCATGTTACAACAGCTTTGAATTGAGAATAAGCACAGAAACACTCCCTTCTCTTAAAAGAATTTGCTAGTATGTAATTTCACAGTAAGTTTTAATGTAGCCGGTATCTGCCATAAAACTTTTGTTAAGAAATGCTCTTATTTGTAAAACGAAAAAGCCTCCATGGATGAGAGGCTGATGAGATGATAAACACCTCTGGTGGAATTTCTGATTAGCCCATCTTTGCAAAAGTCTCATGAGATTTTAAGCACCTGACATTATTACCTATTCAGAAGACATTAGTCTGTCAGGTATAAAGAGTTTGTTCATTATTGATGGACAGTATTAATAATCAGTTGCTGCTCAGTCCCCAGAACCAGCTTCTCCTCATATTCTGAAGCAGATGAACAGAAGTGCTGCTAAGAAAATAGCCTCTTAAGTGCTCTGAAAATCCATTTTCCAAACCAGCAAGGTGCTGCTAGATGCTGCATCATCAGAAAAAATGAAGAACTAAAACTTGTTATGTGTCGGTCCAGTGACACTGTCTACAACAATTTTAAACAAAACCCTAAATTATTTCAATAATTTCAGAGAGCAGCATTAACTGCTAACAAAAATCTGACTACCTGATTGACAGTGACGAGAACCGGTATCTATGGCAGCAGCATAAGATGCAGCTTGAGTGGTGGAACTAGACAGTTTCTGGTACTAGTAGTTGATCAGAGCAGCATGGCATGCTTTTTTCGCAGCATGCAGTGGTAAGATGTCAACAAAACAATAGCTGCCAGTCTGTTGCTTACCATTAGAGGTCCACTATATGCAAACTGGTGATTACATCTCAGGAAGTTGTATGTATACCTTTATGAGTGAATGAACACTAGCTCTGCCCCAATTCTGTGTACCCTATAGTATCCCATCAACTGTAGATTTCAAAACAATTAATATTGCCTCTCTACCCACACCAATAAGTTTGGTGATGCTTGTTTGTTAGACACTGCATAAAATGGTCTCGCTCTGAGGAGCCTGAGATGGCTTAGTGACCTGTCAAAGTTCCACTAAAAGATGTCATAAGCAAAGAGTATCAGCTTAAGCCAATGTCCAACACACAGAAAATCCTCTATCCTTCCTCTGAAAGCAATGGCCATGAAAGAACCCAGCAGTCCCCTTATAGTACACTCTTAAAGGTCTCGGCTCCTGAGAGGAGTGCCTACAGCTCTGCCCATTCCCATGCTACAACTATTTTAAGTCTGTCCAGTACAAACTAGGTGAAGAGTACTGCTTTATCACAGACGGGCTGGGAGAAAGGGGAAAGCAGAGAAGCTTCTCTGGAGGGCCTAACAGACCCACAGAAACAGGAGGTACCAGGGAATAGAGGCTTGCTCGCTGGCGAGACTAAAGTAAGACAGATATGAATCAGTGATGCTCAATACAAACAGACATCTGATATTCACTGCGTCTGTATCATGCACCTGTTTTTCAGAAAAGAAACTGCTGTCTGTGCACATATTTCACAGGAATTAGTGAGCTACAGAGTGACCAGCCTGCAAAACTCATTGCCACAATGAACAGCTTTGTACAAGGGTATTTAACAGAGAATACCCATTTCAAGCAGTTTTATATAACCTATAAGAGTCAAATGTTAAGAATTAGAAAAGCTGTAGAGAGATGTGCAAAAAAAAACCCCCACTTTTGGAATATCTAATCCTTTTTAGTCTGAAAAAGCATAAGGCATACAAGTGACAAACATTTCTGCAAATTTTAACATTATCCTGATCACAAGCCAACTAAGACACCTTGACATAAAGCACAAGCCAAATACTCAACGTTTTTAAAACAAAATCTGTTTCTCTTCATGAAAGGAAATGCTTAATAATTTAGTTTGTGGTTACCAGAAGGTAACAAACCACAGTAAAATGTGATGCTTCTTTACTTTCAGTATCACCTTCAGAAAGCAACCAGTAACAGTGTGGGGGGAGCCTCTTTTATAATGAAATACAAATCAGGTTTAGTACAAGAACTGAAACATGCTTTCCTAGTCTTTTACCACAAATGTAGTTTCTGCAGCTACAGCCTTAAGCAGATCAAATCACAGTTTATATAACTTAGAGTAGGCTAAATGTGGCCCATAACAAAACATGCACGGTTTCAGCCAGTGCTAAAGCTCAAAAGCTTATTGCACATAAACATTTCAAGTTACTTAAACAACTCACTTCCAGCAGCAACAGAACAACATACGCCTGTTGCCTTTAGCAAAAGAAAACAGAAATGAGGTCAAGTGTAAAAATAGAAGATGGTTACATTCCTGACACTTGAAACCTCATCTTAGAGCTATGCATTTACTGCACTCTCTACAAAAAAAACCCAGACCCAAATAAAAAAACAAAAATATCAATCAACTTTGTCAAGCTCCAAGTGCACTAAATCCTTTGCATTTTCTGATCTTTAGAAATATATCTAAAAGCATCAAAATAGCATGCAATAATCACAGCATAAACAACTTTTCATACTGTATGACTAAAATGTTTACTTTCACAGCCTGAGAATCTCAACTTTTATTATGTGTCTCCTTCTTATGATATGCTAAATAAATTAAAAATTCAAGTCCTGATCCTGTTTACTAGATTCTTAAAATAGTCCAGTGCAATACGACAGTATGTTTTGAGAAGTTACTTTATTACTTAGGCCTATAATCTTCAAGAAGGATGAATGAGTAAGGCCTACTGTTTCCTGCTTCTCTTCCTCAGAACCATGACACAAAATTCTTTCACCGACGCAATCTTCCAGAAGCATCACACTGGATTCACCATTTTTTTCAAAGGTAACTTCTTTACTAAAACACATGCACGCTAACAGTTACTTTTAATTTATCTTGTCAAAGAAAGTGATGGATATCTGCTTGCACATAACTTTCTTCTTTTTAATCCCCAAATCCTGCATATCTCCAAGCGCCTCACACTTTAAGGCCCATATCATAATCTGCCTCATTCCCCAGACATACCATAAATCCATAAACAACATACCTCTAAAATGATGTGACCTTGTCCATAAACCCCTATTTCTTAAGATATCCAATGTCTACTTTATATAAAGCAGAGATTAACTATCCCTTCATGGTTCTTACCAAAGGAAAGTGATGATTTATCTAAACTTTCAAAATGTACAAATCAAGTATGAGCTAAATATATTTTAAAAATCTGCAAAGCCTCTACACAAATGCAAGTCATCCAGAAAAAAAAAGCAACTTCTTATTTTACAATTTAAAAGGTACAGAATTAGTACTGTTATCAAAGCCTGTTCCACAGTTTCATGCAATCATTCTAGCATTCTCCCTGTTCCTGTTGCTATTGAAATACCCTACGCTTTGAGGCAACATTTCAAAGTATTGCTTTTGTAACAGCAACTGTTACTGTTAGTGGCCAGCCACTAACTTCTACCATAAATTTTCAACTGTGCTTGCAAATGGTAAACAGATTATTTGGCAGCACATATCAAAATTAATGCTGTTAGGTTATGCGATAAAGAGCTATTCTGCACACAGACAAAGGAGCAGAGAGGCACGCTTGCAGGTGGGGGAACCCACCTAAATACCCTGACACAGCTGCTCCCAGGGCTATCACAGGAGAACCATCAGCTCTCCCCATGTCCCCCACCACCAGTGGGCCTCCCCAGCGCACTTCTCGGATTGAGAGGTGTGCCTGCTTACAGGGCTACCAGATTTATCATGGCATGCAGGGGAAAGGCACTTGGGGATTGCACAAGTTCTGTCATGGGAAGTGTAAGGGGGGAACCAAAGGTGGGGAAAGGGAGGGGTCAAAGTGGCTTGGGGATGAACAAGCACAGAAAAACTGAGGGCTATGGTTACAAGAGGGACAGGCCACCTGTGAACAGGTTGCAGGTCAGCATGCATATCTAGCTGTGCTCTCCCCCAAATCATGGCTGTCTGTCCTGTCTGCTCATTAATCTCCTTTTGTAACTCTTCCTGTGGCTCTATCCAGCGTGCATGTGTGTCTACATGATGAGTGGCGTCAGACTGTTGGTCACAGGGGCCTGTGGATCTGTGGTGCCAGCAAAGGAGGGGGTGATCTTTTGCAGGTCAGGGTATGATCACAGGGAGTACCAAGCTGGACTGGCCAGGAAGCTGGCAGAGCGACCTGGGAAACAGGGATGGGGCAGACTGTCCAAGTGAGGCAACTGAAGGAGCTGGCTGCTGGAGGAAAAAGGGGGGTCCAAGTGGGCTGTTGGAGAACCTGTGGTGTTTGGGCGGGGTGGCTGGGCACGAGTGTGTGTGTGCAAGAAGCAATGGGGGATAAATGGACCCAAAGGCCAGTTTCAGGGTAGAACAGGTGTCTAAACCCAGTAACTGGAAGGATCCACACACGCATGTGTTTGCCACTAGCAGACATTCAGCTTGACCATCCAGAAGGGGCAAGAGGATAAGGCCACTGGCACTGTCTGTGCTTGCATTAGTGCTGTGGTTTCTGCATTAATATGGTGGCCAGCTATGTTTTTATACATATGTGCTGAATACATGTCTGTATGCTACTGAGAATACGTGCTTAGCCTCACTGATGGCTGGGCCCGGGGCCATGCGTGCCTGAACTAAGAACCAGAAATACTTGGAAAAAAACCTCCTTATAGGCCTTCTTTAAAAGCCAGAACCAAAATATATAAGCACATTTTTAACTTGAAAATGTTTCCGCACTATTGTTTGTCTCCAGGTGTGAATCAAGTACTATTAGAAATATGGCTCCAAAGTTATGATTTACTTACAGTACAAACAACAGCAGATGTGGTCTGGAGGGGATTTGGAGCATTTGGGAAAGCTTCAATGACTATTTCAAGATATTCATACAAATATTTCACGAAGTAATGTAAGTTGAGAACCTTTTACCATTGCTTGACGTAGAAGTCGTGCACTTGCACAGCGTAAGTGTATCTTCGTGCGCATAATCCTACCCCATCAGGGTTTTTTCAGTCATACAATGCAAGTGGTTTTCACCTGAGAGAAGTGTAGTTTACAGATATAACACAAGAGGCTGCTACAGTCACATAACCTGCCTTAGTTACATCATGAACAACTCCAGTTTATCCAGAGCATCCCAGAATGGCGAAGTCAAATCCTACACTGACTTTTTCTGACAACTAAGTTACTCCAGAAAACATCACAGAATCTCAGGAAATTCAGCAGTAATGAGTCTTAGTCATAATGAATGCATAATTAACTGAAGTAAATAAGCAGAGACTAAGGCCTACGGGATTTATAATGTTGTAACTGTCAGCTCAGCAGAAGTTATAAAGAAACTCAGCAACTCAACTTTTCTGTGCCCTTCCAGATTCACTGACCTCCTGACTGCAATAATGCCAAATTTAGAGTTACTTGAAGGAAGAACACAGCGAAGCTTAAGAAACTGGACAGCAGGTGACTACACTGAATGGAAACAAAACCACAGTTCACTCTCAAAAGGCTAAAGGGGAGAGTTTTGCAAATAAACAGCAGGATCACATGGCCCAGCAGAAGAGCCAGCAAAACCCCACCTGCCAGAATCCAACAGGAACAACAAGGCTAAAAAAGAGCTTTATGGGTATCAGGCAAAGATTTTCAGATGGAAATCAAATTCTTTAATGGCAAACTGATGTCCTAATAGAAATACTCACAGCATTCCTAATTACTTGAAATTATTAGTACTGCAGGAACATTAACCTTTTGCTTTGTTTGCTGAAGTTAACCATCTCCTTTAGTGAACTTCAGAGTTCATTCTTTCAGCAATGCTAACTTGCATACATTTTAGCCATACCTATCAAGCAGAAACAATTGTGTTGAAAATATGATCACCAGGATAGTAGCTCCAACTCTCTTTATCTTTTTTTAATTTCAATATATAGACCATTATATAGCACAGTGGTCCTGACTGGGTTGAGTAGTATTACTTGGCTTTTTCTTTCAAATATTTGTCAAGAGAACCACATGGTAATTCCTGAATATCCCCTGAAAACATTTGCTACAGAAATAACACTAATAAATTCTCAGAATAGTAACCACTTCTCATTTTCTCCCAACCACATGGTCTTAATTCCCCTTTCAATGTTAAAACAACCACTTATAGGAATCAAGCCTTCCATTTGGGACAGGGACACCACAGGTGTATCAACTGCGGTATGTGATTCAGTAGCTGACTATTACCACAAAAAATTCCAATGACTATCACTTCACTTACAGAAGCCATGCATTGATGCAGGTATCTCTTTTTTGAGAAGCAGCTTTTTTTGTCATTTTTTTAAAAAAGCCTGAACAAAGAATTAAGACATGTCATTTCCAAGATGTTCTTTGAAGTTTAGTTCCCTTTGACTCCTGAAGGGAACAGGAACTGATAGCAAATGCTATTTATTTTGCTTGAAGGATAGTACCAATACACATACTTTGAATAGTTACACTCAGGAGTGCGTGTATTTTGTGTTTACTATATTACTGCATACTGCCTTTCACCACTTCTTAAACTACTGTAAGAACTCTGATTTGTCTCTAACTCCTACCGCTAAATCTGTAAGAACATTTGTAGACATCAGCTGGAAAAAAAAAAAAAAGAAAAATCTTCCCAATGACAGTCAGATGCCTCCTGGTGGAACATTATCCAGTACCACAAAGTTGTTGTTATTCATCTTGAAACTAGGTTTCAAGATTGCTTAATTTGCCATTAGAAATATGCACCTATCATTTAGGACTTTAACAAGCCAATTGTTTAAAAAAAGGAAGAAATAATCATGATTACTGACAGCTTTAATAAGCACCTATTTAGAAACCATGCAAAGAAAAGTTTTTCTAATAGTAACAGCAAGCCTTTGATACCTGCTATGCAATTCAGGTGCTTAAACACAGACCTCCAGTGCTATTTTAGGTGCCCATGCTAACTATAAGCTACTTGACCTATGATATGGCAACAATTAGCGTTAAGTACTTAACACAACAGAAAACTCTTCTGCCCACATCCTGTCGTGCTTCCCCGCAAATAAGCAAGAAGAGCTGCTGTTGTGTGATTTAAGACTCTTAGACAGAACACAAACTGCATAAAGCTGAGGGATGCGTCCTTTGAAAGGAACACAACAGTTGGGACTGGAAAAGCAACCAGATAAAAGTTAAGGCATCATTGGCCAAAAGACTCTTAAGAGAAGAGACCAAAAGAACGAACCTGAAGACACCCTGACTTGTAACCAGAACTGAATGTGCAGTCTGTCCTCATGACGCTCTAAGAACTCTCAGGACAGAGATCCTGTTCACAGTCACTATGTTGCTGCACAACTGGTTGGTTGTGCACATATTCTTTGTGCACGTGTGTCTATAAACACACACCATCTCCAGTAAAGCATGCATGTTAGCAGCCAAGACAAAGGCTGTCCCTTCTCTAATCGCTCAGCTACCTCTACTTAGATTTATCCTGCCTGGCACCTTTCCACCCCTCCCACCCCCCCCCCCCCTTTTTTTTTCAACTTCAGAAGAATGCAGGCTTTCAGTAAATCTTATCTTGTATCTAACAGCTCCCATGCTGACAACTCAGATGCCCTATAGCACCTTCACGTAAGTGTCCTTCAGGTAAGATTCCAAACACCCCATGTCGCTATCAAACCACTTGCTCTATTAGTGTTTTTAATTAGTTTTTAAACCTAATTTTTTGTTGGCAAGTTCTGGATTGTTTCCTCAAACAAGTTTTTAAAACATTAATTCCATTTGTCTTCTTTTACATCTTAGAAACACTGCAAATCCAAATTCAGCATTTATTTTGCTACTATATGCTAAGCAAATACTACTTTGAGAATATTTGGAGTGAAATGCAATACTTGAGAGAAATTCTAAGCCTCAGTATTTTACATCACCTTAACAACACTCACAGTATGTTAAACCTCCAACTCCATGCAACTCTTAGAACTCGGCATTCTGCACTTGTAACAAACTAAATCTTTACATCCTTTCTTTGCTAAACACTATACAAGAAGCCAGAACTCCAAAATTAGCCTTCATTAAGTGCACCTTCTAAGCAGTGGGCTCCAAGTCTTTTTCTGCCTCTAACCAGAGAGGTTTACTCCTGCTCCATGGTCACCTCCCCACCCTAGAACTCCTCCACATGAGAACACATCAGAATCTGTAGCCTGAGAGTTACCATGGTGACTCCTGATGTCACCTCTAAACTATTTTAGGGCTGTGCAGTTTGGGCTTTTGTCTTTTTGTTTGTTTTGTTGTTGGGTTTTGGGTTTTTTTTTTTAAACCGCTCTATGGTGACTTCTAAACTAGTGTTTTCTCCTCACAATGAAGGACAACTTACATTTTTGTGCTTCAATTTAAAGGACTGATAAAATTTGTGAAGAAATAAGTCACATACCAACTGCAGTCACAACGTACAAGCAATGGACACTACAGTTGCTCTCTAGATACAACTTCTAATACTTCTTGCTTTCAGAAATAAGTTTCTTAGGACTAACTGCCATTTTCAAAGACATCTTTACTTTCAGTTTATTTTTACTTCTTACTTTCAATGTTTCCAATAAGCTTCTGATCAGAAGCACATTTAGCAAGAATCCACACACGTACATTCATCAGAATTTCAAGCTCCTTGGGTTTAGTTAACATCACTGCCAACTTTGCAGTAGCAACACTAACTCTGAAACATGAAGTTGGCATGATGTACCAGGACAAAAATGACAGAGAACTAACACTACTGTTCTGAATTGCAGCCAGCTAATCTTTCAGTCCTGCAAAAAATTATATTCAGGATCTGTAGCAGCTTAGGATGCTATCATTTCTTCAAGACCCAGAAGTCCAGCCCAATTTTCTTAAACAACATAGCAGCAGCACCTGCTTTAAGAACTTGCATTAAGCAAGCCTGAAGGCTCTCATTAACACCCAGTGCACACAAATAAGTCCCAAAGGAGTTGAAGCACAGTAGTTATTTCCTGATGTTTTAATGTAATTATGCCCATAATATTTAATATAAACTACTTGACTTTACTCCCTAGAACTCCATAAAAGAAAGAAGTGGAACAGTGCGATCAGAGTTCTGCAAAGCAGATATATTAAAAGAATTCTCCATTCAAACAAAAAAATCCACACTCGTTGGTTGGAGAAGATGAAGCATACAGATCAACTGCTGACCCTACCGGAAGATTCCTGGAGTGCCTTAGGCCAGTCACATACCTGACTATCCATTTGCAAAACAAGATGGCACATATCATCTTCCCACTTTTGCTTTGAGGAATTTACATTTTAAGTAGGTAAAATAAATTAGATAATATTCAATGATGTTTGCATTCAAGAGTGCCAAGTGCTGCAAGCACTTTTCTTACACAGAGAGCTAATTAATGATAAGCTACAGAGCATAAGTTTCGGTTTAGCAGGGTAAAACAGCAGATCTCTCTGACATTCCTGATGAAAATGGGAACAAAGCAGGAAATCAAAAGAACAGGTATGTATAAAGACACTTCTCATCCAGAAACAATGACTGTAGTCTCAGTTTTTTCGCACCATGCACTGAAGACTGGGATGAGCATTCCCATACTGACTATTTCAGAATTGTTTTTAATGTATTTGTTTTGAGGAACTCTTAAAACTCCTGGCATAAACCTTTCTGGGGCACTGCATGGAAAAATCATCTTGCCTATATTGAGTTTTGGGAGTATCTTTGGGGGGAAAAAAAAACCCACAAACCGGTATTACTAACCATGTCTTGCAGTAGGAACTTCAAATTTGATCTCTGTGTTACTGTTTCGTCTTTCAGGTTTGCCTAAAAAAAGCTCACAGGCAACACGCTCTTTAGAGACTTCCTCCTGCACTGGTATCATGCCTAAGCCTACCTTTAGCTTCAGAATACACACCATCTCAAAGCAACCGCGCTTCAAGTTTACAGAAACACAGCCAAGTGACTGCTCTGGTATGGTCCGTCACAGGCACGGAAATCTACAATACATGTCTGGCAGTTAGGTTCTATTCTTAGTCTCCTACTAGGCAGAAGCCTCTTCGAAAGGAGCTGCTGCAGCTTGGGGCAGTCACTGACAAGCAAACAGAAGACTGAACAATAAAAATCATGAAATTGCCAAGATTAGGACTATAAAAATGGCAAGACTTCATAAATTTGTAGAGTACTGCAAAACTGAAACTGGCTTGTCAAATATCTAAAGCAAGTCACGACACGAAGTCTGAGATTGCAGGAAGAAGACCCAGAGAAAGCCAATTAGGAGAGGCAGAAAGATTTTTACAAGAATTCTGGAGTGAAGACCAGAGATTATGCAGGGAAGGAACCTAATCCTGCACAGACCCAGTGATAACATCTGGCCATCCAGGGCTGTCCAGTATTACATACTTTTTTCCATTTCTGTGATTTCACGACTTTCTCCTCACGGCAGACCTCCCAACAACATCCAATTGTTTTTCGTTGCATTTCTGTGGGACACTGACCGTTGTAAAGAACATCTGGCTAAGCATCCATCTCCAAAGCCCTCATTGTGGCTCTCTGACCTCACTCACGTACTTCTTACATTGCTATCGTTACATTTATTCACCCAAAGTCACTTAAAATACCAAAAGATCTTTCACACATTTGTCCACCTACATATCCACAATATTTTTCAAACTTTCCCAACAAATCAGGCAGGAGTTCTGCAGAAGACAGCTCCATTTATCCATGCCTGACTCCTTCCAGAGATGGTCTGCCCAGCACCCAGAGTAAGGTAAGGGTCCTGTGGGGAAAAAAAATGTATCACACATATTGTGATTCATATGCAAGAATAATGAATTATGGTTACAAAGGCGTTCTCACAATACACTCTCATCATTTACTAACTTTAAGCATTAGATTTCTTGCATCTTAAAAACATTCTCTGTAATACAGAGAGCACACAGTCAAGAGAGACTAGGTATCTTCATTAATTCCCTGAAGTGCTGACTATCCTTACCTGTGTCTCTTTTTTGTGTGCGTCTCAAAATTTACTGCTCATTATCAGAAGAAACCTTACTTCCTTGCTAAAGTCTGCAGTTCAAATGTGCTTGACTTTTACTTGACAGGAGTAAAAAATACCCACTAGGGGAACAGTAGCTACATGGGCACTGGTAAGCACTACAAGGACACAAGCATTCTCCACACACTGCAGCAGTTCAGCACTTCCATCTCTTCTTACAGACCCTGAAGATGTTTTCCTTCGTCTTCCACCAAGAAAAATGAACAGTCCCTCCTCCTTCCACCACAGTAAGTTTTTCTTTTTCCCCCTTTTGCTGTCAAAGACGACAGAGCTGTACAAAGCAGGCCCAGGCTGCTGACTGCGTATCAAATAAATGCCAAGATTCCTTCCCCCTCCGCCCTCCCTTCCCCTTCCTCCAACTTCATTGCGAGCCGCTGACAACTGCCGAGGCGGGGGGGGGGGGGGGGGAGGGCGACGACGGAGGAAAGACAAGACCTGCACGGGCACAGAAGAAGGCGGCCCGAGGTTTCGGGCCGAAGAAGAATCCCATTAACCGCAGACCGCGGCTCAGCTACAGGCAGGCGCGACCCAGGACGCCTCCCGCGAAGAGATAACAACAAAGAAAAGAGACAGGGGAGGAGGTGGCTGCCCCGGAGCGAGTTCCTGCTCCTCCCCTTACGCTGCTCTCAGCCAAAACAAGAGGCCACAATGTAAACAGAGACAAAATGTGCGTTTATGGCAAAGCGGGGGGCAGAGGCAGCCTTCGCCCTCCCTCGCGGCTGCCGCCAGGAACGCTCGCCCACTCCTACCGCCGCCTACCCGCCGCGGCTTACGGGGCGAAAAGCAAAGTTACCGCGCATTTTACACACTTTATTTATGTAAACAAAGTATTTTCCCCTCGCTGCTGCCACACCACCTCCTCTCCCGAAAGAGGCAATACCCTTCCTTAGCCCATAGATTTTTCTTGAAACAAAACGAAATGTTGTCTCACACTCCCTTTTGCCTCTTCCAAAATGCCTGGGCCTTGAAGATGCAGCCCCCAACAAGACCCCGAGGTTATAAGGGGGGGGAGAGGCGGAATATAAGCTCCCGTTCGCACTGCATTTCCTCAAAGGCAAAAACCTAGCCGTCACGGAGAGGAGACAGGCCGCAGAGCCGCTGCGGGGGACGAGCGCTGCCCTCACCTTGCCTCTGCCCTCCCTCCGCCCGGATCTCAAGGCTGGAACCTTCTCTCTCGTCCCCGTCCGCTCACACCTGTCCCGGGCCCGCGGCAGCTACACCAAACACCTCTCCTCCCAACCCTTTCTGGGCCAGAGATTATTTATTACGCAGGGGGCGAAAGGACGCGGGGGCTGGCTCGGGCAAAAGAGGAGGAGGAACGGGCTGCCGACGGCGTACGCACACTCTCCCCGTCCCGTCCCTCCCCACCCCGCAGAGGCGAGCGGCGGCAAGCCCTCGCCCTGTCCCGGCTGCGCGAAAACAACCTCCCCCCCCCCGCGCCTCAGAAGGGCGCGCGCCTGCGTGCGGGGCCAACGGACAATGGGAACCGGAGCGCCCGGGGAGGCGTGGGGAGGGGGCCGGCGCGCCGCGCTCAGCCCCCGCCGCAACTCACCGTCCCGGCTGTCCGACGGCGGCCTCCGCGCTGCGCAGCGGGGAACCGCAGTTCTCCTTCTCCCCCCCCCGCGGGACACTCACCCGTTCTGCAGCGGGCCCCGGACCCTGCGCGGGGCGGCAGCGGGGAGACCCGCCTGTGGGGGAACGTAGGCGGGCGAGCGCCGAGGGAGCGGGAGCCGGCGCAAGCAGAGGTCGGCGTGCCCCCCGCAGTCACAGTCACCCTCCCCCGGTCCCCGGGTCGCCGCCGCCGTTTGTGTTGGTGAAAGACGGCGAGGGGAGGAGGGGCCCCAACAGCTGAGAGGATGTAAACACAGGGTCACGTGACCCTGCCCCCGCAGGCGGCCGAACCCCCTCCGCGCCACGGGGTCGGATGGGAGGGGGGGAGGGAGGCGAGCCGCTCCGCTTCGAGCCGTGATTGGCCGCGCTTTGCCAGTCCGACAGCCAATGGGAGGCTGGCGTTCACGGTGCTCGTCACCAGTCGCCTGGGGACGTGGGGATCCTCGTCCTCGCGGTGGCGCGCGGCTGCAGGCTCCCCCCTCCCCCAGCAGGCTGGAAACCCCCTCCAGGGAGCGGACCCGGCCGCGACCCCCGTGTCCGCGCCACCCGTGTCCCCGCCGCCCGTGGCAGGTGGCCGGTTGTCTCCCGTGAGCCGCCGAGGGAGGAAAACAGGAACGGCTACTCGCACTGGAGGGACAGGCGGGGCGAAACAACCCCCCGCGTTGCGGTCGGGGGGCCGGGGCCGGCCGCGGGGGGAGGAGCAGCAGCACAGCCGGAGGCGGAGGAGGACAGGCAGCTTCTCAATCCGGAGATTGAAAATGGGGCAAGGTGCCCGGCGCCCATCCGAAATTGCTCTGCTTTCACCGGGCCACCTAATTTTATGGCGTTGTCGCCTTTCTCCGACGAGCAGGGGTGCGGGGGAGGCCGGCATTTTCTCGGATCCCGCCTCTGTCGGGTCTCGCACAAGGGAAGTCGGAAAGTGGCGCTGCCCCCCTCCGAGAGAAGGGACTTCGGGCTCTGATGTTGGCGATGCTGTGAAAGATGAGATAGTTTGAAAAAGTACAGGGAGGAAGAGAGATCACAGGGAAAGCTCAGAGGAATTTGGGAAAGGAGGAAGTACTGTGGAAGGGAATAGACGGGGGTAGGTGAAGGTCGTGACAGCCTTGGGCCCTGGTGCAGGCTGGTGAAGCCCGAGGTGATCAGAAGTACTGGGTCATTCTGAGCCCTGGTCTCAAGTGAGGTTTCTAGGGCACTACCTGACATTTGGTTTCAAAGGAGGCTGGAGGAATGACGTGAGATTTGAGGAGTCAGAGAGTGGGGAAAGTAGGCTGCTTTTGGTGTTTTCCAGAATTAAAAGTACACAGCTGTCAGGACTTGCACTGGCTTTGCTAATCAGTTTTCCATTGAGGAAAGGAATGAGAAACCAGAGATCAGTATAAGAAAATGGATGATACACTTGTGGAACAGTAAGTTCATATTCACCAAATGATCAGGCAAAAGAGGTAGTGTTTATGGATTTCAGGCTACTGGATATGAAAACCTGAAGATGTAGAGTGGATGTTACAATAAAAACAGCAATTTAGATAACTTGGTAACAGTTACAGGGATAATCTGGAGCGGTTTAAGCATTGAGAGTTTTGCAAAATGCAGCTGAGAGGCATAAAGTTTTGAGCTTTAGCCAAAGTTTGAGTACTGGTGGAACAGGATTTCTACATAAAAGCCCTGAGAAATGAAGTACACAAAAATGTAGCTGGTAAGAGGCCAGGAGTGAGTATTACTCTGTTGGGGGATAGAATTAGTTAATACCTGAAGCACACAGCGGTTGTAGGTGGCAACAACTGAGGTGGAGATAATCGTAAACATAAGGGAGAGAGTTTCTGCTAGGCTATGACTGAGAAATAATTCTGTCTTTTGTTAGTTGGACTGAGAGATTCAAATAGTCCTACAAATTGCCATACTGTTACTGCTGTAACTGATGCCCCCTTGCATGAGAAAAATGGAGGGGAGGAGAAACAAAGAAATTCCATTTTTACATTGAAATGTGCCTTTACCTCAGATAGTAAACGTAAATATTTTTTTGCTGTGTTAGCTTAAATGTAGAGTGATGCAAACTGCATTCCTTGAATGTAATCCTCTTAACATGGAACTAACAAATAATGCATAACTTACACTGCTTATGTTTTTGCACATCTCAGTTTAGTTAATGAGAACCATTTAGGTACCGTTGCATTTAAGTTGGCATGATTCGAGTCAGTTTCAACTTTATGTTCTGTGTCATTGAATAACCATTTCAAAATATTTTCAAATGCTACAGGAAATATATACAAAATAAGTATTTTTCTTGAAAATTTACTTTTAGAGATAGATGCCATTTTGATAATTGAATAAAGTTTAAACTTGTAAAATTTTTGATGGCGCTTTAGCTAACAGTGTTTAAAATATTTTTGATGTTGTACAATACAGTCTAATTTTAATAAAGTTATAACAGTATAATGTTTTGTTGGATTTCTTAAGGTTTGGATTTCTTAAGCATTATCCATACCAAGTAAGAATTTCTTTACTCACTTTTTTAGCTATGGAGAGCTAATACAAGGAGGATATGAGACCTACACCTTAGCTCTATTTCTAATTTGTTATTTCACATTGTGGTACATTCATTTGAATGTTGACCCAGCTTTTTAGAAAATATTTATAACTTACTATTATTTCAAAATAGTGATCATTTTCTGATTCTGCTGTTTCCTTTAGTTAATGAAACCAGATTTTTCTGGTAATTTTTCATTCTATTTTTCCTTTTTTGCCTTGGCTTTCATGTTAGATGAGTGAAAAAGACACTGTGTGCAAAGAAATAGAAACAAATGGATATTTACTGTTCCATGGGTTACCTGCCATTTGTTTTCCCTGCTGAAAAACATCTGAAGAAGTGTTCTGAATGTCAGCACCTAACTTCTTCAACAACATTTGTTATAACTACTATCTAGCTATATAGAGGTTCAGTCAGCTTAATAAAAAATAATTACAAAGTAATTGATGGTGGCCCTGAAAGATAAACAGTCAGGATTCCTTCTTTATTGGAAGTTACTTCTGCCTGAGTTTTTCAACTGATGCTTTTTGAAGGCCATAAAATTAAATTAAAAAAATAGAACAGGATGTAGTGTTGGGTCTGCATGTAGTCCAGAAAGCCCATGTAAAAAAATACCTCAATAGAGTAGTAAAATAGAGATGGACCAATGTAGAATATGTTACAATCAAAATACTATGGAAATGTAAATAGATAACCTGATCCATATAGCTAGTGTCTTCATAGTGAAAATACACTGAACGCTCATATACTTTTAATTAACGTTTAAAACTTACAACTTCTGGTGAGTCTTCGTGTAACATCCTGTTTCTTACTCGTTTTACATGTAATTAATTTTTTTCTAATTTCCACAATCTTATTATACTTCCTTCCCCCAATCTAATCTCATTCTGCTCTTTTGTTTCATCTTTAGTTATGAAGCATTTTAAAATTATAGTTGATGTACTATGTCTGTTTTGTATGACTTCTCATATAGAGATCTTCCTGATATTCTTGCCTTCATACAGTATATGCATTGAGCTCTTTCTTTGTCTTTTTAATTTTTCTTCTCTTTGCCGCCTTTCTTTTTTTTTTGGTGGATTTTCTTTCTTCAAAATCTTTGACTGGTTAGAACACAAAAAGCATGTGCTACGTTGCAGTTTTCAGACAGTGTCCTCAGCTCCCTACAGGAGATATAACTTCTGGCAATTGGACACAGTGAGCACGTCCTTCACACTGTATCATATGTTGTCATTGGCATAGCCTGTTTCAGGAAGAGGGCTCTGAAATGGAGAAGTGCTGCAGTGGCTTTCTCCTCTCTTGCAGACCTGGTCTTCCCACATTAACATCTTGCCTCAGAGCAAAAAATAGTGTACGATTGAGAAAATTGTAGGTAACACAAGGGGAAAAGTAATGAAATAACTGCTGGAAAGCAGTTTCTCTTACCCTTTATGTTTGGCCAGCCTATCATACTTTTAAAATGTTTTATTTTTGCATTTTTTCATCCCAGATATGGAGCGTACCTTCTGTGGCTCTCATCCGTACCCCAGCAGCCATCAAGTCATTTCCAAAGATTTATAGTAAGTAGCGTTCAAATTCCCAGGAAGGGAACTGATCAGCCCCTCCAGAGTGCCAAACCCAAGCTGAGTCCGTTCAGTTGCACATACGGCACCAACCCGCTCGTAGTTAAGCTAATGGACTGATCTGACTGCACAGTCACATATCACATTGTAACCCCCAGGTCTGATGAGCAGCAAAACATCAAGCTGGCTCCATAGGCTGTTGATGAGGACCTCTGAAACTGGAATGCAGCTGTGCTGCTTTCAGGTGTGGCCTAGCTCTGGAAGTAGTTTAGCCACATTTGTATGGTGTTGCTTTGACAGGTGAGAATTAAAAGATTTCACCTGTAAGACTGGTAAGATCTACATATGCAAGCTTTAGTGTCTCTGCATCTTCGGCCTTGTTAATCTGCAATTTGGGTAAACAAACCCAGCATAACTGTTTTATATAAAAGTGGTTATATGCTGATCAAGCTTTAGATCAGAATAACGTCTCCCAAAAGCTCCAGAGCTAGTTGATTGAAAAAGGCACCTTTAAAAGGAGTAAATCATTTTTTACTCCAGGCCATGTCTATGTGCGGGGTTACTTCATAGAGTATTCTTACTGGTCTTTAAAACTTACTTACCACTTTAATTTTCTTTTAGTACTGTACACTCTGTCCCTCTCCTGCACCCTTCACAGAGGCAGTTGGTACTGTAACCTTGCTAAGGCATTTGTAATTTTTAGGAATAGAGATTTTCATTGCTGTAGATTTTGAAATACACTCTTCTTAGACATGAATTCCATTAAGCAATTGAACAGCATTACACATGGGGTGTGGATCACGATCGTGCTCCTCTGAAGCACGCAGAATCAGTTTCAAATAAAATGTGTTGGGATTTGAGTCACATACATTTATTTGGGATGCGTGTAATCTGTTTGTGCATTCCAGCTCTCAAGCGCCATTTAAGTGGTCACAACTCTTACCTGCTTTAATCAGAGGAAATGTGATACAATAGTAGCAGAAAGGTCATCTTTTGTTGCCCTGAGTAAGCAGGAATAGCAGTGATAATTACCAAAAGTGGTACACCTGCATACATCTGGTTGGGACAGTGCAGGAGGCTTTCTTTCCCTTGCCATGAAATCTTCTGCTAGGGTGGTGGTAGTGCTCTCAGGATCCCTAGAGCAGTCATGTTGGGAATGCTGCTGGCAAAGGCTGACACAGAACCGAAAGTAGTATTTTAGGTGTCAGAACATAAGTTATGCTCAGTTCATAGTTTAAAACATTGAAAGTCCATACTAGAAAAAAAATACATATTTTAACTTAAAGGTGAAAATGACTGAAATGAAATGAAAAATGGAATTATGTGGAATCTGTGGCCATAGACATTGGCTTCAAGGATGTGTCTCTCATGATCAGCTGTCTGGTCTTCTTCAGATTACTTTTCCAGTTTACTGCTCGTGCCTTCGTGTTTTTTTCTTCTGTTAAGTACAAGCCTGAGATTGTAGCATCAGAAGGGTTCCAGTGGCCTGTAGTCACTGATAAGTATATAACCAAATGTTGTTCATAAACATAACAAACTGATCACATCCAGGTAATGGTTGACATAAATAAAATCTAGTCATGCAATAATATGTTAAAAAAATCTTTTAGAATTTGGTACCAAGGCAAGTGTTTGTCTTTCAGATTTCATGTATAGAAGTAAGCTATTAATCTGTAATGATATTTTACAAATAATAGAGTATATTAAGCCATTCTTCTCTTTCAAAAGGGTATGGATACCTACTTTCATTACTTTTTTTTTCCCCCATGATGAGAAAATAAATGTTTTCCTTCAGTGCTTCTGCATTCAACCATTTGTAACTTGTCTCAGAGGTATATTAGGATACGAAATGAATGTGTCAGCAGAAAGTGTCATATATTATCACCTCGGTCCTACTCATTGATTGTAAACTGCAAGCACGAGACATTCTCCATGGAAATATGTTGATTTGTCTCTGGCTGTAACTGACAGTGAGTCAACAACAGACTCTTTGTGTCATCCTTTGCTTAAATCAATAGGGTGTTTTGCTAAATTTATAATGCTATTTTTTTTAGAAGCAACACAGTCCCTCGAACTGAGAAAAATTATATGCCACCATTATTAATAGTTTGAAGCCAAACAGTCTATGAGCTTCCCTTGAATGAGTCATGTTAAAAGGAAGCTACTGTATTTGGTATCTTAAATAATAACAAAACTTATATTCTTAAATTAATAAATATTGGGAATTTGCCTGTAATTTTCCCTGATTTTGTTAATCAAACATGGAACAATATGTAATTTAATTTATATGAATTAACATTTAACTTGTAGAGCCTCTCTTCTGTATATGGGCTGATAATACACTGTCATTAGTCCTCTTACTATCATTAGTCATCTGGCCTATGTGTAATAATTGCAGAAGCTTTTAAGAGCAACCATCTAGTTAGATTGACAATCTATTAGGTATCTATGTCTTCCATGCTGCTTTTATCTTTAAGTAGGAAAGATTAGGAAAGCTATCTACATGTTGTAAATATGTCAAAAATCCAAATGTCTCTAGTTTCATTTCTAACACATTTAATAATTTGGCAAAGTGAGAAGATTATATTATTTTTTTCCTAAGAGAATTTAAATCTTTTGATCAATAGGATTGAGTTGTTATAGACATTATTTTAGTCTTGTTGTGGACTGTATAAAACCATCCTTTCAACAGGCTACCAAAAAGACAAGGAAACAAGCTTTTCTTGTATAGAGATCATTAAAATTAATGTGCTTTTTTTTTTTTTTTTTTAAGTTCATCGGATATATTCTACATTTTAAGTATTTTTTATGAGAAACAGAGAAAGAATACGTTAGATCCAACAGACTTACCAGAAGATTTCTGCTTAATGTTCAGCATGCAGATTGCTTTTTAAAGGTCTTCTAACAGAACATAATCTTTTCTTTTAGCCTCATCCAAACTCTTGATGCTTTAAAAAAAAAAACAAAAAAACAAAAAAAAACAATTATATTTTTCTCCAAATTTGGCAGAGGTTTTACACCTTTTTTTTTTGCTTGGTTTTGGATGATGCAGTTGACTATTATTAAGTCTTTGATATACGTGCCGATGGCTGGGGCAGTAAAAGTGAAACTTCATAACTGTGTCTGAGGAGCACATTGTTTATTAAGTTATATGAAACTAGATTGTTAAGAGAGATGTAAAGGATCTCTGGAACAGATCTGTTCTCAACCAGTTAATTAGAGTGCTTTCCTAGAATCCCTCATCTGTGGTTGTACACCACACCTTTAGGTATAAAGTAGAAGAAATTAAATGGCCTGAATATTCTCCCCTGTTTTGTTCTTCCAGCTCTTGGAGCAATGGTGAGAAAGGTAAAAATTATGAGAGGTTAGCAGGTAAGATACCGCCATTGAAATTAATTAATTGAATATAGGAAACAATATGCATTTGAATGAACTATATGGCAGTAGCAAGCATTGGGTTAGTTTCACAACTTTATGGCATGTAAAGGTAGTTAGGAGAAGATTAAGGAAGAGAGAAGGAAAGAAAATGGATAAAAGGACAAGGCAGGAACCAAAGGGTGAGAGAGAGAGAAGAAAAAGGGTATGACATGAAAGCGCAATCCGAGAAGTTACAGAAGGCTGCAGAAAATAGCTAATGAGAATAGTGCAAAACAAAGCTCAAGATTTTAACTTTTTTTTTTTTTTTCTTTTTGGCTACACAAGTCTCTCTTTGGCCATTTCTGCAGCTGTTTCCAATAGCTCTAACTGCAAGATATTTTCTGCCTTCCGCTATTCCCATACAAAGCCATATAGATGGAAGCACAGCTAGACCCTAGTGTCTGCCTCATGGAGGAAGTGTCACTAGCACATTTTGGAAAGGTTCTGAAATGCAAGAGCGGCTAAAGAAGGAAAAGAAAGAAAAAAGATACCGAAGGCAGATCTGGTAAGTGAAGTATGCTGGTAGTGAGAGTGGTAGACTTGGGCTCCTCCACATATACCTACTTGCATGATATGCTGAGTGCTTTCAGGTGCCTCACTTCTAAGAGAGATTCACTTTGGCAGGAATGGTGGCCACTGAGTACCAGGGAGCAGCAAGAGCAGGACTCTAAAGTTAAAGGTGAACCAGGAGCTGAGAGCAGCCACAGCAGAGGACCAGCAGTGCCTTCATTGCCGGGCCACAGTCTGATGATAGCACCTGAACTGGATAAGCAAAGCAAGGTGGTAACAGCAACAGATCCTATGAACAGTCCAGGGATTATAAGGCAAAAGTGAAGCAACAAGCCAGATCTAAGGTGAATCCAGGAAATCCAAACAACAATGCAGGGATGGTAGATACACCTACAGGACAGAGCAGCCTGAGGCTAAATGGATCTTCTGGGGCCACGGGAAGGGGTTGGGGCTGGTCAGGGCCATTACAGCCTATTGGTGTACTCAGCCCTGACATCAAGCTTTTAAACTGATCAAGCCCAAATGGAGCTCTTTCATGCCATAACTTGGCAGGCCAAACTTTGCAGTGAATACGTGAGTACAGGGTGTAATGGGCAGATTAAGATTGTACTGATTAGTCATGTTTAAGGTACACCAAGTTAAAAAGCTTCTGATTGTTTCAGATGACCTTAGGTAGGCATTAGGTCTCTTGTAGAAATTATATGGCTAACTGTTATGATAAGAGATAGGTTTGTGATCTTTCTCATTTGTTTTATTTGGCATAATGCATATATCTTAATGTGCAAGACAAGGACAAATAAGCCGACCAGTGCTTGTGTTAAGCCTTGAGTAAATGCCAAAGGCCAATGTTTTCCCCTTACTGCATATTGGTAATAGCGGAAGATCTTGTTAAAGTCAACTCATTCTTGCATGCAACTACAGGACTGAAGATCTGTACCCCAGAAGATCGGAGTAAGTGCCTAAGCCTCTACCCTTTAAATCACAGGAAAGATTGTTTCATCTTGATTCCTGGCAGTTCTCCGTTTTCTACTAACCCAAAGAAATAAAAAAACATAAATAATCAAGTATTTGGCAATAAAACAACTATAAATCTTTATAGGGATTATATGCCTTTAACTGTTTTAGTCAATCTCTACTTTTTCATACAATTACATGAAAAGAAAAAAATCCATTGAAGAAAACCCAGGTAGGAGAGAGGAAGATTTTTTTGATTGTTTTTTTTTTTATAGTGTGAAAATTGCTCTGCTAAAGTCTGCAACTTCTCAAATAAAATAACAGCCTGAAATCAACAGAGCTGCATGCAAGTGTGAGGCTATACCTACATGGCATTTCTTCTTGTGTGTGTGTTGAACCTTTCAGTGGCAAGAAAGTCTTCAGTGGACTCTGACATAGAAAAGTATAAATGTATTCTGCTAACATTATGCTGTACATTATAGCAATGGCAGAATCTGATCCTGGAACAATTAAAATCTCAGTATATTAAAGAAAAAGAATACAATTATTTATTTTATGTGCAAAGTTTGCCTCTGTATGATTTAATACCCTGCTACTGAAGCAGGCAAAAATGCAAGGATAATACAAACCTCTTTTTCCTCCCTCAAGGAATGAACTGTATTTAACTGAATTGCTGTGCTTTTTTGCATTTTCTGGGATATAAACAATCAGAATCTGTACTCATGAAAATGTTTTACAGTGTACAGGCAACAATGTGTTAATATTAGAGAATGCCCACTAGTTATTTCTATTGGCTTTCCTGTTTTTAAAGTCTATATCTAACTAATTTTTAGGTGTTTCAGTGCTTCACATAACCATTTCCTATTAGAAAAGTAGAACTCAAAGTATACTCTAGATTGCAGGTAGATCTATCTGTGGCAGCTAAACATGCATATTTAGATTGTGCCAGGATCAACTTAGATTAATGAAGAAAGTTTACACTTAAATCTCACTTTGGCTTCAAAGTAGTCAGTAATTGCAGAGCCCTGCTGATTTAACACTCTTGTTCTCTAGAAAGAAGGCTTATGCTGCAGAATGGGAAATGAAGCTCAAGAACTTGCCTTTCTATAAGAAAGTAACTGATACTTTTTCTCAATGTGTTTTAATTCACCTGAATAAAGCCACCTGTATTTTTGGCATATAATAGCAAACTGAATCCATAATGAACACAAAGTTAGTGATTAAGACCTACGAATAGAATAGCATCCAAATGGTTTCAAGTCTCTAGGGCAGTAGAAGCCACTAGAAACTACCCAGCATGTAAATAAGCACGTAACTAAAACTTGTATGACAGATGAAATTATTTGGTATCCAACTGGGTTCATGGGGTTTCTTCATATAAGTCTGTATTAAGGGTAAAATTACACAGTTATATAAAAAGTAGATACACAAAACAAGAAGATCCCACACAACTAGAGCTATTTAATCACACTCCACTTTCGTACACATCTTTTAATATAAAAAAAAATATATATATATGAAGGCTACCGCATAGCTCTTCATATATTTTATGGCAGTCTTCTACCTTCCAAAAGTTTCCAGAATCTTTATGGGAATATTTAGGAATATAAAAGAAAAAGGAACTACAGTATTTTCCTGAACCTCAGCTGTGAAGAGGAGAGGGTAGAAGCATCTTATTTTCTGGAATAATTCACTAGAACAGATTTTGGAAAGCCACAATGAAAGACGCATCATAGACATCTAAGAGTTGTTCTGAATAATTTTATAAATGGCACACTTTCTTGGATTCTAGTTTAGGATTTTTCATCTCTGTTATGGACATGGAAGCAGCTTTAGACATTGTTCAATCCAACTTTAACCCAGATCCTTAAAAATGTCTGTGAAATTTCTTGCTTAGAACTTTTGGGCCCTTTAGACCTTGACTGTCAGGGTAGCTTCAATTCCTTGTCTAGTGTGGGTATGCTGCCGTTGCAAGTTCATCTAGCCAAGTGACCCTGCGGCTTTTTTCGTGGCCTTTCATTTGGTACTATCTTTACTATCACTCACATTAATAACATCAATGTATTACCTTTCTTTATTCTGACTTTCTACCCTGCAGCCAGGAAGGATCATTTCAGAAGATAACAGTAGCTCTTCTTTATTCTGGTGATTAAATATAAGCGAAGTCTTACAGAATCTTCATTTAATTCATTCACTGACCCCCTTCAAACATTAAAATTAATTTATTTTATCACAGGCTAATCAGTTTTCTGCAAGAGAAACAAACTAAGTGTATGGTTGTAGTGTTTGTGTGGCTTTTTTAAACTAATTTAGCTGTTGCAGAAGAGCGACACCATTCATCGCAGTCAGAACTTGGGAATCAAAACACAATCAGATACTGAGAGTCCGGACTGTAATAAGTACTTGATTTGTGACTCAGAGCTGCAGGGGACCGTAATGTCTGAAGACATTTATAGTTAGTGGATGAAATATGCTCTTCATTTCACAGAAAGGAAAAGACATGGAAACATGGAAAGCTAAAGACCCAGTGTTCGAATAATGCCAATTACCTTTTTGGTGAGACATAATGTAGACCTTCCAGCATGCTAGGATATAAATCTGACCTGCTATATCCAGTTTCCAAAATTTCAAACAAACTTACTCAATACGTACATTTTATCTGAAGCCATAAAAGCTTATTAAATATAAATATAAAAAAAATAACTCTAGTAAACTTCTTCCTTGATGGTTATTATTTAAGCACTCTTTAAATATTCTTGAGGATTTTTCTTGCACACCTTTTTTTTTTTTTTTTTTTTTTGCAATGGTCACAGGGGGTCAGTAACACCCAAAGGTGGTGTTATTGCAAAGGTCAGTAACATCCAAAATATCTTCATTATTTCCTCTGCCTAATAATAGAATGTAAATTCTTTGGGAACAGGGAATGTCATTATATGGTTTTATTACTGCATCTCTCCTATGTAGCTCAGCTATGACAGTGCTCCCTTTTAATAGATCAAGTAGCTTCTGACCTTATGATATTGATGTAGTAATCTTTCTGCTGACAACTCTGATTTTGCAAGAGTTGGTTTCAGAAACACGGTCATTGTGTACCACAAAGGAAGGAGGGAGTTATGTTGCACTACTCCTAATTGTTACAAATTTTCAGTGGAACCTTGGATCTGTCATAAAATAAGATACACATTTAACAAAAAATTGTCTGAAACACCTTGTTTATGTCAGCACTGTATTGACAAAAGTTTATTAAAAAGCTGCAGAGAGATTTGTGTTAAGTCAGCATCCTACTGTTGATCTCCTCCCATCTGGGATGTTAACACCAGAGAGCTTGATTTCTTTAGCTTATTTTTAGATTAATTTTCTTCACCGTGTAATTACTAGAGCAGCATTGTAATGCTAGCAAAACCCAAAAGCTCCCAGACCTGAAACACTACAAAATGGCTGGGAAGAACCTAAACCAAACCAGTGATATGAATTTGATAAGGATTCTTCCTCCTTCAAATAGAAGATAGGCTCTGTTTCTCTAAAATGACTTGGATCTGCCAATCAATTCATATAAGTAAACACCTTTACCCATAGAGAAAATAAAGGATTATGGCATTCATTACTTCTGCCCACTTTTGTTATATTTAATACCAAAGACTTTAATGGAAGTTGAAGGATAATTTTTAATACAATTAAATAACAGTGAAGTAATGATACTTCTCATTCCCATAGCTTTTCAATGTAAAGATAATTATTTTCCCAGATCTCTGTAGAATAGGCATGTATCATTATCCTTATTTTAGAGAGAGTACAATGAGGCACAGCAAGGTTAAACAAATTTCTCAGAATTAGAAAAAAAAAAAGGAAAACCAAAAATAGTACTCTAATTTCTTGTAATCTTGTTCTGTTCTGTTTTCACAAGATCAGCCTGTATTAAGTTGTCATCTGAAGCACCTTTTAACAGGTTATACCCATGAAGAATTTAATTGAAAGGCTTCTAAAGTTCATTTAGGAGACAAACTATCAAGTCAGGGGATATAAAAAGCATTGCACTAAAGATGAGTTTTGTCAGGTATACACAGTTTAAAGTCCCTGTCATGCTGTTTTGTTGGATGCAGATTTCTTGTGGACTTTCTTTTCACGACTGGAATGCTCCCCAAAACAAAACCAAAAATGTCATTATGTAGGAGAAATAGCCAGCTTGTGGTACTGCTGGGTTCCTCTAAGCAGACCAAGTTTCCTGCTACTGTGAGGAGCCTGAACTACTGGTGATGTCCTCTGGTAGCTTTTGTACTACAAGCCTTACATTTTTTACAAGGCAAAGGAGAGTGATCTGTAATTCATGACATGCAGGGACAGAGCTCTTAGCTTTTCTTTGGACCTTCTTTTACTTGTTTGTGTCTGATTATGGGGAGTTGGGCAAAACAGGGATACCCACCATTTTTTTCATTCTTCGATAAAAATCTTACCAGATTTTGGAGACTTCAAGGTGAAATTGCTAGAAGCAAAACAGTCTCCTGGCAAAATTATATGATGAATATCCAGTTTAGGCAGCTTTAAAAGAAAAATCAGAATCAACACTTACAGTCAGTGAGTTTTTTGTGGAAAAAAAAATACTTTAATATTAAACTGTATAGGCAGTATACCAAATGGGATTCCTGAAGTGAGCAAAAAATTACAATCCTGACATTTCTGTTCAGATTTGTCTTTAGGGGGATGACATTTGGATGAGTTCAAAAGCTGTTTGCATGAGTTTTTGCAAATTTCTTCTATAGCAAAATTTAGCTACTTTCACCAGGCATCACTGCAAGTTGCCAGGAAAGTGTCAGAATTCTTCTCAGTAAATCTGTTTCTACAAATTTGTCCCAGGTAGAAAAAAACATTTTTGCAAAGAAAATGAGTCTTCTGACTAAAGGAAAAAAAAGTACCGAGTGATTTGGAAAGAAAGCCTTAAAAAAAGTCTCGCTGAAGGCTATTTAATTTTATCTTTGTAAATTTTTAAGAATATTATTTGTATCCTTGTAGTAAGTTCTACTGTTTACTGATCAAATCACTGGTAAGAAAAAATGCTTTACAACCTCCAAAATTTTTTTGTGATAGACGAGGATGAAAAAGTTGCTACACTCTACGAAAGAGCATCTTGTTCTGTAATTAAATGTTTCTCTCTAATATTTTCATTGTCTATTTTGCATCCTATAGGCTAGTGAGCTCTGTGGTCTGTGCTTCAATAAGTCAGTACAGTTGCATCTCACACCATGAAAACAATTATACAAAATCAGTTATTCCTTCAAGTCCTGAGTGCCACTGATGGGGCATGCTGCTGATGGGTGGACCCCAGCCTACTGTGGTGTGATAGACCAGAGCTGCCTGCATACAAAACCTCATACACTTGCTCCCCGAAGTGGCAATGCTAAGGAGTATTCTGAAAAAATACTAGAGGAATTCTGGCAGGACTTGAAAATAAAATCTTACTGCACCTCTAACAGTGTGGTTTTTTCTGAGAGACTCTATCATGGTACTTCAATTTTAGGACTGTAAACAAGCAATGCTTTGCTGACAGTGACTCCAGATATATTACAGTTTAGTTATCAGACTGTATGCCTTACTTTTGAGAGGTCTTAACCCTCTCCTGTTAGAATGCCTGGTACTGTAAGGAAAGGAATGCCCAGTACTTCCTCAGTAAACATGTAGACCATGCTTGAAAAGTCTCCAAGACCCAGTCTGAGGTTCAAGAAAACACTGCATTCTAAATACATAAAGGAATTGTGATGCTGTGTCTGCATCTCTCTGTTGAATAAAACACTTGGGTGGATTTTCATTTTAGGAGAGTTTTTTGAAAAGTCTTAAGAAAAAGCTTGGCATAGAAGAAGAAGAAAAGAATTACAAGCTTAGACATTGCTTGGAAAGCATGTATTCGGTAAGAACACAATTTGATCACAAAAATATGACACTTTTTATTGGGATTTGTCATGTCTAACTCTAACATAACAGACCTGAGTCCAGATTCTGTTGCAAAACCTCTGTTGCTGGACCTGCTTCTGTCAGAACCTATATGCTTTTTTTCTGCAAACTTAGAAGTAATCTTTCCATTTTCAATGAGTGCAGAAGCCCTAACTCAAAACTTCAGTTCTAGGGCTAGTCAAGCTTCTAAAAGTCCACTGCTCCAGGGATTTAGTGAAGGTCATTCAGGATCTATGTCTATAAGGCACACTAGAATGTGTCACAGATGGGAAGGAGAAATATGTAGACATTTCTGTTCATTTAGAAAAGAATTGTGTCTGCAAGCATAATGCCATTAGTTTTCCTTCTCAGAGGTTTTCTAAGTAGAGAAATGTCAAAAGGCAAAACCCTAAGGGAACGATTCTGGTATGATTTCTTTTATATTTAAAGATAGCATTCAGGAGAGGCAATACACTTGTTAAAAGCGTAGGTGTTTTAATCTGAAGTGAAAAATGGAAGGCATTCTGTAAAAGACTTGAAAACAAATTCATCACTTCACACATTAGGCTATCTAGAGATGAGATTTTGGCACAGCATTTGAGGATAAATGGCATGTCTATTTGATCAAAGAAGTTTTTGGAGATTAGCTTAATATTAAATATGTAAATATACTCTCCTCTAACAGGTATGTAATTGGCAAGAATGATCAAAGTATCCTTTCAAATCTCTAGACAGATACTAAGTATGCATTTTCCAGTGTTAAGAATTGTAGTTTGTTTGGTTTTTTCCTTTTTACAAGATCCTCCTCATCTGCTCTACTTCGGGAAGCAAACACACTGATAAAGAAGACTTCTTTTGAAAGGCTGAAAGAGGAACATTTTTTGTGATATATTGATCCTTGGGAAGCAGCTCATAGTGGCAAAGCCCACTCCATCACTCAATAGTCTGACAACCCTGGCAACAGGCTGGCCAAACTGCACGATTCTGGTTTTTGCATTGCTTACATCCCTGTGGTAGCAGCTGTTATCATGGTATTAGCCTTCTGTAGTCCTCATGTAACCTCTTGAAACTTATATGGGCTCCATGCTCTGAGACTACTGTCCAAATATTTAAAAGAAGAATCATCATCACCTCTCTTTCTTTTCATTTTCCACCTGGGGGAGAAACAGCTTGATTAGTTTGGGTGATGATAGGAAGCTGGAGGAAATCCAGTCATGATTTTTCAGTCTGGACTTATTTCCTTTCATTTCATTCATTTCCATTCAGCTGAAGGTAATGAGGTTATGCAGGTCTGATTTCAAAGGGCACAATTTTGAAACGATGGGTTTTGCTTAGGTACACTATAGCTTTAAATTGGTGATTTTGATGAAGTTGCATAAACTGGAGTATAATGCAGTTTCTTCCCCCAGAGATATGGTGGCTCAGCAGTGAAGACATGCAGTGATTTTTTTCTTTTTTCTCTCTCCCCACTAAAGCACACAAGAACAGATCTGCTGAGTAGGAAGTGCTATTTTTACATAATCACTTTTCAAACCAGAGCCTCACTGTAGACATTTTGAAGAGACCAAACTAAGCATCCTAGCAGTCACTTCTCTTCCAGCTGCAAAACTGCATATGAGAAGCTGTAGTGTAGGTCATTTAATCATTTAATAGTCTCTTCTTTATCTTTATCTATACTGCTGTCAACTAGCTGAAGTATTTCCCGATAAGTGTTCTTCACATTTCTGGGGTTAACCATCCAGAAATTCCTTGCTTACATACAAAGAGCTATGACTGCCAAAAAGAGATTTTTGAATTGTAGGTATCTAAAAGATCATGTAAATGTGATTATTTTGTTTTGAAAATTCATTTTAATTTACTGGGATGCATTACTATAACATTTGAGCATCTAATTTATTCTCATAATGAGCCCTTTGAGATAGAGAAATGTTACTATTTTTATCCTCATTATTCAGACTAGAAGTGATTTGCTTAAAGCCATCCAGGACCTGCATAAGAGAAGGGAGCTAAAAACATCTTTCATATCTCAATCTGAATTGTTCAAATGCTAACGAAGTAGCAAACATGATTAAAGTGCTTATTTACAAGTTGATGCAGAGGCATTTCTCCCTTGATCATGCTAGTGACTCCTATCCTCTCACCTCCTTTTTAGACTCCCTCCAGCTGCTGCCATTGACCTGCAGTTCCTATTCTTGGCACCAGTGGTAGTAGCAGCATATTTTTCCCTATGTGGGTTAGACTAAATTTCTCTTTTGTCCAGACTTTGCTATAATTTGGGATGACTCTTAGCAACTCCCTTCTATCTATTGTCTATCAAAAAGAAAAAATGATGTTAAAAGCAAAGAAAAAGCCCCCCCCCAAACACATTCATAAATCATAGATCTGATAATAATGTAGTAACAATAACTATTCAAAACATTTGTTGAAAGCCAACCTTTTAGCTAGAGAGCATAACTTTTCAGTAAATTTATTACTGGTTAAGATATGGATGAAAATTTACCACATACATACTTAGTCTTTCTTTATAATTTCTGCAGAAGCTTTTACTTAAGAAGCATTGGCTGACATGAGGCAAATTAACCTCTTTGCATGCCAACTGGGTCACACAGTAGTTGTTATATGCAGTTGACATTTAAAAAAAAAAGTCAAAAAAAGCAGTAGGAAATGTAGGGTGTTTTTAAGGCTTTCTGCCACCTCTTCCTTCCAACATGAAGCACAAGACTTTTTTTGTTTTTTATCCTGAGAGCAGTCTCCTTGACTTTGATAGCTCAAATTTCAGAGCACCTGCAAAAGCTTTTACAGCAGTGTAGTGTGGGACTGCAGGGCCCATATCCAGAAACGGTCTTTGAGCTGAGTTCTAGTTCACTGACTTACAGGCTTTGTCAATAGAAGTCTCACTAAACATCAGTACACTTAAAGCACTTTTTTGTTTGCCTTAGAGAGTTTTACATTTTGAATACTGTCCTTTTTAACCTTAGATTTTGAATTAATATTGTCCATAGTTTCTCATGAATATATATTCTACTTGTCAGGACAGCTGCTTTTAAGACCAATTAGCCTTTGCTTCCTAGCACAGTCCTTCCTGTTTGTAGAGCAGCCTAGGCGATGCTGAAAGTTGAGATCATTTTAGGCTTAGCCGGACAAGGACTTTTCTCATCTACGACCAACGAAGTGTTTTGCTGAATTCTGAAACAGGCAGAAGGAAAACATACACAAAGTGTCAGTGTGTCCTTTGTATACATGTGTCTGGGCATTTATCCTTTTATTGGAAAGACATTTTTCCTCTGGTACACTGAAGCAGAAGGAAATAGTATTTTAATTTTAGGACTGGACTTAAATGCAAACATTGTACTTCCAAATGTTATATTTATGATATACACATTATTATAAGCTATTAATTTTCTATGACAGTATTCAAGTAAGGTAGCAAAACCACACTGGATTAACAGGCAAGTGAGTGCATCCTACCCAGTAATGATATGCTGTAAATCACCTTGAAAATTACCCAATGGACTTGTGCTATCCAAGCAATAGATTTAAGTCACTGCACATCCCTTCCTTGTAAACAAACAGATTATTATTATGTTATGTTTATGTTCTAAGATCTAAAGTTACGTACTCATCTACAAACTTGAAGAGCTAGAATGCTTTGTATAATAAAAAGACCATTGTCTGCTATATTCTTTACATCCTTGTGTAAAAAAAAGTGTTCCACCGAAGAAATTACTTTTCATTCTTATTTTTCAATGATTTACATACATTTTAGGTTTTTCTCTTTTCTTACATAACAAAGTTTCATCAGCAACTTCAATGATAATTCAGTTTTTTTCTGGAAATAAATGTGTTATTTTATGTAGTTTATTCAGTAAGCGTTGTTTTTAATGTGTTTCAGAAATACAGATGTTTCCAAATTTTGTCTGCTAGGTTGAATTGAAAAAGGTTCTTTACCCTCATTTCTTTTTTTTTTTTAAAAAAAAGAACGTTCTAGAAAATTACTAGTATACTACACTGGAGAAGTGTATATTAGATTATCTGGTAACACACAATTATGCATTGATACGTTAGTATGTGAACTCTCCTGTTGTATTGCTTTCCCTGAAGACTCTACTTCTACTTGAAGAACAGAAATACAACAATCTTACAAAGTAGCAAGACATTACTTAGTAGAAAAATGTTTGTGAGATAACTTATTTTCAAATCTCAAGATGAACAATTTGTTTTTTCATGGTAAAGTTGTTTTCATGTGTGAAATCAAGGGATCATTACAAGTGCTGCTAAAACCCTCAGACTTTGAAAAAAATTAAGCGTAAATATTAAGCCAATTGCAATGAAAAGCTGCACAGAACTATGACAAATGCTGTTTTCTTTGTGTTCTCCCCAGTCATTGCCTTTCAGTTCTAGTGACTGTGTGCATTTTGCTTGATTTATAGAAAATTACTATTTATAGATATAAATTTAGAGGCTATCTACATGTTCAGCTCTTTGAGATGAAAAAAAAAAATCAGGATCCTTATACAAGATTGTGGACTTGTAAAATGAAAGCAAGAAAGGTTTATTTTTCTTATGTAATTTTTAAATAACAAATGTACTGTGCCATGTTTCTATAACTAATGGTATCCAAAAGGCTGACTCCTCAGCTGATGGAATTCAGTATTGCTTGATGCTAGTAAAGCAAAATCCACATAAACACATGGCTAAGTAGAAAAAGGCTGCAGTGTGTTAGCTAAGCAGTAGGAGAAATGAAAACAAAAACTATGCAATTAATAGGTTAAAAATAAACATATTCTTCTTAGGTTTTCCTCAGTTTCATCTGTTTAGAAGGAAAAATATGTTTTCAGTTTTAATAGTTTCGTTTCACCCTTTGTTTACAAGTGAGAACTAATTAATTTACTGTTTTTCCCAGTAAAGGAGTTACTGGAATGAATGAGCAGTTGAGAAATATCTGATAGACCCTGTACTTGGGATATTTCAGTTTGTATTAAGCTTTTGATTAGTTACAGAAAATATCCAATATCCTAAGAAAGCTAGAAGAATTTCCCCTTCCTTTCAAATTGTTTATCAATCTGCATTTTATTGAGGCATGTAATGCCCTCTGCTGGTGCACGTGTTTTATGTCAAGTTAAAGTACTGGAAAAAGTGGGAATTAACAGTTGGGAGTGCATCCTTTCTTTCTCTGTGATTTATAGCTCAGTGAAAGAGCTATTCTAGCTATGTACAGTTTAGATAACTCTTTTGGCAAGTGGCTGAGGTTAGCAGTGAGATTTTATTCAGAGCTGCTTCAGAGAGGTACAAAGCTCTTGCAGACCTGCGAGCTATACTGCCCTTGGAACAAGTAAAACTTCTGCCAGTGCTGAAGCAGAATTAAAGTCAGATTGTAGTCTGAATTGCACTATCATAGGACTAGAAAGAAATCACATGTCTTATTCAGAATTTAGGCCTGTGTATCATTATTGCACAAAGAGGACTAGATAACAAAGAAGGATTTATCCTGGTAATATGCATCAGTGGCCTACCTCTAGCATTTTTTCAGAGCTCATCTCAACCTGGACCCTAGCAGCTGAACAGCTCTGTTGCTGCCAGAGATAAGAATTTTTTTATTATTATTTTTTAAACCTTGTTAATGCTTTATATGCCTAACACATTTTCTTAAAAAGAACCGCTGTGAATCTTTTTTTAGCATAGTTATCAGAACCAGACAGTGAAAATATTTTATTTTACCCCAGCAGATATAAATATGGAAAGTTCAAATAGTTTCAAGATCAAATCACCTAGAGTACATTAAGGAGTAAACTCACTTTCAATTGCATGCCTTTTTATTGTACTAGGTACTTTGGATTAGTGACATGTCAGTTTGCAGAGTGTGTTTACAGCTTCCCTCTATTACTGTACTTCCATGATATCTAAAAAAAGGGAAGTTATCTAGCTACTGTTTTGTGAAGGTTTTCATTTTTGTAGGAGAGGAGATAAAAGATGATTGAAAAGATGATGAATGGAGAATGGGCATAGGCAACCTCTTCTCCCCACCTCCAATCTCGTCTACTTGATGCTGTCTTTCTTTGAAAAACAGTAAGTAGAGATGATCATGGAAAAGTAAAGAAAAATCTATATGAAGTGGTAACTGGAAATGGAGTTCAAGCTGCAAGTAAAGGTACTGTCTCTGGCCATTTTATTCCTGTGATGTTCCAAAAGACAATAGTTTGTACACTCTATCCACAACAAAATGACAACAGAGATATACCTGATAGATAAATTGATAATTTTTCTTGACCCAAGTTTTTAAATGTAGTATTTATATATAGCTTTATAAATCTACTGTCTTTCTAACAGAGAAATCACTTTCCTATATCAAAGATCATCAATCTTAAAACTTGCTAACTTTTACACCCAAGACAAGACACAAAGTATTAGCAAGACACAGAAAGAAAAGGCAAAAAACCCACAACAGTTATAACTTACAGGATTCCATCAGGAGAGAAAGAAGAGCAGATACATGAGGCTTTTTGAAAATTCAGATGTTCTGTTTTGTTCCACTCCAGCTGTATTTAAATACTACTGCTGCTGAAAAGTGTTGAGATTACCCAACATAAACCGATCTAGACATTAAAGAAATTTTTGCCTTTGGTTAGATTGTTAGTGACAGTGTTATGGGTTGCAAAGGGCTGATTGTGAAATCAGGCGAACAACAATTTAGAAAGTTCATTTTAACATGACAGAGCTGACTGGAGGCTCATTATATAGCCAGCTCCATATAAAGAAAGGCAGAAGGGAATTGACTTCAGTATCCCCAGCTGTTTTTATTTCTGGAGGTGACAGACACCCATACACAAAGTGAAAATAAAAAATGAATAAATAAAAGTAACTCTTGCTTATAAAGGGTCAAACTTGTTTCACCCACACACAGTTTTTATTGAAAATTATTTAAAAAACCCAAACCCACAATATTCCAGTTACTTCAACTTTTACATCCCTTTGACTGAAAACCATTCAATACATTCAAAAAACAATCTTATTTTAGATCATGACTGTCCTGTTACTGTGAGTACCCTGCTTGTGTCTTTAAGAACTCTCAAAGAAATTCCTGTGAAAGCCCTGCTTTGGCAGTTAAGCTGAGATGTGCTGAGAAAGCTATGGTCCGTTTTTAAGTCTCTGACTGCACTTCAATTTTTGAACGTCTTAAGGCAGCTCTCTGCCAGAATAGTTAGTGTGGATAGCTTGCCCCACACAATACATCTTCAGGTATGACAACCAGTTTGGTTTTTTGGGGGGCACAAGTTAATTCTGACTGCTCTAAACTGAGTAAAAACTGCATAGCCATGTAAGATGAAGACAAGACTGAGACAGTATACCATTTCAGACCCAATGCAAGTAAGTTCTTACCACCCTCAAGCTGCCACATATTCTCTACATGTGGCAATTGAATAGTTATTTCTCTTGTTTGAAGCTAGCACAGTAACACTGGACTATGCTTTCTTTCTACTGGAAGCATTTGGTGTGTTTTTTGTAAATGTATGTATAAACATCAAGTAAAAAATGTAATGAATGATCCATCTAACACATTCTCAAGCCATTAACTCTGGCTATTTGTGGGGATGAAGACAGGATGATCTACAACTTCCTACGTGGAAACAGCAGCAGAAGTTGTCAAGAGATGTAGTTGAAGGCATTCAATATTACCTGTAGCAGGCATGAGGCCCCAGAAATTGAAGGCATGTCTTCCAGAGTTATGTGGATGCCATTTGGCATGGCAATCTGAACAGGAGTGGAAAAATTGGGAGGCTACTGGGACAGCAGAACAGTGACAGACTGACTCTATGGTAAATCCCTTAGTGAAAGGCAATCCTAATAAACCCTGAAGAGACCAGCTCAGGAAAGGCTGGGGGAAATGGAAACTCATAGCACACATTACAGTTCAAATAAGTAATTGCCATCTAGATTCTGTTTTGTGGCTTACCAACTTCTGGGGTTTGGAACAGGTCATTTATTTTTTGAAAAAGCTGGATAATTTTATTGACAACAGGTATGTGGTTAAACCTGCAGTTTCTCAGACAGTATTGTATTGATTACCTTTCACCTTTTATTGTATACTCAAAGATCAAATCACCTAGAGTACATTAAGGAGCAAACTGACTTTCAATTGCATGCCTTTTTATTATACTAAGTACTTTGGATTAGTGGCACATCAGTTGGCCGAGTGTGCTTACAGCTTCCTCTATTACTGTACTTCCATAATACCTAAAAAAAGGAAAACCGTGGTCTTGCAAAAAAAAAGTAAATCAGTTGAGAGAGAGCTATTCACTCTACCGAGAACATCATTGAAATAAAATATGATTATGCTAATGGAATGAGGTCAGACACTAGTGAAACGATAAATATTTGTTTAGAACAAAACAGTGTGCAAATCAAGTATGTGAAACAAAGAGAAACAAGGTGCAAATTTAACTGAATCAACCCCGAACAAGAACAAAGTACAACGTGAAACAAATTAAGAGAATTATAGGTGATATGCAAAACAAAAGAAGAGGGGGAAAATACTCACAAATAAAAATTAGACTATATCTTAAAACAGATTAAGGTCAACCAGGCCAAAAGTGATATGAAAGGAAAAAGCAGAACCATATATGGTACTATATATGGTGACTTGTACTTTAGTCACAAAACCTAAAGTGTAGGAAGACAATATTCCTGTCACCAATTTAATATTTTTATTGCTACCCAAGCCCTATCCCTTGCCCCAGCCCTGTTTGTTTTCTCTTCCTCATCCAGTTTTCCTTACCTGTCTCATTTCATATTCTGTGGGAAGTGATGGCCCTTGCTTGCAGGGCTTCCAGTTCATCACGAGAGGAGAAGAGACAGCAGAAGTGCCAATACCTTAATCAAGGACCCAGTGATCTGCAAGGGGATGTTTTTTTGACCAGGGTTAAGCTTTCAGGTTATGCAGCATCCTTAGACCAAAGCCATACTTGTGTGACACCTTAAACTACCCAGGACCTCAGTGAAGGTGCGAGATGGGTTCTCAGCCTGTCTCCCAGGGCTGATGTTTCTTCTTCAGCTACTAACTGCACTAGGCCCCAGCAGGTGACAGGATGGAGGAGGAAGACGAATCATTTGGATTCTGCTGCCATGGTCTGACTTATCTCTGACTTATCTGTGAAACAACTGATGCGTCCTCCCAGAGATGTAGCCTGCAGCCCCCGCTCCAGGACTGCCTCCACTTCCCATGAGCATCATCTTTGTCAACATGCAGTCCAGTGCACCCCAAGCTGATTATTGGTAAGATGATTGAGGATGCATTAATCCCTAAGGACTTTGCTTATGCAGCTCATAATATTGAAAATTATTTTTAGTCTCTCGTAGTAGCTTCTGGGCAGACCTACGTGACTAATCACAAAAGCAGAACTGCAAAACTTATTGTTCCACTTGTGCACTTTTGTTGTTTCCCATCTGCTTGGCACTGTGTAAACAGCACATGCTGATGAACATATGGCTCAGGAGGGGTGAGACTGGAAGGTGGGAGAATACCCCAGCAGAGCAAAGTGCTTCCTACACTGGAGCTGGTTGAGCCTTGGAAGGACAAAAATCCTAACTTTTTACTCATTTACCAACAGTGAGAAAACCTTTTATTTCCTTTAATATCAAAATATTTACCTTTTTTTTTGTTAAAAAGGAAAAATAAACAAGTAGTAGAGATAATAGACTAAGGCTCCTACCTGGCAGCATTTTTCACCGTGTGCACAGGCTGGCTGATTGGCCTAGAAATTATCTTTTGGTGTCTAAGTCCTGCACAAGCGGCCCCTGGCACCCCAACAGCCCTGTCTTGCATTGGCTCAGAAATTGTGCTCTGCTGCCCCTCCACTCTGGCCACATTATGGGTGAGGGGCCAGTAAACACTGATACCAAGGCCCTGACAAAAATGCAAAAAGCACACTGATATTTTTTGACTCAGATCAGCGTGCCAGAGACATTAACTTTGTTACAAGACCACTAGGTGGCAATTTAGCAGCCCTGTTTTGAATGTTTAATGTATTCGATTTCTTTATTGCATTAGATACAAACTTGATGAATGGCAAACTGAACAAAGTTCTGGAAAATCTGTACTGGCTGTTCCTGCCAAATATATTGAAGTCTTTATGCTTACTGCACCCCTCCCTGATGTTCATTAAATTCAGTGAGTGCCTCTGAATGCCTCAGTGAACACCTCTGGCCGGGTGACAGGACAGGGAATTCTTGATTATCGTGGAAGAATAAGAGTCCTCCTAACCCTTTAGTGTATACTTGGTGATGCATGCTATATATGAGTTGTAGCTGTGTATGCTGTGAGGAGACTGACCCTGTCCACAGCCATAGCTATATGATGATGAGGTAGCTATCTGCATACACTGAAGGTGAATTTATGTAGCAGTGCAAGAAAGACAGCAGGGGAGCAGTTATTTTCATTACAAATACTATACAATTGATAGGAAAAAAAGCATAACCTATATAACAAAACACACACAAAAGCTACATACAAGAGCAATGTTTTGATTGCATACCCCTTCACCTTTCATATAATGTTCATTTTTAGTCCCCCTCTTCAGTATTGAGAGTTTTTATGGATTTTGCTTATCAGCAAAGTGATGCTCAAATGACAGCTCCCAGAACTTTTGTGAAAAGTATTCTTAGTAGCGCCCACGGTTTATGATTCAATAAGGAGACTTACAAAGTATTTTTTTTCCAGTGATCTCAAGTGACACACGCTAAAAGCAGTGAGCTTTTGATGTGCTGACATTTGTTCCAAAAAAAAAAAAAAAAAGGAGCAATAGTATATTGTAAAATTTCAGCCTTCAGATGCTAAAAATAGAGGAAACAGAAGAAAAGAATTACTTGAAGTCAGAAATCAACAAGACAATATGTAGTGCTTCTGTAACTTCAAAACAGGCTGACTCAGAAGCTAATGTTTTGGTAGAAAAGGTCAAGAAGAAAATGGTTTATGATCCTCAGTGATCTTAATATTAAGTGACTCTTAAGTCTCCAATTACGGAGCTGCTACTTGATGCAAAAAAATTCAACCAGTCTGTAATAGCAGACAATATTGCAAGTGAGAACAGCCTACAATTGCAGGGTGCAGGAAGGGGAGACAGAAGAAATAAAATGGATGAAAAGTAATGAAGGCTTTTGTGAAGAGTGCCTCAATCCAGACAAAAAATAGAGCAAAGGATGCTGCCAGATAACACAGTAAGAGCAACTATATTTGCCAATAAATAACTGTATGAATAATAGAGAGATTGATACAATTGTAGCATTTCTTTCTTCGGGTCCCCTTTTAATTGTTCCTTTCACCTTTAAAGGAGCTGAGAAGGGGATTCTCACTTAAGGTAAGTATAGCTTAGCATTAAAGAGAGTTAGCAGAAGTGGGGGCAGGCTGAGGAAGGGATGGTAGCTGTTTCCTAGCCAGCTAAGAGAAAGGAAAACTTCTTTCTTCTTTCATCTGTAGCTTTGGAACTGAACTTCTTTTTATTGTTAATGAATATGAAGGAATCAACAGGAAAAAACAGAGTTTATTGGGATAAGAGGATTTGAATAGATCCGAAACTGAACAAGATCTTAAGCTTCCCAAGTCGTGCTTTGTTTGGACAGCTCGAGACCTTGAAAGTAAGAAGAGCTGCTTTTCGTGCTGTGACTGATAAACAGCTGCTGTTTTCACATCTGCTCACAGCTCTTGGACGGCGTTACCTGCTAGAAATCCCAGTGCCATCAACTGAAGAAGTGAGTTTACTGAAAGGTACTAAAGCACTAAAAGATATTATAATATGTTTAGTTGTTTTAAGATTGGCATTGTTCTACAAGGATTCTTGTCTTGTTCTTCAGTAACGAAGAGGCTCAACCAGTACCGCCCAGTAACCACCAGTGGGAGCCGCCGCTGTGGCCAGCGCAGCGCGCCCTCTGCTGGCGAGCGGGGGCTGCTGCAGGCGCCCGCGCTCCCCGTCCCTCTCGTGTAACCACTGTTAACAAAATGGACTTTTGTTCTTTGTGCTTTGAAGCATAGAGAAGCCCTAAAAATATTTGGTATTATAAAAAAATCCCCCCCCAAGCAATGCTTTTTACAGCTTAGGTGGGAAAAACTCGCACAAACTATCTCCCACGGTTTTATTGAGCAACAGGTAGAGGGAAGCTGAACAGAAGCTGCAAAGCTCTCTGGCAAAGGCTTTCCTTATTTGACACTGCTTCTTCACGTTAAGTAGTTGTTAATTACACTTGAAAAGGCTCGTATTTGAAAATTTTCTCAGAAAAACTCAATTACAAGCATGAAAAGTATTTCTGCTTGTTTATTTCCTGTGTGCAAACTGAGAAGCTCCATGTACAGTCAATAACCTGTAGCAGTAGGAACCTACTTTCCATAAAAAAGTCTTAGAAAATTCTTTCATCCCAGAGAGTATTCAGAGGAAACAGTGTGGGAATTTTGTTCTTGTTTTTATCAAGTAAGTGGATTTTGATTCCTGGAAGCGGTTTTTTTCTTTAACAAAAATTCAAACAGTTTCATAACATTATCATTTTGACAAAGTATTAATTTTCCAAACACTTTTTTTTTTTTCCTTTTAAGCCAAGACATGTTAGTGTATATGGGCATTTCAACACATCTGGCTTTAAAACACCCCTTTTTAATTATTTTTACAGGAATTGCTGTGTTATTTGTTACCTATATTATTTCTTCTCTTTAAGTCAAAAAGAAATAACCAACAAATTCCATTCTGTATCTGAAACTCATAAAAAAAAAATCCTTCAAACGCACTGTTATCTAAATAACATACTTAAAACCTGAACTATGAATAGAAATTAAAGGCTATAGAGTATTTTTTTTTCTCATTTTTGCGAATTATACCAGTTGACTTCCTACTTTATAGCTGTCTTTTATCTTCCAGCAGTGACACCCACCATCTGACTTATGATCTCTCCACAGGAAGTCATTGAGTGACACAATAGAGTTAATGAATTGGTCTTTCACCTCCAAAAACCTGATCTAAATGCTAGCCTGAGATAATGAGCATGATGGAGTTCAGTAATGTCAGCAGAGTATTAACTTCTGTTTAAAGGAAGAATGAGCACTGGCAGGAAAATGGATTTTAAGAGAGATTTGGAGCAATTGCACCTGCACGCATTATGGCAACTCTAGCCTTCCTTCATTAGAGTCATATTCACATTATCTCTTTGCCATTTGAATAGAATTTGGCAGAGGTTTATCTGCAGAGCGTATCATTTATCAGGGATCTTTCTAGATATTTAAGTTCCCTGCCACTGTAATATCTAAGCACCACACCTTCAGTATCTGGCAGTTCAGTTTCAGGATAGATCTATATAAAGAATCAGAAAGGAGCACTTAACCCGTCAACAGTAATATTTCTTAGTACAGACATACCTAATGGCAATATATGTTCAGCAAAAACCCCACTATCATCTGGTAAGCACTGGATTAACTGCAGAAGTCAGCAGGACTGACAGAGTGTTCCTCTTCCCATCGTGGAAAGGCCAAGTACAGTTTATTTCACTGAGGATCTCTATCCTTGCTGACGGTGGATTATTGCAATGCACTGGAGGCCTTTAGCACCTATAAAGATAACTCCCTCATTCCTTTTTGGAGGGACTAGTAAGAGGTCAGCAACACCTTTCCAAGCACTTCATCATTCACAGACATACTACAAACCATCAAACCATCTGGCCAAAGACAAAAAAATGTCTTCAGGTTTGTTGGCATGTTTGCACCATCTTTCCAGCTCTTACTCTTTGTTGTTCTGGACTGCCCTCTCCCGCCTGCACTCTCACGGATCACTTTTCTCAGTCCAGAATGGGAAGCATCTCTCATATTTTTCCCAAATTCCTGACAGGTTTGTAGCTGTGCTGGTCCAGTGATGTCATTACTTATCTTAAGGCTACTTCAAAAAGTACAATATCTGACATAAAAAGATCCATGTGCCCATACTCAATACCCCCACCCACTTCCAAGCTTCCACAGGCTCTCCAAAACTAAGAGGATAGTCTAGTTGTCTTGTCAGTTAAGACAGTATTTCCTCTGAAAAGCAACAGCACAATGATAGATTGCAGTGTCAGTCAGTTATTCTCAATCCGCACTTTTGATTTCACTTCTAGACACAGCACTGGAAAGGGCAGCTGGCTGCCAGTGAGCAATGGGGAAGGCTGCCACTCCCCAGCTGGAGCTACATCAAGAAGCCAAACAAAAGAAGAAAACCCTAAGCAGTAAGCCCCAGAACTCATCACCACCAGCAAAAATAAGTCCAAAACAAGTAAAACCCTAACACAACAGCAACAGCAATCCCTTCCCCACTTTTATCCCCACTGAATTTCTTTCCCTGTGAACTTCATGTGTCTTGGGAGAGAGACAGTAATTTTCCTAAGTGCTCCACAAAACTGTACAGGAGAACCAGGTCGTCAGAGCTAACAGGGTAGCTGCACTGTTGCCCTTGCTCTGATTTCTTTCCCTTACACAACAAAATACAAGCTTTCACCACAAAAAAAACCCAACCCAAACCAAAACCACAAATCAGGTATTTACAAACTAACCGCTGAAACTTTTCAAGACAATGAAATGCTGAATACCCTAAGGAAACCAGAATTTCAGGATAGTGAAATAGTTGGTACCAAGCATGTGTAGACAGAAAACATCATCTTTACCTCTTAGCCAAATGAGCTTTATTTTTTTCTGAGTGGAAGCAGTATCTGAGGAACTTGTTCCCCGAGCAGCCATTGGCAGTTCACACTCTCCAACAGACTAACATTGTTTATGCATTCACTGGTTTTGTGTCTCTTTGACTTTAGCCTTCCAATCCCAACAAAATCTATCTATCGATTACAACAGACAGACTGTAAACAGTTTACAGGCTGGTGTTCTGTTGCCTTAACCATTACCATCTTTTTACTTTCTTCTTGTTTTTTTGGTTGGTTTGGGTTGCTTCTTTTCCCTCACAGCTCTTGATTGACCCTTAACTACAGTCCATAAACAGCTTTAATACAGCCTTGTCCTTCTCTTGCCCTCTTCTGCCTTCCCCTCTGCAGCTGCCTGCAATTCCCACCAAAAGGCTGGTTCAGACCTTCTCAGTTCACATGTCCATACCCAAGTTTATGTGAACCCAGTGTATGCCGGTCTCCAATCAAAAGTTAATTTTAAACTTAAACAGATGTTTGTCCCCAGTGTTGACATAGTTGATATATTTAGAAGAGAAATGTTCTCTTGGCCTTTGTTATTCTAGATTAAACAAGTCGAATTCTCTTTGGGTGTGACCGAGATGGAGCAGGCAATAGTGGTTTTGCTCGGTTGGTGCCCTGGGCCAGTGGCAGAGCTGGACCTGAAGCCGGGCAGATCTCTGTGTGTGGATGCCTGCTCAGTGTTGTGCTTGCAGTCCTGTCCCTCAGGGCCTGCATACACTAGCAAGGATCAGTCCAGGTCCACTTCTGCACTGATGCAGGGATATAATTTTCAGTCCTGGATAGCTTTGCTTTGGTCAGAATATGGGGGAAGAAAATGCACCTGGATGTGTGAAGCAGGACCTCAGTCTCTTCTTGGACACGGTCCCCCATTGCACAGTTTACTAAGAAGATTTTTGCCAAACATATCTGTTAAAGAGTTGAGCTCTCTTCTGTTCATTGAAGACAGTTATTAGCTCTTAAGACTGTGTCCTTACACTTGGTAAAGCTGAGATGGTTTCCAATAGGTTTGAAGGTTATATTTGTTTGTTTGCCTTGGGCTGAGGCTCAGAGCTGTAGCACTCGGTGTAGGTGACTGGTCCCAGTGGTATGACCCAAGACTTGCTCACAGACTGTATGAACAGAGCACTCAGTGGGGTACTGATGTGTGAAAATGCTGACCAGGCACCACTGAACTGCTGAATGTAGCACATAGCTCAGTGCCCTCTGCGTCAGGGGCTTGGTATCTTGCTTGGGATCCACAGATATGCAAGCTTAAAGACCTGCAGGGCCTGACGTGAGCACAGCCCAGGAAACACTGCTTTAGAGTGCATATGTATGGGGGGAAAGGAGGAATGTAACAATGCTTGGAAAGGAGTTACCTTTTGCTTTTACTGTCTGCCTATTCACTCCATTTGTTCTGTGGTCCAGCTGAGAAGGAAACTCTTAAATGTACCAGTGTGTACTGTAATGGCATATTTGCTCAGCTATATTAAGCTTTCATGTATTTCTATATCTCAGATGTCAGTCTTAATTTTTTTTATTTCTAGTTTTAAAGGCCCATTTTGATAAGATCTGGGGGATTTTTAGGGGATATGGGAAGTGTGAAGTTTGTCTGTTAATTTCTTTCAAAAGTTTATGGCAGGTCAGCAGAAAGGAAGTCTTCTTGCCTTGTCCTAGCTGCAGCACACTGAGTCCTCCTCTTCCTCCTGGAGATGCCACCTTCCTCAGGAACTCCTGGACGTGGCCAGAGGAGGGAGATTTCCCATGTGAAGGACAGGGCAGATGGAAGAAAAAACTGAATAGCCAGAGCCAGCAAGGAAACAGCACAACAAGCATGGATGGGTGACTCCTGAGGAGAGCAGCATCAAAACCACAGACAAACAGAAGGTAAGGAAAAAAATCACCCTTTCATAAGGTTTGAGAAAGTCACCAAGTTGTTAGTTTGAAACCAAGACGGGATGTGGAGGCCGACTCTGCTACGACACTCAGGACTGGGAAGATCCTCAAGTTCTCTTCTGTCTTCTGCTTCCATTTTGAGTTTTCTCAGATTTCCAAGTATGTTCTTCTAGTTTCTGTTCTGAAAAAAAAATGGCTTATAAATCTAAAATATCCCTTTTTATCTTCTGGGAGTGATTACTTCCAAGGAAGAGATTTATGCAGATCTGCCTCAATCATAGAATCAGAGAATCGTAAAGGTTGGAAAAGACCCTGCAGATCATAGAGTCCAACCGTCAACCTATCACTGCCAAGTCCATCTATACCATGTCCTCGAGCACCGCATCTATCCGTTCTTTAAATACCTCCAGGGATGGAGACTCAACCACTTCCCTGGGCAGCCTGGTCCAATGCTTGACCACCCTTTCGGTGAAGAAGTTTTTCCTAATGTCTAACCTAAACCTCCCCTGGCGCAGCTTGAGGCCGTTTCCTCTTGTCCTATCACTCATTACTAGGGAGAAGAGACCAACCCCCACCTCACCACAACCTCCTTTCAGGTAGTTGTAGAGAGCAATAAGGTCTCCCCTCAGCCTCCTTTTCTCCAGGCTAAACAACCCCAGCTCCCTCAGCTGCTCCTCATAAGACATGTGCTCTAGACCCTTCACCAACTTCATTGCCCTCCTCTGGACACGCTCCAGCACCTCCATGTCCTTCTTGTAGTGAGGGGCCCAAAACTGAACACAGTACTCAAGGTGCAGCCTCACCAATGCCGAGTACAGGGGCACTATCACCTCCCTGGTCCTGCTGGCCACACTATTCTTGATACAGGCCAGGATGCCATTGGCCCTCTTGGCCACCTGAGCACACTGCTGGCTCATGTTCAGGTGGCTGTCAACCAACACCCCCAGGTCCTTTTCCACCAGGCAGCTCTCCAGCCACTCCTTCCCCAGCCTGTAGCGTTGCATGGGGTTGTTGTGACCCAAGTGCAGGACCCGGCACTGAGCCTTGTTGAATCTCATGCCGTTGGCCCTGGCCCATCGATCCAGCCTGTCCAGGTCCCTCTGTAGGGCCTTCCTACCCTCCAGCAGATCGACACTTCCACCCAACTTGTTGTCGTCTGCAAACTTACTGAGGGTGCACTCGATCCCCTCATCCAGATCATCAATGAAGATATTGAACAGGACCGGCCCCAGTACTGAGCCCTGGGATGTTGTTGCTTATTCAGGGTGAGCATCTAAACTGTTCCAAAATATATCTTCAGTCCTGCTTGGTGGTGGTAGCTGTGGCATTTGACTGTGCTGCAGGAGGAGAGAGCAGGTTCAGGCTCTGCGGCTCCATTCTGCTCCTTGTTTCCTGAAATCAGTTGACTGTACAAATTGAGCAGACAACAACTTGAATTGTAGTTTAGTTGTTTATGCCTTCCTCCCAGCTGAGTATTTTGTGTTCACAATTGTATTTCAAAACATAGCTATCCAGGGTGTCTCATGTCTGGATATGCTCAAAGCAAAATCAGAAATGGCAGAGCCACATTTTACATGGTGCTGCGGTCAGGTTAACAAGCCTTGCAAGCTTTCGAAATAGTATGTTGTTGTGCTTGTGCAGGTCTTGCCACGTGAAGCACAATGTCATCTTAAATATTGTTATGTAGCTTCTGCATCTTCAAAGATTTGTATCCAATCAACTGAAAACATGAAGTGACCAGGCTGATTTTCATCTGAAGAATACCAAGTAATGTACCCTAAAAAAAATTGTATTTGTGCCAAAAACATGTACACAGAAGTGGTAGCTATATTTCCAAGCTTTAGGTTTGGTTTTAAGCAAGCTAAGAAAAACAGCTTTATTTTAAAATCAGCAACCATGTCTATAAAAAGGTATGATACACCAGAAACACATTAAAATAGCCTTATGTGAATGCACAGTATGCTTCCAGTGATACTACTAACAATGTGTCTTATGTACATAATCTTATTTGCACAAAGGACTAGCAGGGTTCTGCTTTTTGTGACCATATACGTGGTGGAAAATTGACCAGATTAATGTTCACTTGACAAGCTGAGATCTCAGGTACACTAATAGGTGTTTTAATGACCAGTGTAAACAATGCCTGTGTTTTTAGCTGGCAGTGAAATGTCTTTGAACCTGTAAAACAGGAATGGAATATAGGCTGTGCTTCTAGGATGTTGAGGATAGGAATAAGGGAAAGGCAAGCAGTACTTATAAAGCATTGCTAGAATGTTTTCGGTACCCAAAATCAACCACAAAACCCAGGAAAACGTATTTTTAAACTTTCTTAAGTAGTGCAGCATGCACTTAGGGGAAGAAATCTAGCTCAGCAGCTTTGTGCTGTGGCAATTAGGCTACTGCCAGCTAACAGGCAGCTCTCTAAACCACCCAGCAGTCAACAAAGAGGCTGCGATGCAGGTATAGACTGGCTACGCTTCCTGCAGTAAGGAAGCTACCTTTTGTTACTTGAAAGCACTTTTCACATTTTTTGTATGTTGAGGCAGAAATCTACCCAGAATTTTTCTTCCCCAGGACAAATTCCCATTTTTCTGAACTTGGAAGTCTCCATAATTCAGATGGAGAAACAGAAACTAGCTGTGAGGAGTTCAGAGATTTCAGTTGAACCTTATTCCTGTGGACATTATTTGGAATTCCTGGGAAACGCAGAACAGTTCATTTACCAGTTTTCGGACCTAACCGAACTGAAGACACCTCAAGAAGCTCACCCCAGTCCTAGACCACAGGCTTTAGCTAATAGTGCCAATGATGATTTTTGAGAAACCTCTCCTAGCTCAAAATAGGCATCTCTATGTTTTCAGGATCTGAGAGAGGTTGCAGTCATGACTGGGTAAGAACAGGTATATTTTCCTGTAATGAACAGGAAAATCTGCACTGACCTCCAGAATGAAGAATTAGAGAAGAACCTCCTGAGCTGCTGGCTGAGCAAACAGAAGCTTCTGCCTCTTCAGTTTACTGTATCTGAGACATGGAGATAAGTTGGTTTTGTTATTACCTAATATTGCTATTGCCATACCGCAACATGCACGTACTTCGGAGTTTCCAGTATTTTAAGAAGACGTTCAGCATCCAGGCTCCAAAAAGTCCTAGACTACTATTTAATATATATTTTTAAAAGGAAGAAAACTCAGCAGTGTAGTCAATATTAAATCTCTTTCTGTTGCATACAGAAATGGAAAGTCAGAGAAATTATATTTTATACAGTATGGTTCTTTTTCCTGAAAAGAAATCCATTTTCAGATGATAAAGACCTTGAGAAAGGTGAATGAAAGATATTAAGTTTTCTAGACATTCTACTGGCAGTGATAATTTTGATGGAGAAGAAGGAAGTTTTCAACTCTTTCTAAATTTGGGAAGACAATAGATCTGAAATAAACACTGTTAGTAATTCTGTGGTCTAGACTTTGTCCTTTACAGTCATACAGTTTGATATTTTTAATTTACATTCAAGTCATTTGGATTCCATTTTGAGAACAGAAAACAGATCAGAAATATACAGTGTGGTTTCAAAAACTTCTTTGAACTGAGATTTGACTCATGAGATTACTGCTACTTGTTCTGTTGCTTGAACTGTCTGAAGAGTTTCCTAACTAGATTTATTGAAAATAACTTCTTAAAACCCAGTCCTTCCTAGAATACCTATTAAAAAAAAAACACAAAACCACAGAGGAAATAAATATTAAGAGACAAAAATAAAACTAAAGAATCTGATTACACTTAATAAGGCAGAAAGTTATGGAAACCATCTTAATGGTGTCTTTTCCAGTTTTTTAGAGAGGAGAGATCATTGTAACCCAAGTAATTCCTGTTACTACATCAGGATTTATGGCTAGTGTTAAGGGGAAAAAAAATAGAGATTTTAAGAATTTGGAGAAAAAAAATAGGTCTTAATCATGAAAATAAACCAAAGCTACTGTCTGCATTGTATATGGTAGAACAATAGCATGGTGCAGGACATTTAGTGAAAGAGAACAACCTAACATGATGCTTGTATGTTGTGTTGGTACTGCCCCCTTGTCTGAAAGTTCGTGGTCCAGCGGTACCTCGGCCCAGGAAGGGACAGTGACATTCATTGCAAAATAAATGACACTGGTAAAATTCCATTTGATGGGACTGTTAAATTCTGACTCTGCTACATAAAAGAGAAACACGTATGTACATATTTTAACTTGAGTATTCAATTTCTTTCTCACTTCTTTCAAGTGAAAAAACATATCACTCCACTGTACCATGTCCCATGAATCAATTTTGTCACCATATTTTTTTCATTGCTGGAAAAAGCAAATCGAAGTCCATGTCTAAATTTAAAACTTCCTTGCCTTCACTGCAGGCTTCTCAATATAAAGAAAATCTTAGCCTCCATGTACGTTTACCCACAATAATTAAAAAATTCCAGAAAGATGTTTTTAATCTGAGTTTAGGAACCATGTTCGTATGGTTTCCTGCTTTACAACAGTTGGTAAACCTAAGGGCTAAGCTAAGCTTGAAGAGCTTGTGCGGCTTTTGCAAACTACAAAGACAACTTGGTTCTCCACATTACATAGAGAGGAAGCAAAACCATTTATGTGGCAAGGGGAAGAAAATAGGCAGGAAATAGCAGACAAACCCAAACAAGAGAAATAGGGACGCTAGAAAGCCAAACAGATTTCAGGGAGCCCTCTGTCCTGCGTGCATGATCTAAACTGATTCTTCCTCAGAGAGTTGGCACAGCCTGCCCTGTCCCTGCTACCTGCGGGTGGTGCTTCAGAGGTGAGGAGCAGCTCCAGCCAAAGCCAGAGTACCCAGCAGCACTGCTCTGATGCTGCAGAGCAGCAGTGTTGAGTCTGTCCCCTGACTTTTTCCACCAGAAGCTGCTGAGGGACTGCAATCCTCACCTGCGCGGGTACATCACCTTCTCTGGGCTGGAGGATGAACATGACACATCTGCCCTTGGTGAACTCTGGGCAAGGCCAGTCCGTTGGGGAAGGCTCATTCGGAGCTTTGCATTGTTATGATTAAGAATGATCTTTGACATTGAGAACTTAGAAATGAGAATTTCAAAAACAAGGAAGACTTTCTGTATGGAGGTGAAGCATATGTTTGTTTCTCTGCATATCCCCTGACTATCTCAAAGTACTTGCCAAGTACCTGGCTGTGTCGAGGAATGAAATGAGGTGGCCAAGTGAGTGACTTCAAATGTCTGTCACACATCAGAAGACCTGAGAGAGGGGGGTGAAATTAGGAGCAAGCACAGGAAAAGTGCTTTGTTCTAGTACCATTTTATAGGTGTGGCAAAATGCTTGATTATATGGTCCAGAGGAAAGAAGGGGAAATACCCCAGCTGTCAGGGACAGTTCCTTCATAGGCAGAACTAACAGCTAGCAGAATTGTTGCGATCAAATACCTAGGAAAATCCCTGAAAATGAAGGTGAATATTTGTATAGATCCATACACACGTTCCATTTACTTTACTTTTTTTTTTTTTTTAAGGGCATGCCATATGGACATTTGAGTGCTTCCTGCTAACAGTATATATGTGCTGCCTGTGATCATTACCCTGGAACATGAAAATTGGAACTTAGAAAGGATTTTGTTAATAAGCCTTTTCTAAACGGCACTTTTACAGTCCACCTCTCAAAGGAGTACAGTGCCAACTTTGTTGTGAGGCAGATGGTAGTGAAAAAGGTGGATGTGACTCTGATCATTTAACAGGGAAATTAATTTATGTGATACTAACCAGCCTCCAAATTGGGTTTATTGGCTCATTACAGTTTCTCCAAAATGCCAAAGCTTTATGTTTTAAAGAAGCTGAAGGTGATTTTCAGGATATTTTTAAAAGAGAGAGAGAGAGAGAGGAGAAAATTGACTGAATGACTGAGGATTTGTATTAAAGGTAAGATGACAACTTTTATGCAACTTTGGATGAAGGAATTTGCAGATCAGCCAAGGAACGCTGAGGATATTCTCCTGTCTAGTGTTAAAATGTGTTTTTATCCATCTTTGGCTGCTCTAATATGAACGTTCTTAGTTTTTGACATTGTACTTCTGATGTGGATACACCTTTCATTGAACAAAGTAAACTAAATACACCATGGGCTAGCATTAACAGCATATAGATGTGTCACAATTTCTATTTATAAACAAAAACTTTTGATCCTCTTATAGCAGAACAACTCCATGTTTATTTGGTTTACTAAAGAGAAGAAATTCAGGATGAAAGTTGGACAGGAAAATGAGGATTGTTTACATTTCACTGTTTTATGTCAGATGGGTAATCTTGATATGGTACTTAAAAAGTTCATTCCTGGCTGTGGAGAACATTACAAAGAACATAGAAGGTAATTAAGGGGCATACTTCATAGCTTTAATTTTACTAATTTCTGTTTGTGAGTAATGAATCAATGTCTGTCCCCATTTCATCATATTTCTCATCCCACACTTGTGTGTGAACTTTTTTTCCCCCAAGTACTACATTATACCTCATCATCAACACAAGAGTGCATATTTTATCACTGCTTGTTGCAGTCTATGGTACACTGTGATCCTAAGGATGATTAGAAACCTTTAGTACTAGCCTGCCTGAGAAAACAATAGTGTTTCTAGAGCTGGTGCTTTAAAATTCATTGCTTCACTTCCTTCGAAGTAGTTATTTGTGCTTGTAAATGATCTAAGCTGAAGAATATTCTATGTAATGCATTATGATATACAATCTGATGATATTTGTAAATATTCCTTAAAATTTAGTCCTGAAGTTTTATTAGGCTGCTTTAGTCAACTGTTATCTTTAATAATTTTTTGACATTTCATGTAATATGCACACTACAACTACAAGACTAATAAAACACTAGTCTGGAATTTGGTCTTAGATCTCTTTCCTTAGTTTGTGTTTACCTTAGTATAAATTATTTTAGTGGTATAAAATTAATTTCCAATAGATTATTTCAAGAACAAGTGGTATTTTAGCCTTTCTATTTTCATCACAATCATTTTTTCTAATTTCATGGAGCAGAGACTTTAAAAATATTAGCAGTTTGTATCCAGACACACCTGTACAGAAGCAGCAGTTGTGATGTGGGTAATACTCCCAGATTAGGCTAACTCTTCATATCCGTTGGATGGGCTTTTTATAGATCCTATGCTGCAACCTGAAATTTGCAGGATGCACATGATTGCTCCAGCCACTTGAAACAGGGACACTCTCATGGTTGCCTTGATTTCATTTGGTGAGCTGATCTTTATCAGCAGAAAAAGAATCATAGAAAATTCCTCAAAAAGACAAGATACTGAGAGCCAGAAGCCAGTTGTTTGTGGCTTTTGAAGGTTTGGGGAAGGGCTACTTGCATTATCAGATTACTTCAGGTTCCTTTTAAAATAATTACCAAAAATTTCTGATGTTTTTTGGAAGTGAGAATGTTTCACAGACACTCAGATGTGTCTTCTATTACATTTCAGTCCTATACTAATACTCATTTACTCCAGAACAGATTGTCTGTAATTAGTTGAAATAAATACCTGCTATAGAGTTTAGGAAATCCTCCAGAAGGACTTGGCTGGCATGAAGGATTCCCAAATCCCAAATTGAGACCTAAAATAGTTCTCCCTAATCCTGGAGATATTTATGTTTGATAGCTGCAACCCTGTTTGACTTGGAAGTTTTCAAGGCAACGAGAGCTCTGCTTCTAGTCGCCAGAAATGCTTTTAATTGTGCAATTCAGCGTGGCTCCTGCCCAGAAAATTCCTAGGATCCAAAAATTAAGTTTGACTTCACTGCACCCTGAGTCTGCCAGCCTGACTGGATTTTTCAGAAAGTTTTGCATGCAGGATGTCCCCAAAAAAATAGCTGTGATCCCTTTATGTAGCAAATGGGAGGAAGTGGTGAAAGCTGTGCCAAAGCTTCCTTTACAGGGAACCATCCTCTCCCCTGGCATTACATGCTCAGGATAAAACCTTTTTCCTCCAGTCCTGCTGCAGGTAGCAGCTGTAGATTAGAGTGGCTGAGGTGGTCGAGATACATTGGGCTAATAAGAACAAAAATTTCCTCCCTGTTGGTTAGGCTTTCCTTTCAATTACAGCCTAATCCTCCCATGATTTATGCTGGAGACTCTCTACCTGTTACAGTTGCCGAGCTTCCAAAAATCAATATAGTTGTAAACTTTTAAAGGGCAATTATAGACAAAAAAATTACATATGAAGCCTGGTGAAACGAAATGGAGCAAGGGAAGAGAAGGGCTGCTTATCAACCTTTTTCCAATAGTGCTATTGGATTGTGGAGTAGCTCCCTGTGAAAAGCTGTAGTATTCCAGTGATCTGAGTAAAATACAGTTGTGGTGAACAAGGGCTGCATGAGCACATCTTGCAGCATTAGTCAGCTCATCAATGAGATGAGTGGAAATTATTAGCACTTGAAAAAAACTAATGCCTTCCTGCATGCCCCAAGACATATCACAAGTGGGAAGTGGAAACATGCTTGGTTTATGGCTCCCCACGAAGCATTAATCTAAAACTTTATAAATATGAACACTCATTAATCTTCTCTCTTACAGTAGACAGCTACCAAATTAGAAAATTCTGAGGCTGAGTTTAAAATTTATGTAAAAATATTTTATTAGGGAAAAAAGAAGTGTTTCAATAACCTAGGTTGGTGGTCCCCAAATCTTTTCCTTTTGCAATCCTACTTTTGATTGCTGGTGATTGATTGTGGCAATACTTCTATTTTATTAAAGATTACCTAATTTTTCATCAACCCATCCTAGTAGTACTTTGAAGGAGAATGGAGAGGGAGGAGAACAGGTTTTTTTTCCAAGATAGCGACATTGTGGGCCAACTGTCCAAACTAGAGCTATCCAAAAGTGCTATCAACACAAAACATGACACAGGACTAACCAGAAAGCACAGTTTCCCTCCTCACCAGCTCATGGCATAACAGCTTCATTGGTCTTTCCCCAAGTCAGAATGTTTTCACCTTGCCTTTGTCAAAAAACATGCAAGATGAGGCTTGAAAAAGTCACTCCTTACTCTAAAATAAAAAATGATGGAAAAGCAGAAAACAGGTAATTTTCAGTGCAGATCAGACTTCTCTCCTCCTTGTCTGTGAGGTAATTAAGGGCTGACTTTGAATGCTAAGATCTGAATCTCTCCAGATTTTGAGGTGGAACCTTGAGGAATCCAGTAACCAGCACCCAAAACATGGCAGATAACGGCTTACACTTTAGGGTGGAAAAAATGCAAATGAAAGGGCCTGTTACATGAAAAGCTGCAGGCTTTCTGCTCCCTCTAAATCTATGGTGGTTGCAAGTGTTCACTGCCTAGAAAAGCTAAGCAGACCTATGGTATCATACTCTGAGATCCCATGGGAACATTTTGCGGGATAGTATAATTGATTTGGTACTGACTGTGATCCCTCTGGACCGAAAACTCTGAATACCCTTTCCAAATATCATTGCTTTCCTATTCAAATGCTAATATCCACTTGCAATACTATATTCTCATTTGATTAAGATACTATCAAATACTTTAAAATGGCTTTGAAAATTCCCATACACCATATTCTGGATGATCATCATTTTAATAGATCATCTGTTAAATTAAAAGTGCTGTGGCATTTTGTAAAGTCCAGACCACACTTTTCAGTGTCATCTAGTAGTCATTGCCACCCCAGGTCTTAAGTGACTATTTGAGGCACGTCAAAGACAGACTTTCAGAAAATGGCAACCTTTTATCTAAGAAATCAGATCTGTTTAAAATGGGTTACTTTAGGTACCCCAGAACATTTGCAGTGAGATTCCAGAAACATTCCTACAATAAGCAGCACAGTGACAAGGTTTACTCACTGTTTCACGTGGCATCATTTAGGCACATGGTCCAGCAAGGTTTACTCTCTGGCTGCAGTAGACCCATGCTGCTAACTCACAGAATTATTATTTCTCCTTGTGCTTTACAGCGTTGCAGATCTGGGAGTGTGAACATCCAAGGAAGACATGAGAATGAGGTGGGTTCTTTGATAGTGCTGTAGGGAGCCCTGTGCAGACACATCAAAGCAGCTCTCCGTAGAGCCAGCCTGTGTCTGCTGTCACTGGTGATATGCTAGAGCTAGTAGGATGAGGTTCATCAAACTACCTAATTCCCACTGGATCAAGCCCAGTTCCTGAAGAGCCTTTGGTTTGCCTTAGCACTACAGTCCTTCATGACACATGTTCTGGCAGGATTATTCCCTTCAGGGCAGTGCGTGATTCGAACTTGCTCCTTGTGCAAGTAACGTGCTTCAACAGTGCCTGTCAGTCTACCCCTGAAGAAAAAGTTTTGGCTGCTACGGGAGCCATGTGCAAAAATGGCTCTGCAGGACCCCACTGGTGTCACGAGGCGCTGGTAGTGAGCCAGCACTAAAGACCCCAGCTGGCACCATGCCACTTTTTTTCCGAAATTTTTGGGCATCTATACTCTTCCTGGTATTCTGCTGTTCTGCTATTACAATACTGTTCTAGTAGTCTGTGACCTCTTGTGTTTTGGCAACATCCATAGTAGCTCTTTCCCCATCCCATTGTTGCTTGTGCCCTAGTCCAAAATCACAGCACTGGCAACAGTAGCTCTGAAGTTAAGTTTTTTTCTTTAACCCCAAGAAAGAATATTAACCATGTTTTTTCATTGTCAGGGACGTATACTATCAAAGTCCTTAATCCTGAGTATTTATTTACCTTAGTATATAAGGTTTACTGTTTGCTGACATTAGGAAAGACATGGGGGTCTATTCGTTAGTGAGGTTTTTTCATATGTATCCTGGCTTCGTTAAATGGGCTAAAGCCAACTAAATTCTTCACTGTCAATCACCCATTGTCTTGGTTCATTACACAACCCATTTCTTAAGGCTCACCACAGCAGGAATTGTTTTTATTTTTGTTCTGCTAATGGAACCTGATTTGGAAAAATTCAATGGAAGTCATTTAATCACCCTTAGTTTCAAATGAAAAATATGAAACAATTTACTTCCCAGTGGGGAAAAATGTGGGTTGGAGAAAGAAAAAGGCAGTGAAAGAAAGAAATGCAGATAGATATAGAATCACAACTCAGTCCAGAGTGTGGGAGCCCAAAACACTGCAGGAGTAATCCGTGTAATGAACCAACAGTCTGAGAAACCCACAGGGAGTTTCCAAAACATTTTCCCTTTGGAGGAGATAAAAATAATTTCCATAAGAATTATAGTTAGGGGCTTATAACCAACACAAAGATAGTATACTATTTTTTTAGCCAACTGTTTCCCCACTGTGGCTGAATAAAAGTTGGTAAAGCCCTGCTCCTGTTCCCAGATAATGGACTTTGTTCTGCAGCTCACACAGCAGAAATATGTTTGTTTCAAGTCCTGTTGTCACCTCTCTAACAAAGGCTGCTGTTTATCTATCTAGATATCTTGACACACATGCTTATATACAGGTGACATAATACCACTACGATGTTTTTTTTTTTTTGTTCTGAGTTGAGCTTGACAAACCATTCATGGCACTTTTAAAAAGTTTTAATTCATCCTTTTCTCTCTTAATAAATTTCCCCCAAACAATTTTGCTGTTTTTTTTGTTTTTTTTTTTTTTTTTACTTATTCATTTCTTTTTAATGTTCCTTAGCATATACTTTGCAGCAGAAGCAGGACATTCACTATTTGCAATTCACTTTCTCTAACTCTATAACTAACTTTTGGTTTTAGGTTCATGGATACTCAGCACTGTAGTATCAAAACACTTGTGTCAACAAATTTTTGCTTTCAAGGATTATTTCTCAGAAAAAGTCAGGAAAACATCACAGTTCTAAGGATTATAAAATTATGGTTAAACGGTTACGTTATTACCAGTGAAAACAAAGTATAGCATTCAGTGTAACTAGGTTGTCAAGAGTTTCATCTGCGTTTCGTGTGAATTCTGTGAATTATTATGGCTTTTTTTAAAACAATGGTAGCACTGGAAATAGCATGTAACATAGCCGGAATTTAAAAACTAAGTAGGCGCATCAGTCAAAGCTGGTGTTGAAAGAAAAGCAGTGAGCACTGAAATATTTGAATCCTTCTCTTAAGGTGGTGGTTGGAAATAATGAGGAAGAGAGTTTTAAAAAAAACCAAACCAGACTCTCTTCACTGCTTTCTGACCAACCTATCAAAGGCCAAGCAGAAATTCTTCCACGCTCAGAAAAATTGGGAATTTCTCCATGTCCAGCTCCACCACTGGACTGACAAATCTGACCCTGAACTTCCACTCCCTTGGTGAGGGTCCTTTTGCAGCTCCTCATACTGCGCAAGGTCCTTCAGCATGTCTTTGGACCGTGACACCACCATCAAACCCCCAACCATCGAGTTTCTGCGTTCAGCAAAATCCATATGGATTCATGAGTCGAGGATAAGAGATAATTAACCTTGAAATCTGTTTCTGTCCTCTTACTTTGAAGTCCCATATTCCCAGTTGTCAGAAAGTATAGGTAGTAATACTGCTGAAAACATGAGCAAATACTTTCTGTGCTTAATGCAACCAAGGTCATTCACTCTAGAATACCTGATGTAACTGTGGAAGGATACGTTGCCTAAGGCTTTGAACTGAAGGAGAAAGAGTTTGCAAAACTCACTTATATTGGTATTAATAGAATACAGCCAGATGGTGCAGTCATCAATAATCTAAAAATATCCCTGGTGCATAGTCAAAAGCAAAGTAGCATGAAAATTTAAGTAAAAAAATTGCACTCACCAATAATGTCCTAAAAAACCTTTAATGGCAACTCACCCTATGGTTGCTGAGAGGTCAATGCGTACATACAGTGAAAGCTTTTTGCAAAGGGATTTATTCAGAAATGCAGCTTTTTGAGATGAGAAGTCACTGAAAGAGAATCTTACCATTACCTGACTGATTTTAATGTTGTGTTCTTACACAACTGAGTTAGAATAAATACTTCACATAGTGGCTTTAAATGACACCGAATTTTTATTAGAAAAATGCACTCATCCTCCTGTATACATGGCCCACTAATGAGTCAAAATTCCTCAGACAAGCCTGATTCGTCATTCTCCTGTGGGTTTTGATGTTGTTTATACACCCTTGTGCAGAATGGGCAAGAATTTACCATTCTGATCTGGTCCTATTTGTGCAACTATTGACACCTGTCTAAAGTAGAGTGGTAATCAAAAGCAACTTTTATTTATATAATGATATATATTTATTTATACTTATATATAAAGCTAAGAAACTACCGTAACAAATACATATATGATAGTTGCTCAGCTAATACATATATATATATATATACCTACATATATTTGCAAGCAGCTATCCATCCTGCCATCTGCATAGAAATAGTTCTAGTCCTCAGCTGCTACATTTTTGCATTACTATGAACCTCTCCATCTAAGTCTGTGGTTGTTAGCTGAATGAAAGGGGGTAAAATAAGCACCATAGGAAACATTTATTTCAATGTTTATTTAAATGCTAATAAGTTTTTAAATATTTTTATAGACACTTATGAGCAAGTAGTCCACATGTACGACTTAGCAATTGATTAATGAAAGCTTTAAATTTAGCAATATTAAATAGGAAAAATATATTTACACATTTACACATTTTCAAAAACCCTTACCTGGGCATAACCTGGAGTTTGGGTTTTCTGTGGGCCCAGGGGAGGAAATGCCACCAAAAATAAATCAATTTTCTCTTTGCTAATCCCCAGAGAAAAAACCTGATACAGCACATTTTTATTTTGTACACACAAGCTATTTTTCACTAACTCAGTCCTTTGTAGTACATGTCAAAAGGCAAGTAGGATGGGTTTTGCTGGGGTTTTTTCCCCCCCACAGGTATTCCCTAACAATGAATTTGGGAGCCTCTGTTCTACACAAAGGCAAATGTCTACTGTATGCCTTCAGAGATCTACATGCATGGGCTTTGTAAAAGAAAGAGTACACAGAATTTCTCAGGGCATGTCAGCTTTTATGAGACCAAGCATCTCTTCAGTAACAAGAGAAGCAAATGGAACAAGACATGGCAGAAGATTATACTTGTCAAGTGGAGGAAATAGCACAACTGCTTGCCACAAAGCCATCTCAGCGCCACAACTGCCTGTATGGCTCAAAGAGACAACAACTTAGACCAATAGTGCTTAAAGTGGTGATATACAGGAAAGACTGAATAAATTTTCAGAGCAGGAGGAGATCTAAGAAAAATTTTCTTTGGTTTTTTTTTTTCGTCTTGGCTTACTTTGGCCTCCTGCTCTGTACTACAAAGCTTCTCACAGATTCCCCTTCTCTGAGGTACCTCTAGTTTGGGTTGCCATGTGTGCTGCAGTAGAGAACAGAGCATTGCTTTGGCAGTGGTTGCTTTCCTAAAGTGTCAAAAATTATCTTTTTAAGGGGAATAGACACCATAAAAGTGGGATGTGAGGTGGAGGTTGGGATGTAGAGTTTGGGGCATACTAGAAATGGCAATACTTGTAGGGTATTCACATACATGATCATAAAAGGGGCCCAAATTATTGAAGAAAAAAGCCCAGTTTTAAAATGTTTGAGAGCTGCTAAGAAAGGCATTTGAAGGAAATGAGTAGATATGCAGAGGCTGCTTTTGCTCAAAAGAGCAGGCAACTAAGCAATACTAAGACAAGGTGTTCTGCTCAGCATCATATCCCACTGCAGGTGCATCTTATGGAAATGCAGTAACATCAGAAGCATGTACAAAAATGAGAGTTCTGCTAGTTTTTCAGTGTTGCAACTAACACCTGAATTTGATCCAAATTTATCCAGTTCTGTTGATGATCTTCAACAGCTACTACTGAGGATGATACTCGCTTCTTTTTCTGAAAACTATTCACTCCTTGAATCATTTTGGAGTAGGATGGAGCACATCATTGAAGACAAAAGACTTGCACCATTCGAAATGGAGGTAAAACATATCATCTTTATAAACCTTTATTATTTTTTCATATAGAAATAAGACTCGGGGTGTTGGGAGTGTTCTTACAGTAAAGTACTTCAGCAGGTATAAAACACCTGAGACTTATTTTTGGCATCACCCAAGAAAACAATTTAAAGGGCCAAGATATCCTCATTACCAGAATCCTTTAATCAAATGCCCAGACCACCCATCAGAGATACTTAGAAAATATATTGGGTTTATATGTTAAAAAAAATTAGAAGGAACACACTATGTTTATTTCTAAAGCCAATGAAAACCTATTAATTTTAAAGTGATTCATTGGAAAAGCCCAAACACCAATATGGTTTTGGGCCTGGTTTATGCTTCCTTTTTATGTAGACAGATGGTGATACTCTTACTTCTATGAATAATTTTTATTCATGCACACTTCAGGAATAATTTGACAAAGCTAACAGTGGTACTTGGGAAGGAAATCACTTTCCAGCATCCCCCTTTTAAGGGTAAATTTTTCAAAGGCACATAGGATCTTACATCATTTTCGAAAGTGATTTAAGCCCCTCTAGCCTAGTTTCATCACAGCCAGCAAGATTTAGGATTTGAAGGGATTTATTTAGATGGTTTTCAGCGTTGTTTGGCAGAGGAGCACAACACAGCTCCTCGGCCGCTCGCAGCTTGGAATTTCAGTACCAACTTGAGTGCCTGTTTGCAGCTTGGGATCCCTACACGGGAATTGTTAAGCTTGTAAGAAAGGGATTTTCAGCTTTTTAAGGCAAACAGCTGAGCAGGGAGCTGCCTAAATTAGCCAATAGTGCAAGGCTGAAGAATGGGGCTTATGTGTCTAAGCAACTGATGTGATGCCAGTTTAGAGGTGGCTCCCCTAGCCCAGGATCCTTGGCTGCAAGCTCTCTGCCAGATGCAGGCACCGCAGCCAAGTCAACTACTTAAGCAGCCTGTGCCCTAGTTGTCAAAACCTCTGCCTGTCTTGATGGCCATTTCTGCTGAGCTTATTCTAATTATCTCTCAGCCGTCACGTAGGCTGGAGTTGGGCTTTCCTTCCACGTAGAGGTGGTCTGTATTTATTTTTCTGCCTGTGGTCCTGGGAGAGAGCATGCCTGAAGCATGCTGAGGATACTGCTGGATGGGTAAGACATTGATGAAAGGACTGTTTTGGTACCCAGGCTAAAACCCCGGCGTCAGGGTTTGCAGCACCTCTGTTTGAGGCAAGGCTCAAAGCAGCTCATTACTGTGGGGCTGAAGTTGTGATTAGGCTGATTTGAATGCATCGGATAGCAGCAGGTGGGAAGGTATTATTACTGATTTGCACTGATGGTTTGGCTGTGATGTGGTTTTAAAACTCTCAGTGAAGCCTCTTCAGGTGCTTGACTTGATCTTATGATCTGACTCAAAGGAAAAGAATTCTTTTTGAAAGTGGGATTTATTGTCATAACCTATTTATGCTGAGATCCCTGAAGGTGATCAGTATCATTTCAGCATAACTAACTAAATATTTAGGTATCTAAGTATTTCTGCGAATCTGAATCTTACATGCTTTAAAAAATCATGAGTGCCTATCATCATCCTCTAATACCTAAATGTCCTTACAAACTTAGGCCATAACTCCCTTAAAACCGTTTCGTTTAATTGGAAGGAAGTTTTTGTGAGTATCTGAACTGTAGTTCACAGATAGAACATTGAATAATTATAAACATATCAAAAAAAGTCTAAAAAGAACTTCTTCTGAGTTAACTGTTAAGCTATTAACTATTGAGACAGCTGCACTTTCTATTTTAAGATTCGTTATAATGGAACATGGCTTTATTATTTCACAGTGTGCTTTGAAGTCCTGCCACCTATTGGTTTATCAGAGCAATGATCAGATCAGCTGGATTTCTCCCCATGAAACCACAAAGGAAAATGTGTCTCACAACATCAAACCCTTAAGCAGCAAGAAATTAATAAGTGATCAGAAGTAATTTAGCCCCTTTGCAATTGTCAGATAATTTTCTAGTTGCTATATTAGCACTCCATCTGGACAAGGCAATTACTAAACTTTAGTTTCTGTCCTTTTGAATTTGGAAAAAAACTCCAACCCTCTTCAAAGATTGAAACACTTAAGCCCTGGAATCTTATTCAAAGGATTTGTAGACTTCCCTAGAAAAGTGTACATATGTTTATTGATGCAAAATAGATTTAAATATACAGATATGCATGCACTACATTTACTTGTTTCGAGCCAAGTTGCACATAAATAACTCATTTCATAGCTGCAAACAGATCAATCATTCTGTCTTTATTTGCAAGTGCATTCTTCTACACCACCAACATGCTGCACTGTGAGAATATTTTAGAATTCTCTTTTTGCTTATGTTATCTTGGTACCACATTACTTTCAGGGTCCTTACTACACACTCAAAAACTGTTTATAATGTCAAGAGCATTTGGGGAATGACAGCAGAGCACAGACAGAAGCTAAAAGAGGTACATGAGCAGTGCAGAACAAAAGTCTGAGGAGTAAAGAGTAAGCAACAACTGTATGGAAGAAGAAGTAAAAACTGGGTGAAAAACTATTTGTAGACCTTCTGGTACTGAGATTTTTCAAATTTTGTTAGGAAAGTGAGAATTTTTCAAGACATAACTGAACCTGCTTTTAACCTTAACTTTTCTTAAGGCTTTGTTCATGAGATGCTTCACTCTTGGATAGTTACCTTTGTTGCTTCTGATACTCAATTTCTGCCTGGTGTCCTCCAGGGCAGGATAAAACAAATAACCACCTGAGGAGAAGAGTTTCGCATCTAATGAGGGACAGTCAGCCAGCCAGCCCTCTGCTTTCCCTGCTAGTACCAAAGCAGCATAGGCAAGGAGGATTGTGCAGAGGAAGCAATGATCAACTTGTCACAGCTGCAACATAGGCTGTATAAAATAAGGCGTCATTGTCAACATAGCTTGCCCTGACAGCTCAAGCAAGTTGTGTTGTGGTTATTCATGCAAAAGGGTCTGGATGGAGAAGACAAAATATTTTAAGAAAAGGGCTTGAAAAATATATCACCAACAAGAAACTTCCAATCTGTTAACGGTTTTTAAATATTGGGGACATGAAACTGCTTAATTCACAAGCCTTGCTGTCTTCTGTTCATTATTTTGTGTACCCAAAAGAATTCACTAAAGTGCACTCCACACGATGACAGTGTGACAAGGGCCAATTTGTGAATAACTTGTCAACAGCTTGAATGAAACTCTAGAAATCCATAACAGGTGCTCGATAGCTATAATCAAGTGACAGATGGATTAGATACATGAAACCACAACAAACTGACTGAATGGGAGAGGGAGAGAGAATGAGGGTGAGAGTGGGGGAGGTTCATTAACTATAGAAGAGAGCAAAAATACATGAATTATTAAAGGAGCAGTATGAGCCAATTTGTGTGGATGCTTCCTGCTCATCCTCAGCAGGCCTGGGAAGAGGAGAGGAGCTACTACACACAGCAGCAACGGTCTAATATCTTGACTCTAGGCAGGGATGTATCAGAGCTTGGCACTGGCTTTGATTGCAGAAATCACTGTTATATTTTAGTATACGCATAAGAGCTGATTCAGCAACGTACTTCAGCTCACGCCTTGCTGCAAGCATGTGAATAGCACCATTAAGGTCAGCAGAACAACTGTGTTCAGCTCACACTAACGTGTTTAAGCATCTTGCTGAATTTTTGTTCTCTGTTGCGGGATTTAAAAAACAAGAGGATGAATCCCAGCTAGTATAAATTGCTACAAGCCCCCTGGAGCCCTGGGGACTGCTGCCATAAGAGTCTTGAGTGCTGCTCAAGGACATATCCGTGTGCATGAGCAACAATGGAACAAAGCTTCTCTGCAGGCTATAAGCGAGGGGGTTGCCATTCAGGCCAAACCTGGGCACTGCAGATCTGTCTCCGTGCCAGCAAACCCAGCCTGTGTCTCTCAGGAGCGAGAGGCTGCCTGCACCCACCCCATAGGCTTTTCCCAGTGGAGGTGCCCACAACACCGTCGATGCCTGACATCCTGTGCTTTAAGCACCCAGCATCATCGGTAGGTGCCTGCTGCTCATGCACCTTTGTGCCAGGTATGTCAGAAAATTATATTTAGGCTCAGCAAACACCAATTCTTTGTAGTTTGTGCCCAGCCTGAATCTTCTACCTGGCCCTGACTGCAAGCAGGAGTGGGGCTCCCATTACCACTCTTCAGCTCAATCTCTCTCCCTCTCTAATGGGTTTTCCTTCAAATTAATTTTTTTTCCTTTAAATTAAACCTTCCATTTCCTTATTTTCCTCCTGTGCACACCGTATAATGCCACAATCCCAGATTTGCAATCATTCTATCCAAACAATGCTTTTCCACAGCTACCTATTAAGGGAACAAGCAAAACCTTGACAGCTGGTTTGCTTTTATAGAGTGACCTATCAGGTTTTTTTCCTCACAAATCTTGCTGTGCCTAGTATCTTCCCTCAGAGAAAAATTTGTGAAATTTTGGAACCTGTTTAGATAATGAATAAAATACAGTTACTGAATATTTCAGGTGCAAAACCAAGACTTGCTTTTGGTAAAAAAACACTAGTAACTTGATTTCTATTCTCCTCACGACAAATGTCATGTAAACACATGAACTAAACTACTGCTTAGAAAAGGAATTTGCTGTGTAGTCATTACTATACCAGAAACCCCTATGATAATAAAATACAGCCATTTTACAAAAAGATACAGGATTTGAACTCCCGACATAGTTTAATCTTCTTGTACTTTGGCATAATTCTTATGTTTTACGACATATTAACTCCTGCCATAGTCCAGGCTGCTCTGTTTACCTGGGGTGAGACTGTGCTCTCTGGCTGCATGGGCAGTGATCCCCAAAATGTCGCACTAGCGCACTCGTATTCACATGTCAACCTTGACACAACAAAGTGTCAGAATTAACCCAAGGAAGGCACTGTTTCATACCTGAATGCCTTTCAGCTCCTAGTAATGAAGAAGAAAGTTGAGCTCATAGATCCAGAATGTAGGGAAAAGACAGTCCTGTACAAGCACACAATTCTTATGCATTAATTAAATCCCATTTTATCTCATTTAAGCTCTACTTCATAGGCTTTCTGCAGTGCGTAGCTGCTTGCTCTGGGTGAGAGAAAGATTTCATTGCAAGCTTTTTTTTTTACTTTTTACATCTTTATTCTTTTCTTCTTTTCTTCTTTTTTTCTTTTCCTCTTTCCTCTTTCTTTTTTCCTTTTTTTCTTTTTTATTTATTTTTTTTTCCCCTGGCTGCAATAGTGTTCATATAAAGTTGTGACCATGAGGCTGAAAGAGCATAAGATGAGGTGGAAAGATCATGGGCTCAGATAAGGATACTCAGCTGTCACCACTAACCTGGTGGTAAGTAATGATAATATAATGGCTAATGCCACTGCTTCAGATAGAGCAGGCAGGCACGTGTAATGACTAATAAAAGCGTATTAAAGCAAATTTCAAATCCATAGAGAATCAATCATATTTCAGTCTCTGGAAGAGTTTGTATGCCTGGGGTAGTTCTTAACCATTGCTTCTACAGAAGCAAAACTGAGACTGGAAAAATTGACCTTAGAAAAAGTTTCCTGCTCAGTAAGTTAATTTCCTAATCTTGTTCAGATCTGAATAAATGTTCCTCTATTTTGTCTGAGAAACCTATTTTATGTATATTAGCCTTGGATCTAGCAGGGTTGCCTTGTTCCAAAGTTAAAAAAAAAAAACAAACTGATTGCATTCTATTATGGCTATCCCTCCTTTGTAATGCACACTGTAATTATCACCATGTAGAGAATTTTGCCTGTCTACTCCACAGCTGCTTGTGGGTGACACAGCAACTCTACGTGAGCGAGTACACAGATGTTCAGCTATTGAATCACTTCTTTGCAATCCCGGCCTGACAATAATTTGTATGTCAGTGATCTTCAAGCATCTGATCCAGTATTGGCTTTCTTATTTTGAGAAATTAAATCAAACTTTGGCCTTGCAGATTTTAAAGGACTGAAGCAAAAAAGTGAACCTCCACGGCAATTGTGTAGACTGGGAAAGACTGGCAGTTGCACCTTGGACCTTCAAGGAGATGCTTATTTTGAATCTCTCTACTTTGCCTAACCTTTTTGAAGAACATCAGTAACTCAAAGTAAGCAATGGGCCACTTTCACTGGAATGAGCATTTATTGAACAAACACTGGACAATGTTGGTTTGTTTTTTTGTTTTTTTTTTTTTTTTTTTTTGTAGCCAGTAAGCCAGGTACAAAAGCTCTGTCTGAAAGTCCCAAGACTTTGTGATTGGCTATATCACTGATTTACACTTAGGATCTCATTGAGAGCATCCTAGAGACCACTGCAGACCTTGCTCAAGTCTACTGATAACAGCAAGATGAAAGACACATTATTAGTCCGCATATTTCACAGATGGAAAGTGAGACAGAAGAAACACCAGCTTCTTCACAGTTGCAGATTCATGTACTTGTGTAAACAAATGGCAGACAAATGCCCACACAAATCTTTCACTTCTCCATAAATAGAAGTGAGAATTTGCACATGCACCATTTGCACATAGTAAACTGTTTGAAGTGTAAATGGTGTTTAAACCATGCAGATTTGTTTTTCAGACTCATCCTGTTAAGAGACTTCCCCAAGATCTGTAGGTTATAAGTGTTAGAGCCAGGAACAGCTGCAAGGAGAGTACCTTTTTGCTGGCATTGTGAGAGCAGCTGTTGAAAGAGAAGGTGTTCTTTTGGTTGGATACTATAAACAGAAACTAGAGACAATCTGAAATCTTTTACATTCCAACTTTCGCAAAATCCACTCACATAGGTGATTAACCTTCTAATATCCCATATGAACAACTGAAGGACTTTAGAAAGCCATTACTCTAGCTTAAATAACTTTTTACTTTAGCTGATCTGACCTGAGGACATCGATTTCTCCACAGTTTGATTTGGGTTAGTGCTTTCAGCTTAAGCCAGAAGGGAAAAGGAATAGAAATGTCACACAAAAAGTTTCCCACACAATTCACCATCTTCCCAGCCAACTTGTGTATACAATTTCTATGTCAAAATAAAGGAAGCATGAAGGCACAATTTTCACCCAAAAACATTTCTTATAGAGGTTGTGTCTTCTGGGCAGAAAAAACCAAAAGCATTATAAAACCTTCCATTAACACACTCATTCTTTACTATTAGCATGTGTCGTTGATGTAGGGATTCACCCTAAGTAAGGACTGGGTCTAGGTTCTGAATTTACAAAAGTTGTTTTTAAAAGACCATGAAGCCAGCCATAATAAGCGTGACCAGACCTCCTTATATTTAAATCTGAAGTTGAAAGCTGCCGTTAAGCAAAAATCCATATGTAAGTTGTAATTTCTAGGTCAGTTTGAAACCTGGAATAGCAATACTTTGTTAGATCCTACATTTCAGTGTTAGAGCTGTTCCTGTGTTACTGGGGTACATGCACAGAAGTGAATGAGGTTGTATTAGGAGAGGCAATGCACAAACTTCATTTTCAGCTCTTCTGCATCTTTCTGGGATACCTTAACTTGCTGACTAGCTTCAATATTGCATCTTACTCTGAAGTGGACAAGAAATCTAAAGGACAAAAGACCTGAATCAGATTTCAAAGATAAATATTCATTCCATAGGAGAAAGACAGAGATAGTATTAAAATTTTGGAGGCTGAACGCTTTTGCCCGCAGGCCAAAGCTGTATGTTCAGCAGCCGGCTGTCACACCCTAATTGCTAGTACCCCTTTGTGAATCAACATCTCCAAGAAGCCAATTCTCCGTGATGCTTCTTTAATATACATCTTCTCATTTGCCCCACGTATATTTCAGTTTGCCATCTGATAATTGGAATTGTGTGGGTAGCAGCCGGTACCATCTGGCTTGTTAATAAGTAGAGGATAAAAATGTCTAATGCCTTGCTCTACATAAATACAAGAATTACCCTACAAATAAACAGCTCCCTAAAACCTCAACTGATGAGAACAAAAGAAAATAGTGTGGTCTTAGCTCATTAAAAAACCCTGAAGAGAGAATGAGAGAGCAGTGGGAAAGCCTCATCACTTCCCATCTGAAGTTTTAGTGTAACTAAAACATATGGGAAAAATAATGCAAAATTAAACGTGATAATGCACTTTTCACACCAAAACATATTGGACCACTATACAAATGATGCAATTAAAACTGCTGCCTTCAGGAGCCAAAACCTAAGCTGAATAAGTATGGTACAATTAAAGTTTTTGATTTAAAACCAGTGAAAGATTTATCATAATGAACCTCAGAATTGAGATAATATGACTTGGGGGCATCAAAGCTAAGCTATAGAAAGCCACATGTCCTACAACATGGAGTTAGAATTGGAAGACTGACATCAGCAGATTTTAGGGCACAGAAAGGCTTACAAGTTCATTTGCATGTGAATGGCCAAGACCGTGCAAAATCTTGCATGTAAACAGTGCGGTATTGTAATCAATACTTTAATTAACAGGAAGGCAGTGCAAAGCTGTCTGCATTGGGGAAATAAACTCTGATCCCGTAGGCTGGATGAGAAAGCCACGCTGTTTTATTTGGAACCTGCTGGAACTTGTACAGCGCCTTATCTGAAAGGCCTCATACACATCGCGACAATGTCCTCTAATCTGGTAATAAAAAGGGCATCATGAACGGTGGCAGCCAGGCCGAGCCAGTGATGGCTGCAGTCACACTATGCTCCCAAGATGCTGAAAGGAGATTTAAGCCTCTTGCATAAAAAAAAGGGGTTGCCTCCAGCCTGGCCTAGATAGGGAGGCGGAAAAAGCAGGAAAGTGCAGCTGGGTGGCCGCTTACCTGGCTGGGGACTGCAGCACCCTGGGAGGTGCTAAGAGGCCAAGGGAAAAAACATGCAGGAAGCACCTTGGTTCCTCCCCCGCCACCAGCCACCCCCACGAAATCTCAGCCTGCGAAAGCAGACGTGCTGGCGGTTGGAGTTTTGCACTGCTGGGGAGTTTCCGCAGCAAGGCTTTGCCTGCCCAGCAGGTGCTGTGAGAAATATTCACCTTCATTCTTCCAGACAGAAACCCATCTCAGGGTGAGTCAGACCTCAGAGGTAGCGTGTGTTTACCCAGGAAGGAGGGTTAGTAACACTACTTGTGATGATACCATAGCAAGCTGGAGAGGGTATTTTGTTTGGCAAAATGGGAAAAGACCCACATTTGGAAAACTGACCAGTTCTGTACCAGGTGGAGCTGATGTAGCCTGGCACCCAATGGACTCGCTGTGGACTTCTGCTCTTTGCCCCTGACGCCATCACCATCACTATAAACATGGGAGCTATGGTCACGGCTTTCCTACCTGCTTTCTTGCTCAAATACTTATACTCACACGTAAGATTTGTACTGTTTACATCCTTTGACAGCGCACCAGGCACAAGAGTGCAGTTCTCCGGCCAACCTTGCACTAACTCTTGCTGCTAGTCTGGGTTGTACATCGTGCTGATCAGGAGCTAGCCCTTGCCAAACAGAATCTGTAACAGCTGAGCCTCCCTCCTCTTCCCTCTTACGGTGAATCATAATTTTGCTCTCAGCAATCAGCTGATTTTTCACAAAATCTGTAGGAGCTCCATTATCTCAATAAAAATGTTTCTGCTTTTGTATCCTTTGCTTCTGTTGTTCTGAAATTTAGCCTCTGCATTTTGAAAATTTAGTTTCAGACTGACCAGCAGCACTAACAGAAAGATATCTTCAAGGCAAACAATGTAAGAAGCATAGGAATAAAATGAGGACTGTAATAATGCCTTCAGAGGGTTAAAAAAAGAGCTCAACTGAGATGATGGGCTGTGTGTAAGAACTGATAGTGTTTGATAGAGCAAATGTGGGGATTTCTAGTGAACCTGTGATGTACAGAGCGGAGACAGTTCTAGCAGGCAGAGGAACTAAACCAAAGGCAGCAGATCCGAACGCCTTAACTGGTACGATGCAACACCTCTAAAACACAGGGGATGAAGTGATTTCATCAGAGTTATAATGACTGCCATCAAGGCATTTAATATACAGTGCCGTATTGCAGATATCCCTCATCAAACACAGCAATTACTATTGTGAAATTGATAGTATGCTGCCGGTCATATAATAATAGCTACTATATGCTCTTACATGTGTGCTCTGGCTATTTCTCCCTCACTGTACATGAACACATGTACTGCATCCTCCTATGTAAGACTGGTGTTGCTCATTCCTAATGCACTTCAGAGTCTTCTTGTTTCATGGATGTAAAAACAGCTAGAATCAAGTGTCTTGCCCAGAGTTACCCAAAAGGCTGAGTAGGGCCTAGAGCTGGGTTTCCTGAGGTGCCATTTTGTCTCCTGCCAGCTGGGAAACACAAGACGTCTGCTCACAGCCTTCAGCGCCGTTGCTTTACATGTGGTGCCTCTGCCACACATGTCTGTCCAAAGAGCTCAGCTTTTCAGTCTATGGAGATGGCGCTGCATTTTTCTGTGAAGGAATTCGATTTATACGCCTTTTCCTGGTAGGTTTTTATGAGATTTTTAAAACCTTCATTCCTTTCCTAAAATTTTTTTGACCAGACATTGGGATTAAAGAAACTGACTCTGTCTCCCAGTTCTAGGCAATTCCCTCCCAAGGGAACTAAGCTCATCCTGCTTCCGAAGGATCAAATGAATTTCATCCCAATAAATTTGCAATCAGCATTGAACCTGGCTCCTAATCCAGATTTTGCTTATTGAGTCACAAGTAAGCAGGGGGTGCACATGAGACGGTACATATGACTGTAGTTAAAGAAGATTGCAAGCCAGATACTTTAAGCCCCAGCTCCAGATTCAGCAGCAATGACAGGGAACTGTTTGGACAGATGATATCTGCAGTTAAATAAAGAATTGTTTTTTACTCTTGTTTTATTTTCCATCAGAAACATAAAAAAGGTGTGCACAGACAGTAAAAGATTTAGAATTAGCCTTGGGGTAACATCAATGATGTTTTATTCTTCAATACCTGGGATGGGTACAAGCACTCACCTGGAATTTTATGGTGCACTGTACATGCAAATAGGTGTTAACAAGATATATATAACAATTCTATGAAACAATAATATGAAAACTTAGTAGCTAGTCATTTGGATTGGCCAGACAAGGGAATTTTGAAAAGGCCCTGCTTGGCAAAAATAGCTGTGCATTTAGCTTCTAAAAATGAGGCCCCTTCAAGGGATGTGAAGCTGGGCACCAAAATCTGGTGCTGGGCATCAAAAGCTGGTTTGGAAAAATCTTGTACAGTAAGAGTTAGGAGCAGATAGCAGCAGCAACCTAAATAGTAATTGTTATCACATAACTGAAAAGTCCTGAGATGTACTTGGACAATGTCCCTGGGAACATTCATTAAGAATGAAATGCAGTTGAAGCAATTTGTACCATGAAGTCAGACAGGAAATCAGACTAATCCTTGATGAAATTATGTGTAAGCTTGGCTGTCTAAGACTTACTAGAGCAAAAGAGACAGAAGAAAACCAAGCCAGAATGAGATATTGAAAGGTACCAAAACTAGGTCACTGTCCTACATTACACAAAAGCTAAATGGAGCTCTATCATCCCACAGTATCCTGAGCGAGATGCACAAAGGACTTTGCATGGTGCAAATCTCCTAGCAGTGTCCAAGTTATACAGCTGAATAAATCATAAAGAAACTTTAAGCATAGCAGAAATGCCAAGACAGGTAGAATATATAGCACTGAAGGAACACGGGAGGAAATGAAGGGGGTGACTTCTGTCATAACTCTCCATCATTGCATGATAACTAATTCCCATCAAGAAATCCTGTGACTTACAAAAAAAAAAAAAAAAAAAGAAAGAAAAAACAGAAAAACAGTACAATATGAGTAGGATGAAGGGGCTACAAGTGGAAAAGCCATGACATAATTAGATAGATATACTAAGCCAGCAGGAAAGAAGAGGTGCTTAATTAGTGAATAGAAATAAGACTGCAGCAGAAAACAGATTCTGTTTTCTATACCGTAGACTCAAAAACCTTCATCATGATTAATTAAGAGACGGGATAGACTTCCTGAGCCGATAAGACAGCAAATGTTGACTGTTCTTGCTCCCCTTCCTTCTCTTTGATATTTAAAGCTTCAATTCCATTCAAGTTAATTCAATCAATGGAATTTATATATTTTTAGTGAATTAAACACTTTTCCCCCTTCTATAGGCATAGGTACAGAACAATTATTAAAAATGGAAACTTCAGAAGATGGAAATGGTTTGAAAGGTTATTTCAAGCACAATGGTTTTTGTTGTTTTGATTGTGTCCCCTCCTGGCTTGTGTTAGTTTAGTAATGAATACGGCTTAACTGTTTACATTATTCTTGTTAGTGGAGAAAGTCCATTTCAACACTGAAATAAACATTATCAGAGCAAGTTGTTTAAAGATGAATGCAGGAACCCTCTTTAGGTAATAATAATTTAATCAATTAACTGTGGATATCATATTTCCTATCCAAAACCACTAGGAAAAGTGTTTCTTTACTCACAGTCCCTGTCTCAGATTGCTGGAAACATTTGAGAATACAGCATTGTTTTCTTAGGTTACATAAAGCCTAACATCCTCATACCACTGCCCTCCCCCAATCTTACAAACAGCAGATAATCAGAATTAGTATAGAACTTTAAAAAACGAGCTATAGGGAGCTGCCTGTCTGACAATAAGGCCTTCTAAATTTGTAATTTGAATTTAGGTGCTCAGACAAAATCAAACTGTTGGCCTCAGTCTTTATCTGTTTAGCATTAAAGCACATTGCTAAGGGAGACCTGTTACTGCTTCATCTGTGATATGTGAGAAGACACTATCCCATTAGTGCTTGCTGACCTGAAGGTCTGCAGCTAAAGTTAAACAGGAATTTTAAAGGACCCTGAAAAAATATTATTTTATAGCCATTAAGAAATATTACTTAAGTAACTATAAATTGCTCTAAGAACCAATTCATGCTGTCCTTGGATAAGTGTCCTAGAGCAAAGAAAACTCTGAACCCCAGTGGAGCAGGGCTTGCCAGGACAGATCTGTCTCCATTCCAGTTCTTTGTTGACTCTATAGGTCCAAACTCAGCAAGATTTGTGAGTATCCAGGATTCATGTCATGATCCGAATTTTGAACCTCTGCTCTATTTAAATGCAAGACATGTCAGTTTTTCTAGTGGCAGAGTCCATTCTGGTTATCTAATTATGTCTATTCAAATAAATAATTACCAGCTACTTTATGGGCTTTAAATTTACCTGATTTTCTAAATGAAATTTATTCTTGGTCTATCCATGGGAAGTTGAAATCTGAGACAAGAAATTCTCCTGAAGCCATTAGCATGCGTCCTAAATAAAACTGGCCTGTTTTCGCTACAACGAGCAGTGAAAAAGAAAGTCCATTAGATACTGGAAATATTGTCCTTCTAAAACCAGCAGATTTTCATTTGTGCAATGTCTAAGCACTGCAAATCTCAGCAGAAAATTGCACTGGGACAGTGGGCGGTTCCGAACTGCTGGAAACTTTGCAATGGCTTTTATGTTTAAACATCATTTAGCAGCTGTTAAAGGTCAGCACAAATTCTGTACTTTATCAGTATAAATGAAGTCTACAACTGCCAAGAAAAGAATGCATTAAATAATGCAGTGATTATTGTCTTGATTTTTTTTCCCTTCAGAAGTGAAAAGGACCTCTTCAGCAGTTCCATTTTTCTCCTCCTTATTTCAAACTGACAAAGCAAAACACTAATTAAATTATTTATACCAGAAATTTACTTACAGGGATGACACATTTTGTACACAAAGCAAGTAAATCATCTGACACATTGTATAGTGCCAGGTGCAGTTAAGAAAGTGTAATACGAGTTGGCATCTAGAGGCTAAAAAACCCGACACACTTGCTGCAATGTTTCATTACCAATTTTATTTCCTACCATACACCAAATGTACAGCACAGAACACAATTTTGTTGTTTTGATGTAAGAAATATTAATTGTATGAAGAAACAGTATACAAACTACTCCAAATTAAAAAATGCATACATCATTGCTCTTTACAAAAGGTCTAATTTACAGTATAGCTCATCAATGCATTTAAACACAAAAAAAGAAAAACAAAAAGAAAAAAAAATCAGTGCACATTACAAAACACATCAAGTACAAGGGAGGCAAATAAATACAAACATACTTCACAGAACATCCTGAGCAAACAACCAAACACAGATAAATTAACCTGAAGCCATAGTAAATCATAATAATAAATACATAGGTCAGTAAGAGATTTGTTTTTACTTAAATAAAATATATAACAAATTTGTTAAAATATTTAGTAAATTAAATTTTAGTCTTTGTAATGAGTGAACTCATTTTGTATGCATTTGACAAGTATAACAAATGTTCGCTTTTTGTTTTTTTAGCAAGAACAATAACTTTAATAGCAAATTTTTGTTTGGTGTCCTCCTATTTATATTAGACAGCACGTATGGTAGCTTTTGAAAAATCGATTTAAAAATAAACACAGCTCCTAAGAACATACATTTCCCCCTGTCTAAACTAAGATCGGAGAGTTGAATCAACCCTCAAACAAAAAGCAAGCCCCACCTAATGCAGAACAGTGACCACAGTGCATGAGAGTTGAATCACTTTTGAATAGTACTTTTGTGCAGGAACAGTAATAATATAATTGTATATGTCAAGCCTGTGAATGCCATCATATTCAATCTAAATATAAATGAGGCTAATAAAAATAAACACTTTCATTATAGCACGGAAAAATTAAACACACGCTAGATCCATGTATACATTTACACTGAGGCACATATGCACATGAGGTGTGTGTGCATACAAAAAAGGCAGTTTAGCTGGTTGTTTATACCTTTTTCTTAAAAAAAATAAATATAAAAAAAACTTTTGAAACAATGCTTAATTACTTACAATCCCTGAAATAGACATTGCCTCTGTTATAGCAACCGCTGCTTTCTGACGGATTCAGAATTCCACACCCAGGCTAACCAGATACCGAGGTGCATGCCGGCACCTCCATGCAAGTGCTCGTCTGTCCCCAACTCCGTCTGTCTGTACGCTCTGTAGCACTTGGTACCCTACTGAAAGACTGGTAACAAATTCAGTATCAGCCTAGTCTTAATGAATAAGGATGGGAGAAACCAGTCACGGTGTTGTTCGTTCAAAGAGAAAAGCAACCACCGTTGCACTGGCGTGGTATTATTCCTCTCCAGACCGCTGCCTTCTCAGCTGCTGTTAAGTTCAAACCAGTATTAAATGCCATTTCAGGGGAGATGTGTTCTATTCATTATGTACAAAGCCTTCAGCTTGGGATGTGTTTGCGTTTTCAAATCCAAATCCATAGCAATACTGGTCACTTGGTTAAAACCTCAGCATCTTGTACTAAAAAAGTACCAGTCCTATCAAATTACCCTTCTTGTTTAGAGATAATTGCCATTTCCCTCCATGAGCTAACTCTGAAAAAAACTGCAGTGGTAAAATAAATCTGAAGTTCTCTTGAAACATTTTAAATAATCATTCGCATAGGTTAAATCACACAGCCAAGTCAAGTGCTTTGCTGATTGCTATATTTCATTATTGCTAACGTATTCTTTAACACACTGTTTTCCAGCATACTGTGCTTTTAAGAGCCCAAGTTCCCCACTAGTGGGCACCATTTATCTTCTCATTCCATGCATCTTCACATCTCATGTTACCGCAAACCCATTTCTGATACAAAGCCATTATAAAAAAGCAGGATGTGAGGAAAATAAAACTAGAACCACGGTTCAGTCATTTGTTACTTTCATAGGTTTTTTTTTTTCTTCCTGTACAAACCCAGCAAGTTATTTAATTTACAGTATAACTTTTCAGTCTATTTAAAATCCCATTGGAAAATAAATTAATAAACACATTTGTAAAAATATGGCAGGCCGCAAAAATGCTGTTAAAAGATAAAAAAAACAACTCTTTGATTAGAAATAAATAAAAAATATAAAAAATAGTTGCACACACTTTTTACATTCACTTTACAAAAACTGAGTGCAAAAGAAGAAAAAAAAAGAAATTGTACTGAAATAAATACAATATACTAACAGAGTGCATTGCTGTTAATACAAATAGTCTGTTGTGGTTTTATTCTTTTTTTTATGTCAGCTGGGAAAAAAATTAGTGCAATGTTGCAATTGTAAATGCAGCATGGCAACCTACAACCCTTAGCAGTACATGAACTCCTAACAGATCCATCTGGAGTTTACTGCTGTTAAGTAATTTCTGTTGCCCAGCAGCTTTCACATCCTACACATGGATGCCCTTCACTGCCTGTTTGATACTTTCCAGCAGAGCTTTGCATTCGGGGGAATAGTCCCGTTCCAGATTGCTGTACATGTCTGTGAGTGTATTTACATATGCTTCGAAATTCTGCTCACTGATTGGCCCCTAAATGAAGACAAAACAGATTATAATTGTAGGAGAGAAAATTAAGGCCAAAAATCCCCCAAACACCCAACCCCAAAGCATGGAAAAGCAGCGATATGGCAACTAGGGAGAAGTCATAAACAGGGCAGCCATCCAAATTAATGGAGGGGTTGTAGAAATGAAGGGAGTTGCATGTGCCGGGGGAACCACACACTCTCCAAGCAAGAAAAGGAGTTGGAGATATTATTGTCAGTGTAACTCGCTTTTTTAGTGTGGCCTGTTTGGCTCTGGGATTGTGGCTGACATCCCCGTAACTGTTCTCACCTGATCTCCCAGCGACACTCTTGAGATTGGGAAAGGGGACTGTAACTCTGGAGACCCAGGTACCTTTGTGGATTTGGCCTGCGTTTGCGAGTAAGACATCAAGAACGTGGAGTTTTTGAGAAGGTAGGGCTTTGTTGGCTCCACAAAAATCACCTGTATAAAACAGGTTAAAGTTTTGATCTAGGAGCAGGGTAAATAAGGATTCTCGGTGTGAAGTTTCCACTCTTTGTGCAGGGTGGACATTGAGATACGGAGGGATGAGGGAAAAGCCTGTCCTGCACAGTGCAGTACAGGGCACAAATACGAGGGCTGCCTCAGCCCTGGAAGCAGCTGCGCCTGCTGTCACACAGATTTCATGATCCAGCATCTCTGCGAAGTACATTAGGCTAAAAGAGCTCTCTGCTAATGCAGCTCCAGTGCTCCTGCTGGTCCCTGAGCTTGCTCATCTGCTTCAAGTGCTGGCAAAACAGTCTCAAAGAAGGTGCGAAGCTGCTGGCTGTGGTCTTACCATCTGTGGAAGCTGAATGTCAGCGAGGCTGGAGATGAGGGCTTGGCTTAAGCCAGCTAACTCCTTCAACAGGCTCTCGTTGTTCTGCTCTATGAGTTTGTTCTCTTCTTCTATTGTTTTCAGATTGCTCTCCATAGATGTGATCTAAAAGACACGGGCAGGCACAAACACACAGACAGACCTTTGGCAGCATTGTAACTGCAGTTTGAACCAAAAATGACAGTCACGTGATTACAAGAGGGGCCACGATGGATCTGAAACTCAGGTATGTTTTTTTTAGGATAGACATAACTTCTCCACAGAATATTCAGAGCAAGGAAGAGGTTGTATTTGCTCGGAACCGATAGACTTTGCTACTGGTTCACAGAGAAACCTTGTGGCAGCGAGGCATTGGAGGGTGCCCCATGGTGGGAGGAGGGAACTGAGACCAGGGGGGAAGGTCAGTGTGGAGCTGGGTTGGGGAGTGTGGCCGCAGGGCTGGCAGAGGGAAGGAGAAAGGAGGCTGATGTTTACATTGCTCTCCTGCTCTTACAGCATCCCTGCTGATCGACCACAATAGCAAGGGCATGGGTATTAGCTGTTGTGCTACTTTCCTGCCCCTCCTGGGTGGAGGGTAGAGCTCTGGGCTGGCTGGGATTAGCGACAGGGTTCACGCTGGAAACAATAAGAGAAAAATAGAGTGGAAAGAAAACTGAGAGGCTGAGTGCACAACAATCATCGGAAAGATGATCTCAAACCAACAGAATGGAAATGAGGGTTTTGGAAAGAGGAGGAAAAAGCATCCGAGGTACCAAAATGGTATCTTTTTAGCATGAGAGCACTAGGAATATACTTGTCTCTGAAGGCTTATATGTCAAAAGCAGTGCTGAAAAAACGAAGTCAGCAACGGCAGGGCCTGGTTCCCTGCTGCCCATGATGGGCAGCAGGGCAGCAGGGAAGGGCAGAACCAAGGGCTGCCACCCTTGTGCCTGGCCATGGCTCTGCAAGGCATGAAGCAATGAAGTCACGTCCATGGATGTTATGCACACCCTCTCCTTGTTAGGATGCACATCTCTGCACTACTTAAATGTCTCTTGCTGTGACCACTTTACTTCGCTTCCTCACACAACCTCACACATCAAAACTGTCACCAGGGGGAGGAATCCCTTTTTGCCTGCCTGCGATTCATTGCAACCTCTCCTCTGGAGGGTGCTCACTGCAGCCTAACACCTGGCCAGGCTAGATTAAAAGGAGATAGAGCAAACCATGTAAGGGACCTGTTGCTTCAGCTGTAGTTCAGTTCAGGCTTTGCTGCTCAGACTGCCTTCACCAGGGAGCAAGTCCACAGAAAAGAAATCTGACTGCATAAACCGGGCAATCTCTGTGCAAACAGCACAGTGATCACCAGAAAGAAGTGAAATAGGAGTCCTGAGACACGAACACCTGCCCCCCGCCCTCACTGTGGTGCAATTTGGGATGGATATCCCCACAACCTATGCAGTGTGAAGCCAGATCATTTAGATCCAGCACAGGTGGCATAAACCTCACCCTCATTTAGACCATACATGTTGTGATTATTACAAAAACAGCGTGAATCAACACTATACATTCCAGTGTGGTACAAATACAGAGGCGTATGGTTACACTCAGTTTGGTTTAGACCACTTTAGACTCTATATTCAGTTCCCAGATCTCATTTAGGAACTTTTTTCTTAAACTCTTATTCTAAAATATTGAGCAAGCTTCTGCTTCTGCTTCCTAGTCTGACCAGGTGAACTCTCAGGTGCATACAGGAGTCTCTGTAGGGATGAACGTATTCAGGTCACTCCATAGAACCACTATCAGCATCTTAAAGCCAATTTAATCTCTCCAGTGTACAAAAGAATGAAAGAGAATGACTCTTTTCCATAGCTCCCTCAACTGGTCTGCTACACAAATTAACAAAAGACATTCATTCTTTACCAGGTGTTGCCTGGAGGCAAAATTCAAACTATTTGAATAACTGACAGTGGGTGAACTGATCTAGGGAGATTTTCTTAGGTACACATATGAACAAAGTCAACTCTTATTAAGAGTTACAGTGTGCTGATAAGAGGTAATATCCTCCCTAAACACCGCAGTCATGGGATCTGCATGGTTTGGTCAACAGAGGTTTGGTCAACAAAGGAAAATGAATGTTTTGTTTGGTAAATATGGGTTTTCTGCTTGCCAAGATTAGCTCCAAACTGCCCTGAATTTGTCATACATCAGATCTTTAAGACAATACCCAGGAATCTGCTGCTTATTTACAGAAAACAAACAAACAAAAATTTGACAAAAAAGTACGTAGGATTTTGGTACTTTCAAGTGCCACAGAGTGATGGGAAAACAAGTGCACAGGAGACTAACTGTGTTTAAATGTAGCATTTACATAGCACTTAATTTATTTATTGTGCTTAAACATAGCATAAGAAAAGGTAAAACTTTCCTGTCAACGTCATACCTGGGTTTGAAGTTTCATCATGTCAGCTTCAATTTTAAGATTGGATTCATTCAGTTCTTTTATTTCCTCATCCAAGTGTCTGATTTCTTCATCACTCTCAATACCTGCAAACAGTTGAAAATACCAATATCAGATTTAAAGTGTCCACATGTAAATGGACGTATGAGTAACAAGCTGCGTTACCTATTACTGAACAAGAGGAAAATAGCAAGCTTTTGATCAAACGATTGATCCTTAAATTGCCTCTTACTTTTCTTTTACTGTCAAAATTGTTTTCTAGCTGTAAAACATCTATATGAGCTGAAACATAGAAGGGTCTTTCTGAGTCTTTGTGTTTCATAATTCTTTTTTCCAGTGCAACATGCAACTACAAGCTGGAGCATACAGAAAGGAAAAATTGCCCAGAAAGAGGTAAGTTTATCATAAAAGATGAGAGGGTATTTACAATGGGGTTTTTTTCATTTTAAAAGAAACGTGACAGCAACCCCTTGTTTTGCACGGAACACCCCAGGGTAACATCTCCACTAGTATAACTGCTGACTTTAGTAAACTCATCTGTACCTGCTTCTGATCTTGCAAGAAGTTCTGTGGAGGCAAATATCTGTGCAGAATAACTTCAAGAAGCACAGCCTTAGTTACATGTGATAAGTAGGGAAATTTAAATAACAGCAAAAGGGAAATTGTCAGGAAGCTAACAAGCATTACAGGAGAAAAAAAGAAGGAAAACTTTTACATCCCCACAAGTTAGATAGCAAAGAACAATCTTTCTTTAATGAAAGCCTTGTCCCGAGAAGCATTGAGCAGCTACAGCTGCTGGCAATACATGTCCCCTCTTTCTACTTAGTATCACTCTGAGACAAACTCTGCCCAGTGCACTGTCTGCAAACAGTGCCACTGTTGTTACTGCTTAAAACCTAGAGCCCTGAGCAGAGTCTACTGGGGAGCCAGCTTGGGAAATCTATAAGCAGCAGTCCCTGCCCCAGTGAAAACATGGACACATGGAACCAAACTCATTTGCCCAATGTAACAGAACTGTTTTGCTCAGCAGTTGAAGGCATAAAGACTAAGTACCCTGAATCCTGGGTCAATGCCCAACTTTCTAAAGCACACTGTATAAGAAAGGATGCTCCTACATATTTCCCCCTATAACTATTTGGTAATTGTTCCTTTACACTTGGGTTAGCAAAAATGTCCAAGTACTGCACAGATACTAAACCATGTAGTATCCAAGTTAGGGAGAGGAGTCAATTTCTGCACACAATATTTATCCCTTCTTACTTTAGTCATCAGATAGCTAAGTCCTCCTGATCTGTAACTAATAATTTATTAGTAACAACAATATTGAAAACATCCCCAAATAAAAAAATAATGCTCTGAGACAAGATGAGAGCATAGCCTCAATGTTGAGTTATCATGATGTAAATGAGAATAATTTTATAATCTCTCATGCAAAGATTTTTGTTATTCAAGATTTGTCATTGCTAGAGACAACTGAAAGGAGTGAGAATTAATGCCAGAATGGCATAAAGGAGCATAAGTATAAATGGGAGTCAGGGCCCTTCTAGCTAAATAGATGTCATCATCTTTTACATATTTCCTTACCACCACTTGCTTTAAGCTTGATAGTCATTAATTCTTCCGAAATTTTGCCCTTTTTTATGGCTTGTGCATTCAGAGGACAACCAGACAGGCTGAAACGGATAGGAAAAAAAACATTAGCACCCACTTGAAAATGGCAACAATCCTTTCAGGCAATATTATCATGCACTTGGACAGACCTCTGTACCTAAGGTCACATCAGTATCTCCATTATAGCACAGCTTCGGGGAATGACATAACTCATAAAGAGCCATTTAACTGTATATTCCAGCTTGAAAATTGGCACAGAAATCTCAACCTATAAGTAAACAACTCTTAAGCATATATCAGAATAATCAAAATAGCAGTGGCAGCTACTGCTAAGTTATGTGAAGATGCATTTACAGAATTCTTGAAGTTCCAGCACTTATAAATAAAAGGTCTCTTGTTTTTATTGAGGGCTTGTGCTCCAGAGGAGATGGGCACTATGGTCCTTTAAAATGGCAAGTTTGCTATCCTAAAAAACAATTAGTTAATGGGATGATTTCCACGGTGCACAACTATTGTATCATTTTGTTGATACATAATAATGATCAATACAATAACAACTCTGGATATACCTTATAGACTCTAACAGCTTTTTTGAATGGTTCTATTATATAGTCAGTTTGCTTTTTAACCACTGTTCACATTAAATTACGTTTTGCTATTTCAAAGCTTACAAATTCATCAGCTGGTAATTATCTGAGGCAATTTTTATAGCCCACTAAAGGGCTAAGATGAATTGCACTGTCTTAATACTATCTTTATAAATAACAAAGGAGAAATACCCATATGCTGAAGAACTGGCAGAAGGATTTGTATTCAGATGTAGCCAAGTAAAGGGTGAAGGAAAATTTGGTTCCACAGGAAAATGATTGATTTTTGTGTGTGTGCAGAAATTAAAAACAAAAATTTTAACAGACATGGTGTTAGCTTTTGCAGGTTAAAGTTAGCTTCACACTGGCTTAGGTAAAAGCTATGCAGGGAAAGATGCTAGTTTTCCAGTTCTAAAATGCTGCTTAGTACCTCTGCCCAGAGCAGATAACTAACTGGAAGCATGTCTCAAAGCCATGGATTACTTGTTAGGTTTCAAATGTCCTAGGAAAGGTTATCATGTCTCAAAGCTATATTTACTACCTCATTTTAACTAACATGATCTTGAGTGTGATCTAGCCTTATGTAGAACAGAAATCATCTGTAGTATGAGTTGCAACCAGCTAACATACTATTTATGTTATTTGCTTAATTAGCCCCAGTTTACAGGAGCGTCCTAATGTAAAGACTTTAACGTGGGATGTAGATCATAAAGTCAGGATAACACTGACTGAGTTTGTTCAAATCACCTTGGACATTCTTGTATTGGAGAAGTTGGTTCAGAAAGAAAGCAAAGAAGGTACAGAATATAGACTTAATTCCTATTACAGACAGAAGACCAAACTTTGCCAGGTATTAATTCAGATTCCATAACCAGATTCTTTGAGTAATATTGATTGAACGTGGTCAAATTATACTAATGTTTTCACAGTGATATATAAAACTGTAGTGTTTGTTGTTACTGCTTATATGTGTGATTCCTGCTTTCTAAGGATAGTTTTCTCTGTAAGATTGTTAGAATTTCAAACGTGTAATCTATATGAGTTCTACATGTTTACTTTTTTGTGTGGTTCTAGCTATTTAAATACAGTTTATGAAAACAGCTTTTCCACTGGTAGAAAGATTAAATCAATGCAGCCATTGCTCTTGCTAAATCTTTTCTGGTGACATTTCAATGACATTTGCATTTTCTGTAAAAGATATACAGATACAACTCCATATTTGCCTAGGAAAGAACTCTATTAAATTTTAAACCATATAGAAACTGTGCTAATCTGAGGAAAAGACCTTGGAAACTCATACTACAATGGGAACACAGAAAAAGAGTAAAAAGTTGATCCCAACTCTCTGAAAGTTATTCTGATCCATATTATTTCAGCTGCAATGTAAACTATGTTGTTACTTAAAAGACTTCTGCACAGTTTATTCAGACTGTAACCTCACATGTTGCCAATTCAACAGTGGAATGTTAAGGAAAAATAAAAAGAGAAAACACAAAGTTATACCTTCTGTGGGTGACAAAAACATTATTAACATGACCCAGCCCGTTGCAGCCTGGCAAAGGACAGTGTGGCAGCTCTTGTTTGTTCAGTTTCCAGGATAGTGAAGACCCATTGACGGGACTCTCCTTCTGTCTCTTGGCAGCCAAAGGACAACCAGAAGCAGTGCGATGAGAAGTGTATTTACCTGATATGTGACCTTGGCCATCACAGCCTATCACTGGACATCTACAGAAACACAGCAAAAGAACCCCCGTTTTCACTGGAGAGAGCAGGTGAAGACAGTCTCAAGAAAGTCTGAGAAAATAATTCCAGCTGCCTGTGCCACTTTGCATTAATAGATTAAGACTCGGTCCCCGGAGGCACACTGTACCTGAGCATCCAATTCATGTCAAGCTGAGTTATGGGGGTTCAGCTGATCTTAAGATTAGGCAATTTAAACTACAGTCATACTGCCTAAGAAACTAAAACATTCATTTAGATAGCATTTTACCAGAAAAGAAAATTGAAATTCTATCACAGGCAATAAATCACACTTCTACAAGTGCATGGAAAGTCGACATTCTGTCCCCTCTGTCTAGGTTTCTGGCATGAAGCAGAGGGTGGGTTCCTGTACCTGGAAAACTTGTATCATTTCATGCAAATACTTGCAAAGAAAGGTTTGGGATTTTTTTGCACTGTTCTGTCAAGGTTATGCAGCCTCTCATAGATCATTAGCAAGTATTAAGAACAACATTGTGTGCAACTAAATCTTCATACCTATATTCTGGCAGTTATAATTTACTGATTTTAATGGAACATGCAGTGAAGTCAGGAATGTAGTGAATCTCTACTGAGTTTCCATTTTTCACTTTAAGTGAAATTTTAATTTATTTATAGAAGAAAGACATGAGATATATTTAATATCTCTGGGACGTATTTTTAAGGTGTCACTCTGATTTAATTAGCTGACATGTTAAGATTTCACTACAGGCAGAAATAATTTGTTTTCCTTCATTTTGCCAAATTTTCCAACCAAGTGGCACTTTCACAGCACTGTTTAAAATAATTGGACCAATGCAAGCAGATGTAGCAATCTTTCCTCACTCTTTAAGCTCCAAGGTGATGGACTCCACCAGCTTCATTACAAGCAGAAACACTTGGTTTGGCTCCAGCTCTAGGCCATATTCTCATGTGGCTCAGATTAACTGGGGCGTCTCCTATGATGCCTCAAGTCCTGAGCTCTTACAGGCTTTTTTCCCCCCTCACTGGTGGTAGACCTCTGCTTTTGTACTCACTTAAGTTCAGGGTCTTCTTTTTCTTCCTTGGTAGGAGTCACTTTGATACCTCCTTTCCTGGCACGAGGACAACCAGATAAGCTGAAAGAAGCACACAGAATAAAAGCCACCTCTTTCTGCTGCTGCTTGCCGAGAACCCCGAGCACTGCAATCCTGTGCAATGGGACAGTTTTTACCTTCTGTGGGATGCATAGTTCCCTGTCACATGGCCAGAGCCGTCACAGCCAGGTGTTGGGCACCTATGGAATAATACAGGGAGCTTACAAAATACAGCTTCAAAGGTACACAGTAAATAATGTGTACATTCTACATTTTGTCTGGGGTGGAAGAAAGAACAGTGGAGCTTTTTTTGAATAATTAAAACTAGTTCTTGCTGATTTTTTTTTTAATGAGCAGATTCCTTTCCTATAATTTTTTTTCTTTTATAACAGAGTTTTAGTAACGAATGTGAAATATATTGCATATGATGTGTAGATTTAATTAGTTTATAACACTGTTTACATCAAACATTTTTCCTTGTACAGGATGAACATTAAAAAAAAAAAAGCAGCTTGATATAGATCTATTTGTAAATTTACTGTTATGTGTTTGTTATTCTTCTGATGTTTTCAGGTACAGATATAAATAAACATTTTGCCAGTATTTACAGAAGGGGCAAACGGAAGCAGAGAAGTAGTTTTACTTTTGGGCATCAGTAGATGACAGCCAGAATTTGAATTTAATAATTTGTATATTCTAGCACTGTAAGCATACAACAGGACCATATCTTTCCAGCACTAGATTCAACTGGGTATTCAGCTTGGCAATTGGATTATGCTTATATCTCATAGTTAAGGGGTTTCTGTGTGTGTGCAACAAACAAGCCTTTTCAAGTATGAATGTTTAATACTAAAACATCCATACAATGAAAAGAAACAAACCTGCCTGTTACTGTGTTTTTGCCAGTGGTCTGGGAGGGTGGGCTTCTTGCTTGCTGGTCATACATGAAGAAAGTGCTCCAAAAGCCTACTGGAGCCAGTAGATCTTTCCACTGACTTCTGTGGGGTTTGGACCAGGACCTTACTGGTAGCACTTACCATCTCAGAAGTTCAGATATATATATTTTTTTTTTTCATTTAAGGCTATTTTATTTCTTGTGTGGGTTTGTTTTGTTGTTAAGAGAAGAGAACGCACCTCAGCACGCAAAGCAGCACAAAAGAAATATTTACCTTTAGAAGTTATGCCAGCCATTTCTGTGTTTCTGTATTATACAGCACAAAGTTCTTATGCTAAGCATCCCTAAGGGCCTTTTGAATGCTGTGATTTTTACAGAGAATCAGAATTACAGAAAGTGTTGTGCCAAGTAATCTTGTCATGAACCATTAAGGAAACTTGCGTTGTTCAGTACTCTTAAGGGTCTCAGCTGTTACTGAATCTTTCCTGAGGTGAGGAGATGGGTGATTTAATCTAGTCATTGGTAGGCTGACATGGAAAATACCTACAAATATAATTGTAATATCACATCTGAGTGTGCAGGTGTATCTCTTCACAGAATATTTAAAACTATTTTTCTGTGAACAATTAATTTGTCAAAAATGTGATTTCTTTTGGACATGATCAAATTTATTCACTTATTCAAGTAGAATTCAGCAAATAATTTCAACTGAAGAAAGGGGAGACTTTTTTTTTTAAAGATAATGTCAAAACATTTCATGATGACATTTTCTGAACAAAATATTTTGGCAGAACGACATGCCTCACACTGACAGCGAAGGTAGAGGTGTGGGTTGCAGAGTGCCAGATATGTTCAATTGTGTAGAGCTAAATGTTGACCTGAGTGTGGGACAAGGACTGGGCACAATGTCATGTGGAGCGGGCAGCAAGGGCAGATGTCTGGAGAGTGTGAATGCTCACAAGTAAATCCAGAACACCTGCCAAATACTATGGGTATTAATTTTGGCTACTTGTTTTATCAGATGATCACAGATGGAAGAGCTGTCCGCATAGACTGGAGGTGGATTTTAATTCAGTAAGAGCTCTTTGTGGGAGACATTCAGATCATGAGTTGAGAGTTATGGACTTAAAAAAGACACTGAACTAAATTTAAATCTCCCCATCTGCATTTACCACCTCTGGCAGCAGTTAGATTTCACAATCAGATTAGAGTCCAAGGTATTCTTGAGGTCATTAAATATGTGAGGCTGAGATATTATCAATACTGATGAAATTATAAGATGATATTTCAGGTGGACTACTGACAAATTAGTAAGAAGCTTCACTAACCAGATTCCTAAGCTTGACCACTAGGTTGGATTTTCCAAATATTGGTTATATCTTTGTATGGATTGTGAAATTCCACAATACAAGATACACCAACAATGTATTGCCTTACAGTCAGTAATACTGTGGATCTTCATCAGCTTTTAACTGGCTGATGAGTTTGGACTGGTGCCCCAGCTTAGGGAGTCATCCTCTGGTTTGGATTCCTGTGCAGAGCCAAGAAAATCAGATTTACATTGGAGGGCCAGAGGCCTCAGGAGCTCAAGCTGAAAGATATCAACTCTCAAGTGGGTGTAGGTTACAGATTCTTTTACAATTCATCGTTTGTTTTCAAAGAACAAATCTCTCACTGATTTCACACAGAAATTCTTATAACTGTGCATTGAGTACCTGCTATTTTGTTCCCTTCTCCAACAGGGTTGCTTTATCTTTAGGTAAATGAACTACAACTGCACGTAAAATTGATACATTGAGCTGCAGATCTAGGAGTATTTCTGATACTCTTACTCCCTGGAAAGCTCATGGAGACGGTTGGATATGAACTTTAGTTAAGGCAAACCCACAGAGGTCAGCTGAGAAAACTATTGACTGAAATATGTCATACTGTCTAGGGAATATGGATAAGTATCAATGTGTTGTGTGAAACCTATCTAGAAGAACTGCTAGACTTTCTCCTAAAATTGACATAAAACCACTGAAACAACTTGTCTAAGGATAGGACTGGCTACCTATTCCTTAAAGCTTCTGAACTTTCTAAAGTACACTTTTAAAATTCTTTAAGGCTTGATAAGCAGCTCTTTGGTGAAATAAGATAATCAGTCATAATTCTCCCTTATAGCTTTAAAATCTATGAGTCATCATCAACTTTAGTATGTTTTAATTTGACCACCTTAGATTGCTCTGCGCAAGCAAGAACGCTCAGATAAAAATTTCTTGAATCTGACTCAAAGGCTCACTTTCTGAACATATCTTCCTTATTTCCAAACTGTAGATCACATGGAAGCCTTGTATCTTTGCTGGCTTAGAGTTTCATAATTAAAGCCAAAATCATATCTTGATTCTGGCAAATTAAACGTGAATAACAGTTGGAAAAAATACACAGCTTTTTCATATTCATGCCTAACTACATGAGGGTACTTTCGTGGCCTGATTCTATGAGCATTAATGCCCCCTGCTCACACAGCAATAGTAAAATTAACTATTGATATCACTGTACTATAGCAGTGCAGGCATGATTGCAGTTTTGGCATATGACTTCATTTAGCCAATACTTATCAAAAGCAGAGGGTTTTTTTTTTAAATTTCACCTGAACAATGTCTGCAGGAAGCTAAAATAAGGTGGTACATTTGTGGAAAATAATTTTATTTAGCCCATTTTCCTTTTACAAATTGTCTGTGAACAGATTTTGATTTTTGCTCTTTTTCTAGTTAATTGAAATTAAATGCTAAGTGCGTTATGCAACATATTTCTGTCTGTGAAATGTTCATGAACTTTGACTTTGTCTTTCACAACTCACTTATTATACATGGCGTACAGTGTGCGGTTTGTCATTTAAGTCATATGCTGTTGCTCTTCTTTCCTTATGGCATGACCAAAACTCTAGAAGCTTTAGTGGAAAAATAACCATATTGGTATGCAAATTTCCTTATTCACACATGAATATGGGGGGGGGTGTGCTGCATGAGGAGCAACTATTCAAAATATTTGTATGAGTGTCTATGTATGGCAGAAAGCCAACGAAAGCAGGGACAAATATATATGACTCAGCAAATGATTTCAAATTTGTCAGCATTTTTGGAAGTCAGTTCCTTGCTTCTTGTGCTGCTCTTTTTAAAACAAACTAAACCTAAATTTTATACCTTTGAGACTCTGAGATGGAAAAATTGAAGCCTTGTGCCAGTGTGTCAGTTTACCTGCTGGCTTTGGAATCTTCTTTGAACAGTTGCCCATATAAATAGCCTTTCTTTGCCATTTTGCTGCATCTCCAGCAGGTTCAACTCCATAGCTACCACCAGTTCAGCATTCTGTTTATAAGTCAAGTTGTTGGACTAGAAGATGAGACCACTAACATTTGATCTGAAGAAGCTAATTTGTGACTAAAGACTGAGTCAAGCTTAAATGTAGTCACTCCTATTAATACCATTAGAACAGCATAATAGTGCCATGATCAGACTTTATTTTCTTCTATCTGGACTGGGGATGAACCTAAAGGACAGAAAGGACAGTCACAGGATTCTCCCCTTTTTACACGCATTCATGAGTTTTTCCAAGCCATCTATTATGGGATCCAATTTACAAGTTGCAGAGGGAAAGCTATGAAAGAACTCTAATTATCCTTTCCTCTTCCCCACATCCTTATCGAAAAAGCCAATTCAATAACTAGATGACTGGTTGCCAGTGCCTCTCTTGACTACAGATTTTTGAAATATTCATATGTCCCTATACATCTGTCTATATAGCAGAGCCTGCACAGTCCTTTTGTAAGTGACATTTCGTGGTGAGAATTATGCCAGCACAAAATCATATGACTTGATGTCTGCTTCAGTGACATTAAACTCATAGTATATGGTAGTGAATGATAAAAAATGATTTGCAGGAGTTCTGTTCTCATTTTTAGGTTTATTCTAACTAGATTTATTTCTAACTAAATAATTCTAATTTATTCTGACTGGATCAGATTGAGTTATTTGCCAGATCTGTCCTACATGTTAGATATTTTCTGATTCAGAAATACTGTGAGAGCAGCATCTCTCCTAGTGTTTACATTTTTTTCCCCCAGGTCCTGATTAATTCATGAAAATGAAGGGGTACAAAAATGAAGAAAGACAAATGGCGAAAATTAAACTATTTCACTCAAAAGCTTTCAAACCAATTCACTTCAAATTTTGGACAAAGGTTTGATGTAATTCAGAGCAATTCAAATGAACAACTGCATTAATGTAGGGAACATGTTGATCGAAGATAAATAACAATAACATTGGTACTATTATCAATACTCACTTAAGCTCCTGAGAGTTAGCAGCCATAAGGGATTTTAATGTCTTGTCAGCTAATGGGCACCCAGAAACACTGAAAAAAGAATAATGTGAAATGTTTTATTAAAACAGAACATTTTTTTTTCTTAAAAGAGCAACCTCCAGACAATCTATGACTTAGAATGGGAATAAAGAGATCCTCAAATATTTGCTCTTGGCAAAGGAGGAGCAGCCAATATCAGGCTGTACTTCTTAAATTACTGGAAAGATATACAGTCAGGGCCAAAGGTTGCTAAGCCCCTGTAAATCTTTGCATGGGGAGGCAGTGGTACACAGAGTCTTTCCTTTATGTTGCCTACATGAAGGGCAGGTAGAGCGTCTGGTCCACGTGGCTAGCAAAAAGGCAGAAACTGCTTCCGTCCTGCTCCCAAAAGGAAAGGTAGGAAATTATTATTTCAACCCCTAAGTTGACAGTAGGCTATTCTAAGAAAAATATTCAGCATCCTCAGATTATGTTAGCAGTTCTATAAATTTCAAAGCCATTCATAGAGATATCTGCAGGAACCTCGTTAAAATCCATTGCACCAGCATCTGTACAGAGATTGCTTGTACACTTAGGGAAATGAAAACTTTACTAAACAACTTATCTGCAGGTCTCAGCTAAGACATGCAACTACAGTAATAAGCATATGCTGCTTAACTCCATCAATCTATTGAACCCAGACCTTCACAAAAGGTAACAAAATCAGGAAAACCAGCTACATTTCTGTACAGGTTATTTTCTGCAAATTACTTTATCCATGGTTAATATAAAAATATTCAAAGATGACAATAGCTAAACCTAGCTCTATTTCCTGCTTTAGGCTTCCTGTTTTTTCTTACCTGCGGTGTGAGGCATAGTTTCCTGTTACATGACCGCTACCATCACATCCTGGAGTTGGACAGCTATGCAAAGAAGATGCAATGAGAAATTAGAGTATGTATAATACACCACGTAGATCACCCTCCCCTGCAGTGAATTACGTAATGATCCTTAGGGCAATCACATTCATCATTATACATCTCAACACTGTCATTACACTAGAGAAAACTAGCAAAACTTGCATGGCACTTCTAGTTTTCAATTATTACTTGAAGCATAGATGGAAAAAAGTTTTTCTGTTTCCACCATGCAAAGGAGTCAAAACCTTATTTTTTTAATCTATATAATGTGAAACCACCATGCTTTGTGTAGATGTTTTGGTTACGACTTGGGTTCTTAAACGGACAGTTTCATTACTGGTATCAAATTTTGACAGGAATTCACAAATGTTAGGGATGAAGTTTCTGATCTGACGTCCTGTATAACACAGGCCAGAGAACAGCAATATTCAAAATAATTCCCTCGACTTCTGACTAAAGTGAGCCACCTTTTTTAGAAACACATCCAATCTTTATTTGCTGACATAAGTGAAAAATTAGGTGTTACAGTTGCTTGCAGAACAGAAAGCACGACAAGCTCACATAGCTGAAGTTCAGAATGAGCACAAAAGTTTCCTAAGATGATTCTCAGCTGAACTGAGAAGTGATACAAAGGTGGTGTACAGTTAGCACAACAAATATGTCCCTTTATGCCAAGAGGTGGAGGTGTGTTTGACCTGGAGAAGATGTTATAGCTTCTGTTTTTCCTCAGCCCTTCTTCAGTCATAGCACTGAACTCATTTATCAAATTGGGATACAGTCCTCTGCAAGAGGACAAAGATATCAAAAAACGCAATTTGTGTGTGGTGGGGGAGGGGCGGGGGGTGAATAAAGTATACCTTTCTACAGTATTTTACAACACTAACACCAAACCTGCAGAGTCACCCTATAAAGGGCTGTGTCTTCTTTCACTGGGCCCATGGATAAGTAGAGCAAGCAGAAACTGCATAAAAACTTTTAGCTGGTGCTCCATAGTAATGAGTAAGGGGTACCTGAGATCCTCACCTGGCTATTTTCTCTGAGCTAGCAGAGTGCTAGGAACTTTTTCAAATCTGTAAAGAAGCCTTAGGAAGACATCAGCCTCATTTTCACAGCCCAGTTCAACCTGAGCAATGCAGTTATGGGCAAGAGAATTAACATGGAAAAATAGAAAGCACATGCTAGGAGGTGGTATTTATAAATTAGTTCACTGCAACTGAGCTAACCATGGCAGAATTTTTTTTTCTGCAAGTGCTTATGTCATTTTAAAAACTTCCTCATGATGGAGCCACCTGTACTGAATTGTTCTGTACCAGTTCTGAGCTCAATGGGATCATAAAAATGCAGTCTGTTCCCTATACTACCTATAGATTCTTCTGATAAATTAAAACTATTTCTTATTTAATTTTCTGGACAGCTAAATTTTAGATACCTGTTTCTGCCCACTCTTTGAAAATAATACAGTAAAACCACTGTAAGCTGATCATTGCCCTTGTAAATACTCTGGGAATTGTTATTTAGGAGAGTAGAGAAGTATTTTACAGACATCTCAAAACAGGTCAATATCACAAAGGAATAAATATTACAAAAGAAAATCCATTAGTCTTCAGGAAATAAACTCTCAGTGATTTTTGTATGCATTTGTTTTAGAAGAGGCAAAACAAACCTGACCTGTAGCAATTTAGGTCATGAACTACAACTGCAGATATAATGTGGAGAGTAGACAACATGCAGACTGCACGGCATGAGGCGAAAGAATCGCTCTTCACAGCAGCTTGCCCCAGGGAAATGTAATTTCTAGAGACAGAGGCGGATCTAACTGATTCAGTGCCACTGAGTCTGGGAAGCAGGACACAAGGTGACGGGATGCGACTAATTTATTTACGGGTGAGCCTGCAGTGATATGTTATGGGCTATCATCACTAAGTGATACAGAATACACTTGTCTAGAGAGATCTAGTCTGGTTTGGGACAGAAAGAAAAGTGATATAAATGATTGCTAAGTCCTAGTAGACTATTATAGTGAAAACACTCTTGATATAATGGTGTTGATGTAAATCCAAAGGGGTTTTGTGAAGAGCCTAGATGAGATTTTTGAAAAGTGACTGGTGTTATGAGCTGGTTGGGAGAATTTTACTGAAAGGATTCTAAACTGGAACAAGCTGTTGTGTGCAGAAAGATTTAATGGAATTATCCTGTTTTCTTTGCAGTTTTAGATAGTAAAGTTTTGGAGCTTAAAAAAGAGCATGTGAGTCTCTGTACCTGGGAAAAGAGAGTATTAGCCTATTCTCCCAGAGTGTGAATTTGTGCATCCACTGGATTTTCAGCAGGCTAGAATAACTAACTCTGCTTTGAAGAAAGCAGATGAAGAACTTAAACACAGATTTTGTACAGGTTGGAAAACCATGGGGCAGCTCCTGTCTTGTGTTTTATGAACTTTGCATGTTTCCTCTTTCCCCGGCACTTCTCCATAAACTCTCAACAGTGGATCTATAATGATGATTGTCCAAATAAGGTTTATTTAATTATGTAAGCATCAGCACAGCCAATCTGTAGCACACTACAAAACTGTGTGTTTTGTAGAAGGAGCTGCTGCCCCCTTGTTACCTATCTATCTGAGGAATAAGGAGTGATACCCAGTATAGCATTAGTCATGAATCTGTCCGGACCTCCAAGCCTACCCTGGCTTGTCTCAGCTCCAAACCTCACTTCTACCCAGCTGCATTGATACAATAGGGAACTAACTACCTGCAGTGAACTGTCATGCAAGTCTCCCTGCTCAGCTCCTGCAAATCTACTCCAAACCACCACTCAGAACAACGTTGTAGTCAGTCTTTAGCATGGCAGAGGAAAACATGGCATTTTTTTGTGACTCACGTGATGAGTTCCTTTTTAAGATCTCTTGAATGGAGCTTGGGTTTTGGACTTGGTATGGAAACATCTCCTGGATACTTCTTCTCCTCCGTGTTTTCCAGGGAGGTCACTGGATCTTTCTGAAATATTAGATGAGAATTTGACAAAAAGAAGGTTTCTCTCTTCAAGACCTCCCACATATACAACAAATAACTTGCTTTGGCAAGAAGATAATCTCTTGGAAAACATTAAAAAAAAAAGTCTTAAGAAATGATGGAGAGAGATAAAGTAAGTTTAGTACATCATAATTTCAGGATCTCATAGGCAGACATTTAAAAATGTTGAACTGTATAATTGTGAAAGTATTTCTGAAGGGGGATGCTGTTTTAAGCTGTACATAGGGAAAATTTGGTTTAGATTTAAAAAATGGTGATAAAGACCAAAGAAAAATACACAGAGAAAGTGAAAGCAATTGTTGACTATATAGAGCCAAACAAGACTTCAGCAAGTATGTTCTTGTTTTTTCTGTGCAAGTACATTAGTGAGTTTTGTATACAGTTGAAGCGAGTACCATTGTACTGTGAATTACAAAATTACAATCATAAATATAAAAAAAACCTATTGTACATAAACATATGTAAATACAAAGTTTTTTTGAATTGAATGACTTGGTATCTTATTCAAAGAGCAGATTCTTGTTAAAATAAAAGTCATAAGAACAAAACCGCTTTGAAATTTTCTTAGTAGCAGGCTGCTAAGGGTAGTTCTTGATTTCTACTATTTGTAGATTAAAATCATCATTGCTACACTACTGTTTGATGGGTGGTATGGACCATGAGTATTCACTCCCTTGGGAAGGCATTTTAGAAATCTGGAGTCCTGAAAGGAAATTACATTTTTGTTTTCTGAAAATTCTTCTTTGATCACTTCAAAATAGATTGGTTTATGCTGTTTTGAGAATGAATGCCTTCAATTATTATTATTTTTATGAAGAATAAATATTTCCTTTCTGGAGGGATGCTCTGTGGATATTATATCATACAAGAATTCTCCAAAGCCCATACCATCAATTATCAAATCTGTATTAATCCCTTCTGGGACTTCATGTTGGTTTTGTGACTTCGTTCCAATACTCAGGTAGGTATTGCCCAGAGATTACTGTCTGTAGGAGCAGAAACTGCTACCTGTGGTTGAGGGGAGAAGCTCCCAGCTCCTGCTAAACTTACGGGGCTGGTGCCATAGATACTCTGAGCTTGTGCAGCTGACGAACGTCCCAGGACAGAGGGGCAGGGATGTCTGCAGAGCTGTTAACACAGAGCGGAGGGCTGAGGAGAATCTGGACTGAAAATGGAGATTCTGCCTAATGGGACTTGTAAGCTCTGCGGGGGTGTTTCTTCTGATAAAGCTTCCATATGGTCCTCAATTCTGGCAGCTCATCTTTATCTGTTTGGAGACTGGATCCTCAATATGACTTCCTTCTGCTTTCTGGTACTGGCTACCTACTGCCTACTGAAACTCACACTACACATACATATAGAAACCATGCCATATTATTGCTATATCAATTACTACTGATTTTTGCAACCACATTTGTGGGGTTAGTTTTTCTCAGAATAATCTCATCTCTACAAATATAGAAAGCAAAAATACATATATTCAGCTTTTCTAAACACTCTTTCATAGTAATTATCGAGTAATTATTTTAAATAAAAAAGCATATATTTCAGTCTTTTAGAATTTTATTTCTAAAGAAAACTTCAGATAAGGAGTAATAGAGAAAAATAAAACCAATGATAGGTATTGTTAAAATGTTAATGCAGAAATAATAAATAGTTGAAAGTCCTCCAAACACAGAAACAAAAATGTTAAAAACCAAAAGTGGAAAAATGAATGCCAGATTTGTTCAAGATTCAAGAAACCTCGAAGACCATTTTCCAACATTGAGTTAAATCCTGTTTGTAGTGGCATATGGGGATGTTTTTGCCACTGCAATCTGCAGAATGGGGATTCTAGTTCCTGACTGTCTCTGTCCATAAGTTCTCACCTGCTTTTCTTATATATGTGTAAATGCAAGCTCCTACAGGGATCATCAACAGTGTAAGTCACTGTAAAATCAAAAGCTCCCAAAGGAAGCAACAAAATGGTGGACCCTCTGTTGCCAGCTGCAAAGGGTCAGATGTCAAAATAACTTCAAAAACCACAGGTAAGGTGGTTTTCATTTAATGTTATGGAGGTTGAAGAAGACTGGCTATCAATTTTTTCTCTATCAGCTAACTCTGATAGGCTACATCTGTATCACTGAACTGAGGACCAATGCTGTGTTTCTAAAAATTTAGTGCATACCTTGGCTGGATCCTAACTGTATCAAGACCAGGCACACATCAACATCCTCCACTTCTTGTCAAAGGTCCAACTGAGAGGAGTCTGGAGTAGAGGGTGGTGGAAAGACCACTCTGGCACTCCAGTGGAATCCTGAGCTGTGTGATGTACCTCAGGATGCATTTGCAGCAAACAAGAGTAGCTGTAACTGTTTGTGCTGCAGGATTTATTAATATTTTCATACATATAGCTTATGGGTTTTATCTCAAATGAAAGGTATCTCTTGATCTTGCTGGTGATGGACCAGAAACTTGTGTGTGAGGGTTATTCATCATTCATCACTGTCTGATACCTGCTGCACAGAGAGGACTGATCGAGAATTATGTATATCAAGGCTCGACAAAATACTACATCATTGCAGTTCACAGCTTTATTTAATGATGTTTCACTGAATCATTTAACAAAAATAAGATTGCAAGATGAAGGTTGACATGAGTACATCTACAGCTACCAGCATAACTGATACCAGAAGGTTTAGAATTGCAGTATTTTCATTTTCTATCTTTGAAATAATTAATTTTTTTTCAAATCTTAATTGTGAATTTCCTGAATTGTCTTATTAAGATTTGTAATTTTTTTAAACCAGTAGCTATGTACAGACATACATACACAAACACCTACAATTTCATAGTAATTGCTCTTTTGAAAAAGAAAAAATCTAATAAGGACCAAAGTGGGAATACAGCTTGTTTCCTAGTTAGCATCCATTAGTATATTTCCCAGGAATGAGGGAGACATATAGATATTTAAACAGGTGATTTCTCCAGCATTGTCTTAGCACCATATGGAACACTTGGTATTATTCAAGCAGCATGAAACTTTCAGATGTGTAGAAGCTGCAAAAGTAAGACAGTGCAAAGGGAATGCAGGAAGAATACTGAAACTCTGCCTTACATCAGTACATGTGGCCCAAAAGGGTCTGCATCTGTCTGAAACAAGTAGGTCAGACCTAAAGCCCAAATATTTTTTGGTCCTCTACACTTAGGACTGAACACAAAGCATCATGCCTTGGCTTGTGTGCTTCTCCAGCGATTTAGCTTTAGAAGGAGAGATAATCTTTTGGGATAAAACCTTTAGTACTTCCCACTTTTTGGTCTGTTAGGTGATGATCATCACAGCTAGTCAAGTCCAATCATATGTATAAATTTTCCTTTCCCATTTGAATGGAATTATAACTAAATGCTATTAAAATTCTGAAGAATTCCAGACTAAAAGGAAAATCAGAACCAGCTCAATCAGTCCAAATACTACTATTTTCTGCAAAGAGCATGTGTGTATTCACGCATGCACACTACAGAAAGAAAGCAAGCAATGAAACTCCATTAATGTACAGATGGAAGTTTATATTGATTTCAGCAAAGACCAGAACATAATGGTAACATGAATAACAGATAATAGCATCTGGCACTTTTAACATTTTTAAGCCCTGAAATCTTTGGAGAACTGACAGTTGAACTAACTGACAGCTCTAGTTATTTCTCAGCGCTTTCCTTTTGGAGAGATTTTGAGCTTTTTCCAAATTCAGATTTTTTTTTTAAGGGGGCATCTGGACAGGCTATTTCGCTGAGAGAGAGAAAGACAATATTTTCTGGAAATTACCACCAAAATTAAGCAACTGTTGTGCATATGAACCAGATAACAATGAATTAGAAATAGATATAATCAGTCATTTTCTTTGCATGAGGATAACTGCCAGTCTTCAATGTGCAAAACAGAACCTCTGGCCCTGAGATCACTGGACATGTCAATGCTCCCTGGGATGGCAAAAGCTCACAGTAGAGGTCTGAGGCCAGATCCTTGCTTAGGGACAAACTGCACAGTGTCAAAGCACCGAGTGCAAGGGGCAAGAGTGCCTGAACACAGATCTTTATGTCCTGCCGGGTAGGCCACTGATGCCTCCAGCTCCCTGTAAGGGAGAGGGAAGCAGTCAGCCACCCATTGAGGCCTTCCAAAAGTCGAGCAGGCATTGGGGGGGAGGACGCGGAGGTGCTCCTGCCATGGCTGTTTCGCTGATCTGCAGTGGCAGCAGGGAGGAGGAGCAGCAGGACAGGCCCCTTGCCAAGTCTGCGACACTGATTGATCCCCTGCAGCAAGGCGGTTCTCTCAAAGCTAGATGCGCTTGCACATTATGCGGCATGAATGGGGAAGAGCCTGAGCCCTCAGCCTACTGCCTCATGTCAAACCCACTCCAAAACCCTCATACAGGGATCTTGCGCTCATTGCTGAGGTAAGGCGCATCAGCAGGCCCACAGAGGTGACTGTAAAGTGCTCTTCAAAACAACCCATCCTCCAAGAAATGATCCACCTTGGTGCAAACTGTCTCAGAGGTATCATTATGACAGGTCTTTACCTAGTGCTGACAGATTTTTTTCTTCACACAACTGAACTATTTTTTATTTCCAGGTTTTTTTGGAATTGGAGGCCTGGATCCCCTAGCCTCAGCCCTAAGTAGATTTACCTCTGTCTATGTCTTCTTGAAGTGCCAGTTTTGATAACTGAACAAAAGATAATTTTACAATAAATACAATGTTCAAATGCTATTATTTGCTATATAAAACCAAATGGGGAGGAAATGTATTTGAAGGTGAATAAAAACTCCAAATTGAGACATTTTTTTTCTGCTTCAGAAAGCTATCACTCAGGCTTGTCTAGGTTAATTACCAAGATTTTATCAAATTAGCCTTTAAAGGTGCTGATGGTCCCTTCCTGATTTAAGAAAAATGCAAGCAGTCCATATTCTGACAGCCAGTTTCAAGAGAAGAAAAGAAAACCGAACTTGCCAGCAAAATAGAAGAATAGGAAAGAAAGACAAAAGAAGGAGACTATGCTGCCATGTTGCCAAGATAAGACAAAAAGACATGAAAGAGCAAAACAGAAACAAAATCAAAATGAAGACAATTATCAACTTGGAAGTGGCAGTCTAGAAGTTTAGCCATAAAAGCTGGAAAGTTACTAAACAAAAACATTTGCTGAAATTTTAGTTGCTCATCTTTGTTCCTGCAACTACATTTTCAAGTTTGGGCTTTTACATGTCCTAGGACAGCTTGAAAAGGAAAGACACGTGTATAGACTCATCTAGTTTTTCTATGCTGTTTCATTATGGGATAAAAAATATCACAATCGGTGGAAATTATGTACATAACCTCTTGTGCTATTTGTAACCAAAACCTTCAGGAATTCCTAACAATTTTTTGTTTCTGAATTTGTACTCTCAGACTGACTTACCGACCACTAGACTCACTTGTGAGATCTAAGACTCACTGGCAGAGATTTCTTCAAGTACGTTAAATGTAAAATAAAAAGTTTTCCACTGAAAGAATATTGCAGGCAAGGGTCTAAGTATATGTTTAAATACTTAGATAATGAGTTGTCTAGAATTATAAAGAGTTGGTGTGAAAAAATTATGTTTCAGCATGAAAAACTGTCTTTTTTCTTTTTTTTTTTTTTTCTTTTTTTTTGAGTGATCCCTAGGTCATTTGGGCATATGTGCTACAGGACTGAGCCATTAGGAAGAAAATTTAAAAAAAAAAAGGTCTCTAATTGTGGATAGTTTTGAATTCTTTATCTTAGAGACTTATAGGCATTCACAACCCATACTGAAAACAATAGTTTTTTTCAACCTCTTGAAAGTAGGGTCTGAGAGCAAGATTTTTCTATGTAAGTAGTGATTTTTTATGTCACATCTCAATGTTCACAAAATTCTACCTGTGCAAATTGATTCCCTTTAAACTGCACTAGACTGGTCACCCCAAAGACCATCATATGGCCGCTCATCCAACGGAAAAAGTCACTCGGAAACTGAAAAAGTACCTCTTTTTCTTCTTCTTTCCTGCCATGGGTCTTGCTGTAGTTGATTGGTGTATCCCAGCCTTCCTGTTCACAAAGAGCCTGGTAGAAGGCTGCATTTACCAGGATGCTGCTTGTTTTGAAAGGAGAAGAGGAAGGAGTGGGAAGTGCTGTGCTGGAAGAAGTGAGAGGCATAACTTTGTCTTGGCTTCGGTTCTTTTTCATGCTCAAATCCAGAGTGCCATTTTCATCCACTTCTATCTCAGCTCCCTGACATGCAACAGGAAACAGAGACATGTTTAGCTATGGACATGGTAAGGCTTCAACATAACCATGTGGTGCTTTTAAAGGATAAATATAAATGCACGCTTTTATTTAAATTTATTTGAATCTAAAACCAGCTTTTCGATTTATATCAGTTAATGTCCAACTCTTAGGCAGACTTAAGAGTAGCTTCAGTAATGGTATCCCTGCATCTCAGCTTAAACATAGTAAGTAGAATTTAAATAAGATGCCTCTAAACCATAACCTATACACCCTAAATCTAGTTTTATTTAAAAAAAGTTTAGCTTTAAATCTTCTTGATCTTTTCACTCTTACAGAGAACTATGACCCCAATTCACAGTTAAAAGCATTAATGCATTGTTTAGGTCATCAACAGCATTACTATTGCATACCCTCCCTTCCCCCCACGCCCCGGAAATATTACAACATCTGCATCACGGGGGAGAGAAGGAGGGGGGAAGAAATATGCCTAAAAGTAGCACAGTAGGAGAAATTTTCACTAGGATTTTGTACATCACTCAAAATAACATATTGCCTTAATCATAGTTTGACTAGGCCACTAAGGCACAGGTCTGCACTGAGACCACTAGACTGGGAGCCACAGGAGGATTTTTAAGAGGTTCTCCTTGATGGAGACCCTCAACATGAGTTTACAAAGCCTTTGCTACCTGACAAGTATAGCAAAGAGCAGCCTCTGATTGCAGGAGTGTGTGCAGTTTGGGGAGAGACCCAACTTGTCTTTCCAGGCTGGGAGAAGCTCTCAGAGCAGGTCCTGCTCACAAGAAGGGGCAAGTGCTGCTTAGCTGTACAAGAAGAACAAGAGAAGGAAAGCTCTCTGTTCTGCCTTACCCTGTCTGACCACAGAAAAAGAGTACAAAGTCCTCTTCTTGGAATGATGAAAAGCTCCTGAAAGTGCAACTTACTAATCAAAGCAACAAAAACATTCCCCTCATGCTCAATATGCAACACTGCATATTGACATATTGTGTATATAGGGATGAGTATAAGACCAGTCCTTGCTATTGCCAACAATTACTAAAGTCAAGTAGGGGAAGAGGTGAAAGAGGTGGCTTCTAGAAGAGCACTTGGTAGTCTAGTTCTGTGTGTTGCCCTGAATAAGGTGGAAAACATTCAAAGACTATAGAGATAAATAACAATGTCATAAATTTACACATGTAGAATGCTGTAATTAACACTGCTCTCTGTCTTCCTGTTATGGTTGTCACTACTATTTTTTATTGCATCACCACAAAGCTCAGATACCACTTAGGAATTTGGGGCTCATATGTTAAGTGCTGTATAATTGTAGGAGACAGTCGTATAAACCCAGATTGAAACTTCCTACCTCGAGTAATATAAAAGTAAACCTGTAGTGCAAGTGAATCACCTAGATGCTCTGTTGTAAATGGAAAAGAGATAGGTATGTCCAAGGGGCAAGTTTTTCCATTTTTCTTAGACCTCTTCCTTAGGAAGAGATGAGACACTGGCAAACGGACCCTTTCTCTTTCTTCCCATTAACTATTGCTGGAGCTTGATGATTAGTCACCCATTTAATGGTTAAAGATAGGGCAGTGAAATTCATCCTTGCTTGAGGATCTTAAAACAGGTGTGGTGAAACAGGCAATTCTTCCCTTGTGATGAAAGTGTGACATGGCCACCCCTCTTGGACTGAAGGCACAAGCTTCCTTCAAGCAGCCTTGTCTTCTACCACTGGCAATGGTGATTCATTTAAAGGTAAAATGCATCTGATGAAATCTTTCTAATCAGAAGGAAAATCTTGGTAGAAGTTGAAAATTTAGGGCCCAGTGATCTCTTCTCATGCAGGCATCCTGACTTCATTTTTTATCCATGGGCCTAAGACAGATGCCCACCTAGACTGACACACTACCAAGCCATCTGCTTGCCTCCAGTTCAGAAACTCAGGCACCTCTTATGTTTGCTTCTCTTGCATAGCAAAGTTCACATTTTCAATCATACAGCTTAAAGAGAGAGATGTTTTATTATATTTATGGGAAGTAAATACACTTCTAATATGTTCATACTAAGATGCTTTGGTTATATCTTTCTGCCCATTTTTAGTAAATAGTTTAATCTCCTGTGATAGTTTTAAGCCCTGAATTTGACAGTGCAGCTTATCCTGGATAATAACTTAGTAACCACAACATCTTATGCCATCTGTATAATATCAAATACATTTTTATACCAGCATTAATAAACCTTAGTTACAAAAATCCAAGATATTAACTATATCAGTGCCAAACGCACACTCCAGGATCTGACAGTATAACTCTGCCATGATAGCCCCAGTGTTTTTTGGCTTCATAGTTGATATGTAACTATAGCAATGAAACAGAGCTACAGTAATCAAGTTTAATGACCAATGTAAAGTAAAATGCTAAATATTGTAGTTGCTGACATTTTTCATAATAAAAAAACTTGGGTTAAGTCTGCACAACCAACATTCACATAAAATTCCAGACCTCTGTGACAGATGGCTTAGGAAAGGAGGCCATGTGACTGGGCTGCAGTAGTTTTATAGTGCAAAACCCATAAATAGTGCAGATTCTCTGTCACTGACAAAATATCAACTACTCAGAAGGCAACAGCAACAACAAAAAGGATCAAAATCAATCAAGGTCCCCTCCTTGATGAAACTGTACATAGAAAAATATCAGGAAATGTATTGTCTCTGAGAAACAGATACCATTAGTCACAGCAAGGAGCCCTGGCTGATAAGCAGACATTTACTAACATTAATATTCAAAGCTTCCTCAGCACTTTCCTGAAATTCACGTAGAAGTTGGGTTGTCCAATGTGCACCTAATACTGCTCAGGGAAGGCTGGGTTGTGTGTTTGTGAAGTAGCGTACAGATGGGGTTTAAGTGAGCTCACAGATGTACACAACAATTAAATATAGTCATGGAAAAAAATATCCCCTATTGCCCATCGCAGGATGGATTACACGTTTACAGCATGGCTTTTTATTCAGAATGGTATAAAAGAGCTATCACTTTGCTGCCTTCATAGCAAACTCCAAATGGCAGAGCAAAAAGAGAGGACAGTTAGAGATACTGCTCCAGTTTTCATTCCTACTCTCATCCCACCCTCCTCTCAATATGTCTCCTTTCCTTGTTTTACCACATTTATTTTTACATTAATTTTAAAATGGAACTAAAAATACAAAAATGGCAAATGGCAAAAAATGCTAGAGCGGTGCTATGACATGCTGACAGAAAATGGCACTTACTATGCTTAGCTCAGACTTGTAAAGACTGTGTTCTCCTCAGTGAAGGCAAGATCTTACTACTGTCGACTCTAGTCCATGTGTGAACAGGCCTATATTTATCCATTTACCATGACATATTTAAAATATAGCTACCAAAACAATGTACCTGTTCTGATTCTTCCTTAAAAATGTAAGCAAAATAAAGATGCAAATGTATCTTATTATTTCCCAACTTACATTAGTTTGCAGCTGTGTAAATCTTTGGAGCCTGATTTCAATCTTATTTACATTTAAATTTACATTTACATTTACATTTACACTGGTGTAAACGAGGAGAAAATCCACTGAAGCAATGAAGAAAAATCAATGAGGGCGAGAGTATACACATGGTAATTAAATTCAGGTTACTCCTTATCTAGTCCCGCATCAGTGGCAGTGTAATCACCCCAACAGGTTTTACAAGCAGCTGGAAAAAGGATTCCAGAATAAAAAATGAGAGAAAAATGACTAAAGCATATTTTCTTTATTCCAGGTCTATTCAGTGAAAAGATAAGGTACAAGCAGTACTCTACTATGAATATCTATCTAAAATGAAGCCTAATATAAATACGTAAACAAAAAAATGGTCTCTATCCTCTTCAAGTGCTTTGTACTTTAAAGTCAAGGTTTTTCAGCCTCCATTATTTTATGACATAAATATTACAGAATATTTTCTAGTACATTATTAAGTCTTGTCCTTAGAACTGAACTACATCAGCTAGGACAATAAAGGATGTTGTTTTTTGTGATAAATTACTTCTGCATTTTTTCATATGCTTTTGGTCCATCTGATCACTCACAACATTTAATACTCTGCAGTGTGTCTCCAGTAACGATTACAAGTTAAGCTTTATCTCATAGCTGGATCAGAAAGAGTGAATTATTGTGTCTGCATGAATCTTATTTCAGACCTTAGGGAGATTGTATCATTACATATAAGGGTGTTTTATGTATTCTGTGGTTGGCATCAGCCATACAACTTAATACTAAGTAAGTCCAAAGAAACAACATTATCAATGATTTTGCATTCCCACTAGCAGTTCAGTCTGGTTTGGAAAGCTCAAAAGGACTCTTCAGTTCTGGTACTGGGAGTTACTCTGGAACTAGTATCTTGCCACATGTATGAATACTATTCTTAATGCAACTCCATCCGAAGAGTACAATCTTTTCTGTTCCCAGTCAATAAAAATACATACACATGGTCCTCAATTCTTCAGACTTAAATTTAAGCAATTGAGTTCTTCTGCAGCAAACTAACATACTAATTTGGGTCAAAATAAGAAAACTTGTAACTGCTCAGCAACAACTGAGACACAAATGAAGTCACAGTTTCAGCCCAGAGCAATTCTCAAATTCAAAAAAGCCAGCCAAGAATGTACTCAAGGAGCAATATGCACAGCAGTATAACAGGATGGTACCTAGTGATATTCTTGGCTGATTTTTCATCCTGTACTTAGGCTTTAAGGTATTTGGAGTAAAGGACTGCCTGACAAATGTGCTGAATACTAACTACATTGTTGAAATAATTGATGTAATTATCACCATCATCAATATCCAAGAATGGAGAGATGACATAATTTTGTTCAAAACCAGAATTTGAACTTCAAACATTTTTAGCAAGTGTCATTTTTTGTTTTCTTTCAAGGCATAGTGTGCATATGCCATTTTGTCTAAACAGGTGGGAAAAACACCAAAACAGTCAACAAAATGTTTGGCAAGCAGTAGTGATGAGCATAGAGATAAACTGTATTGCTTGCAGCTACCTCTGTGAGACGTGAATGTGGTGAGAGCTGTAAACAGGGAAGATCTCTGGATGTTATGATGATATAGACCTTGCACTGTGCTAGAAACTGCAGGACAAGCCTTCTAGCGGAGTCCTCCGCCCCGCAGAGAAGGATCTGGGAGTTCTGGTTGACGGCAAGTTGAACATGAGCCAACAGTGTGCCCTGGCAGCCAAGAGGGCCAACCATGTCCTGGGGTGCATCAAGCACTGTATTGCTAGCCAGTCGAGGGAGGTGATCGTCCCGCTCTACTCTGCGCTGGTGCGGCCTCGTCTTAAGTACTGTGTGCTGTTTTGGGCGCCACAGTATAAAAAGGGTACAAAGCTACTTAGAGAGTGTCCAGAGGAGAGCCACAAAGACGGTGAAGGGTTTAGAGGGGAAGCCGTATGAGGAGCGGCTGAAGTCACTTGGTCTGTTCAGCCTGGAGAAGAGGAGACTGAGGGGAGACCTCACTGCAGTCTACAGCTTCCTCACAAGGGGAAGAGGAGGGGCAGGCGCTGATCTCTTCTCCCTGGTGACCAATGATAGAACCCAAGGGAACAGCAGGAAGATATGCCAGGGGAGGTTTAGGTTGGACATTAGGAAAAGGTTCTTCACCCAAAGGGTGGTGGAGCACTGGAACAGGCTCCTCTGGGAGGTAGTCACAGCACCAAGCCTGGCAATATTTAAGAAGCATTTGGACAATGCCCTCAGACATATGGTGTGATTTTTGGGGTTGTCCTATGCAGGGAGAGGAGTTGGACTCGATGATCCTTGTGGGTCCCTTCCAACTCAGGACATTCTATGATTCTACGATCCTGGTTACTGCAATGGGAGTTGAATGAAGCTACATAAGCTGCAAATCAAATACAGACCAGGAGACTGGTTTGGGGTACAGATCACATGAGAATGGGCTGATCAGGATCATATTCAGGGGAACAGTTCACTACAGTCCTAGGCGTCTGCACCTGTAGGGTTGAATGGCTCAGACAATGTAACATTAATATGGCATTAATTATTTTTTAAAACAGTATCACCAAGGTATCTGATGATCTTAGTATTTTGTATGCAGCAGATAGATAATTCACGTAGAAAGCTTAGGATCCATTTTACTGCCCATTTCAGAATAAATTTATTCTTTAGATTGCTTAATTTATAAATTCAGAATTTTAATCTAGAAGTATTCGGTAGATCACCTTTGTATATTAGGTTGCTTTGTGAAGTTTTGCTTACCAATGGTACTGCTAATGTGTAATCTGATTACTCTTGCTATTCTTCTCTCCCTTTTTTTGGCTTTTGAACTCCCTTTTGAACTAAGATGTAGACAACATGAAATATATATCTGAAAATCCATTAAATACATGAAATTTGGAACTGTGATGTAAAAAAAAACCTCACTTTTTCATTTAAGTGTTATTTATATTTACAGAAAAGTGGTGAACGTTCAAGGTAAAACATCCAGCTCTTACTAAAAAATGGACAAAACTTTAGAGGTCAAGAAATAAAATTTGAGAGACAGAAAAAAAATTACTTCAGGAATACACTTGTGCTAAACAATGTTTTGGTATTTTCCCCACCTGTTTAAGCAAGGCAACATATGCATGCCTTGAGTGAATACATGAAAATGACACTTGCTTGAAATGTTTGAAGTTCAAGTTCTGCTTTTAAAACTTAGAAGCACAATATTTTTACAGCTCTGACAATTGTGTAACTTGCAAAGGATTTCCTGCAAGTCCCGGAAATCCTCTGCAGCCCCACTGGTCCTTGCTCTCCCATCACACTGCTTCCCATCTGCAAAGTGTCATGACTTGGATTGCTGGGAGGCTGCCTGATGCTCATATAAGAGCAAACAACTTTACAAGTCAGGAGCTTTGATCTGCTAAAGTATGGATGATGTTAATCAGGTTTTCTTAGGCAAAGAAACAAAGGAATGTGGCAAGAGGTAGGGTTTAGAGGTCTGATATAATGGGGCTCTGAACACAGCCACCCCACACAGGTGTTTTCAGACCTGGTGAATGTGTATGCTATCAAGAGTAGAAAAAGGAAATCATTAACTCTGTAGTCATCTATTGATGCTGTATTATTTGAGTCCAAACACTGATAAAGTCTCAAGAGATGTTTTTTATGATCTAAAAATATGTAAGATATTCTAGCAGTTACACATTTACCTTTGAGCCCAATACCAGTTACAAAAAAAATTCAGAAACATTGATAAATAAATAGTAGTCTCTTTTAAAACTAGCTTTATTTTTTGCTTCATATTTTGAAATAAGAAAGCATCTTCATTGAAGAGAGTCTAGAGATTTATTTCCACAATTTTTGGTTTGAGTCCTGTATGATAAAAGTAATAAATAGCCAAAATCAAATAAAAATGAGTTTTGTGTGGTTTTGGCGACCAAATCTGTTTGGGACTTACTTGCCTGTGTTCTGGCCAGAAGCTAAATCTGATTCTTGTGTCAGATATTTTGTAGCAGTATGCCCTCCAGAAAGTCTGGCAAAAGGGGAGGCAGGCAGATAGCAAGGTATGCAGGTGATATTCTTTTAGGCTGGATTCCTGGCTGTGAAAAAGGAGTAAGCTATGTGCCCCAAGTGTCCCTCCATATCGTTACTATTATGTTCACTTCAATTCAAACGTTCCCCATGCTTTGGCAACTGTGAAACAGGTACGGAGGAGAAAATCTTTGGGTTATGCCTGATCCCTTTACTGCTCTTCTCTGGCAAGAAGGTCTATTGCTGAGGTCAGCCAAAGGCTGCGGCAGCAATTTAATCCAGCCATTGGCATCAGTTTCCATTTCCCTGCTAGAAGAAGTCTCTATTGAAGACCTGTGGAAGGAGCTTTCTGCAGCATATATCAGAGATGGATCTGTCATTTGGAAAAGGTTCCATGAGCAATCTTTGGGACAGATAATGTCTCTGTTATGGGGGATGCATGTGGACACACTCTAAAAAGTCTGCTCTGGGGCATCTCACAGCATCGGTTTCAAGATCCAAGACTTCACAAGTGGAAATAAAAGGCAGCAAAGTAGCAGGAAATAAAAGTCTGCAAAGGAGCAAGGCTTGGAATATCTAACAAGGTGTTACACTGGTGGTAAAATAAGTGGTTCCCATCAAAGAATAACAGCTAACCTCTTAGCAATGGTGAATGAAGGCCCAACCAAACTGTAAACCAGCAGCTCTGGAAACCACCTCTGGCCAGACTGAGCCTGGTGCTACAATAGACAAGGTAGAGCGACACTGACTTGCAGAGAAATAACTCATCTGTCTTTTGGAGCACATATCGTGACTCAGAGTCCCATAGCAGAAACACGCCTGCTACTTTGGTTTTTGATAAATATACCTCTTTTCACTCCCCAATGATTTCTTCTCAAGTTCTTGTAATGGCACCCTCTCATCTACACAGAGCTTTCAAAAGTTTCATTGCAGTGGAGTATGTCTGACTCTAATACAAATAATAAACAACAGTGCTCCCACAACCATCGTCATCAGAAGAAAATCTTGTCTAGTTTCATCAGCCGTATAATACTATGTAATGGCACAGAAAATAAGGCTCATAGCTCACACAGTACCATTTGTAAATCATAAAGATCTGTGAGGAAACGCAGAGCAGAAACCAAAACATGAAAGCCACACAAACATCTACGATATTAGGCAGCTTTCCATTATGACAGACTTGCCCAAATTATCTATCTCCAAACGCTGTGGGCCTGATTCTCCTCTCTTGCCAGCAGAAAGGAGAGTTTTACCAAAATCAGTTATTTCCCTCCCTACACCTTGTCAAACTGTCATGAGCTCCAAAGACAACAGACTCAATAGGTGTAGTTCTGCTCCATTGCTAGTAAATATCACCTTGATTAAAACACATGATTTTTTTTTTTTTTAATCAGCCTCCAAAATGATCGCTTCGCTTATGGCAGGTTTCAGAGGGAGGAAAATTCCCTCTTTAAACAGATCTAACTCATTATCCACCACAGATTGTTGCTGGATTTCAAATATCCTTCTTTTTTCCTCCCACAAAACTCCCCCCTTGTATTTAGGGCTCAATTATGAAAAGAGTAACAACAAAATACCTGCTATTTATTTATTTTTATCAGAACTGGTCACTACATTACTGATTTTTTCTCTGTCTCTCTTCAAAAGAGCATGCAAACAGAAGCCTCCTTTTTGGGGATTTAATGCAGTCACTAACATGAAAGACAGTTTATTCGCACAGTTCAGTAGCTAGCACACCCTCCAGGTTCTTGGACTACCCTACCTTGGCAGACAGACTCTGTGGTTTGCTGGAGAGGATCTCTGCTGCTTCCCTGCAGCGGGTGGAAAGGTTCAGGATAGCAGCAGCTGCTGCTATGTGGGTGTCTTCACTACATTGACCGTAGCTATAAGAGTTGGCATGGCAAGGGCTCTGTGTGTGGGCGCTAGCACTAGGCAGTCGATTAGAAAATTTCACTGGATTTGAAAAATGCTTTGCTGTTGAAGAGAGATTTGATTAGCAATTGCACGTATAAGATTTTTCCCATTAAATAGTTTTGTTTCTCAGAATACAATTTCATACATTAAAATATTCAAAGAATACATTTAAAACAATCCATTTCCTATTGACAGTAAGGGTTTGCTGTAAAAATGGCTTCAGAAACATGATAATTTAATTTTTACCCAACAAATACACATCTTTCAACAAAGCATCTGAGACTTTTACTCAGATTTTACTCATTTTTTACTCAAGCATTAAAAACAATGATGTCCAAGGAAAGACTGAACAAGCATTAGTGTGTTATCCGTCGTGACCTGACAATACTGGTGCGCAAATGCAATTGTAAATGTATCCTTATAAAGGCTTCCTCTTGGAGCTCTATTGTGTACAAAACCAACAGTGACTTGTTCAGTCTTAGCTAAAACAACACTGCTTACCCTACTTAAATGAATAAGTCTGTTATTTAAATAGCTTTGCTTATGTGAGTAAGGAGAACAAGACCAGGCTCTTGAATGAACCAGAGAAATCAGGTAAGAATATTACCTGTTAGGAATATTCAGTCCTGATTTTGTGGAAATTTTTAGAAATTTAAGTCTACCCTTTAATCAATTAAAAAAAATAATGGCAATGAACCTTCAAAATAAAAGTAATCTTAGCTCACCATCTTATGTTGGCTAGCATTTGGAATAATACACAGATTTACTAGGCACAAAGAGGTCAGTTGAGAATGAAAAACTAACAAACAGGTGAACAGAAAAGCACTTTCACAGACAAAAGTGGTGTGTGTGGTTCTTTGTTTTCTGCTCCATCAGCAGCACTTTAAAACAAGTAGAAAGAACTCTGCTCCCTGTTCTGGATTTTGGAGCTTGAGATGTCATTAACTGTTGCCTGTTGCAGGGAAAACACAGCACTATGATCTCAGCTCTTAGTAAGCAATAATCGCTTCTTTTGTCTGTAGCTCCCACAGTGTCCTACAAAGATAAACTAAGCAAAATCCAATTTCTCAGCCTACACCCAGATACACCAAGAACATTTCTGCGTATGGCCATCTGCTCGCTCCATAAAGATCTGAGCCTCAAGGCACTGGATCCCTTTGGATGTAGAGCTTTGGCTGAGTGCATTTTAATGCTAAGACCTACACAAGACCTTGAAAAAATCATCTTTCCTGAAACTTGGGATGCTTTAAGAGAAATGCTTGGTTTTGTGCACTAACTGTAGCTGAATGCCATATTCAGTTTTTCTAAGTACTGGAGGCATCTCAGTAGAGCAATACGTAAAAGCCTCATGATTCAGTTCTCCCTTTCTCCAGTGCAAATTAAAAAGGATTTATCTACCCTGCTGTAAAACTGTAGCACAAGCAAGAGGGTCTACATTTTTAGCAGTTACTACAGCTAACTTCAAATTATATTTAAAGAGCAAAAAAGTGCATTTTCCATTACCCACCCTAAAGATTAAAAAAAAAGCAGGCTATGAAAGGTACATGTTTTGTTAACAAATCAAATTTATAAGCAGAATCCACAGAGGGCTAACTATGGGCTTTTGACTAGCTACATATTTACATAGCATGCTGAACCGATCACTACTTTGTCAGCTTCTTATTGCTAACTTTTGTATGTCTGCATAGTTAAAGCACTCACCTGCTCTTTTACTTTCACCTTTCCATTAAAATAATAGCTGCACACTGCAATCTTTGCAAGAACAACAGGCTGTAAATTTCAGCCCTGATATACATTATACATAAATTGCATATGTATGGATTTACATTTGTAGAAAAACAGTTCAATCATTTTTTCCTTGAAATGAACCTGTGAAATAGACATACATCTGTGCAAAGAGACAGCTAATAGGGAATATTCAATTTTACAAATAAAATTGGAAAATCTGCCACCCAAGAAGCGGGCAATGCACATATTTGCTTTCATTTGAACAAGCCTATTTTTCAGGCCAGATAAATATCTACTTTTCATTTGCAAGTTTAAATAGGGTATTTATATATATACACAAACACATAGATACCTACAAACGTATATATGTGTGTGTGTGTGCATACTCAGACACATACACAAATAAATATATAAATATACCAATATACAAATTTTATAAATATATAAAACATATATAATATTATATAGTATGGGAAGTATATTATATTGTATTATATATGCATATATACATATATAAAATTTTCTGCTTTTCTGTTCACCTTACTATGAATGTTCTCCTTTGTTGGGATAAGTGGGATGCAATTTGTTTTCATTTTTTGTTTTCTTTTACTAAACTTTTTGTCATGAACAAACAAAAAAACAACTAAAGAGTCTTTTGTCACATTGTTTTGGATCTATTATCTTCTGAACCCAAATATGGTGCAATGAAAACCTTTTTTTTCCATTTCCCTCATGGCAAGAGAATAATTTGTTTCTCTGAATTAAAGAGTATTTTATAATGGTCAATGCAATGGCAGAATCTTGCTGAAGTTTCCCAAGCAGATTGTGAAGAGCATCTGCAATAAATAATCAGTGTTAGCACTGTGGTATCTCATTTGTACAGAGTAGTACCTCAGCAAATCTGTAAGTGATGCAAGCAGAAGAATCTTGGTAACAATTTGATGCATTAGATATATCTGCACTACAAATATGATGTAGTACAGAAGTATGAGATATCAAAATAAATTCAGCCCAGGCCTGGAAGTAATACAGCTGAGGCACATGGGCATCTAGGAGGAATAATACCTGTACAGATGCATCTAAAAGGTATCTGAGATGCCTTTTAAAACCTGACTTGGATTTCTCTGTACTACATTACATCTTATGCAGACACATTCTATGGGACTTCTCATGGCATCATCCTCTCACCTAAAGATATTACAATTTAGCCAAGGAAGAAGGTAACAGATAAGACATAAACCATTCCTTTTTACTTCTGTTTTCCCCTGATAATTGCTTTTAAAAGAAACATCAAAAAAGTAAATCTTATAGTGATGATATTTAGCATTCTAGCATTCTATATTTAGCAAACTAATGATTATATTTAGCATTCTGGCCACAAGTGGTTAAAGATGCTTCCTACAGAGATTTTTTTTAATTCTAGAAGTTTGAAAGCAGAACAAGCAATAAGAAAAAAAAAAGCCATTGACATTTTGCCCATTTTCCAAGGAATAATGGAATTTCAAGCTTACATTCAAGGAACTGGGGTGTTTTTCGTCCTTGTGCCACAGGTGCTGTTGTGTGTTTGCCAAAGACTTGTGCATCAAAGCTGGCATAATCAAATGGTACTTTCCCAAACTTCTCCTGTTCTTTCGCCAGGGTGGCTCTGGAGGAGGTGACTGGCTGTGGAGTTCTATAATTGTACTGAGACACCTCAGGCTGCTTTGCTAAATTTGTCCTGCAGAGACGAGGAAAAGAATGAATGAGAAAGACAAGAATATCTTTAAATAACTTTTTCTTGAAAAATAGGATACAGTTGTATCTCAGTATCAGAAAGTGTGCTGTTATCACATGTGAAACCTACTGGTAGGTGTATACAAGAAATAAATAACATAAATATGATGGCTGACCTAGTAGTTAGAGAGTACTTTGACTTCATACAAGTTCAAAGCTGAGGACATTAAAAAATCTAGTATTTTCTAGTACCGGTGTGGGCTATTTACAAGAAAGATACTGACTTACTTCTAGATTACTACTGTAGCATCGTGCTTCCTTTATTTCTAAAAATTGTCTGGATTTTTGCTAGTCAAAGGACTTGTATTTTTATGGCTCACTATTATTCTCACTTTACTGTGAATAAGTATGTTATAAATAAAATATAAGATGATCCAAAATAATTGTTTCTGTTATTTGGGAGGAACAAATGATTTATGGTGTGTTATTCCATTTAGTTACTGTTCAGTAACTACTTGTCTTTAGTTATTTCCTAAGGACTTTTCATATGTAGAGTTAAGGCCCATGCAGTTGGCAGACACATGGACATAATATTCTGTAATGGCTCTGAAGGAACCATTAGAGCTGATCATGTCAATAATCCACAAATTAAAGTGTCCCCAAATAGACCTGAATATAATAGGTTGTAATGGTCGTGGTGCCAATGCTGTGCAAATTATGCATGTCTGTAGGGTCCATATAACTCTCAAACAAAATACAATTGCAATAAAAAATGTTTCCCCTTTTTGGTGTCATTGTATAAAAAACAAATTAAACCAATAAACTTAGAATAAAGAAACTCAAAATATGAATTATCTAATGGTGGGGAAACAGAATGAATAGAGTCCTCAACCCTTTCAGATAACAAGCTACTTACTGGATCACTGGAAGATTCCTCTGAAAAGAATCACAAAATAAATGAGGACTGAGCTGCTAAAAGTGCAATAAGGTCAAAGAGATCTTTAATCAAGTTTCAGTGGCCAAAATACTGTAACAAAGGAACAGTTCTTGAAAATTGTTTGAAACATTTCAGCAAGATAGAAGATTTGGTTTACAGGAGAAAGACATTTGAGAACCATTGATTAGGCTATTTGTGCTGAGGTAAGATTTAGTAGAATATAGTTGATTGCTTTTCAAAAGATACATCTGTTGTCTTTAATATCAGCCACATGCACAAGAACCAGCAGAAAGCTGCTTGTTAATTTTGAGATACAGTCAAATTATTTAGCTTTGCAGAGGTTCATCTTGGAAAAAGAGTTACCTCTGTAGCTAAAATCTGAAATGAGGGAAAGAGCTGAGGACTGATCAGCAGAGTTTGTGCAGAAATACTTTGGAAAGACTTGGTTGTGAAGTATCCTACCTGTGAGTCTGATCATGGCACTGCCCAGCTTTTGGAGACTCAAGTTGGTTCTTTTCCTGGGACATTGCCAACTTTTCAGCTGCAGCAATTGGACAACCAGAAAGGCTGTTTAAAACCAAAATGAAGAAAAGAAATAATAATAAGAAAAAGCCCATTAAAATGAAATCTTATGTAAAGGAAATGTGTGGTGTGGAACTCAATGACTCCAAACTTTTGTGGTGCCCTGTGTATCTATGGGAGCTGCTGCTATTATAGCCCAGATTCATCTGGTTTTCAACCCTTAATGCAAAACTGTGAAATCTGTGCATTTGAAGTGATATATCTGGAAACCAAATCATGTAGGAGTTTTCCACAGTTCTGCTTTGATGTCTTGTGGCTGGTAAGTCACTAGTAAATTTTTTGACAAATGCCATTTACTTTATCAGCTGAACCATGCATATAAACCTCCTACTGATGAAAAGGAAAGTGAATTTGGGGAAAAACAGGGGTATGTGAACAACTGTTACCAAACAACACATTTTGTCATTTCAAGTTGTGCTTGCTTTTTTTTTTCTATTTGCTTTATTACATTAGAACATGTTTTCTTATCCTATTCATGGGTCGCTTATGATACAGCTAATATGCCGCAAAGATGACTGGGGATTTAAAACAGGAAACAATGAAAAAATTTTTACTGGTTCATTATATATTCTTGTAGATGAGCTTGTGATCTCTCTGGTAAAGACTACAGATAGTAACACAATATGATAATCCTTGATTTTGGTGCCCTCATACAATAGCCAATCAATCAATCAATCACGAACAAAAAAAAAAAATTGCACAACAATTCAGTTCAACAAAGAAAGCTGGTTTTGAAAATTTTCTGTCCCAAGTTTGATTGTAAGAAAGATTGATATTATATTTTTCCAGAAGCACTGTGATGGAATTTTTTGGCTTGCTGACTTCCAGCAGAAAGCAGTACTGACAAGAGCCGTGCTGACAGCAGTGGCCTGCTGGAGACAGAGCACGTCAGCTCTCTGCCTCACCTGCAGCCCAGCTGTGATTCCCCAGCTGCCTGTCTGGAAGGCTTTTCTCAATTTTACTTTATCCCTGCAGGCAGCAAGTTAAACAGACAAGAGTGTTCCAAGCGGGAAGATGACATTCCTGAGGGTAATAAATGGAGTTAGTTTTTACAGGGATTCTAAAGTATTCCACTTAAAATTTCCTGTTTTGCTAAAAGGGAATGTGCCTTGATGGGAAGTTCCTGCCAAGTACTACTATGTCTGTGGTGCAAAACAAAGAGTCTTTGGTTTCTGCTGGGTTTTCCAGTTGTAGCAATAATAATGTGTTTGTTCGTTCCTACTCCTTTTACATGATGGTGTTTCACTGTGAAGACTGTAATGAAATTGTAGTTTGAAATCTCACCTCTGAAAAATACTAGTGGAATTTGCCATCCTCAGTGCTGCAGCCATTTTTGATATAATGAAATTAAACACAATTATTTGGTTATAAATAATACAGACTACCCTTGCAGTTTATAGGCATTCTGCAGTGTAGTACATAACATCTAATTCCAAGACTTGCCCAGCAATTTACTCTGGAGTACATGTTAGATTTTAAGTACACAGGAACTTTTCTGAACTACCTTCTGTGTGTGTTGCGATTGCTGTTGACATGTCCTCTTCCAGTGCATCCTGGGGTGGGGCACTTTAAAACATTTTCATGCATGGCAAGAACTAAAGAGGAATAAGAAAAAAAAAGGTGATAATAACATGCATCAATTAAAAATACATACATTAAAAAATATGAACATTTCTTCTTCAGACTCAGATTCTCAATTCTGTCACAATGTGCCCACAAAAGAAAAGTCGAAGCAAAAGGTCTGCAACACAGCAAGGCTGGTGCCTCCAGCATATACCAGTTTATTCCTACATCGCTGTAGTATGGCTTCCCACATGCATATCATTGTTTCTGTGGACTTCAAAAGAACAAAGGCACAAGTTAACAAGGATGTTACATCACGAAGCCCTTTGCCCTCTGGTTCATACACTGCTAACACAGAACATGTACATTTCTTATGCCCTTTGACATGGATCATTTTTATTAGGACTGAGATGTATGTCTGTGTAAAACAAAACGTCTTTGTATGTCTGCCTTCATGACTTCAGTACTGCATTACCCCTTTGGGTGCACAGTGCTTCAAAAAAGCTGACTGTTCAGTCAACTGGTTTGTTCTGTCAGGAACCAAATTATAATTTGTCTTTTTTTTTTTTTTTTTTTTTCCAGCAAGACAAAACACAGCTGATTGGAAGTGTGATAATTAACAAGGACTTGTAAATTTTAACTTTTTAGAAAGTTAATGTTGCTAAGGCCTTCCAAATGCAGCAGCCTGCTTAACTCAGCAGATGTTTCCATAAATACAGTTTAGTACCAGATTTTAAAAAAGGGAGAGCTACAGTTAGGAACAGGACATTGGTAAAGTGCAGGTATCCTTTTAATTTGTTGTTATGCGTACCACCACAAAAAACAATTTGACTAACTAAGTTGTTTAAATGAATAGTTTCACATTAGGTTTTGGCTTATTGTGCAGCATTTCATTGTATCACATTGCAAGATTACACACCCTCCCCCAGCCAATGTAATCAGATCAGCACAGTTAGAAATAAGTGGGGAAATTCAGGCTAGACTGGGCACAAAAGAGTTAGCACAACACAGTCATACGACAGGGACGTGCTGTGGACCAGTGCTGGGATGTACTGATGGAAGTAATTTTTTTGAACTCAGTGGTAAGGGGGACACTGGAAACATCTCTGAATAAGCATGCCCAGGCCTCTCAGTTATTGGCAATGAAAACCAGCAGCCTCAGTGTGTGATTACTGCAAATCAAGTCACAGCTCTGAAACAAGCAGGTGATTTCTGTGCTGCGTGCCTTAGCAAAGGCATGGGCAAGCAAAAACTTGAAGATTCATAAGACTAAAGCATGCAGGTCTGCTGGCAGGGTGGGGATAGTTTGGCTTTAATCTTATTCTTCCCAGGCCACCTGAGGAGCCTATTGCTGTTTGTAATGCTACTGATACTTGGGCTTCACAAGTGTGGGAAGTAGGACTGTCACTAAGAGCTGGAGGGCAAAGAAGCTGTGATGGCTCCTCTCTCAACTTCATTCTGCAATCTCACCCAGAAAAAGTGGGGGGTTTTTTCAGCATGAACACACACTACCCACAATACCAGGCCAGATCCAGTTGTTATTCTGGACTGCAGGGTGATGATACTCACTTTCTAATGGCACTCTAACTTTATGTGGACAGCCTGAGAGACTGCGGTGGTGAGGGTACAGCCCAGTCACATGCCCTGTGCCATCACATCCTGGGATGGGACATTTGGTTTCTCTCTTTTCAGGCCTGGGTGAATCTGTAGAGAAATCAGATAAGGATTTTTTTTTGCTTTTAGCCGCTGTCTGCACTCAACTGAGTGATCCTAGCAGCGTGATACTCTCTATTTTGTACTTCAGATGTAATTCCTACACAAAGTTTTAACAGAGATGTATGTGATTTAAGCATCACTTTAGGTTGTCACACTGTGTCCTTTAAACAATGGCTCCCCGTTCCCAATATGCCATTTTTGTGCTAAACTATATAGCTTTAGGATTGCAGTGTCATTCATTCCATTCAGAGCCTCAAACAGGACAGAAGCCACAATCCAATAAGCCAGAAAACTGGCAGCATCAGCCAACAGCAAGATCTATAAAGGAATAAATAAAAAAGCAGAAACAATCTTTTACTCTGTTAATGTCAGACTCCAGGAAGCTGGGACAACCAAATAAAAGCTGAGGTGTGAAACAAACAAACAAACAAACAAACAAAAAGCATTTCAACCAGAAGCCATTCCTTAAATATCGCAGATCTCTAGGCTGTAGGTTCTTTGTTAGGAAACTGAATACATGCCACTTTACATTTGAGAGGCAAGGCAAGCAGCTCCCTCTGGTACACATGGCAATGCCGCTTTGTGGAGCAGCCCACAAAGACATTGAAAACATGGAGCAGCCGATACCCTTTCAAAGGCAAGGTCTCAGCCCAACCCCACAGCTACCACTCTGTAATGGCCACAGTGCATTCCCAATTTTTGTTTCAAGCACCTAGAATTGTGCAAGAAGCACTGGTCAGAAAGCCTTTATTTGATTTCCAATGCAGGATCAAAAGTCTGGGCGAGAAAAGGATGAATTCTGGTCCAGAAATTCTCTTGTGAGAAATCTGGAGGAAGTGGCCGCATAAATTGCTGAGGATGGTTTTAGCTCCATCTGTGATTGGCTGCCAACAGCATTCGGTGCTGGGGGAGAAAACAGCTGCAGCCAGCACAGGGAGCAGCCTCCTTCAAGCTCGTTTTGTTGGACCTCGAGGTAGGATGTGTTTAGGGACAGGATCACCAGAGACAGCTGAGGGTTAAACTTCCTGGCAAGACTTTAGGGAAAAAAAAAAAAAAAAAGAAAAAGAAAAAGAAATAGGGAGGAAAGAAAATAGACTGAGCATCAAGAAGAGACCACATGCTTTTTAGAATCGCTGCAAATTGAAAGTGCTGCAATAGTGGACAGAAAATAAAGAGGGACGCTGAAATATGATTTAATTTTTCCCCCACTAATTGGAAAGGTTTATCGTTAAAAAGACAGAAGAATATAATTTTAAACCATGTTTTTCTGATGTAGCATCCAAGAAAGAAAATTAAGAGCTGATGGATTTGATGGTGGATTTTTTAGAAATAAACCCAGTTAATTAGGTGAAGTGAAAAAATTATGTGCCTGATACTACCTTGACTAAAATCATATGGTATTTATACAACCTGAACAAAGCCTAGTTTGTTCCTCCATGAGTGTTACCTCTGAACTCACCTGCAAACTACAGCTAATAATAATATGGGGCAAAACAGGAAGGGCCAGATTCTGCCATGCTTACCATCACTGCTCCTTCCTATGTGTGCTGTGAGAAAGTCACATCGGTACCAATGTGAACCTTGTGAACACAGATGGTCTCAGGATAAGAAAAGGTGTCTGTAAAATTCCTGCATATACCATAGTCATCCGAGCAAATAAAGGTTCATGTAGTTTAGCATGGAGACAGACTAATACCATGCATGCACAGCTTAAAACATGGTAATGAAAAGACTGCTTGAGACAGAAAAATGAGATGCATGCATATTCTTCCCAAATACTACAGGAAATATTTTATAGTTAAAACTCCTAAAAGAACTTGTCAGTTACCTTATACACTAAATGCTTTAGATAACTAAACCACTATAATATTTGCAATGTCCACAGGGACTACTCTAAAGTAACACTAGAAATACCAAAGTAAATTGTTTATCAAAAGCAGAAATTGCAGCAATGCTGGGGTGACCTCCGTATAGATGGAAGCCCAAAAGGAAAAAGGAAAAGTCAAAGGACAGATTTATGTATTGTTACTCACTACAGCAGGGAGTGTGCTTATAAAAATAACATCTCTTGATGTTCTGTAATTATCCTCAATTGAGGAGTTTCATATGAGACAGCCCAGTTTACAAATCAAACTCAAATCTTTTAAATCTCCACTTCTGGAAGCCTGATTAAGTACCAAAAATGGAACAATGTTCCTACAGCTTTGTAGGATGCCACAAACCATCAGAAACAATAAAGATTTTGGAACTTACTGGTAATTCTGCTGATGGTGAATGAGGCAGAAGAGCACGGCTTGTGCTTTCCTGGCTCAGAAGTGCTGGCTGTAGCAAAATGTAATGTTGATACGTGAAGTAGACTGAACTCAGAAAATACATGGCTTAGGAATTAGGTGGTATGTTTGGAAGAGGCCAGTTTTTCACCCTAACCTTTCCTTAAGCACCGTTTTAATGCCTTCTCTTTTGGCTGCTGAAATTTAGGAGGTATGTATTAACGCCCTGTGGAGGAGGAGGCGGAGGAGGAGGCAAAGGAGGAGAAGGAGTGTCAGTGCCAGCTACACAGCCCTTTTAGTACCCATTACTGATCATTTCACATAGCGGTTTGGCAGGAAGCCAAGTACCTAGCGTTTAACCTGGTTAGATGTAAGGCGCTAGTGTGAAGGTACATAATTAGCAAAATTACCAGCTAAATTCCAGATTCTTTACTGTTGCTATAAAACCCAGCTCAGAATCCTCTATCAGTCACAGGATAAGTGCTTAAGCCAGTAAGAACAGCCAAAAATACTTCCTTACGTTTGTTGCTAAATATCTGTCTCCCACCAATGTCAATAACTTTGGTTTGCCTCCTTTCCCCTGCTAGATGCTCCAGAAGAAACCTATCCAGTTCCTTGTAGGTGCTGTGAAACACATGCCCTTGCTCTGCCTGCAGAGCAATTGCTTGTTCTAGCAAACTCAAGTTCCCTTTTGTTTTGTCCAGCTCAACCGACACTTCTGTGGTTTCTGACAGGCACTCATTGTCATCTTCTTCACTTTCAGGGAAGGGATTCTGAATTCTTTTCTCAAAAGGATCTGGGTGAGACTCCTGGGGTGCTCTTAGCTCTGTTTCTGAGTCACAAAGTGTTTCACAAGGGCCAAATTCTACCTCTTCCTTCTTAATTTCTGGGACTTCCAGGATGCTAGGTTGATTACGCTCTACAATATACTTCTGAGTTACATGGGGTTTTACACTAGTTTCTTCTGAGAAATTTGAGGAGCTGTCCCACTCATTGTCCATAATTTCAGAGTTACTTTCATTTTCCTCAGATGAACAGTATTTTGGGCCAGAAATAACAGTCTTTTCCTTTCCTTCTGCTGAATTAATCATGTAACATTCATCAGTGTCATCACTTTCTGTTTTTAAGGATTGAATGCCGCTATCATTTAGATTTCCTGCCACTGTTTGACTGGGTGTATCTTTTGCTAATTTTCCCATGTTCATCAAAGATTTGGCCACAGCATCCTGATAGCTGGAGTAGTTATCTTTTCTTTGACTGGAATTTTCTTGTCCACCTGAATGAAGGGTTTCCTCAGATGATTTTGGAGTACTTTCCTCTGCATGAGAAAAAAGCAAGAGAATAACATGTAAGAATAATTGCTTTTGTACCTTGTAGAATTGATATGAAGATATTTACTTACCAATTGCCATTTCTTTACTCAAAGGTACTCTGAAATGATTGAATTCACACCAAGGCTGTGTTTGAAATGACTGCTTGTAGCATCAGGAAAAGCCCTTCTAAGATTATATTTATTTTATATTATAGCTCCAAAGCTATATGAGAAATAAATATGCTGCCTTTTTACACTGATGGTGAAGACATATATTATTTTAGAACATATGCACATTCATATACATTCATATAAATATGATGTGCCATGAATAGATACTACATATATACAATCTGTATAATATATGCATATATATATATATATATACAAGCACAGACACACAATTTTTAAAATTCCTCTGATCTATTTTCACTTTTCTTTCATCTAAGATTCCCAAATATTTTCTCAAAATAGACCCTAATTACTTTCCCAGTCACCCCAGATCCCATGAAAGACCTTGATGGAAAAAACCTCAATACTTCGCAAAGGGCAAGCTCCTGGTCACCATTGCAATTGCCACATTAAGTGATAGATCAGGTCATGCACAGGAAAACAGAAATGATTGTTATGTACAGACTCATAAAGGACTTGTTAAAGACACCACTGAAGTGCATCCTGTCTTTATAAACATCTTTCTTCAGAAGAAAAGCAGCAGCCAGCAGGTAATAGAGGCTGCATGTAGGAGAGGTTGTCAGTGTGGAAGACAATATGCCTTTTGTATCTCATTTAATTTTTTATAAACATTTCCTCTGACAAGGACACTCAAAAATACATCTCCATCATCTTCCTTTCTGGTAATTATCTCTCTCAAATCAACACTGGTTTGCCAGGATCAAGTAAATATTGCCATAGTAACTAAAAGCATTTTTGGATGAAGGGAAGAATTTAGTCACAACACTAGCCCCTTCAATAATGCTGATTATAGGGTACATACTTTTGTTGGGATCTATTCAACATAAACTGAAAAATTTAACATTTTACTTCCTAGAAAGGAGGATGAATAAACAAGCACAGACTATTTCATAAGATGCGTCTGTCCGCTCCTGAATCAGAAGAACCCCAGGTTTAAATAATAAATTAAGCATAGTCTAAAATGCAAATGAAGTTTCTCTCAATAACACAGCGAGCTATTAAGAGAAAGTGTAAAGGGTTATGATAATTTTAAAGTATTATGAACTACAGAAAACAAATAAAAAGCATTTTCAGTGAATATGTCCAATTCATTGAACTATTCTCTCAATCCACTTAACTACCCACATGTGTACAATAATGATTTATAGACATTATACCTAATTATGCATATTTGGGCTGTGTTAGAGTGCCTAACAAAAGCTCTAGAAAGCAACAATTACCTCTGTTGCTTAGCTACATAGTTTAAAATATTCCTATTAAGTGCAGATTATTGTGGAGGGGAAAAGGGGGACAAAAATGCACATGTGCACCACAATGAATTTCACTTTACTGCTGCCAAACTGTTAGCATTTTGGGTCACTTCCAGTTTACATAATTGTTTGGTTCAACTGTTTGTTATATGTTAAAAGAAAATATTGATTAATTCTTATTCTTCTTCAGAAAATTGGACTCATGCAGGGAGAGGTGGCCTTGTGCACTGTGTACATAAAGTTGTGTTTAAAAAAAAATATCTGTAAACCTTAGTGTAACTTTTTAGCAGCTGGTCTAGTACCACACACATTGCAGTATTCTGAATAAAGAAGTCTGCTGTCTTTTCACAACTCAGCAAGTAAGAATGATGATTTGGCTCTATAACCAACTTTAGTTAAATGGGGTTTTATTATTTGCTCTTCTGCCATTTGGAAAATAACAGAATCCCATCAGTGGGTCATTTCAAAAAGTAAGAATTTCTAGTTTTAAAAGAAATCTCCCACTCTTCAAAATAAAACAAACAAAACTTGATAATAGTAACAGGTCTTTCCAGTTATTTTTCTATGTGAAAGATGAAAAGTAATATAAATGCATGATAACAGATTTTTGCTCCTTAAATAATCAGCAATTTTTAAATGCAATGTTTAAAAATTTGTTGTTGAACCAGTCTTAATGGTTCAGCTGTCCCAGCTTTGCTTTACACTTCTACAGGCTGTAAATTTACTTTAAAAATAATCAAAACTCAGCTTAGTTTACAGTTGCATCAATCCATGAACTGAAGCATTAACTAATCAATGGACAAGAATCATGAGTTCATAATAAAATGAGCAATATTACACTAAGAAATTACAAATAAACCTGCATACCCAGACCAGCTGTATGCTTTAGCTGAAAATTATTTTGTAGCTGGCAAAACTGATGCAAAAGCAATAGGTTGTATTATCACTGACACAAGCAGGTTGGGAGAAATCTCACCAGTATCAAATAAGTCTTTTTAAAATAAAGTGGTTTTTAACTTTTGACTGAAGGGCTGGGTGCAAATAGGGTTCCCCTACATTTGTATCAATGGACCTGGCCCAACACCTGCCCTTTTTTAAAAAAAAGAACCAGTTAAATAACTTAGGTTCATCTGTATATGGCACAAGTTCTACCTTTACACCTATCATAGTACTTTCCCTTTAGCGAGTTTTTCAAGCTGTGCAGAGGACAGACACAAGCAAAAGAAAAACACGTTATTGAGGGCAGCTCTGGATGGCCAGGAACCAGGCTGAATCTATACAAGAAAAAATAGCTAAAATCTATATATCTCAAAGAAAAAAACAAACAAACAAACCAAAAAACCCATACAGGAACTCTTACTCAAACAGCTTCCCTTCTGGTGCTAGGAGATCGAAATATTCCTTGCTGGACAAACCATGGAGCTTTTTTTCTTGATTAATTTACCTTACTAATGTCACCCAAAAGACAGAGACATTGGGTATCACCTTGCTAATTAATGTTCTGTTTGAAGAGGGAGCTCCCTTCTAGGCTTTCACACCAATAGGATGCAGACCCCTGGAAGAGGCTGCTCCTAGAAAACTTACAAGTCACAACTGGCTGAAATCTTTGCTGTATAGAAATGACACAAAGACATCCACCAATTTTAGTAGAACCAGGATTTGACTTTTTTACCTGAAAGACAGCCGTTTTCTTCTTCTGTGTTTTACAGTAGTCATATGTATAAAATTTGGGGGTTTTCTTTCGTTTTTAAGGAAATTCTATTTAGAGTGGATAAAGATATAAATTCCTAATCTCAGTTCATCATAGAATCGTAGAACATCCCAGGTTGGAAGGGACCTCAAAAGATCATCTGGTCCAACCTTTTGTGGGAAAAGGAACCTAGATGAGATTATCTAGAACCCTGTCCTTCCAAAATATTCGACAAGAAGAAACTGAATGGAAAATAAATTACCTTTCAACTCCCATAGCAACCAGCAACTGAGTGGAATACAAGTTCATTCTGTTTTCATATCTGTGGTTACTAACTTCCCAGTGCCAGATCACATTGCTTTTATCTTCACATTTGCTATCTACAGATGACTCCTCCCTTTAAAACAGATATCTTCTCACTTGCCTGACTAACAATTTGTGCAGGACTTCTTAAATAAATATGTGACAGACAATTTAGTTGGATATTTTTTGTTCATCTTGAATATATATAAACATATATTAGAAAGAGCAATAGAGACATACTGTAGCTATATCTTTCTGTCTCCCCATCCACTTCCATATTTTTCCCACATACACATTGTAGAAGTTTCTATAAATTGTTGGACATGTTTGGCTCAGCAGAGTTGGAATAACAAGTATGAAAGTGCTGAGTCTAATAATCGTGTTAAACAGAACACACGTAGCAGTCGCATGAAATTGCTTTGCTAAATGTTAAAGTCAACAATGTTTTGCTAAGCGTTTTTTTTTTTTCTTCCTAAGAGCTCTATATATTCCAGTGAAAATCTGCTCTTCATAAATGTGTTTTTCTCAGTGGTGAGCTTAACCTTGTTCTTTGACAGAGCTAGTGGAGAAGCAGATGCTGCTCCGTACCTGACCTGCTCCACTAGTTGTCTCTCTGTGTGACCTACAAAGCATTTACTAGACCCCAGGAGTAGTTATTGTACAAAATAATTGGAAGTATGACGGTTAAACCTAGACAGAAATGCACCATTCCAACTCTGTTAGAAGTCAAACACATTCTGCATCCTTTTTGAAATACTGTTTCATATCTCCCTTCCTGTGGAATTCAGGTTCAAGCGGAGCCACGCTGCACGACTACCTGGAGTTGAGCTGCTTTCGAGGCCACTGATCTCTTCCTGTAAATCCATCCTGTCTTCATTTTCTTCTTTGCATTCCACGCTGGGGCTGTAGTGGCGGGGTTTCATTAACAGGGACTTCCTTTTGTTGACGGCACCACCTGATATCTGTTCTTCGGCTTTTCTCTTCTTAGCCATGGAGCATTTGTAGGCACTGCAATGATCAATAGGCAATGACAGAGAAAAAAGAGGGAGAAGTGAGGGGTAAATTGTTTAAAAAATAGCACCATCCTCTAGTTTAATTCTAAGTATAAAAAGTGACAACTGGCAAAATATTAATTGACTTTCAGTTTCAGCAAGTTGTGTTTAGTGGATATTTAATTTTAGCTCATGCACTCAAAGTTCAGGGCATGGGCAAGTCCCATTTCTTTTCACTGCTGCCAAAACCTGTTTAGGAGAACGGGAATGAGGAGGAAGACAAAACCAAAAAACCCATAACCCAACATCCTTAATCCTAAGTAAGCATATGCTAATCTAAGCCCTGCTCTGCAGTAAAATAAACCCAGAAAAGGATGAACAAAGTTGTAGTCTGTGTTGATAATCCAGAGAACAGCTAAGGGGAAAAATATACCACCGGTTATACTACAACATCCTGAGCCTTTGGCTCCATTACCTTTACATCAGTATGGACACCCACTCACACACCTTGAGTTCAACAGCATAAAACCTGTGTGTATCTTCAGAAAATTTTCCAATATGGGTCCCTCTTTCAATATCAGTCCCATGTGCTGGTTTCATTTCATTAACTCCAGCCATAATGCCTAGTTTAAATTCTTCTCAGGTCTCTATATAGACTCTGGAAAAAGGCTCCTCCAGAAGGCAATTCACCCCACTTAAAACTAGATCTATCTGATAAACAGGGTGGGCCTGGGAAAGGCCTTGCCCAGTCTGGATGCCTAACTTTCAGAAGACTGACATAAGAGAGGGTGGTATTTTAAAGAGGAAGATTTTCAGCAGATTTAATATACTTCTTTCAGCTCCTATGAGATCCACATGTTGATCTGCTTATTAATTTGCTTCTGCGGATATTTAACAAAACCTTTGCTGTAATGAAGCTGATCTGTATGGCATATAGATGTTACATTGTATGACACCGCACTAAGGAGGCCTGAACCTTCAACCCTCTTTTCTTAATAACTTTTTGTGTAAGTGATTTGGCATGATTTCATTGTTCTCTCACACACAGTATTCTAAGAAATTTATGTAGTACGAATAATAGTGTTCATATTATATCTGTCAGAGATGAAAAAACTACATATACAATTCTGTGTAATCCACTCAACGGTTTCGTGACCTTAGGCACCCCCAGGGTGCATTACAAATCTACACAATGCCCTTAGGTGTTGGATTTTGTATTTGGCTCACTGACTTAGCTGCAAGATTTGCAAAAAAATCCATGTATGCAGAGAACTCCTATTGGTTACACATATTACAAGCTCAACAGCATAAATTAATCCTTCCAAGGTATCTTATGTGCACTAAATTGGCTCAGGTTCTGATTGTTTTGGATGAAAGCATATGACTAACTTGAGCTTTTGGTTAAAAAAAATACCCATTTTTGGCTAAACACCTTTTTGGCAGTCCGTCATGGCAAACATGAAGGACGTCGTAGAAATACGAAGATCTGCATTTTAGGGGGAATGTTAAAATTCTACTATACGCATCTTAAACCCAGCAGATATTCTTGATCTTCTGAAAGCTAAAATGCTATAGGCATCAGGAATACTGGAAGCTAAGCACCTGCTGTAGTTGACTATATTATGGCTTCTGTGTTATTTCTCTGTTTATGAATAGAGGATAACATGAATATCATATTGAAGGCCAGAATCACAATGGTATAAGCATCCCATTGGAAATGATGCCCATATAACAGACATCAGGGATGGATGTACTGCAGACAAATATGCATAATTTATTTCTAAGAAAAAACAATCAAGAGTTTCTTAATTCATATTTGTGAACGGCAGTTCATACCATTCATGTTGTTTCAGGAAAATTGAATAAAGGACAAATGTTTGAAAACCCTTCACACACAATTGTTTTTATCAACCAAAGCCTTCACTAGGTTTGTTTTTGATCTTTCTCATTTATTTGTCAAGCTTCAAGTTTACCTCTAGTAGCTACTGTGAGAGTGTTTAGGACAAGATGAATTTCCAGTGTTTAATTCCCCTTTGACGAAGATACAGCTGCTTCTTACACAAGCATAATTAATAGATTTTTAGAACAGAAGATCCAATTAGATTATCTAGTATGCCCTCCTGTGCAACACAGGTCACAGAACTTCATCTAGCTCTTCAGATTTAATCCTATAATTTGTCTGACTATTGTGTATCTTCCAGTCAAGTTAAGGGAAAACATGGTAAAATGGTAAGTTGATTGCTGTATTCTTGCTCACTAAGTACAACATTCTTTTAGTAACATGATGTTAGAAGCCCACCACTGGGGGCTGGCACAACAGCTTTTAAACACAGTGGTTTTTCACCATAACTGTGAAAGATAGCCCAACTCAGATGTTAGAAGACCACAGTCAGGACCAGTGTGGTGGTACTGATGCCACCTGCCACCTGCAGATCTGCTCTGGGAAATGAGAGCACAAGAATCCCACTTGACCGTAACTACCACAGTTTACAGCAGTAAATCAAAAGCTGCTACATCAATGTGAGAACGGGAGGCCCACAAATCTTCCTGGAAGCACATTGCTCATGTTCAAAAGTTTCTCCTCTATGAAAGATTGATGCATTAGCTTGTCCTTATCGCATCTCTTTCTGTACACAAGCAGCCACTCACACAGATATAGTTCCCATAATTTTAAAATAAGTGAATACATGAGATTCAACACTAGGTAAAATCATTCCTGACGCCTTCCACTCTGATTGCAGGAAGATGACAAAACACAGTTGTTGCTTCTTTCCTAGGAAGTGCAAATTGCTCTCCATAGCCTGGGAACACTCTTGCTTTTGCTGGTGACTTTTTAAACTGCTGGTTTTGAGTTTTAACTGGAATCTATTAGTTTGCAAGTGCCAGTTTAAAGATCTACCATTAACCAGCAATTCCCCTTCTTTTCTACCTTACTGTGTTTAAAAGTAAAAATGAAAATAAAACCAAAAAAACAACTTCACAAGTGATAGATTTTTCAAGTACTTACACATGATTTGTTAAGTATTTTATAATGGACACTGGACATTTAATTACTATGAAAAGAATATATTTATGTCTTTGTAACATTCATGGCATGTCAAATTCACCTTTGTCTTAAAAAGTTTCTATTTCTCTCTTTTGCTTATGTACATGCACACATACACACATGTACGTTAGCACAGATTTGTCAAGCTGTAGTTTGTCAAATGGTAAACCTATAATTTAGCTTCTCTATTACTCATCTCATAAATTCAATGTCTAATAGTTTTGTTGCTATTTATCAATGGACTGCTTGTTGTCATGGAACACTGATTCAGCTGTCAAGGTTATTTGTTAATCTGAGGCTCATAAAACAGGAGAAGTTCTTTTTGTTATGAGCCCAAGGCCAATACATGTTTTTTTTTTTTCCCAATTTAACTGCACTTAAATTTTATGAGTAATAAATCATTTTAGTACTATCTATAATGAGTAGATTTTTTATTATTATTTTCTTAGTCAAAGACTCGGTTACCAAAACCAATCTTGTGTCATTTGTCATAGTGTGAGCCAAGAGGTTAAAATCTAAGACATGTAAGACCTGGTTGCATGCATTGCAGAAAAACCTATGATAAATCTTTCACATGTATTTCATACCTAAATACTTTTTTGGGGAATTTACTGGGTCCTTCTCTTTCCTTTATTTCTGCTCAGAATATATCTTTGATGGTGTGGGCAGACACTGGTAGTATACAGGTAGAAGAGTGCATTGGCTCCCTTCCACAAAGCGATGCCTCAGAAGAAAGAGAGAGGTTTTAAGCAGTCCTAACCACATACCGCTTTTCCCACTGCTAAAAATTGTCACGCTCATTTTTTTTTTTAAATTGATTCATCTAAGTGATGTGTTTGTCAAGCCTTTAACCTGACCTTTAACCACTTTGTAGCCAGCAAGGATTTTTTGTTGTTAATCTGTTGGCAAGACTTCCAGATCTCTGGGGACTTTTTTCTTATTCACACAGCCTGCAGGTTGGTAAAGGATGATAACAGAGCAAAGAATTGCCATAGAGGGTAAAACAGGGGTACATTCAGCCTGACAACTGGTGTTGTACTGCCTGTAATGGATGCCATGTAAAACAATAAGAACAGAACACACTGCATCTCATGAACACTCCTTAGCTTCAAGAGAGAAAATAAATGTCTTCGAATATCAAGGCACATTTATTGTCTAACGCTATTTAAGGAGCCCACTCCTCATGTGAGTTTGTGCAAAAATAATTAATGGAACATTTTAGTTTGTGGAGAAAATAATTTTAAATTCTTAACCTGAATTGCCTTTCGACTGCTTAACTATACTACAAAAGTAAGCCTTAGACTATTGAATTAAAATTAAAGGAGACATCATCTTCTGATCTGCAGAACCATTTAACTTCACACTAGTAGTTACAAGGAGAAGGTTAGCCTAACTACTCCTTAATCATATTGTGATTAAAGATGTTGCCAGATGCTTTAAGCCTTGATCATGTTTTGTTCACAAACTTGCAAATGCCCTAGGATGCTGTGGAAGTCAAATACTACATTTTCCTTACAGGAGTGAAAAGTTGGTGTTTGAAGATTCAGGGACACTTGCCACTCACAGATGAAACAGTAGCTTACAAATGTCTGTCATGGTTGGGCTTTCTTCTAAGAATTTTAGGACTGTACTGAATGAGAGGTACCTAAAAGGAACAGAAATTCTGAATGTCTCCCCACCTTAGTCCTCCTGTATGTACGGATTCTGTCTAACTCTCTAGCACAATGGCTTCCAAAGGTTTAGGCTATAGCTGAAAGTATCTGATCCCCCAAAATCACACAAAAATCCTGAGCTCCTCATAAGCTGATGATGGACAGGGGAAATTACTAGTAATGGGTACAGAAAGGGGATGATCTGCTCCTAGGATGGATGGCATGTCAGTTGAAATGACATTGATGTTATTGTTTACATCAACTAGGAATGCCAGCAGTTCATGAAAGGAGCTGGAATGTCAGAGTCCAAAGAAAGAGAGTGTTGGTAGTCTCATCACTGCAATTGAAAACCTAAATGAGTGCTGTTAATTACAGCAACTTCAGATGGACAACAGTGGTTGGGGAGGAAGGTGGAGAGTGACTATGACTCAATTATTTACTTTGTCTTCAGTTTAAGACAGTCAGATTTATGTTGCTTTTCCTTAACTAACTCTCGTTGTTTGCAAAGAGTGCATGTAAATTTTATAACTCAGTGGAAGAGAGAGTGACAGCGTTCTCAGCTCAGGTTGCTCTAAAAGTGAGAACAGACAGAAAGAAAGTATTAATACACTGTCTCATAGCCAGAACTTGGAGTCTCCACAGAAAGACTGAGAATCCACATGAGTCAAGTCTGCAAGAACTAGGGTGGTGTTTCCAATGCCATGAAATTACTTACTGAATCTGAAAGAATACACATATTCTAACTATATACAAAGACAAATCCTAGATTCAGAAAACTAGATAGAAGCTACTTTTAAAAGACATGGATTAGTCATAGATTTTATACAAAGAGACAGAAGAATGTTTTCTAAAATGAAGAAAGTAAATTGCATCACTTCGGACCATGGATACTGGAATACAAAATCTACAAGGTTTATGCCCTTGGAAAAATGACAACTAAACAGCAATTCCATTTACTGCATTCTGTTCTAAAATCCATACAGGTGCTAGATGGAAAACTAAGCAAAGTCTCTCAAAGGACATAAAGAAAATGGCTTGAGTATTAAATAAGTACTTCTTGGTTAATCTCTTATTTTACTTTTTTTAAGGAAGATATTTGATGAGATGCTTTTCATCAGTGAGAACGGCAGTTCAAGAGAAGTCTCTAATGACTTTACCCCACCTCTGTACCCTTCAACTCTCATTCTTAGAAAGATCTGTAAGTTTTGCAATACCTTCTATCTTGTCTGCTGTATGGACTACATACATTCTCAGGATTTCTACAACACTGTATTCTGATGCTCCATCCTGAAATATACTTCCCATTTCCAAACATTTTTCTACTCAGTGGTATATGAAAGTATGCTTACAGATGTTTTGTGTGTCCGTGAATTTCTCCCTGAATAGTGGAACATGCTGGAGCATGGGTTAAATGAAATGACCATTCTGCCCATCTAAAAAAGTAAAAGTGAGAAAGATTTATGAATTGTCAGGTGTGGGGAAATTGCACATGTCCAGAAACAACTGTTTGCTTTACAAGCTATAGGTGGCAACACACTGAATAGCTGAAGAACTTCAAAGAGTAAGACTGTGCAACTGAGAAAATTGTAATCAAGGGTTGAGCTACAGTTCACTGACAGTCGAAGACTGAGTTGAACCAGAAAAAAAAAGTTTTCTTTCTAATTCCTTCAAATAATTCTTATAAGTATTAAAATATATTCAGACATTATACCAATGAAAACTTATGTCTTTATGTGAAAATATTAAAACAGGCCATTTGTTAACAGAACTCTGACTTGAGTTTTTACAGGTGAAATTTTGCAGGCTAATCCTGGAAAGGACCACTGAGTTCTCATCACTGACAAGAAACTAAACATGTATTTGCCCTGATTGCTAATCTGGAGTCAGAGTTATTGACATTAACATTTTCTTGTATTTTGTAAAGTAAGCCAAGCCATAGTAATTTTTAGACAATCTACAACATTTGGACTCCATGACAAGAGTATGTTGTATTTCACAGATTCAGCCTAGGTGATGAAAAATAATCTGGAAAATAGCTCCAGCTGGGAATTCCTGAAAAATTATTTCAGAGAAAATTCATCAGGTAAAAGTAATTTCCTTCTGTCAACAATTTCAAGCATTAAAATTGGAAGAACTTAAATCAATAAAATGTGTTGAAAAAAATTGCCGATCATTTAGACCAGGTGAATTCGCTGTAATAGAAGCTCAGAACTAGCATGACTTACTCCAATGATAATTAAAGAAAATCTGACTGTTTCTCATTTTTTAATATCACAGACAACACAAAACATGCATTTCACCCTTTCTAACAAACCCGTACTCTTGGCTTACAAGTTGTATCTATGAAACAGACAGGGACTTTTCCTGTGCACTGTAGCAATCATTCCAGGTTTAAAGGGCCTTCTACAAATAGAAAAGTTTACTGCCATACACAGGCATTGCTCTTTTTCTAAAATGCCAGAGTTGTGAGAAGTTCAGTCCAGAGCTGAACCAAGATGAAAGGAATGCACATGGGGTATAGATGAGAAGAAAGATAAAAGGGAAATTCATATTTATGATCACTAATATAGAGCAAAATAAGCTCAGTAACTTGGGGCTATTAAAGTGTCTGTCTATATACACAAATGAAAGGTTTAGCTAAGAAAAAAGGAACAGAACTGGACAGATAATAATGAGGAGAAAATATGGTATCATAACTGAAAGCTGACTGGAGTATGATATTAAAAGATATATTTTATTTAAAAAAGACATATAAGAAAAGCAAAGGAGCTGCCATAGCCTTGTTGGTGAAAGAGGATTTATTAGCCCCCATAAGAAGAGGCTGGGGAGAAATGGGTAATGGTGTTGAGTCATTATGTACTGAGCTTGGAGATGTTTCAGACAGTAAACTAAATGTTATAGGCCACCTGACCAAAAAGAACAACTGGACTGTGAAATGATTGAGCAAATAAAAAGAAGGATGTAAAAAGAGTGGAGCAATGGTAAGTCAGCAATAACATAGGAGAAGGCATGCAGTTATGGTGAAATCTACCCATGCCTCAAGCTCACTGTGATGCCTGAGGCTAAAGGACAATGACTTCAGGCTGCAATAGGCTCATGAAATGACTTTTTTTTTAAACCTCTTTTTTTTTTTTTTTTTTTTAAATTCTAGTTAACTATTTTAGCTGAGTTCTCCCCACAGGAAAGGCAACTCAGAGGAAAGCACAGATTTAAATTTTCTTCTCTGATTTTTCTTGTTTTCAGTTTACAAGCTTGTACAATCATGACGATATTCAGATCATATAAAAAAATAATGCACATAAACCCTCTAATTGAAATACTATGTTAATGAGGTAGATGACTTCCTCACAGTGTCATTCTATAGCTCATAGATCAAGAACACTATATGACTACAGTTGTATATTTGGATCTTTTCTAACAGGTAAGTTATATTTAGCAAAAGCCAGTTTGGAGGAAACTTAATTTTTATTGCACGAAGGTCAAGAAGTTCTTAAACTCAGTGATATGAATGAATGCCCAAGGTCTGGGCCAAATCCAGCCTCCCTAACCTCTTTTTCATTTACTCACTCAATCTGTCCAGGTTGAGTAGGTCAATAAATTCCAGTGGGACCCCAGCCAAGAATTTGGCTTAGAATGGATTAAGTTTCTAGGCAAATCTACAGATCATCCACGCAACCTTTGCATCCAGAAAGCTTTGCACGTGAGTAGTCGGCCTGCTAATGCCAGTAAATGTGTAAATAAAAAGCATACTGGTAACTACAGTCTGGTTAGAGAAGACATAAAGAAGATAAACCTTTTTTTTTTTTTTTGACAACAGACAATGGGACTGTAAGCAATTTATTGTCAGGAGCCAGTACCTCCCTTTAATGTAGCAGGAGGTCCCATGGCTGCATTCTTTTCCTTTCCTTGCTATCTCCAGGCTGTCCACAGTTCGTTTCAGCCTGCTTTTGCTTGGCTGAACCCACCCTTGACATCAGTCAGACAGAGTAATTCAGCCAGCCATAATATTTAACTCATGATTGATATGTATGAGGCAGAAGTCATCGGTTGGCATTTCAATATTTCTATGGCTTACGGTCATCTACAGAGAAAAGATCTGCCATAAGAGGAAACAAACATTTGGGGCTATAATGTTCTGATGCATTCTGTCACCCAGTAGAAGGCATGAAGGCATATGCAACTCTAAATTCCTATGGAGGTTTGGGAGGGTAACATTTACTGTGTGCTGATGAACGCAGAAGTTGTGATGGGGAAAATGATGACCCCTGTAATATATTAAATAATGTACGAATTTTAGTTCAAAGCAAGGGATATTCTAAGATGCAACAAGCTCTCTGGTAGAAAAAAACTGCAAATAACTATCTCCCAGCCTAGCAGCCACAATTAAAGTGATGTGGATTTGACATATATTATAAAACTATTACAGAAAAACATACATTGAAACTAATTAATCATTGCTTTTTTTATATGCATATTAAATGGAGGTTTTAAGTAGAAAAGTTGTAAAACCACAATCAAATAAAATAACAAAGAGAAAAGACACTGAGACTGAAGGTGTTGGCTAGAAATTAACATAGATGTTCAAAGAGGCCTAGAATATGCTAGAAACTCATCTAATGCATTTGTTATTGAAGAAAGCTATAAAAGTCACCTATAAAGCAAATGCACATAAAGTATCAACTAAAGCAAATAAAATGGAAATCTGAACATGAAATACAACTTTTAAATGTTCTAAATCAATCCAAGACGAAAAGGTAGAGGTCACACTGCATAGATCAAAAGGTTTTAATATCTACAGGAACTGGGCAAATGATTCATCCTAGTTAACAGCTCCAACCACAGGAATATGAGATACAGTTCCTATTTCAACCATCTTAATGGTTATTCAGAACAGTCCACTAAAGAGTTAAGTCAAATAACTTATTATTTCTCTTCACACAAACAATGACAATATTTTTAAGAGTGGAAGTTCTTATTACCTTTTATAGTCTCATTCAAAGAATGACATTCTAATGGAAAAAAAATCTTTTATTTGATGTTCTTTATACACCAGTTCCAAACATTTTATGCAAGCCTTAATCCACTCACATGAATGTAGACAACCTGAGGTGGGAAATTTTGAATTTCTTTCTGTGTTTATTTGTTTCTTGTTTACTGTTCCTAGTTTACTGGTTTAACAGTACTGAAAGAACAACCTGTTTCTGAAGTAGGAAAGCATATGGGACTACAAAAAAGGCAAAAAGCCCGAAGTCTATCAACTCATCAGAGCTCTAGGAAAGGGAGGGGAGAAGAGGAGAGGAGGGAGGGGCAGAGCGAAGGGAGAGCAGGAATGACAGCACTGTAGATTTCACAATTTGATGGCTAATTAGAGGAGCACTGGAAGATGAAGGAGGAAACAAGGGAGGAACTTAGACACAACAGACCTACAAATTTCATTGCCATTACAATTTACGTTAATGCTTGTTTTATTAGTTATGATGAGAATGGTTGACATACAGAATATAATAATAAGGATAGGTGAGTTCCAGTACTATTATTTTATTAGTTCTGTGACCAGCATATACTTACCTTTGCCTCACAGTAAACTGCACCACATACTGATTGTTCAGTGTTTGTTTATGCTTGACTGTTCAATGTTTTCTATATCAAACATAATTTACAAAATCATTTTTCCTTAACATAAAACTTAGATCTCAACAGATTCTTTGAAGGGAGTACTGACTATCACGCCAGCCTAAATTCCTTAAGAACCTAACAGTGTTGTCAGAAAACACTAAGAAATGAACAAGATTTATTGGGAATTTAAGAAAGTATGATTGATGACAACATGACAGCCTTGATTATACCAGAAATCATGGAGTAAGAGGCAGAGGTTAATATTTTCAAAGCCCCATAGACATTTCAATTTCCACAATGGCTAGGGCAGGGAGGAAGTTCCTTTTCCAAGCTAGAGAGCAAGCAATAGATACTCTTAACTCGTTATTCTGTTACCAGACCTTGGGAATAGGTACTCTTGAGATTAATGCCCATTGTTTAACTGAAGATCAATTATCAACAGAAACAGTGTGACACAGATCTTTGTCTTAGGTGAAATGTCTAATCTAGATGTATCATAGAGAAATATTTGAATAAGAAGTTGGCACAACTCTGTCCCAGCCACTTACCATCACAGGGAACACTGGGGAGGAGAGCTGGGAATGTATGCCGTCAACACCCAATCTTCAATTGTAAAAAAAGACTTTTTGTCAAGCTCAGACACGTCTGCACAAAATTAGGATAAATATCCTGGCAGTAGGTATAACTATTGACCATCTTCATTTAGCATTTACTACTAAGTCTATTTGGACTCAGGGACACTCTTTGCTTCAGCAGAGCACATTAAGGACTGTGAGGGTCCCACAGTCTCTGCCAGTGGGAGACAGATGAGTCACCAGGAAACTCAAGAGTCCACCTCAGTTCTGTTCCAAATGTGCTTATTCAGGATTATGACAAATGTGCTTTTTCCCAGCAGTTTCCAGGAAATCTTTAGTCTATGACCAACTCCTGTGGAAACAGAAACCAAGCCCAAAGGACAAACCTGACAGTTTTTCCAGAGGCAGGCTAGGAATAAACAGCTTTCTCAGTCTCTGTCTCACTTTTAAGCAGTGCTATGGGATAAGAGTACTGTGAAAATGATAGCTACACAAATTGATCATAATCTCAATTCTTACTGAGGAACATCTTTGAACATTTTTGTGTGATTTTGTTGCATGTGCCCACCTCTTCCACCATCTAAGTACTGCTTTTCACCTCTTTCTCAGGTCATCTGCCAGACTACTGCTTTCTTTTCATACAAATACTTTTTAAAAACCTGCTTATTTTGTGAAGCTCACAGAAAGAGTTACCAATGAATCATTCCTTTTTAAATGCAGCTATGCATGCACCGTCCTTTTCTTTCATGCTATGAACTTTTCCTGAGTGACCAAATCATCTTCTGTCTATCAAAATGTCTGAAACTAGAGTTCAGATATAATTGGATACCTTTCATCTACCAGTTCTTAGAGGAAACCAGTAAAATATTCAGGACTGCAGAATAAGTAATAACTACTTCAGTTAGCAAAATGCTTTTTAGTATGCTGTCAATACTGCTCTTTATATTGACATATCTCTTAAAGAGTTTGGATAAAGTTAAAGAATACATTTTAGCAACATAAACCTTCTGAAATACTTCAGTACTGTTGATTGCAGGGTTGCTTTGCTGGTTTCTCACCCTCCTAATCAAGAGACAGCAGCAAAGGGTGAAGTGTCCACTTACTCCTATCAAGAGGCATCCCGACATGTCGGCTCTATTACTTCTCTCTCTGCTAAAATATTCAAGATACTCATATCTCTATAAATTCATACTGAACAGTTCAACTTATCTGAATATCTAAAATGTCTAACAACATCTGAAACAAGAGTTCCAGTTAAAAAGTAACTTTCCTTACTTTTGAAGAAATGGTCCTTTTGAAGAAATGATTTAACACTACAGAGAGTAAGGGGAAGTGTAACTATTCCCACCAAAGAACACGACTGTTCTTCATGACTTGAAACACCAGTGGCTTGTGGAGTCTTCATTAGTTATTAGTGACAGAAGCCGGAAGGACTTGGTTTCACCTGTATGTAACCCAGAAAAGGTACCCTTTCTATTCAGATATGGATTTAGCCAAACTGATCTATGCTTTTGTAATCCCATGCTTGGATCGATCCAATTTGCTCTTCCTTGATCTGACCCAGATGCCACTCCATAACCTACAGATGGTTCATCGTACTGTATCCCATCTGTTAAATAGAACACAGTAATGAGAATACATCACACCGATATTCCTCACTTCCCTTTGGTTTTCATTCTAATCCTGAACACAGCTGAAGGTCCTGGTCCGTTCAGTGGTCCATGACTAAATCATCTAAGAGAAGACTTCTTCTTTCTGTTGCTTGCAGAAGATGGATACAACAGAGATATTATGCCCAAAAGGCGTCAGATTCAAACTTGAATGTATGGGACAGAGATCTCCTGGCTTCAGCATTCACTTCTACCACAGATTGTGTTTTGCTGTGTTTAGGTTGTGATAAAACATTCACCTCTTCCTGTGGGTAGTTTAGCTACCAATGAAATCACCACAGCACTACATTCCTAAGTGAAAAATTAAACCATGGTGCTCATAAGTAAATAATTAAGACTGGAAGGAGAAACAGTTCTGTTTTGAAGGACTTATTAAGTTTAGCATATTATGCTTCAACACTGAAGCATATACAGTAGATATAGTAAAAAAAAAAAAAAAGTCTTATAAATCTGAACAAATAACACAGCAATATTAATAATATTCACATATAAAGAAAATTGTATGATATTGAGATTTGGGATTCCTTAAAGCATATAATTACATGAAATCAGTGCAAGTTTGACACTTAAATAGGAGTTGTGTATAGGTGGTCAGTATCTGGAAGAAAAGTACAGTCCTCCAAAAACTCAGCGCAGTGCAAGAAAATTTTTAGGTATTTCATTAAAGAGAAAAACCCAACTTGGCCCTTAGGGTCATGTTTTTCTGAAAATATACTTTTTTTGCAGAAAGGTGGTCCTGTTTCTCAGGAAAAGATGGATGATAGCAAATGCATTAGCCAGATTTCTGGGTGAAATCTTGGCTTTCTTGAAATCAATAGATTTTTTGGCATTAAGTAAGAATGCAACCCCTGAAATTTAGAAGAGAGAAATTTTCATGCATTATTGAATCTAATTGGTGATTGCAACTCTTTGTTTTGCTTTTCATTTATTTCATTCTCTACTTTTGTGAAGCACAACTTTCAGAATAAGAAAAGGCTAACAAATGCTCTAGAACCAATCAATGTTACGAAACTAATAACAATACAATATGAGCATGTAAGCTTATGTAGTGCTTTTCATGTAGAAGTATCCCAAGGCACTTTGTAACAGAAACTCAATAAGGAGTGCAAAAGTGCTTTGTCAGATAGGATAAGCCAGGGGAAAAGGGGAAATTAATTAAGCATGGATTTAAATTTCTCAGCCAACACAGCATTTAGAACCTTGGTCAGAAAAGACAGTGGTTCCAATATCTGTATCCAGGGAACACAACAGACTAGTTCAGTCTGTAATTCTTGAGGAATGTTCAATAGTTTTTCCACAATAGTATGGATATGAGTAATAAGAATGCAGTTCATAGGCTACATTTCCAAAAGGCAGTCCCTGCCTCTCTTCCTCTAGTTTATCATAAACAAATACATTCATAAAAGTTGATGACCTGACTCGTATGCCAGTAAAGACACTTGACTGCGGAGATACCCAATATGGAATTTGGTACTGTAGAAATTATAAATACTAAGTTAAGGACTGGGCAATGGCTTTATTGGCTGTTTAGCTCACTGTTTTAAACCAAAGTATGTTTCTTTATGGAGGTAGTTCACATCTCTGACAGAGAGACTAATCTGTTACACAGTAGTTCCTAACATCACAGCATGCATTTCACAGGGAAAAGCAAAATTGCTTGGGAAAAGCTACAGTAATTGTTAATGCATAAATTACAGCTTCCCTGATGTTGCAGAAACTTGCACATCTTCTATTTTTCAAACATTTTTTTCTTAGGAACACATGGACCATCCTCATTTTTGGATGACTGCCTCTTCGGATTAATGCATCCTTCTGGTGCATAAATTAGGGATGCACAGAGGAAAAGGGAGAAGCACTAAATCTCAGGAAGCTGAAGCCATACAGAAAAATGAGGTTCACAATAGAGCTGAATGAGTGACTCACCATGAATAATTTATCCAAAAAGTTAGCCTCTGTTTCTGTTCATGGAATATCTATAAGAAGCTTACATTTTCCTCAGTTTTATTATAAAACAAAAACTTAAAATATTGTATGTCTTCACTGCAAATAACTTCCTGTAAATACTTCATGTCTTATCTTAAGACAGAGTGGCATTTTGATTGATCAAATAAATCACATGATGATGTTTCTGTTCCCTAGCTGGATGAACCCACAAACACATACGTCAGATGCCAGCTGTGGTTAAGAAACCAGCTCAGTAGCATGCGATGAAAAGTGAGTGTAGGCAAAATAAATTAAGAAAAACTCTTAGGAGTATTTGCAAAAATGTTTTCAGTATTTTTATTGCAGCTGTAGTCCATTGTAATTTTTATTAATAACTCTAGGAATTTGCAGCTACCTGTAAATATTTTCCTTGGGGAACATGAAGAGTGAACTTGTCCCTGGGAAAACTTAAATTTGATGGTACATGTTCTTGTTTGAAGATTTGGTACTGAATAATATACCAGTCTTTCCAGGGTTTGGTCAAAGCTCTTGAACCAGTTATTGGGAGTTGATGCACACATTAGTAAGATTAAGATAGTAATGTTAAAATTTTACTAGATTATTGGTGATCTGAAATATCCTTGCAGAATTTATGGTTTTGACTGTACTGCCATGCTTTATATAATTTCAAAATTACTCTGTTACTTCAGTAAAATATGGAACTTCATCAAGTACTTGAGGAAGAAGGAACCATTAGTGCATTTAAAATTCACAGTAGTATACAGAGACTATCAGTTTTATAAAGGCCATCTAACAAAACTTTATAAAGGCTAATATCTCTTAGAATGTTCAGATGTTAAAATACTGTAATACTTATTACAGGAAAAATAAGACTGAAGACTGATCAGAAACTATGCTCTATTGTTTTGTGCCCTGATACAGGCAGAAGATAAAGCCTGTATCATACCAGAATCCTACCCACTTTGCATTGCTTTTGATTATGCTTGCATCACTAATGCTAACATTTTGCTTTTATTTTTGGTATATTTACAAAGTGAATCTGCATCAAGAACCCTTTGTCAGATCTCTGCTAAATCTCTACATAATGCATCATTTGCTGGATTCTCTATTTTCTAGCAATATCATTGGTATGAATTGGTATCAATATAATCAGAAAATAAAACTGAAAAAATAAACAACGTGAGTTCTTACCTGAGCTCTTGAGCTATAGAGTCCACTTGAACTGTTAATAAAAGCAAGAAAGAATGAATTAGTTTACACTTCCAGACTTATGCTTTCTGCAACTTTGCACCTGCCTCTCTGTGATGACAGAGGGGCGGCTATCAAAACACAGGTGATAATTTCAGGCTAACCACAAGATTGTAGCTACTAGTGGCAAACATTAACTGAGCATATAATTCTTACAGTTATTTTGGGATACATAAAACCTGGAGTATGATGTTCAGTGGAACACTAAGAAAAATAATAAGAAAAAATAAAAGTAAAAGAGAAGGCACTTGATTTTATTGAAAATAGAATGATAAATCTCTGCTTTTTCTGAAATTTAATTCAATTTGGGAATGACGAAGGCTGATGTTTAAAAATACCTGCCCACACAAGGATATACAGCATATTGACAAAGCCAACAGGTGGTTCAAAGGAGTACTCATATTTCATAGGCAACTTTTGTTGTTTTACTTCTGGGAAAATGTTCTTGATCTATCAATTCCTATAGATGTGTACGCATGTGTACAAAAAATATAGAGAAAGAAAATGCATAAGTTTTAAAAATGTGTTATTAGCTTTTGGGGTGAGAAGGGTATGAATCCCCTATTAAATACAATTAAAGTTTGCTAAGCCAGCCAGACTGTTTTAACTCACAGCCCTGACCAACAGAGAAGCATGCTCTAGTGCTGAGGTGTGAATAACATCCCTATTGAATAACTTTGTTCAAGTCCTCTGTTCTGGTACTTTTGAAGTATATATGAATTTTACATTAATTTCAGAGAGCATTACTGAGAGATGTGTCAAAGATTTGATATGACAACACTTATGTTTTTTAGAAAGGCTTGTCTGTATTTATCCTCTTGTCTACGGGCAGTTTGTGGCACTCCCACTGACTTCCTCTGTCTTTTCCTAAGTGAAGTCTAGCACTTTTCACCTCTTTGGCCATTTGAAACTAGAGAACTAAGCCAAACCACACTTTGATTTTTCATTCTGACCACAACTTGAAGCTGAAGGCATGATATTAACAATCCAGAACCACTGAGTTGTGACAATGAATCAAACCAGTCTGTTTTGTACAATCCTGAGAGTGCACAATTCACATTAAATTCAGAGTGAAGGATGGGTACTTTGCACCTCTGAGAACAGTCATAAGCAAAAATGCTCACAGGACAGGCAAAACTTTGACATTTATTTTTAAGTATCTCCATTTTTCACTCATTATCAAGAGTCACAAAAAGTGTTATGAATTAAAATAAAAAGTTATTTTCCTGGAAGGGCTGTATTGCTAGTCAATCATGTTTTCCAGATGTTGAGATCATTAAGGGCCTGTTTATCTCTCAGTACTGCATTTCCATCTGTTCCTTACAAAAAGAGAGGAATAGCTGGGAAATACAACTATGTGATAACTTTGCAAAATGGAACACAAGCACCAGTACTTAAAAAAAAAGCAGAAGCTTCTTCTCTGCAGCATACACTTGCACCTTTTGATTAAGGTAAATTTACTTCTGGACCATTTATGCAGCTAATTTACAGATAATTAATGGCAATAGACAGAAAAACATTCAGTTGGCTGAGACAAAGTTTTCTACATTATTTTGAAAGCATCCTTTCAATATCGTCTAGCTCTACTCCCTATGGAAAATCTTTGTTTGCATAATAAAAAGCATAACCTTTATCTTCTTTGAGAAATAGCTCAAAGAAAATACATACAGTAGATTTTTTTTCTGCTTTTCTTTAAATCATAGCTAATAACATTGTGCCTCTTAATGCCAGAAGTCTGTGTCCTGCCTTGATTAAAAAAGCAGCCCTAAGGAAGCTACACGCTCTCTTACCGCACATTAGGGACTGTGCACAGGAACTATCATATTTCATGGTGTGTTGGGCACAGGGTCGTGGAACGTGCTTGCTAACTCACCCTTGGTTCCTTTTGAGCGTGTGCGCAGCTTTTTATTTTCCCCATCTGCATCCATCTGCAATATTAACACAAAGTCTTTAATTCATTCCTTTTGCCATTGAGAAAAAAAAAGTCTCCAATGCTTTTTTTTTTTTCACATTTTCAAAGGTTAGACAGTAATAGAAAGAAGAATAATCATGCCTTACTAGTCTTGTCAAAGAGATAAAAAGCCATCTGTGAATATCTAGTAAATACCTAGGAGATACCTTTAATGATACAGATTTGTTTAATAAAGTGATGTTTATGAGTGACTCTGTAAGGTTTAATGACAAGCTCTACAGGTGTTAGCTGAAGGCATAAGTTTAGAAACAGCAGTGCTGTATGAGTGCTGCTTTCAGCATCCACCTCCTGGAAGAAAAGGTCCCAGAAACCCACAGTGCCTACAGGCATTCTGCATTATCGTTGTAACTGAAGCATATCTTAATAGCTGTGCTGGAACCTGCATTTCCTACAACTTCACTCTTAAAACGTGAAACCCTCTTGCTTGAATGTGCATAATTGCACACGTACAGCTTTGAAATACTTCCTCAATCAATTACTTCTTACAGAAGTTTTGGTCAAAGAGACAGTTAAAGATTTGTATGAGTTTTTGTGCGAATGTAGTGTTTAAGTTTGTATTTCACATAAATAAAAAACCAACCACCCAAAAATCCAACCCCTCAAAAGTCAGCTGTTGCTATAAGATTTCTAACTGAAATAAGAGACACCTTGCAAGATCAGCTGTTCTCATGACACTTTTGGCTACATCTAAACCAGCATTGGAAATATGCACCTTCTGGTCTTGGATCTGGCCCAGACCCATAATTGTAGGGGTAGGTTTTCAATCCATGAATTTTATTACAAACCCCTGAAATTCAAAAGGATTAAGATTTCATGTTGTGATGTGGAGAGATGCAGTGACATATAGCACATTGTACAACAGTGTAATTTTGACCATGTCCAGCGAGGAAAACTCATTTTCTTTCTAAAAGTAACTCTTAATTTTTATGTAAGAAAGACTCTATCACAAGGAATTTTTATCTAGGTGAAATATCAGGAACTCTGGAATTCTTCTTCAGTCTATGGTAGTATCTTATTATCTCTCTTTGCTTTGAATCTTGGTTTCTCTTGTAAAATGGTGATGACTAAACATACTGTAGATGAAGCAACTCCCATGTGCTTCTGCAAATCAATATGCAGGAACAAATGCCAACACCAGCATCTGATTTATGTGTTGGGCAATAGGTAGATGAATTCTGGGGATACCGGAAGTTACCTACACCTGACATCTTTCCCTGCAAAAGGTCGCAAGATAAAAAACAATGTCAACAGAAGATCCTGTCTATTATTTAACTCTTCCTTTCTGAGGATCAGCAGCACTGATTTACCCCATAGAGGGAAGATGCATGAAGTTCTGTTTGTGCCTTTTTCCTTTTATAGAGTTTGAAGATCTGAGGATGCTATATTTTTAGCTTTATATGACTCAGATAACTGAGATGTTTTGAAGGTCTTATCTTAAAGAACATTGCAGAATATGACAAGGTTGCCCTGAGAAAGAAAAAAGAGTAAAGTCAGCCTTTCTAGGGGAGATGCAGCATTTTTCTAATTTCCTGTTTTTTTTCTGTTTGTTGTTATATATGGTTACACATTATATACAGATACTGGAATCAAAATACCTATTTCCAGGAGAGAACACAAGCACTTGAAAGGGTGTTTGTGTACTTGAAGAAGTCTAATTCTAGAACACAGGTTAGCAATATCTAAAATGAAAGTATAAATTGATTGACATGCATCTCAAAGCCAGACAATGATATCTTTTCTCTGTTTAAATTTACATCTGATGTTGATTATTAGCAGGGAAGGAACATAAGTGGCTTGTGTTTACGTAGTGGGGCTGATGGCAGCCTTTACTTGTTACTATCCTTAAAACCTGGAGAACGAGTTTTTGCAATGTGACTGCAATGGTAATGGGAAACATGGCTCTGTTCTCTGATGCTGAGTTGTGATTGAAGGCACTGACCTGCCATAGACTTATAATAGGGGAGCAGGTGTGGCAATGATGGACTTTAATTTCCTTTAATAAACCTTTTATGTGCCACACTTTTACTGCCATTCTATGCTCTCCAAGGTCCTGCACATAATAGGTTCATTACTTTTGATTACTATAGTCTATTGAGACAAACAACTCCAGAACACACTATATATTATGTTCAGTTAAACCAATATAGACTATTTATCCACTGTGCATTATTTCACCTGCAACTCTACAGACAAAATTAACAACAGCTCCTGTAAGCTAAAACTATTAAAACCACTGGTACTCCTTTGTCATCATTTCATAATAAATACCACACCAATCATAGTGCTGCTCTTTTAATTATGAAACAAAAAGTGTCCACTGCTTCTATTGAACAGCAGTTACTTTGGCCTAAATAGCACGTTGCATTGTGATGAATATTTAAAAACTGCACAATGAATGAAAACCAACAATAAAATCAATGCAGGTGATTTTTCTATTGATTTTCTTTCCTTGTAATAATTTGAAACTATGAGAGATGTTTAATCAACTCAAACCTAAAATTTATAGGACTATTTAGCCTGGTGCGTACCACATATTAAAATAATCATCATGTCTGTGTTGCATAAAAAACACCTTAACTTACAAAAAGTCCCATGCATTAACCTGAAAATTATATAACAGTAACTGAATAAAAATGTGAAATCTTTTAAGTGTGTCAGCAAAAAGACCTCTTTTGCTCAAAATTTAGATATAATATCTTTGGGTTTTGATAGCTTTTTCAGAGACTGCCTGATACTGAAAAAAGTGAACAAAGTTTCTCACTTCCGATTTTTATTTACATAGTTATGGTTTTACATGAAATTACAGCCACAGATGGTCAGCAAGCAGTATTCAAACTTTTAAATCACCCATGGAACAACAAAAGAATTAAACTTTAAGTGAGAAATTTCATCCAAAGTTTTTAGAGATAATTGTTATCAAGTTGTTAATTTGAGAGACATATCTTATTACTGCTGTGTACTGTAAAGATGGATGGATTCTGGAAGGTGCTTCATGCTCTCAAAGGCAGGAATGGTCAGTCCTCCCTCCCAGTACATATGTTGTCTTGAGATAAGAAGCCATAATAAATAGAATGTCTGCACAAAATCTTCATGTCCGATGTCTCACTACTAATTTTTTTAGCCATCAGGACCATCAGGATATCTAAGTGCTTACCAGGAAAATTCTATTGGGAATTGCAGTCGCATATTTTTTAAGGGCAAGCTTCACAAAAATAACAACAAGTGAACAGTGGAATTAATTCTCTCTCCACCTTTCCTTCAATATTAGTTGAGACTTAAGGTAAGTCAATAACTAGATCCCAGAAAACGGACTGGAGTCACCAACAATACTACAAATTCTGCTTGGCTGAAACTGGAATAACTTGCTATGTGACTGCTACAGGATATTCATGTTTCTCCAGATGAATTTACTGGTGGAATAGCAGCAATCATACTTTCTGAGAAAACCATTTCAGAGTTCCTGGCTGCAGAAACTAAACGTTAATTCTTCTGTTTGTACCATCCCACTGCAGTCAGCGGACTTGAGAGCAGCACCTGGAAATACTTCCCTGAGTGAGAGAATCAAGATTTGGCTCTGAATTTGTTTTTTTGTGTGCCTGGAGTCTATCTGTGCACATGTGCGTGTACTGATATTATAATGGGATCCAAGAATATGACTAACAGATGAAAATAGGGCATGTGCAATAAATTATAATAATAACAATAACAATAATAACTATTTCAGTTTACTTGCGCATTTTAATTCTGAATTTCAGAACTAAATTGATACTGCTATCTTGGTAAGATAGTTCCACAGCACATTACTGTGAAATAAACTATGACTTGAGGAAGCCAGTGCTGCTGGCATAGGTAAAAGTGAAATGCACCTCCTGGAAAGAGCTAATGTAAGAGCTGTGCACTTTCTAATTTCTGTTGTAATCTTTGTACAAGCATGACTTTCCCTGAGTAGGTTTCACACTCCTGGAGTGGCAGTCTGTTTCCTTTTGCATAACTAGCTAGAGGAAAAATCACCAGTTTATCTAGAGGTAAGGAGTATAAAAGTTGACATTTTGTTGTGATTTTCCAACTAAAAGTTATGATGTCTGATTTTCAAAATGAAATTTGATAAACAACTTCTCTAGGACAAACCTTAACTGATTTTGAGTGGTCTGAAAAAAGAAGAGTTTTTCTCTACTATTTTTAATTTGTAAACTACTTAAGTTCGTATAGAGGCAACAGCTACATCTGTCACTAGACTAATGAACTTAGCCAGAAAAAAACCCCAAACCTCTGTGATTTTTAAGGCACACAGATCCATCCTCAAGTCTCAAACACAAGCCAAAAACTTCAAAGTTGAAGTCAGACACTGCTAAGAACTACAAAGATGTTTGTGCTGTACCGTGCCCCAAGGTGACATGACACTGTGTGTGTGTATCCCTACAATAAATAATACCCTCAGAGGAAGTTTTTCAGTGTTTTTAGTACTCATATTTTAATGTTTCTTTTCAATAACTCATTTAAGAGTCTAACTCATAAAAAGAGAATAATGTCATAAAGAAAAAGTTTTTTAAAAATATATCTGAAAACAAGATTTCCTATAACCTGCCCAGAAGTACGGAGCACTGTTTAGCTCTCTGTGTATATATGTGTGCTCACTGCATCCTTCTGTCACTCTATGATAGCTTTTTTTAATATGAAGTATTAATGACAGACTGATGGTGAGAAGCACGGAGCAAGAAGGAAACACAAAGTACACATACAGCAACTTCTAGACAAAGCTTATATATTCTGATTACTGCCAGTAAAGAAATCCAAAATCCAAAGAGAAATTTTTAGGAACATTGCTTGTACCGTGGTTAAAGTTTCTTGTTCTTCTTCTTTTTTTTAAATAACATGTTTATGGCCAGAAAGAAAAAAAATATTTTCAAAGTAGGTGTTCTTAAAGACTATTACTGAAAAAATGCATTGTTTTGTGATTTTGATTATTCTTAACCAAGGAGTCATCTCATGATTATTTTTGAAACTTTTGCTTTAGTTTACACAATGCTATTCCTGCTTTCTCTAGGAGAAAGTTGAATAACATGGAAATAATTAGTTCAGATGTATTCATTTCTCAGGAATTAAAATAAGTAAGTACATCTACTGAATGCAAACTTTAAAATGTGCTTATAACACATATAAATCATCAAAAAATTGGCATTTTATAGTGTGGTTGAATGGTATACATATTTTTGAGGAGCAGATTTTTTTTGTATTAAAGGTACTATTTGAAAATATGAAGCGACAAAATAAACCTTAAATCAGAGGCAGGCTTGAATAGCTTTGTAATGAGGATGATTTATTTTGATTCTCACTTCTGATTTCTGAGTTGTCACTGCTGTTGTATACTTCATCCATGCAACTTTGCACAACTGGCAGTGCTGAATATAAACCAAAGCCATATGTTTATGTCCTTTTGCCAAACGACTACAGCAAATAGTTCTATTATTCCCTTAGGTAACCAACATGTGCCAAGTATTTCTATTAGTCTGCTTTACCAAGGCTTTAGAGGGCAGAGTCACAGCTTTATGAAATTAAGGGGCAACTGCTAGCTTTTTAAATTTAGAGAAAAATTATATAGTCTACCATGCTGAAATGCAGCTCAACACAAGCTGATGCGCGATCCTACTTTCTGGAGGCTTTTTTTCCCTGGATTTTTATTTTTGACATAGTTCAATGTCTTGTCACTGTTTCCTAGGTTGCTATGTGCAAAATATAATTTTTTAGGAGAAAGAAAGTGTCAATATTCAAAAAGAAACAAATGCTTTGACACCTTGAGATCTTTTACAAATACACCAAAGTTTTTATCCCACCCAACTGACACATAGTTAAAAAGCTCAATAAGCATTATCAAAAAAAATTTCACAAATAGGCTATCCCTCACAGATTAAATTTAAGCAGTGCGTTAGGGAATACATTCTCACTCCTGGAGTCATATAGATTCAAAAATAGTTGTGTTCCTGTCAGTATGTAATGCTAACAAAGCGTAGTTCTGAAACTTAAAAACTAGAATTTCTAGGTATTTACAAAGATTTATATATTTTTCAATTGTTCAATATTGTTATACCTGTGTGCTGAAGACAGCAGATGCTATGCAAGAAAAATAGTCATAGTGGACGAGACACTACATATGACACCACATAGTATTCTAGTACTAATATAGAGATCTGTTTTGACTCAAATTTATTTTTGTAAATAAATTGTCCCACCTTTGCGTGTTTCCGGGTGAAAATATGTGCAGATTCCAAAGGACCAAATTCTTCACTCAGTCCAAGATGCCTTGCCTGATTTAACAGATAATCCTGAAATTCATTCTCTGAAAAAACAAAAACAAAAACAAAAAACAACAAAAGAAAACAAAAAAACAGCTATACTAAATAAAATGTAGATGAAACAGGACACTCTTTAAATCAAATGAGCAAATAATCCAGGTGCATTGTTTTCTTGTGCGGTTTTTCAAAGATGTGGTATGGAAGCATCAATGATGCTTCTTAAAGGCAGAAAGAATAGCAATTTTTCTTTTGTTATGGCATTTTCTTTATATTATTAATGCCCTTTCTGAAAGCTTATGAAATAGACCTGCCCTAAGAAAAGTTTTTCTCCTTGCACAGACAAAAATCCAGTTTCTATATGTAGAAATCCTTAGTCAAATGTTTTTACTGCATCAGAACCCCTTTGACTGAGTAGGATGGTTCAGTACATGATGTGAAATAAATAAGAAGCATGCTAAAATATTTTAATAATAGCAGAAAACCCCTCAGTTTTATTTTTTTCTGATTTTGAACATCAGTGTTTAAAGTTTGGCAGACTGATAGCATTCTCACCATAAGCAAACTGAAGGAAATCCTTGACAGTTCTCCTTGCTCAATTTTTATTCCTTACTGTGAGGAAACTCCTGCTAAATCAACAGTAACAGCAAGGGAAGAAGAGCCACAGAAATTTATATCTCAGTGTACAATACTGAGGGCCTTGTATTCAGAAATAACGAATACCCAAACCTGTCAACCACTTAAAGTTGTAGGCACTTGCAACCTGGGGAAAACTAGCCCTGAGCAGTTAGCATAGGCAGGCTTTATTTTAGCATCACTCCTGCCACTAGTGACCAAAATATAAAAATTTTACTGTCAGTTGCAACTTCAGAGGTCCTTTTCAAACAGTATCCAGTGTATTTAGTAAAATAGATCTATTCATTCAATGTATTCCAATTATGACAAAGTTTGCAGATAAACTTTTGGACCTTGAAGGTGAAACTTTAACTATTCATTTAACGATATCTGATGAAGTTTTGTCAGTAAAATTTATAATGTTACATTTCTGTAATTGGAAAGGCTCATTCTAAACAAATTCTCAGGGAAGCCTGAGTTTATTGAGTGACTAATTTCTGCTTGAGTCCCAATAGATAGAATATTAGTTGCATCCCATCAATAACTTTTAATTAAAATAAATAAGCTTTTATCAAATACCAAAACAGACAACAGATGCAAGATGATAAAGAAGGAAGAAAACCCAGAACAAAACAGCCCAATACTGAAAAGATTTTTTTAAGCAGTTTTCTAGCCAATATGTTGCTGGAAAAAGATGTTTATCCTCAAAGGCCTCTTTGCCCGTTGTTCTATTTCAACATCCATGAAAAAAAAAAAAAAGAGTTTTAAAGCTTTCTACCTGCTTCTTCTTCTTTGTTCAAAACACGCTAACCTAAAACAAAAGATCTCTGAGAATAGCTACAATGGTGAACAAAGCTCTTTCTAAGCCTAAAACTTAGCAGCTTTTTGTCTAAAATCCTATCACGTTAAGTATTTATTAGCAATATATTTTTCATTTATTTTCTCAAAGATTGCCAATAAAGAACTAAATCACATAAGGGAGTAGCTGTAAACCCTTTGAGTTCCCTAATGTCAAACTCATTAGCATCCGAATAACCACACAGCAGCACATCATCTGCACAATTGCAATTTTTTACTACTTTTAATAGCGTTTCTCAAAGGGCTCATTTTCAACTTTCTTCAGTGGTTAGTTGGTTCTCTGGGGAAAAGGAGCTTCCTGACGCTCACAGCTTCCACTCAACAACCAGGCCGTTTGCTGTCAGAAGCATCAGCCCTCTGCCCTAACCCCATCTGCTGTCTCTCCCATCCTAAGGGACCGAGAGTTAAGACAGCACAGCTGAGATCCACTTGGAAAAGTGCACAAAGGACAGGAAAATATAGAAAACTTTTCACATTTAACTTTACACAATAAGCTAATACATTGAAAATCCTCCTTTTAAGAAAAGGAGTCGGGGCTGGGCTGGGGCTGGGGGGCAGGTTTTAAAATTGCGCTAGAAAACTACATGCAACAGTGCCATTTGCTATTTTACTCCCATCTGCCTTGCATGCGACATCATCAGCTATCTTTGTAAAGCAGAGAGTGCTATAGTAGGACAAAAGCAAGACTTCATATAAAGCACAAAACCTGAACCCCTCTTCTGTTTAATGACAACAGAAGTTGCTGGCTAGTAAGTTTAAATGTGCTATTTTCTATTATTTCTTTCACGCAACAGGGTGCTGGCTGCCATACAGCTGATTCGTGGGTGAGTACCCACATTTGAAGATATGGTGTTTCGTAAAAAGTCTAATACAATGTCATGCACATGTCATGTTATAAACACGGTGTGTAGGATTATGCTGTGTCATGGGATGTAACATCCCCTAATGGAATATAAACTATGCATCATCCCTGTCCACACTCCAGGAAGCAACTTACATTTCAAATATAAGTGCTAGGATCTGATACTTCAGGTAGCAAACAAGAGTTAGTGCTGATTTCACAGTAGCATCATGATCTTATCAGTAAGTTATTGAGAAACACTTTATTTTAGTATACTTTATGAATTATTAAATTAATCATGGGCCAAATTTGAGGCATTGCAAAAAGTGCAGATAAAAATCTGCAATGCCGAGTAGAAAAATTAAGATCTCAGCCTCAAGAGCACATAAAGAACATCTATCTCTGTTATTGGCAACTTTGATGATAAGATCATTCTTGATGGAGATCAGGTAGAACTAACTTATTTGCGAACCAAGATTCTTTGGTGGGATCGCTCCCCTTAAGTCCACATGTATCTTCATTTGTTGCAGTCTATTCATAGCTTGCATTAACTCATTTGTCTGTTTTAATAAAGAATTCAAAAGGATTTACAGATGGCAAATTATGCCTACACTTTGACTGCCTATATGTCTGAACAGAATTTTTTAATCCTGAAGGTACAGTTTGAAAGAAAACCTTCACCATTTGCAACCAGTACCTCAATTCAAGTAGAATAATAAACTTTATAAACCCATAAAGATGGAAAACATTAGTTGCTTGATTTGTCAATGTAATGGTTCAGTGAAGTCACCTGGAACCTTTGCAATTCATTCTTTGGTTTATAGCCATTTCCATTGCAACATGATTTTGTACTGACTCTGAAGTGCCATCCTACTGAGATCCATGAGTCATACCAGGATACTGATGTGAATCACTGTTTGGGATCTGATCCTCAACATCAGATGTGTGTGACAAATCCCTTCAAGCAACCATACTTGTTGACCCATTGTCTGTGGGTAAAAGTCCACTCATTCACATCAGATTACTAGAAAGTTCCTGAGGATTTAATAATGAGAAAATGTATATTCTACAATCAAAAATTATCTTACCAGAAGTCTGAGATTGTTTTCTCTGTCAAAATTGTAGTACACAAAGCAGTACTACATCTGGTAAAGACCCCAACAACTTTTTTGAGCATAATGGATATAATTTCCAACAGTTGAATTAGATTTTCTCTCATTTACCACATAACTAGTTGATATATTACAAATATGAAAATGAACACTCACAACAGTTTGTGATTTGTTAACTCAGAATGGAAGTGATGTCTAAAGAAACAGAATCCAATGTGCTCACCATTATGATCTCTGAACATTTTTTGTGTTTCTACAGTGACAGTCATTTCTCTTTCTCAAGATAAAATAATGCAACATATCTAATATTTGAGAAAAAAATATGCGAAAGCTAAAGATGCCATTACAAATGAATGAAGATACATTGAGCTCTTGACTGCAGTCAGACCTTCATCCTGTACAGGCTGGAGTGTGTCACTTTACATACTAAGTTCTGCACAAACTTATGGGTCACCTCAGTGAGACCCTTAAGCACATGTGTAATGTTCAGCACCTGAGTAAACAAATGAATTTCATTTGGCCTTCTGATGCTTCACTTTAACATCCTCACTGCAGTACACATGGGCAGTCTTGTAAACCTGAAGGCATCTACTTGGAAACATATTTTTTATATAATTTCAGCTTCAGAAAGGAATTTCCTTGGGGCAGAGTACTCCTCTTTGCACTTGTTTTATTAAGTGCAGAGGACACATGAAACAGAATTATTGCTGCCTCAACTATTCCATTTTCTTTCCCAACTATAAGGCTAAACTTTATCTTGCTTAGTTCTACCCTGAGATGAACAGGAGGTCACGTTACCAGCGCAAGACAGCCTGGTAACACAGGCAGTTGTCCTTCCAGTACCTGTAAAAACACCTCCCTTCCACTCATCCTCTCTTTTAAACATAGCAGTAATTCCAATGCCATGTGCAAGATCATATTTCGCCTAGCAGAAGGGTTTAACTTTCACCTGATTTAAGCAACAAACTATCCCTCAAAGATGCCTGAGGCTTTGCTGTAATTAACATAACTGCATTTAGATGCTATTCATGACCAATAATTCCAACACCTTGTGAAAAAAAAAAAAAAGGTTGCATGCGGTAAACATTATAAACATATTCAAATAAGCTTAACACAATCTGCCATGCTTATTTCTGCCTAGATCATGGACCAGCGAAATGGTTAATGCAAATGGATTTATAATTTGCTTTGGGGGGCCAGTTTCTTCTCCTTATTTATTAGCCCAGCTGATGGGGCAGATTTGATGAGGCACTTCTGGAATAATTGAGTCATCACACAAAGAAGGCTGCTAGCATTCAGAGTGGTTTTATCAGCAGCAAGCAGGCCTGATTACTGACAATTACACTCTGATCCGGTGATGGAGGAGAAAGAGCCAACGAGTGGGAAATGTCCGTGTTTCTATCCAGGAATAATTTCAACATTCATTTTACATGCTAAGTGTTTCCTATCTCTGCATAATAAACTGTAAACAGGAATAGATGGCACAATGTCCCTTAATATTTCCTGGTAATGAAGACACAAATGTACAGTGAGTGCTGATAAATATAGATGAAACATAAGCTATTCTCTGAGTCTGTATTGTTACCTTTAAAATAAATGCATTTTGGTGGTAAAAGCATAATCATAGCTAATGCAAAAAAATGACAGAAGATTGAAGCTGTCCTTGTAACTACACAGAAACTTTGCAAAAGTCCTGTTAATCACCGCTGCTCTAGAGGCTCATAAGCTGAAGGTGATATACTGGAAAGAACATCATTTTGTTTCTCAATAGTCAACTACGTAGGAACTCCTTCGCTTTGACACAGTAAAGGAGAGCAACAGCAGTGACCTCCATTAACACTTCAGGGATAGAGCACATCTCAATGCTAAACTGAAAAACAATGAAGCTAGTCCTAGAAGACATCTTCACTATGATAAATTCTCATTTCCCTCTCATCAGCCTTAAGATAGTGTTTATAATGAATAATAGAGCTAGACCATAGATTTCATGAATTGTGTTTAGCAATGTATTATTGCCTTTAGGACATTATTTTTTTAGCAACCAAGATGCTGTAAAATGTCAGTTATTAACAAAATGTTGAATGCAGAACTTTGGAAAAATCTGTTTCTTCTCTGACTCAGGAAAAAAAACATGGAAATAGACATAGTGAAGAGTTGAAATGTAATTTTGTGTTTGTTGATGGGCAATTATAGATTTCAGCTGGAAAATGTTAATGCCCTAGTCTAGGGAGAGTTTTTCTTTTTTATAGTTGATCAGGCATGAAACACTGAATAATAAACTTCTGCATGCTTGTTTATTCCTTTTCCTTTTTTTAAAACTAATTCATAGCTTCAAAAGAACTAAAAGTTATTCTCTGTTCTCCTGTGGTAACTATGGTAACTATGTTTCATTAAAGTAGCTACTTAACTTCAAGGCTTGTGTTACAATGATATGCATTATTTTGAGTAAAACCACACCATAACAACCTTACGATTTCAGAGCAATTTTAAAAGAAAGTTCAAAGAGCATGCGTTATTGACTCTGGAACACAGGGTTTGTTTTCTTTTAAAACAAACTTTACTCTTTTTCAGCCTGGATGACTTTTCCTGGATGGAGTCATCGCTGTTGTGAGGTACTGTGGGGGAGGACTGCTACTGACTTCAGCAAAAGATGACCATGCTCTGCTCATCAAAGGGGTGCTTAGCAGTTGCAGGACCGAGGCCAGTGGGAGACGCCTGAGCACACAGATCAGTATAACTAAGAGCAGTGAAATAGTGGTGTTTTAATTACTCTATTATAGCCCCCTTCAACATTAGGAAGATTCTGGTCCGGCTCTGGTATTGCTACATGCCTGGTGTTTAGCCACCGCTGTTACAGTCCTTGTACTATTACATGGTTTCCAGCAAGCTGGTTAGGATTCAATGGATTTGAAGGACAATTTTATGGGGGTGGTGTTATGGTTGCATTGAACCTCTACAGAAACGCTGGAGCTGATTAGATTCAGTAAAAGTGGTCACTTCTCAAATACTTACAGGCTTAATCTAGGTTACTATATTCCTTCCCTGTGATTTCTGACAGTTCCAGCCAAATTTTTTGGGACTGATTTAATAGCCAGAATTAGGACATAGCAATTCTTATGCTGGACAAAACCCATGGCTAATTAGCTCATTGAACATTCTCTGACATGGAGTCAAAAGGAACAACGAACCTAAAAATACAAACTATTTTTATAAAAAGAAATATAACTGCCATTCTGATATCCTATGCATTCATCCTCCCCTTTCTGAACAACATGCTCTCTTCATTACGCATGACAGACATGTCCCAAGAAAGGGAAATTCACACAAAGAGAAGTGTGCCTTCCCTCAACATGCAAATCACATATGTTCATTAACTTCAAGAGTGCCATGTGAAGTACAGACTGCCACCATCTAAAAGAAAGACTTGTAATGACCCTAACTGCTAAAGATAATGGGGCTTGCTTGCACTACGGCATTGCCCTGAAGATCCTGGGAACATGCTGAAGAGAAAAAAGAAACCAAGAACAAAAATACTACCTTGAAAATCAAAGTTACAAAAACATTGGCTAGTATTTATCAGATACCAAAATGTGCATGCAAAATGATCACTGGGACAGACTTCTTATTTGAAAAGATTTCGCTTTGTAAATGTTTGGATCAGGTGTGTGGAGTAAGGAAAAGGGTGTTCAGTCTGTTCAAAGTTTTGCTAAGAGGTCAGTGGCACCAGGGATGGCAGTTTAAATTCTCTTTTCAGAGCCTTTTATGATTCTAGAGTCAGGCAAAGGTTATTTCCTAAAATGGCACCTGTCTTCTGTCATAGACATAAAAAGAAGGCACTGTGATTGAGCAAATTATTGGAAAAAAAGGGATTCTGGAACTCTCTTCCTGCCTCTGCCACTGATCTATTCTGTGACCTTCAGCAAATCTCTTCACCTTTCAGCTAAATGAGGATAACAGCGTAGAGTGGTGTGAAGTGCTTTTGTGCATTTCTAACTATGCTTTAAGGTAGTGAATATTATTTTCATCCTCATGCGTTCCTCAATTTAATAGCCTGCTCATGCTTTCACTTCCTCTGAAACTCAACCTGATACTTCAGAAGTATGCTATTACTTGGGATTTCCAAGAAAAAATGTTTCCTCTTTCTCTTCAAATTTTTTTACTAAAAAAAAAAATGAACAAATAAAAAAGGACAATTCTGAGAAGAATGGGTACTAACTAATTCACGATGAATGGCAAAATAATTTAAAACACATTTCTATTCTCTCTTAATGTGTTAGGCAATCTGGAGGTAACTGCACTCTTGGCATATCAGGTCTTGATCTTAAAAATCTGTTTCACTTGTTTTCCTATAAAGAAAAACATTCTCCTAGGAAATATCTTTAACTGTTATGCTTTGAATGTTTTTGCTCTCAGTGTTGAAAATGTCAATAAGGTGTGTAGATCTATCTATCTATATAAATTTATGTGCATATATGTATATATGTTTGTGGTAACATTAAGTTCAAATATTGTACCCAGCAAGCACTGTATTTAATTTAAAAGAAACTGAAAGAGAAAAGTTTCTTTCAGTGTGAACATATTAGATATGTGGTAAGAAAATGGCCCATTGTACCACTAAACAATACTGAGTTAAAAATAACACTACAGAAACATATCTTTGTAATATTATTTCATATTGGTAAATAATAGTAGTCCATTATTCATTCTATCACAGCAAATTTGACTTGAGCAAGATGAAAAAAAAATCTTCCTATGGAGAGGTGTCTTACAAACTTTATCACTTTAAACACAGTTTCCCTTCAGGCTCCCCAGTGTAAGCCTGGCTCTGTTGAAAACAACCAGAACACTCTCGTGGACCTCAGTAATACATGTTTTTTTGATGTGGAAGCAGTCACATGCACTTGCTATTAATCGCACAGGTATACCAGAAGATCTTACAAAGTAAGATGATTAAAAACTATTTTGGATATAACAGCTGTAAATAATAAACAGCAGTTTAGAAATTCCAATAGCTCATTAATGAAATTTTGCTATTTTAGTTGATAGTTATGTCATTCTTGATAAGTAGGCCTGTATCAGATGTCTGAACATATATGTAATAGACTGGCTTGTTGTTTGGATGTCACATTAAATCATGGGTTCTGCCTCTTCTGTTGGCACCTCAAACGCCAAGATGTGTGCAGGAAAAGGGGTGGGCTGGGGGGTGGTTTTCATGCTCAGGACGTAATCTTTGTTTTCATATGCTGTGCTCACCTACCCCAGGAGATAGATTTTTGTTTTCTTTTGAAGAGGTCTGCATCACTTTGCATCAGAACTATGTCCTGATACAAAAAGTAGTAGCTGTGACTTTTAAATAATCAGTCCCACTAAAGGCGCCGTTATGGCAACCAACAATGTTCTACCTTAAATCATTTTGACAATGCATTCTCTGCACTGCCCATAGACTTGGAGGGTGTCCTCACAATATTCAAAACTGGAACAGTATTCATGGTTAAGAAACGTCCAGAAGCAGCCAAACAGGTGTGTACTTCTCTCAGAAAAGGCCTTTTTATTTAGAAGACCTTTTGTACACTAGTTCTGTCCTAGGCCCCTTTTAGGGGCCACACCTGAGAGAGAAAGTGAATTATCAATGACATTTTTTTAAAGAATCAGTGGTTTAACACTAATTTCTAATCAGATCCTACAGAAAGGAACAGCTCGCATGGCAGCTGTACTTTTCCCAGGGTTAATTACCTTTCACTGCTCTCTACTAATGAGTCAGCTGTTCCTGTCATCACACAACTACACTGTGTTCATCTGTAGCTCTAGCTGTGGACAAACACAGTAGCTAGAGCCCTGTTTACATATTGGTGAGGTTTGTTGTGCAAAGAATTTGCAAAGCAGTTTAAAAAAAAAAATACGTAAAACTCCTTCCATTCCCATGTCTCTTTTCATGGAAACAACTGTATTTTTCAGACCAACACTGTGTTCTCAAGGTTACTGAATTAATCAACAAGACTAGAAATCTAAGGACATGAAAACTAATAAAAATTCATTTTTGTAATATCGCATAATAGTTTATATATGGAAGATTAGATTTGTGTACCTATCTAGCTTGTCTTAGCTGATTGTTGGGTGAGAATGTTTATTTATAGCTTGCTGGTCTATGAACTAGAAAACTTCTTTATAAAATATTGTTTTAAGCAGTAGAACAGATAATAGTGCAAAATTAATGCACTTAAGGAAAGAATTTGTATTATTTTTATGGCAAACTCTAATGAGACAATGATTTAAGGCTTTCAGTAACCTGCTAATGTTTTTACATAACTCTAGAAGGTAATTCAATAGCAAGTAAATAGAACACATCATTTTCTAGCTGGAGTGAACAGGATGTATTCTTCATAGCTGTGTAAGATCAGGAGTGATCCCCATGCATCACTTTTATGTGTCCTTTTTAAGGACTGTATAAAACTTGTGGGGGTATTTAGAAAGGCTAACTTTAATAACAGGGAGGGGACTCACACCTAGCTTCTTCTTATTGTTGAGAAAGTAAGGGCACAGGCTCCTCCACAGCAGCAGCGAGCACCTACAGTTATTCCAGCTTTCTCATGGGAGGCTACAAAGACTATGGCTAAAGATGGGCATTGTGACAGAGCTTTCAAAGCTCGAGTCCTGTTTGGGTCAACAATCAGAAAATGTTTGCTTTTCATATAACGGATGGCAGGAGCCTAAGCTGACACTGTCTTCAAAACATGATTCTATGCTAAAATTGTCTATGCGGAGGTTGCCCTGATCTGAGTGGGTTTCCTTGGGGTAAGATCTGTAGCTGTTAGCCGAGAAAGTAAATTTTCACCATACATCAAAGGGACACCACAGAGTACATGTTATGTGAGAATAAGTTCAATTACTTGCAGTTCTATCTGCAACAGGTCTGTTCATGAAGATATTATTTGAGGCTGAATTCCTTACTAGCTGTCACATGAGGTAATGGTACTTGACAAATCTAAGGCATGGATATGGTCTTCTGAATATGATGACGGAGGAAGAAACTTAAGCTTTCCAGGTCCAGGTTAACCTTGCAGGACTGGGAGCTCAAAATATGATAAATTTGCTTTTGAAAATATCAAGCCAAAAGCACCATAGGATTTCAAGGTATCACTTGAATAATCATCTGGGAAATGAACACTTTCTTTGAATATTACTGTAATCAACCACCTATTTCTCTCAGGCACCTTAAGTTGTGCAGGCTGTATTGACAACTTCAGACACTGAGCAATGAGAAAATGTGAGTTGAGTGGTTATGGTCTTTTAAAAGGCAGATATTTATTTATTGCTCTATTAGAAGCAATTCTCCTGCTTGGTTTTGGAATTTCATGTGAAAGTGAATTTCCTGAAGGTGCATTAACTGGGCTTAATGATTCACAGAAACCTCTGATCACTAAGATCAGGCCAGGGAAAACTATTATGTAATGCCCATTTTGTCTCAGATTCTTCCTCTGCTCAAGAGATTATTCCTTCTTCCAACACACTGTATCTCACTCTTAATGTTAAAAAAATTCTCAGGGATAGCATAGACATTCTCCTTCTACTGAAATTTCTTCACATGTTACTGGCTTGTCCTCTCCTGAGTTCTCAAGATGCTCTCTTCATCCACAGGCAGGAAAACCAGTAACACGTCCTCTTCATTTAGTGAATAGAAAAACCTAACCCTTGGACTGACTAGTCTGCTTAACTTGAACTCTGTCAGTAACAAGGCTTACTAGCTCTCTATTATAAGTAGACTTCATGCTGTACACTGAAGCAGCTGGGATGCTTGAAGACAGCTTCTCTATTGGCTATTGAGTTGATGATAGTCCTACTATGGGGATTCCTCTTGGAGGTTCAAGAGGGAGGAGACATACCAAATGGTGTCTCTGAAAAATTTAGGGCCAAAAATCATGATATCTTCCTCACTGTGCCCACTTAAAAACTTGACTTCTTTGCTTTTAAAATACCATCAAAATAGCTATGCATCTCTTAAATTTAAAAGATAGGGATCATCATACAACTACAAATAAATACCAAACCCCCAGAAATAAATAGGGAAGCAAGCTGTATCACCTGAAGGGTACCCACAATGCTGAACTTGCATTTTGAAGCTGGCACTCTTTGATTGAAAGCAACTTGCACTTCTGCAATATCACAGTATTATTCCCTGTGATCACAAAATAGTAGCACATTATTCACATTAATAACAACCAAAATAAGTGGTATTACTAGCGTTGTTGCTATAAATACAGTTGGGCCCAAAGCATTCAGGGCTAAAGCTATTTATTCTCTCATGCTATTCAAAATGAGTTAGGGATATTTGAGAAAACACTTTTTAATGACAGCCACTAAAATGTTGATTCTGGGGAAGAAAACTCTGAGAGTATTATACGTGAGCAGGTTAAGCTTTTCAGGATAAATGTTAAATCAGTCTAAAGGGTTATGTTTATTGAACTGGTGTCGATTTATACCATAATGAACTTGCACACAATTTTGGGCGTGATTTTCATTGACTTTGAGTCTCATCTGTGGAAGTGCTATTGGAGACACATAGTTACTAACCCTCTGTAAAACTCACTGTTACAAAATTAGGTCAAGCTGAGCGTAATCTTACAGCAGAGTTTACTACTGTGGCTATCCTCCCCTCACGGAAACAGTATGAAAAGGCAAAGGACTGTCAGAGACCTGGCGATGGCTCCCTGCTTCCAAGGCCAACCTCTGCCTCCAATGGTATAGATTATGGTAGCGTATAGCCACTTGCTGTTCCATAGGGACCATCCACTATGTAAGGGTTAGAACAGCTTAGTGGAGCTCCATCCAGCTCTGATCCCTGAAGGAATTCTGAGTTGCCCAATTAGAAATACAATTTAAGCACTTTGCCTTGGTCTGAAGAAACTTTGAGAACCTGTCTCTAGAACTTTAAAAGATCAAGATTTGTTTAAAAAAAGCCACAGCTATGTGCTAAAGCTATGGGTATGATAAATAATCCTCTAAAAATCAAAATTTGTGTCATCAAAGCTCTGCAAACATGGAAAAAAATACTTGAAAGCCATGCAAAGTATGCACAGTAACTGAAATTTTGAACTGAAAGCTTACTTGTAGTTTTTATGATAGCATGAGAAACATTGAGTCATGATAATCACCTATAGAAACAACGCAAAATCATCATCTAACCTATCCTATTACCTCAAAGCTTGAGAAACAGTCTTGAAAGCCTGAGGAGAGAGGAATCACAGAGGTACCCGTAAAAGTGCCTACAGAGTCTGAGTAATGATCAATAGGAGAAACAAAATGTGGAGCTGAGTCTGGAAATGCTTCTATCAACAGTGTTTAAAAAATCCAAGTGGTTTAATGTAGAAATCTCTACTGTATTTTGAAATGAATGGATATTGTTAAATCTTTACAGCTCATTTCTTCTTATTTTTTAAGAATTAGTTTTGAAAAAAGAAACTCTTTTCTGAAAGGAAATATAATGACTTATAAGAATAAAGCAAGGAATTGCACCCTTCCCTTTTGTAAATATCATATTTCAGGGGCAAAATTCGTTCCTCTGAGCTGCACAGCAATATTCAGTTTTGCTATTCTGCTCTCCATTAATATCCGAGCACACACCAAATTTCATCAATGCTGTGTATATGCCAGAGGAAACTTTTTGTTTAAGGTATACCATATTATTCATATCACTGTCTTGTATGAAATTGTGATAAATAGTAAGATTATGTGGAGAAAAGACATAAGAAATCAAGTCCAGTTTGTAGGCTGGACAGGAAAGACAGGATTCACCTCCCTAACCTTACGTGCCTGAAATGCAGATATATATTTCATAGGTAGTAACTGCTGGTTTCCCATAGTCTCTGGGTAGCCTGTAGGCAACCTGCAGGTATTTCTGCTGCTGTGTAGATGTGTGATACATCTTACTTATTTTATACATCTACTTCAGGGTGAGATTAATTGCATCCAAGAAATGTCTCTTTCTTTCTGTTGACCCTAAAGGGAATCTGGATGACTGGCTCAGGTCTAGACACTTCCACTGTGCACATGGACATTTCACAAGAGGATTCCTAACCAAAGAAGCTATGGCAATCACTGAGAAGCATCTTACAGCTTAAATAACATGTACGCTATGTGGCTCTGGGCTGTATTTTAAAATAGGAGTGAAAAAGCAAGAGAAATAAAGTAGGGAACCAACCTCCAGGAACGAAGGCAGTGCCAGTCCTTGTAGGAAAGAACTGGCAAACAAAACGAAGCTGATGAACAAATAAAAGAGAACACTAGTGGATGGGTTAAGTTAAAGCAAAGGAGAGTTAACCATGGCTTTGATATGAGCAGTGTGGCTTCAGTGAAAGGAGAATCCAGTGTCAAGGGGCAGAGAAAAAAAAGGGTCAGCATGAGATGGCAAATATTTCTTTATCTAGATTTAGAAGAATGAAGACAATCATGTTCTAAGCACAACAGAGGGAAACTGAACTCTAACAGTTGCTATGGACCGAAATACCATCTTTTTAATATTTAGATTGGATAATATTTTATGAAGGAATAAAAGTTTTCCTGATAAGTAAATGCACCACATGGTTTGACACTGGATAAATGGGAAGTGTCTCTCGGCTTGAACTATTATTATCTGATACTGAATACAGTTGTTTTCTTAAGTCTAAGTTTGCTATTTAACCTTATCTGTGTTTCTTCCTTGGTTTGTTATGAACTATTGTATACATGAGAAACTTGATGTCATCAATGACAGTGGCTCTGCGTTTCTTTTTTTGGTTTATTTTAACCATAAATAATGCCACATGCCCTGTTCTATTTGGTGTCTTCTGTTCAGTGCCAAATTTTAAACCATAAAATTAAAGACATTAAAATCCAAATTCCGTCTAGCAACTTTGCTGGCCTTTGGGAGCCAACAACAAAAGCCAGACTTTAAAAAATGAAAATGTTATTGTGCCTACATTGCCTGCCACAAACATGCCCTTTTTTCAGCATGTAAGGTGAATGTTTAGGCAAAGGATTATTGACACAATAATTTGCTTGGTTTGTGAGTGCCAAGCAGGGCTTTTTCACATGCACTCAGTGAAACTTAGTTAAAAAAAATAAATTTTATGTCATTTTCTTTATTTTGTGTATTTACCCCAAAGAAAAAAAAAGTCTTGTGGGTAAAATTCACCATATCCAAACAAAAGACTGGCAGCTTAAGTAAGTATATGAACAGGGGGAAGGGAGACTTATTTCCTGAGTTTCAACAGATGTCATACTTAATTGGTTGTGAAATAAACCAGAGCTACTCTCGGCCTGTTTCCCTAGTTTCAGCTGTGAAGACACTTTCAAACATGTGCATTTCCCTCCTGCTTGTCATAATGAGGGTGTGGGGTGAGAATCAAACCTCCAAAAGAAGTAAAGCAGAATGCATGCTGTATACAGGCCTTCAAATACACTAATTAAACAGAAGTGAGAGTTGCATCTTTTCTTCCTGCAAGATACACGTCAATACAGCATTAAGCAAGACAGTTCTGTAGAGAGACGATTGTCTTTGCCTTCTGCTAATATCAGGAAGTCACTGGACTATCCCATTCTGCACGAAGTTTTTCCACCTTCATGTATTTTTTCTCAAAACACCCTTTTTCCTGTATCAGAGCATTGACAATATCCTACAACTTGGTGAAATACAATCAGTTTTATATTATGACAGAGAGAGCACCTCCTAGATTTTTTTTCCCTTGTGGATGTTTTCTACTAGAAGAAGCAGAGTAACACCACACAACAACAACAACAACAACAAGAATTGTCAAGTATAAAATAACTTGGCTAAACATGGTGAAGGACACAAGAAAATGGAGAACAAGACTTCTCATAGGCAAAAAGACCAAATATTTGTAACTGTGGCTAACCACCAGTCGATGATAGGCTAATACAAATACAGGCATGCATTTGTAAAGAACTAGGGCAAAGAATGTTAGCCAGTCATTTTATACCTTATTGTATGTAGCTGTCAAAATTAAAATGCTCTTTTGAGCTTCATGGGAAAAAGCTAAATATGTGATAGGTGTCTCTCTGTGAAACTCAGTACGACCAAGTTCCAAAAAAAAAAAAAAAAAGTGTGAGAAGAGTGTTAGTTAAAACATTTCACATAGAAACATAATGTGAATTGCATAAAAAGAAAAATTAAGGCCAAGGTCAAATGTGTTTAATTCACCTGTGACAACCAAACTGAACAATATTTGTTCTTTTAGTTTAGACTTGGAACCCAGATCCCAGGAGTGCTAGGAGAGAGCTTTAATCCCTAGAAAAAATTCAAATTCCCAAAGTGCGTGATGGAAACCAGCATAATCCTTCCTGAAGTCAGAAATAAAATAAAAAATACTTTATTTGTTAGTAAAACAAGAGTAGTCATCACGATCTTTATTCTTTTAACGTTTTACAGGTCTGACTTTCGGCAGATGACCTCTCTTGTTTGTCCCTACATGTTTTCCAAAATATAAAAGTGAAATAGAGTCCCAAGGGCACTGTACTTGAAAGGTTATGAGAGTTAGAGAATTTTAACCATGCCTGCCAAATCAGCAGATGGCTTGTGATTATAATTATATGCATCAATAAAACGAATAATCTTTACAAAATTTGAATTTCTACTAAAGTAAGGGATTTAGTAAGCAGATGCAACAGAATGCATTTTCTTTAACCCTTTTTGTAGACAGTACTCTTTCTCACAAAATAATGTGAAGGCTCTCCATAAAGTAGCTTGACCATACACTTGAGCCTTAAATATACGCTTCTTTTGACCAAGCGTCAATGTAATTTAGAGTGATGTATGTGTTCAGTTGCACTTTGTTCACTAAATGTCTAATGTTTATATATAGGATTATTTCCATCAGACTTATACTTCAAAATGCTGTTTAATTTTATAAAATGTTAGAAATACAATGAAAATGTCATGTGTACTCAGTCTCTTCATTTGTATCGCTATGGTAGTTCTTTCTGTTTAGGATTTGGTGACTTTCCATATCTTGTACAGAGGCTGAGTAAACCACATTGTTAGTGAAGAAAATATTTTTTCCCAAAATGTGGGAAATTTATTAAATGTTTTATGTTTGGGGTTTTTTTAATCACAGGAAATTAAATTATATATAAAAAAATAAATTAATACGAAAATCACAGCCATGGATTTCTATGACTACTGTCATTACTTTCAAACTTCCTTTTATAACAAGATCTAGATTGTGTATATTAGATTGTGTCAAACTTCTGCCTGAAGTAGGATAAAATCACACAGTAGAGAAATTAAACAAAACAAACAAAAGGCCCCCTAAGCCTAATCTATTTCTGGACTGCATCAGAAAAATGCTATTTGAAGACATGATGGAAATATCCTATACTCTTCTGATATAGCAGGGAAGAATATATTTGAGAACAGTAATAAGTACATTTTTTAAAAAGTCTCCATTTGGGATACTGTAGCTGCCTACCTACAGTATTTTAACGTTTATTTTATTCAAACATTTAAATGTGAACTTTTATTTGAAGAAGGTATGCGTATTGGTTTTTTTAACTATCATAACATCTCTGATGTGAAGAGTGCAAAACACTATTTCGATGCTCATTAAAAAGTGGATTTTTACTTCAGAAATGACAGAGCCATTACACTGTATCATGTAAATTCTTCTTAGCGTAAAGTTTATTGACCTGATAGTCCATAACAGTGCCTTTGGAGCCATTACTACTTTGTTTTGCCAATCCAGCTGCTGTACATGTGCTCGAAGTTTGGGGGGGGGCACTGAAGGTGTCAAATTTTCTCCTGAGATTTAGGGAACTGACCTAATTACTCTTCCTATCACCTGAAGACACACTGTTAAGAAGAAATTGAGATCTCCGATGCTCCCATGAAATGGTATTTTGGAAAAGTTCTAAAGCATTTTTATTTAATCTAATGCCTCGTGGAGCAGAGTTCAAATACATGTCCTTAAATGAAAAGCAAGCTCCTTTTAACCAAAGTTCCTTAATGGAGGGAAAAGTTCACATATGAAGGCAAACCTGAAAAATGAGCTAGCAAATGTTACCTAAATCTATTAAGCAAATCAATAAACCCCTCATCTTCAAAACATTTACACACCTGCTTTACTGTATTGAAGTGAGCCATCAACTTCACCTCAGTAGAATTACTCATGTGTACAAATGCTTTTGTAAGTGTTCACTTACCCAAGAAGGTAAGCCCCGTTTTCATTATGAAGAAACTTTTACTGTTAGGTTATCACCAATTTTGAACCAGAAATCTGTCATTTAGAAAGACAAAAGTTGCTACTATTAGATGTCTTCCATGAACATAAATGAGAGCAATTCTCCTCCAAAGAGATTTTATGCAAGTACTAAAAAAAGTTAAGAGGGAGACAATCTTTTCTGTCACTAATTAAACAGTATCTTTAGTCTGAAGTGATTCAAGATAATTAAAATTCAGAAGCACTGATTCTGCTTATGCAGTTTTTAATAATCCACAACTATACGCACATAAACTACAAGTGACCCAGTCCCAATTATATAAGTATACTTCCAAAATTAATGAGTTAAGTAACATATAGATTTTGGTCTAGATGCTCCAAATAGATAGGGATGTAGTAGAATATAAAGTTTAGTCTGCATGTTATTCACTATGTTTTATTCTGGAGTGGCAGAGCCAGGCCTTCAGGAGGATTGTCTGTGACTGACCTTGGAGATACTTGCTTATCAGAAATATCAGATATTTTGGGATTACTGGATTGAAAATCTATAAGCATGCAAAAAAAATGAATTAGAATTGTTCAAATCAACTGTGTAATGCCATAAAGTTTTTCAGATCCACAAGCACAACTGATACTGGTGTGCCCTGGAATTGGACACAAGGATATGTGCAAAGGCCTTATATTGGATAGTAAGGTCCAAAAAGTTTATTGAAAAGTGGTTTCTAAAAATCTGGTGCATTACACAGTTTATCAGGGAGATCAGGTGAACAACATTAATTATCAGAAATCAAGTTTTCTTTGTCTTTTCTCTTAGGTGTACCAAAGAAATGACAGACAAGAGAAAAAATAATGAAGCTATGAAAAAATACTGAAACTTACTGTAGTTCAACCTGTCGGATTATAGTAGCAGTATGATTTTTGTAACAATGCTGCATGTGCATTACCCCTATGAAATCACTCTCTAGTTTTAATAGGATAAAGGACAGCTGAACTTATTCATTAACGTGGTGAATGCTGAAATATCAAATACCCTTTACTCTCATTCACATAGGAATGTAAAAAGCGTGATGACTGTGTGATAAGGATCTGCTCATTTTCAAAAGCTGTGGTGATGCACCTGCACATAAAATATCCTCAAATCCTACCTGTTAAAATGAACTGAAAACTTAATATCAATTAGCAAAGTTCAAAGTAAAACTGAGTCGTAATGCTGTAGCTTACTAAATGTGTGCTGATCTAGCAATTAGGTATAAATTATAGGACTTGGTTGAGAAAGCAAGCATGTTTTCTGATTCCTGCATATCTCATTTTTTCTGAGGTAACACAAGGAAAACATGTTGCTGAGATACACATACGTTAAAAATATGGACAATAAAATTAAATACAATATTTTATTCAAGTTTGTTTACTTCCTCGTTAAGTTTCCCAAGATGGAAATATCGGGAAAGACAAAAGCAGACATAACGGTTACTTATAGTTTCAATAAACTGGGATACTATACAGGTGAACATAGTTTTTTGCATATGTACACTTTTTATATAAATATGCACATGCGGATTTGTATATATGCATGCACACACACACCTTTGCAAGGAACCATCAAATGCATATGTTAAAATATCACATTTTGGCTTAGTTTCTATAAGCTGTGATGATACTTCTTTTGTCCATGCAGTAAAAAAGGTGTCCCTGGGTAAGCGACATACCGTAGTGAACTGACGTCTGTGACCTATGAAGAGTTTTAAGTGAACAGGTTATCCTGACACGTCTAAATACACATATATTGACAAGTGTTCTCCCAAATTAAATAACTCTTCCAAAACAAGACAAAACAAAACAACAGAAAAAACCTGTAATGCAGGCTGATATCTAAACCCTACTTCTTTAACTCTTTGTATATGAGAAAGTATTCTTAAAATATATGGTTTTCAGTGGTTTTGGGTGTGGTGGGGAGAAGCATTACTTAATTCTCACAGGCATCTTGCAATAATATCATGTTGTTTTGAACCTAATGTCCCCTGAGCCTCCAAAGTGCAAAGCAGACAGAAACATTTTAGCAATGCAAACAAGACTTTCTGGCAACTTCCTGTTGCCATTTTTCAGCAAAATAAAGGGTCTTGAGGTACTAAACTGAAACACTGCTAGAAAAGATTTTATCATTCGATACACAGGCAGGCACCTGCTATTCTGAGATATCAGCTGAATATTTTGCTGCTGTGCAAAGAAAATAAGTAATGACTGTGTAACTGTTTAACAGCAATCTTCAACTCATTAATTTCAGCTCACGTAAAAGACAACACTGAGAGAGACATCATGTAAAAATCTGTTTTAAAAAACACCCCAAAATTATAATAAGAACTTCATTTATGTCTTCATAGCTGTAAAAACTGTACCAGGTATTTAGGGGTGTAAGTAACTGGCTAGTGGATTGAAATGTGTATTCATACATATAACATATTTTCAGTAGATTTTTACAGAGAAGTGAAAAGAAACTTTCTGTCTGTAAAGTTCATCAGACGTTAATGTACATCTGAGGCAGTGCTTACTGTGTGGCCGTTCTTACAAAGACTATTTCTTTCATTACACTATAATTATAATATCCAGTTCACAAAACACACTGTTTCACCTTACTTTCGGAATTCCAGAAACTTTTGTAAGCTGGCACATCAGACAGAGAGAGAAAAGGAAACAAACAAACAAGAAACAAACCCAACCTTGATTCCAGAGACATTTTTCTCCCCTTCGTGAAGTGACAAGGGGAAAAAAAAATCCCTTCATTATGACCTACTTGTCTAGAAACGGACTTTCAACCCCATGGTTAGGCTAAGATTTGCTCTACTTTCTCCCTAGGGCATAATTGTCAGACTGACTTACCGTGTGCCTTTTAGCCTTTGTTCTGCCTCTCACGCTGACATCAGGGAAGCAGTGATGTAGAATAAAGCAGGGGTGGGCTAGGTTAGTCCACTGTTTGTGTCGTTGTGTGGTGTGCAGGGACACTCTGTGATACTCTAGTGAGCTGCTAAGCTTTTTTTGTAGGCTTTGTGTCATTTACTTAACGACCAATCTCATTAGCTGCCAGGGTACAATGGGCTGATGCATTTTCTATGTACATACTCTACACAGTGACCCTCAAGGTTGCCGAAGGTCTATTTAATCAGTCAAAATGCTGAATATATTTGCAGTAAATCACTAAAAAAAATACGGGACCACAGAGGTATCTCATGAGGGTTTACTCTTTCCTGGGAGTTATTTGCAGGTAATAAAGTGACAGGAGATGTAGGCAAAAGCAAGGGCAAAGAAGGGAAAAGGGCACTCACTGGGTTTGTGCTGGTCACCTTTAATTTAGGGAACCTTGGGGGCCCTGCATATCGCTGTGTCTCTGCTTGTTAATTTCTCCATGCAGTTCATGCTTCAGTGTAATCATGTTATCACAATTAAACCCCTTTAAATAAGAAGAGCAGCACTAACAAAATACACAGCCTTTCGCACATTGGGGAGGGAATATATGTGTGTGTGGGGGGGTGATATTTACTTATTAACTTCCTTACTACAGGCAACCTCAGGGCTGGCGTCTTTGCATTTCTAACCTCTCGTCAGTTACAAGGTAAAACCCTTTTAACTCTTATGAAAAATTAAATGCTGAAAAGCCCTATGAATCACGACAGCTGTCCATAAGTAACAGGGAGAGTTCTATTGTCCAACTTGTCCCTGGATAAAATGAATACTTTACAGCAGAGGCTGTTCAGCTTGGCTAAAGAGTATGGGGAGAAGGGGAGGAGGTCACTGGAGATTTCGCACACTAATTTAATCTGGGAAAAGGACAGGCACTGCATCTCACTTGAACAGACTGGCGGCAATCTGGGCTCCTACAGAACTATCTCCTTTTGCCTGTGCTCTATTTATTCCTTATCTCTGTTTACCAACCGCTAGGTCCCTTTCATTCACACCACGAGGCCGTTCTCCTACTATCAGTCAGCAGCTGACACTGTGGAAGAGCCTCAAAGGCAAAAAAAAAGGGATCAAAACTAAACCAAAGCTGTATAAACAATGCAACAGTAGAAGTAAATGCATAAATCCTAATTCTTAACCCAACCCACAGGGTGCGAACAGAACCTTTATAGTAAATCCAACAAACCCACCACAGTGAGCTATGGGCTACAGAGGAAACAGGAAAAGCCAAATATCATTCATGAAATCACCATCTCAAGCAGAAACACTGAAAATAGTCATTGGCAGATATTTAACTCGTTTCAGGGTAACAGGTTCATCCGTCCTGTGCATCCGTCAGAAAGTAATGAGGCACACATTTACCTGTGTGCCTGGTATAAGGTGAACAAGAGCCCTTGCCACTTGACCATCTCATGGTTTGAAAGCCTTAGATAACTTCGCAGTCACTGTTTGTGATTTAGATTAAAAGAAGTAGAGGCAACCACTTTTTAAAAAAATTCTATATCTGGAGGTTGTGATAATTTGGATAACTTTATGTCTAGAACTTAAATATCAAGTTATTGTTCAAGCATTTGTCCAACTAATTTTGCCTTTAAAACTCTGGATATTTTAATATTGTCCTTTCTCAGTCTTTAACTTTTTTTTTTTTTCCCTCTTACTCTTGTAGAAGTTTTTAGCACTTATTGTGAAAATAAAATGAGTGGAGACAGGAAAGAAAAGATGAAGCTTGGGACTCTAATAGAAAAGGAAAGGAAAGTAATAAACTCTTTACATTTGACATTCTGGTTTTGGATTATTATGGTGACTTAACTGTGAATAATTTTATTTTCTAATTTTAATGGTACCTTATTTTGTATTCTTAAATTGATTTAATGGGAGAGAAGTTGAAAATATTCATAGAAAGACAGCAATATTGTTACAATGAAACTTTCCAGCTTTTTAAACCTACACAATCTGTAACTCTCAAAGTAGGGATATTTCTCTCAGAAGAGGAGTTATACTTTCAGAACTGTTCTCAAGTTTTTGAGACATAAAAATATCAGTTAACAGTGTACAGTCAATATATTGTCAACTGCCTGGTCAAGATCATTATAACAATAGCAAAGAAAATGTTCCTCATTATCAAAGATGATCAACTGGACCTAATTTCAGTTTTGATTTCCACCTATGTGCATTATGAGCAATGAAGTCTTTACTACTTGGATCCTTTTTTCCAAATGAATTAATGAATTAAATTTATCCTTTCACCAGCTGCTAGGCAGCAGATGGAACCATTTCTGAAGCCTTGTTGAATTCAATCCATAAAACTCATTTCCTAGGATTAGCAGTCCAAAGTTTCTTTTAATGTTTATATACCGCTTGGGATTTTGAATTTCATGATGTTAAACTTTCAATTTAACTATTTTTTTTCATTTCATATCAAACAAATATGATCGTTTGGATTTCTATAGCTTTGTAACCACACATTTCAGGTCACGTAAGGACAAGAATTCATTTCAAAAGCAATCAAGTAATGCAAGATTGGGATCTGGGGTTTTTTTTTGTTTGTTTGTTTTGTTTACATTGCGGCACTGCCATAGAAACCATTTGTGTTATACTCAGAGATTAATTTAGACTGGAAAAGTTTTATTGTCTGTAACTTTCACAAAAACCTTCACATAAAAATTTAGTTTTAATAAGCAATTTGTGAAAGTTATTGTGATCTGAGGGTGTATTTTTTATTCATAGTTATTCATACATTTTTTTATAGTTAATTTCAATATAAGGTTAATCTAGTTTTGAGGGAAAAAAAACAGTAGCAAATGTTGGCAGTTTTGTGAACACTTCAGTAAACAATTTTTTCTGTACAGTAACAGGAAATATTAATCAGCTGCAGTACCCTGGACAGCTCCTTCTCTTTCATTTTCAGTTTTCTTACCTCTGCTACACACCTCTGAAACAATAACCAGAGACTTTAACTGTAATTTCATTCACAAAGGTCCCTATGTATAAATCTTTGAAAGAACTAAATTATAATTTAACCAAAGTTTCTACTTATTAGAAACTGACAAAAGAAAAAGCAAAACAAAAATACGCCCTCTCCCGCTCAGCTTTCTAAGACATATATTAAAAGTCTCAAGAATAAAACCTTATGATGTCAAAGTCTTCCTGTTATTCAACAAAGTAAATAAAACTAAAAAAAAAGTGATTCGTTGTTGTGTATAACAGTGGTTTCCGCTAATTTGGCACAAGAAATCTATATTAATCTAATAATGCAGTAAGCCAAGAAGGCCACATAATAATAATTACCATTGAGTAATTGAATATTTAGAAGGAGGAGGAAAAAAAGGAAGACTGGTAATCTTAGCCTGCAGGCATGAAAGTACTATAATACGCAGATGATATTTACAAGTAAAAATAAAATGCTCCAAACTGGGAAGTTAGGAGGCAAAGCCTATATTTAGAAATTCCTCATTCTGAATCTGGATTGTCTGTTAGCCACCTTATAGCAGAAATATATTATTGTCTCAGAGAAAGCTTTCATCACAAATGCTGTAATTTTCCCCAAGAATTACAAAACCATTGCACAGCCAAACCAAAGAAGACACATCTACGCAATTAACTTAACTAATTTAATTGACAAAAGAGATAATAAATGGTCATTCTGAATCCTAAAAACATCCTTAACTGAAAAAGTTCACCCCATACAGTTTAAGAATAAAATCTGGGATTTGTGCTTTTATAATCTATTAAATGAAAAATTCACAGCACCTTGCAGAAGATTGGCTTGCTATTTACATATGAAGGAAGACAAACATCTGAACTAAGTGCTTTGTTAAAGACAAAAGAAAGTCAGAGAGAGAGAGAGAGAGCTACTGCTGATCAGAGTGTTAAACAGACTTTCTCTAGCATCAAATGCTATTTCATAAAAATCATCCTCCTGCAAAATGTTGTCCCAGAAGGTCCATTTCATTCTTCAACCTTGCCTGATATTACTGTCATTTAACTTTCTAAAGATTTTCCTGACACAGACATTCATTCTGAAGTACAGTATTCGCTTTTTTAATCAGAAGCTCTCAATTCATTCTCTGAATCCCAAATAATTTAAAGGACTGAAATGTCACGCTTTGAAAGACCCTTTTTCACTTAGAGTAATGCTATTAAATATATTGATCAACAATCTTCATTTTAAAAACATTACGCATGATTTTAAAGCATTCTAAAACATCATGAGAAAGCTCTTTGGTGTCTAATACATAACTGCAAGTGAACCTGCATCTATCGAACAGTTTCTACAAATACACTGGTCCCACTCTCTCCCTCTCCCGTCTCATTTTTTCCCCTCTCTTTTTTTCAATGGTAGTATTTAAGTTCGATAACTTTTCAAAATAAGAGGAAAAGTGTCCTTGTGATCATTTTCTCAAATCAAATAGCTAGAGCCGCAAATTTGCACAATTCTAAAATGTATATGAACAAAGGCTTTACTGAGGCAGTATAAATGCAATTACACCATGACATTTTATTCAGAAAGCTTTCTCAAACCAGTTACAAATAGCTATTTTTTAATTGAGGCCCAAAATAGCATTTAAGATAATGACCAAGCATACATTGTGGAAGAAACAGCATTAGTGTCATTTAAACAAAAAGAAAAGTTTGCAGAGAGCATTTTAAACATGGATTAAAACCCCTCGAACTTCTTAATACAAATCTCTCAAGCTTTCAATATTGATATATGGACAGGATTTTTTGCTTTTTGCAAAATAAGAGCACAAGCAATAGAAAAGACAGAAAGTTAGTAATAGTACAAGTTGCTTAAACATCAACGGGTTCAGAATAGTGTGAAAAAGTTGTTAAACTTACTTTATTTTTGTTTCCAAAACTTATATGTTTCTCCTCCCTTGTGTGCTGAACTGTGCACTAAAGCTGTGTCTTTGAAAGGTAGTTCCCATGATATGACATCCAGTGCCTTTGACTGCCTAGAGATAAGCACCTGCGTTTGTGTCCCCTCTTTACGTCACACCTCCCTATTCAAACCTTCTCAATATGATTCACATTTGCACATCAACAGCCTCATGCGCATACACAGATTTTTTTCGGCTCTGGGCCCAAAACTTTCACTTTAATTTTCATCACATGATTGCTGTGGCATATGTCCTTCCAAACCTCCCATATATCAGTCATCATGCAAATGAGATGGAATATCACTCCTCTGCAGCAGATGGCCAGGGATGATAACAATGGCTCAACAGAGGAGATTCAATGTCCCTGACTTTATCGCCACGGCAACAACAACCTAAAATATATGTAATGGAAGTGGTGCTTATTAATTTTGCAGGCTCGAGTGTTCTGATTTTGTGAGTGAATGGGCTGAGTTAAAAAGGGGGCTGTGTCCTCCTGCCTCTAGAAGACTATCTATAAAAGCCAGGGACCTGGAAATTATTTTCAGTGACTAAGAAGGCAACAGCCTAGCAATTATTTGAGTAATTAGGTGTAATTCCTCCCTGTAGGCCTTGTACCCTCCTGTGCTTGTTTCACAGAAGCTCGCGAATTAGACAGGCACGGATACTGAAAAGAAAAGTGCCTCAAGATATAGCAGGAGAGCTTGCAGGAACTAAGCTTCAGTGATATGACACTTGGCCTCCACCAGGCTTGGTAAACACAAGCCCCAAGCCATAAGTAAATAGAGGCCCCACTCCACAAACACAGACCAATTAAAATTACAAAGGCAGCCACACTTCTGGGTGGGGCTGGGGGAAGCTTTATTCTGCCGTGGTCTCACTATGAGTTGCACGCATAATGGTCTCTTAGTTCGGAGCACCAAGTACTGTATTTTCGTTGCTGTCACTATCAAACCCAAACACAAGGCTCTCTTCAGGCTGTGAATTCCTCCCTAGGGATTTATCATGTGCCTTTAAGAAAATGTTTCAAAGTGAATTTTCTGTGTGTCGTCTTCTAAATGCAAACCAGGGAGAAAAAATAAATGGAGCAATTTGCTATTTATCTTCAAAAGATTAACAGGAAGGCGTGGGGATCACCATTTTACCTCTGAGCAAACAAAATATCCACAGCCTCTCTTCACCCTGTTCACGCCACAACTCTCATGTCCTTTCATATTTTGAGCATGTGAGTAACCATTTGCTTCCTCAGAAATAAAGTTCAGCTATGAACTGTATGTTTAACTAAGAAACTGTAGGTGCAGAAACTGTATGTGTCTTTTGTTCTTTTCCCCGGGGGAGACCTTAGAAAAATGGAGAATCCTTTGTCTCCCTCTGCAGTAAAGGGGAGGATGTTTAAGTAAAACTGACAAAACCCTCTGGGAAGTGGTGGCTCCATCGTGTGCTAGAGATTTAGTGCAGAACTGGACCAAGGAAGACTGCTACCCCTCACATGAGAGAATTCCTCAAAATTGATGAGATTGTTGAAAGTAATTTTCACTTGTCTCCTTGGAGCCCACACACTTTCAACACAAGTGGCGTGTAAATTTGAAGCCAGAGAGGAAACATCAAGTGGCATTACACCCCCCCGGAGGAAAATTGGGATTCTGAAACAATACTTGAAGCAAGTGATAGGAAACTCCAGAGGCAGTGCTGGGCCTGCGGATCCTCCTCCTGTTTTGTCAGGGCTCAACACCACCTTGGTGTTGCTCGTGTTCTATATTAGCATTTCCAGTGGTCAATTTTTACAAAGGTAAAGCTTCCATCTAAAAAAAAATGCAGGCACATTTCTGTTGTGCACCAATATTGTAAACTTCCAGAACTATTATTTATTTATCATAAGCCTGTACAGCGCCCAGCACTTTCACCTTCTGACCTAGTAACAGATGCTACCAGAATACAAGTGTTCAGTACTGAATGATCTTTCCTTTTCCACTATGAAAAAAATCTTCTGAATATGAAAATAATGTATGGCTGTTTTAACCAAGTAAAAACAGAAGTGTTTCTTTTCTCTCTTTAGTATTGCCAACTACGTATTAGCTACCAACAGAAGTGTTTAAAATACAAACAAGTGTAAAGTAAAGCTTATTGTTCATCTTTACCTCATACTGTGGCGCAGAGTGTGTAATTACATTTTCCAAATATAATGTTACTGATGAGTTTTATATTCCTGTTTCAGAAAAGCTCAGCCAAAATGAAAACCTGGACTTTTCCTTTTTCTTTTTTTTTTTTTTTTTTTGTTGTGTGTGTCTGTGTGTGCGTGCATGTGCAATAAGATTCTATAATTGTATATGTCCATGTTCTGTACTTCTGTACATTTCATTCTCCACCCTGCTAATTTGGGAGTAACTCATGAATGTAGCTGTTATGGCGAGTTGAAGAGATAAGTGTGATCCAAGCCTATGCAAAACTCTGAAGCTCCTTGTAGTGGATCTGTAGTTGGACAGAAAGCCAATACACAGAGTACTATAGGAATGATGTTCTCCTGACAGCTTGTGTTATTTATGGGACTGGCCACTGTCTTCAGAACCAGATGGAGCTTTTTTCCTAGTTTGGTGTTTGTTTTTTTTTTTTGTGATCTGCTGTGCATGGCCCTAATTGATCATGGATTGAGACTGGCATTTAGGTCACTGTCTTTACATTTTCCAGTGTTAAGTATAGTCCTGGGCTGTGAACTGTCTCATTTATCTTAAAGGTACAGCTTGTTTAACAAAGCTATTCAGATCCTCTCACACCAAGGGAAGAACATGGGATGAGGAGATGAGTAAAATTTGTAGATACAGATTATCTTTTCCTGTCTGATTCTTATCCATATGGTTGTAGTGCTATACATATTAAAAACTACTTGCTGAAAAAAGGGTTTGGAAGGTATTTCTTACATAGCACTGAGACACATAAGTAAGAAAAAAAAATCTTTGTCATTAAATCGAACCTAAGTAAGTTCAGATTTAACAAACTTTGCTTTTTGCATGGTTTACATTCCAGGAAATAATGACAAACTAGCAAATATTGGATTGTTTGTGTTGAGAATTCATTTAAAAAACAAAATATGTACAAAGTAGGTACTTTGCTACCTTTGCTTAAAGGTGGCAAAACTTTAAGTTGCAAGTGTCATCCTATTTTGACCCTCTAAGCAACAGGAGGTTCAAAGTTTACAAGAATAATAAGAAAAGGATAAAGAAAGGGTTAAATTATACCTCAAACTACTCACTTAGGAAAAAATGAAATCTAATAGGAGAGTGATGACTTGTTGCAGAAATACAAATGAAATAAATATGTCTTGCAATACGCAGTAGCTACCATTTAGACTTGTAGTGGTAAGAAATTGTTCAGGTCTAATATGAACGCTTGTTTATGATACAGCCTCCTGAACGAAATAGAGATGCCTTAGGGGACCTCATGAGAGGAAAAATAAACAGTGAAAATAGTTATAAAGAAATTTCAACAGGTATTTTTGTACTTCTAAGAATAGCTATTAGCTCAGCAGAATCATAACTAAACATTCTGGAAATGGAAAGGTATCAAAGAAATCAAAAAGATTACATGAGATGTACTGGATAACAAGCAATATGGGAGATGAAGCTTGATTCTTCACGAAGAGATAAGGGAATGAAATATTCTCTGCTGGTGCCAGTAAAGTCATTGCACACATTGGCATCATCAAGCACCAAGTGCAGAGTCATTATAGACAATAGCATTGCCAAAGTTGCCAAACCCATGCAGCACCTGGTTGAATAAAAATAATAAATCAGCCTGGAGTGAGTTATGTTAGCAGGCTCATGCTGAGGAAAACTGCCAGATATATACATAGCAGAAAAACTACAAGTCATTAAGCATTCAAGTTCAAAATGACATTTCGAAAAGTACTAACCATGTTTATACAACGTATTACTTCAAAAGTGTCAATTTAGAGAAATCAAAAGGATGAAGAAGAAAAGATACCTGACCTAATCTTAACAACGGAATGATTATCCGAATAAAATCATATATTGGCTTATGGGAGCGTTAAGGTTTTCAGCATGTTCTCTATGAAATACTCTGTTCACTGAAGTAACAGAAAGATTTCATCTTCTCTCTAGCCACCTTCTTTCCTAAATGTTTACTTAACAGTACCCTAGAGAAAGCCAGCAAATTTTGGAGTAAATTTCCTGCCAATAGATTCTACCACAGAAGACTGGAAACAGACATTTCAGGTGAGTTTTCTCAAAGCCTCTTTGTGCAGGCATGCATCTAATTCTCTTCCGCTTTTTATGAAAATACTCAAGGAACTGCGGACAAGTCTGCATTTAAAGGATGTAAAAAAGTCATCCTTACTGGGTTTGGTTGTTGGGATTGTACCTCACTGAAAGGGAGATTAGACTATTGCTGTTTTGAGTTACAGTTTTATGAAATTCAGTCTGATCTAGAACTGGGATATGAAAATATTTTTCTCTTTTTAGTCTTATTTACTTTAATATATAGCCTTAATAAGTAACTGAAAGCAGTTATTTAATAAGGACTGAAAATTAGGTGTAGGTGATGTCAAATATGGATTAAGCCTTTCAAAAACTCCCATAATAAGGCTAAATATTAAGAGTAACAAATTTTCTCAGCTCTTGCTGTTAATTAAAAAAAGTCCTCAAACACATCTTTCTCCTAATCATTGTATTATTAAAATGCATAAATAAAAAAGCCAATAATCATATTGCTGTTGTGGTAAGAAACTTTCTATCATGGATACTACCCGATTTTCATTTGCAATTTAGATAGCTGATAGGCCAGAAAAATTCTTTTGAGTCACAATGTCAAATAATGTCATAATTTAGTAGTTTTCAAGTTATTATATGTCTTGACTCAAAAGCAAAATGACTCTGTTTAGGTCAAGCTTACTTTACAGAACTTTTGACTTCTAAATTATTGATCTGATTGCTGCCTGTTTTATGCATTTGTGTCTGTATGTGTCGTTTCTACCTTTCGCACACCACCACAAATGTTGTTAGAAGTAGGGGCGACACCTCTAATACCTCCTGTGTTAGCCTCTGAAAACTTCATCATGAGTGTTTGTACCATCAGACTAAATCTTGTTTGGGAAAATCATTCTTTCTTTCCAGGCAGATGAGCCTGGAAATCTTAACACAAAGCTCACTTATCTCGCTGTCCATGTAGTCCTGAGAAGTACAAAACTCAAAATAGTTGCATAAATATCCTGAGCTGTGACAACTGCGTCTTTCCCTCAGTACCATTGATATCTTTCCTTACAGCCTTTTCACTGAAACCCACCCGTGACCCTCTGAGTAGGAGCATTCCAGGTTCTCTTAAGGAAACATCCCTTCTCTGATTTGCACTTGTCTGCAGGCAAGGTCCTGCCTTTGTTTCTGTTGTTCACATAACACCATTTTCCAGATTAGAGAAGTCAACAGGTAAACACTCATCTGCTGAACACCTGCCTTTCAGCCTAAGTTCTCGTCCTCAGATCTCCCTAGGCTTCCAGCTGTGATTCTTCAGACTTTTTTTATTCTGATGATAGCTGTGTCTTGGGAAAGGGCCTAGGCAACTTCTTCTGCTGCTCTCTCAGCAACACACACAAAACTCCAACAGCTGTTGCCAGCAATGTCTTACCTGATCCCTGACAACTGCTTCCTTCAGGGAAATCCTGCACATCATTTTCTGTTCTCTCTGCTTATGCACAGTACATACTTATTATCCAAAGAAAAGGCTAATGACATTGTAGAAACAGTGATCTTAGTGTTCCTGGCTTTTAAGATGTCTGAATGGCAAAACAAAATTCAAATGGGTCTGAACATTAATTATCACAATGAAAACAGCCAGTTAAAAAAAAGATTTTTTTAAAATATCTTGTGTGGTTATAAAGAGAGAAAATATTGGCATCTTTTTCTTTTCACTCTCAAGTATTTTGGCACAGGATTAATAAATTTCCTGCTCCTTCTAAATTTTTAGGATTTATTTTATAGCTATATCCTACTAAAACCAGCCTGATTTGTTCAGGAGAACCATCTTCTTAGTATAGATTTTTTATTATATTTTTAAAACTTTGTCAGATTTCATTGTGTGTTAAAAACTGTAAATTTGTACTGTAATTTCTTTTTAATAATATTGCAATAGTCTTGCTAAACTTTGAATAACTTTACTATACCATGTTCAAAAAGTCAAGTTATACCATAAGACACACAATGATCTCACATGGACATCTTAAGCATTGCATGAAGAGAACCCCAAGTCAGATTCAACTGTGTATGCAATATTGTGTGTATATAGTCACAATTGGATCTAAATTTACATTCTGATGCATCTTGTCAACATTTAAAATACCATACTTGTACACTAAATAATTACAATACTTAATATTATAACATAGTATACAACAAACTTTGGTCTGTCCAAACACCTATAAATAAGTATATACAAAATAATCTCACTGTATAAACGTGTTTTATACATATGCATAAACAACCATATGCAGCAGGGAAGAAAAACCTTGTTCTTTCTAACACTGCAGAGATCATTTGAATAGAATGGAAAAAGTACTATAAACCTTTTCTAAACAGTTTCCACAAAAGTAAGGGAAAGCCATAAGAATTTTTTTTTTCTCAGTAGTCAGAGATCTGCAAGAATGCCAGGTCTTTAATCATAAAGAATTTAAAATGCTTAGATCCAGAATGGGATAACAACTATGAAAAAAGAGGGAAGTATGTTTCCATGGACTATGCTTGCTTTCCTTTCTTACACAGTTTGTTGAACAGCCTACATGGCCAGAGGCTATTCTGGACCTAATCCTAGGAAATGAGCCAAGCGTGATAAATAAGGCTGAATGCTGGGAGTGGCTAGTGTTCACCACAGAGTCATTAGGCAATCTCTAGACTGCATTCAGTAGCCCTCTGTAACTAAGTATGTTTTCTTCTGGCCTTTCTAAAATCAGTCGTTTAGTTTAATACTCAATCATTCCCTCTGTGCTGGAAATTTCAACAAAGAATATGTAGAGAACTCCAGAAACTAAACACTTGCTCAGAAACTCCAGGTAGATCAACATGTGTTTTATACTTCACTTTGAGGTGTATACCACACTACCGGACATGAATTGCTTTTGAAAATGTTGATCAGATTCCCTAAACCTACATCCGTAGAAGTCACCAGCAAAATATTCTTACTGTCATCACCAGAAGAAAAATTAGGCCCATACCTCCTAATAGGGAAAAGGCAATGGGACTGTTCTGGTAAATGATTTGCAAATAATTTCAAGTAATAAGGGCAGATATGGTAGCAACAAAAAAGCCAAAAATTTGGATCAGGTTATTTTTTTCTTAGTGACTTAAACTTTGTAACTGTTAAGCAATTTTTCCTCAATTTCACACAAAAAATTAAAATAAAACTTAATTCTCCCACCTCACCAAATAAACAAAAAAAAAAGCCTCATCTATTCTTCTTTTCTTTTGGAGAAAATATGGCAATTTGCATTCCAGTTCTTCAAGCCAAAGTTACAGGGATCTAAAATAGGGCTTTATAATGGAAGTTGATTGCAACCCTAACTATAGAGGGGCTACTGACTTTCCATAATAAAGAGCTGCGCATTTCCAAGGAGAGGAGGAGAATACTGCTCTGCATGACTTCTTGTAATTTTGCTTCTTTAAATTAAGGTTGTGTCTCGGGAACTTTCTTAGTTCTTTTGAGTATGAAGTTTGATATTTCACTTCATGTGGTTTTAATTTTGATCTAGCACACTGACATTTTGCAGTTGATGCATTTTAGAAATGAGGAAAAAAATATGAAGCTTTGCACTTTGTCAGAGCTGTGATCCTAATTTAGTTTGTTTTTTCTTTTTCTTTTTGTATGAATCATATGAAAAGGCCATGCAGGCTAAAGCAGCAATTTAAACATATTTGGATTTAGTTTGCTTGCTTTGTGTTGTCTTCTTGCTTAATGGTAGAATGATTTTTGGCTGTTTAAATTTCAGTCTGGAATGCATGCTGGCTGTTTTTCCTTTTTCTGGGCATAAAATGGGGGAGACCACAGACACAGTGTCAGGAATGTAAACTGTGATCATAATAACGAGTGCCCAGGTATGAGATTATGAGCCTCAGTTTCTATTGCACAAAGGTTTAACTAGCATTAAATGTTTTTTAGTTGGCTGGATGCTTCACCACCATTAAAGGCTGCCGAAAAACGACCAACAGCAAATAAAAGAATAAGATTATGTAAAAGAACGAGATTATGTAAACATAAAATTAGATTGTTTTAAAATATTTAAAAGTCCAATTGTTTTTTTCCAGTGTCTTCAAGAGAGTGTAAAAGAGATGAAATTTGATAAAATGAACATCCACGAAGCAAAGATTTAAGTGCATATAAATCCAGACATATGCCCTCGTCTCCAAAACTTTGATGTAGATTCAACTCCATTCTTATCTATTATTCCATTGCTATTAATATCTGCAAAAAACCATCAAGCTAACATTTGTGTTTTGTCTATGATTAGTGAATCTAACACTTTTAAATGCTTTCATTTTACTAATAGGTCAGACCATCCTTCCAAATTTAAGAGCCTTGCATAAAGGCATTAAATTTAAGAGTCTACCATACTTAGAAGCACACATACTGAGTATAAAGGCTCTCCCCTTTTTAGGGACATTAGGCAAAAAACTTCAGTTGTACAATAGAGAGTCTTTTTTCTCATAGACTGAAGACTCTTTGGAGCAGAACTATAATATACCAATGAATATTGCTAAAAGACTCATGCATTTTAATTCATTTCTGCAGTATTTAAGTCTTAAGCGACTATGGAGAAAATTACTTTAAAAATTTAAGTCTGTCACACACACATATTAATTGAAATGATGGAATAAAGAACTGTATCTGAAGACAAAATTTACTGTAAAAATATTTTAGCATCTAAAAGTTCTGAAAGAGAATCCACACTGCATTTTGACACCTGATTCAATAGTGTCTCTTTACTACTACCTAAACATATAACACATGTATTAATGAGTATTGTCTTTCATGCTAAGCTTATCATTTCCAAATATTACTGAAAACAGTAATATTGTTGTTCAAATATATTGTTCAGAAAACAAGAGTGTGCCATTTCACACTTGAAAAGGGTGCTCTTGCATTACTAGCGAAGAAAAAATGGAATAAAAAAATAATCTATCAGGTCTTGAAGAAGCTGGAAAACTTGTTTTTCTCTTCAACTCTATGTGTGAATAAACATGTGAAAGACCGTTTAGTAGTCATGAAACATTAATACACACATGGACCATATTATACTTTTTTTTTATAAATCAGTTCTATATGCAGAATGTTTCAACATTTTTTATAATGTATAATATATATGTATATGTAATATAATAATATATTATAATAATATAATATATATAATACATATGTATATGTATAAAACATAATTTTATGTAGTAAATGTAAATGTAAAAGCAATGTCTGGTTATATATGTTCCACATTAAATTCTCAATTCCATACAAAAATAGCATGACCGAAATTATGAGGGTAAAAATTTAAGTCCCTTAAATAAAGAAATAAATGTCATTTTCCTTTTTCAAACAAAATGCACAAGGTAGACAATTGAAGAAATGTACATTCAGATGATATTATTTAAATGTGAAGCCAGTGTATCTTCCAGGTTGGCAAAAAGAAGTAGCAAATTTGGTATCAGTTTCATGCTAGTTGGAAATCCACATCTTTGTAGTTCAACCTTGCATTAAGAAAATAAGTACAAATGTAATGCTTTGAATCAGGATTTATTGTTCATTTATTGAAATGATAGTAAGAATTAGAGATTTAAATCACTATGATTTGCATCTATCTATACTCATCTAGGTTCTGCAAGAGTTGCCTAAAATATTATGATTTAAGCTCTGTAGACCTCTAACTCCATAGAGTCCACTGGTATTAAATTAAAATTGAGTAAGGCCAGAAAAAACTGCCAGACTGTGAATGGATCAACTGATATTTTTAATTCTGCTTGGTAGGTGCCATTGACAGAAAACCAAAATAAAATCACAAACACACCAGGAATGGAATAAAAATGGAGCATTTGATTAATTGTTTTCCTAATCAACTTACTAAAGATATAACTAATTTTATAATGTTTTAAGCATCCATATGCATTAATTTGCACGCTCCTATATTTAAATAGTCAGTTAAGGACAGAAATTCTGGTGGGGTAAGCACTGTAAAACACAAAACAAGGACCAAAGAGCCCATAAGTTCCAGTATAATGTCATCTTCACAAAAAGTCATCTTCAAATAAATCTGTGTTCAGAGTTAAATCCATTAAAGCCAGAAAATGCACATCTAGGCCTTTAACGTCTACTCACTTGTTCAATTATTTAGTCCTGTTGAAATTATTCTGTTCTTTGTCTTGGAGACTTAAACTTTCCACAAGTAAACTGTACATCCAGGAATTTAAAACACACCTACCTCATTCATGCAGTCCACTAGACCTTCTGTCACTAAGAAAAGGCCTGTCACTGGGACTTTAACACATTTCAGTGTGGCTGACAGCATTCCCAGGAAAAAAGTGCAGTTTATTGTCAAGTATTGACCAGGAACGGCACACCACTAACTCTTAATGGCTAGTTTGAGTGTTATAACCAGTCTGAAATGATGTTCCCAAAGTATAATAAAGACAAAGTAGTTACTTTCTATTGAAGGAACAAAATAATTAAGGGTTTAGGGGACAGTACCAACATCTTAATAGTTTTTTCAAAAATCAGCTGATAGCCACTGCTTGTTAAAGAGAACAGGTTTAATGTGCTAGCTGCGAGACTAATAATTTAGCAGTTATTCACTTTTAAGTTCCCACATGGAGCATTGCAAAGGGCTAGCTGACCTTGCACACTATTCAAATACAAATGCTGAGACCCAGTGCAGAAGTGTTACCTAACAAGCTCAGAATTTATTTTCTTTCATTAACTTTAGACCTTAAACATAATATGACATTTTTTGTGGCTTAAAAGTATATAAGCATCTGTTAGCAGAAGCCCTTTATTTCACATAACAAGAGAATTCTGTTTATAATGTGTCACCAGCTGCTCAGTCAAAATGGGTTCTATTAGAACTAATTTAATTTTACATAAGTTGATCTATTTGCATTCTGAGTCCCCAGTTAAACGACTAGGTACTATTTTGTAGACTGATCCCGCTTCAAGCCTCAGTGTATGGACAATGCTTAATCAGTGTGTACATCAGGAAATAAACATAATCAGCAACTGCACTAATTAAGCCAGGAAAATTTTGCAACATGCATACACTGTATGGATTAACAAGGCAATTCATTAGAAATCTTAATTATGGAATATTATATTTTCCGTACATTTTATTTTATGATGCTTCAGATGAGTTTTCTCTAAATACAGAAGCCATCTACACTTCTCAAAGTAGACAGTGAGATCCTTTTAACTCAGGCACATCTGTGTAGCCTCTAGTCTGGAAGCCTCTATGGAAAACATGCTTTGTTATCTCTAGCCAGATAACCTGATATGCTCTCTTAAACAAGCAGTTGTTAATCAAATGTTAATATGCAGATGATTGAAAAATAAATACAAAATAAAACATATAGATAAAAATGTCATTTGGTGATTTGGAGTCTCTCCTCATCCTTAAAACCAGTTTTTATCGTGTTTACTTCTGAAAAGTGAACAAATAAACACCTAGGGCTTGAGACATAGCACTCAGGTTTTAATGAAAAAAGCTTCCATTGAACTCAGCATGCTTCAAGCTTTTAGTATAAACTGGCTGCAAGACTCCAGTCTGCAGTAGAGACGTCAATAAATTCCAAACATGCATGGTGGAAAATATATGGGCTCTTCTTCTCTGGCAAACAACCCCGCTTAGTTGACACCCTGTCTAACAAAAGATCACATCCTAACATAGAGCTTCACGTAAACTTCTTGCTGAAGGGGTTCTGCATGTGGGATAAAGGAGCCTGGTCTCATTGGAAGTACAGGGAAACAACTAAGCAGTTTGTATCAACATAAGTAAGTGGACTTTACACAAAGCACTTTTTATCTGTCAGACAGAAGCATTATCACATTACTGACTTCATCTGAAGTTGTTCTGTACTGATGGAGGAGGACTCAGAAGGTTAGCATAGCTTTCTTCTCTGTAGCCAAGAAATAGGTTATTTCAGAGCTGCACATTAGTAAGATCATTGTATTACTTCCAAGCCTTGCACATACAGCTTTCATTTTACAGAGAAGACTACCATGATTTTAAATAACGGTGAAGTAGTTCCTGCAACATTTTCTGAAGGGGGAGACTGGCACTGTTTCCAAAAGTAAAAGGACATGTAACTATGCTTAGGAAATAAGAAATATTTAACAGGATAGAAAGCTTATGTAAATCTGCTCATCTGTCAGGTGCTCCACATCCAGATAGGCCAAGAACATCCCCTGCAGCACCTGTACATTTGGCTTATTATTCCAGTGTGTGAATGGGAGAAAGAGTTGAAAGTCCCCTAGCACATTCTTTTTAAACCCTTGGTTAGCATACCTGGGAAGGAGGTTTCTACATAGGGAGAAAAACATGGACCATCTGTCTAACATGATATAAGGCATCCTTGTTGCCCTTTTAGGAACTCATTCTTTGCTCCATTTCCATCCTTGTCTCAAAATCTCTTTTGCGAGGTGCACATATATTTTCAGCTCAATAGGTGAAATCTGCATAAACCATCAGCAGATTCACTGTTGGGAAATATTCTAGCCATCACAAGAATGGGTGAAGTGATGTTATGAATCTTTGCCATTACCATAGCCAAGCTTATTTCTTAGAAAGTAAGTGTGGCTCAAGTCCAATGTTAATTTAATTTAGGTCCAGTGGAAAGGATGAAGTCTGAATAGTAGCAAATGGGCACACATACATGTTCTCCTTTTACCACAGTACAGGACAGAGTCTGTTATACCGAGCTTTGGATGTAAAATATTAGTTTGAACTGCCAGGGTTGCCTGCCCCTTGATATCTGTCATATTAAATGGAATAAGTCAGTTGAAGCTTGAACATTACTTTACATTAAGATGAGTAAAGTCTATGGGCTTTAACTGTAAACTTGTAAAATACTGTCAAATAAGAGTTACACTCGGGTCTGTTGCTAGCAGAAATGCCAAGCTGTGCCCATATTAGGATGGTCCCTTGGCATCTGCATGAGTCATAAACGTGTCTTTTGGCCACTGCTTCATTTATTGCTCATTATATTTGTTGTGGACTGGTAAAGGAAGATATAAATAGAAAAATGCTTACGTAATATGATGGACAGATTTTGTTTAAACATTTTCAATAGCCTAGCCAAAACCTGACAAAGTAGCTATTATTGGCATCTGAAAATTCCCATCCCATAAAGGATTATCCATGTATACTTAGGCCACGATTACCATTTTATTTGTGGCAACAGGCATGACAAAAAAAAAAAAAAAAAAAAAAAAAAAGAAGAGAAAACCAGGGGCTAATATATTCAGTGAAAGCACTTAGTAGATATATGAAATATTCATGTAGGGGACACAGGGCCTAACAGCACAATAAAAATGCATTCCCAAAACAGAGGCCAGATCACTTAAATGAGATGGAAAAGGATATGTGACAGCACCAAACCCTTGTCCAGAGTTCTGACCTAAAGGCAATGAAATAAGTGAATTGACGATCTGGGTGAAGCTTTTGTTGTTGAGAGTAATAATTCACACGTTCTTTGTATGAACACGACAAGAGAAAATTACTTTTACATCCAGCTCTTCCTTCTGTCCTAAATAGGCCTATGATACAGCTCAAGTTTCTTAAAAGGACATTGGTCATCACCATAGTCCAACAGTATAGAAAAGAAAAGATTAAAGTTCTGAAACTTCCCTAATCCTACAGTAATACTTCTTTTCACATCACAGATTGGATTTATTGCTTTCTTGAGACCACTAAATTATGATATTGCCTGGCTTTTGAGTTAAAAAATAAAGCAAGATGCCTTTTTCTAAAGTTCACTTGAAGTATAAATTAATTTGCATTAGTTTATCAGTTACAAAGTATATTTGCCTTTGAGCAATGACTTTGTCACATCATCAAGTCATGGAAAATTCAATCTGTCATAGGCTGAAGGGCCAAACTGTAATAACTTCTTCATTACAGCATCACAAAGGAAGATACAGGAAATTATATTGACAGTAAATTATTTCTCTCAAATCTCCACAGTTAGAGGACTTTTCTAATAATATCAATTTAGAAGAATACAGTCCTATCTCATTGCTGATTTCACAAAGCGTAGAGGTCATACTGAGCAAGTGTGGACCAAACTATTATTCCACTTGGCTGTAAAGTATGAGATTATCATAGACTTGTTTCAGGGATGCCTTTTCTACCAATATTATCTTAGGTCTGAGTTATCAGCAATGGTGATAAACAGCAGTTATTTGCATCTAAACAATACAAATTGTCAGATTCTCAAATTTTACAAAACTCTTAAGAAAAATTTGTTAACATAAGTCTTCATAGGGCCCAAAGACTTTGTTCAGAACTGTAGTATTGTTAACAGGGTTTTTACATAACCACATGTATATATATAACTGCTGTACAATAGATATTATCCTGAACTACACAGCTAGAGGATTGTCCTATCCTAGTAAAGTGATACAGCCAAGTAGAAATGGCTATCAATGCAGTTGTGAATGGAAAGATTGTGGAACTGTTTTAAATCAGGCGCACCTGGTTTAAGCCTGTGCCTGAACTTAACTTGAATAGTTAATCAGTGAATTTTTCAAACCCACTAGCTTAACTATCTCACTTGCTAAAACATCATGTAACCACCCATATTTGCATATATAAATAAATATTTTGGGCATTCAAGATACGGGATTTCCAGATGCCAAGTGCCGACATTTGAAAATGTGGCCCTAAGTGTCATATACTACCCTTGATTGATGCACACATATCAAAATGACTTCAGAGAGAGTTCTACACACAGATTGAGGGTAAGATATGGCTGTAATAAAGTGAATGTTAATCTATGAGCAGTGTTGTTCTCCACCATAGGGCAATGATAGATTCACAGTAAACCTTTTCCATCTGTCAAGTGCTCTGCAGTGTTCTTGTGCCTATACTAATATTCTTTCATATTTATAGCAGTGGTTTTTGAACACCATGTCAGACTGAAAACAAAATATACCAAATAAAAATAGAGGCAGAAAAATCCAGGAAACTAGCTTGAAAAAAAAAAAAGGCTGTAACTTGCAAATGAATCTGCCTTTACGCTGAACAAAGAATTCCAACTAATAGCATTGACATCACTAAAATACAAATATTGAGAGTCTATTCTTTTGAAATTGTTGTCTACAGTTCTTAATGTTGGAGAAAAAAGAGCATATACTAAACCACTGGCAGAATTATGGTTTAGAGAAAATAGTCAACCTCCATACCAACAGTGGAGAAGTGAGGACGGCAGTACTTCTCTTCTTGCCCAGCCCATTACATTTATTCCTCAGTCTGAGTTTATCTTAGTGTTAAACTGAACATGAAACATGGTGTGAATGTACAAAAGATTTTACTTTTACAGAAAACATCTCAAAGCAGGTTCATGGCATAGGTAAATGTATTGAAGTAAATAATGAAAAACAGTACTCTAATACTCATTGCTTCATTTGCTGATAATAACTGAATTTAACTTAATAATATTATTTGATCATTTAAGGAGCTGCTTGAATAATGAAAATAATTACTCATGAGTATTTTAGTATCAATTGATGGAAAAATATGAATAGGTCACATAATTAAACATTATTTGACTATCTATACAACTAATTGAATAATGGAAACACTTATTCACCAATAATACATTCATCTATCTACAGAAGAAAGGAAACAATTTGTAAATTAGAGCTACATTAAAAGGATCTGATGAATATCTGTAATATTGTCCAAAATTTTTGTTATTGTTACAAAGAATTAGAAAGCTTACTGAAATAATATTGTCATTTACAATGACAGAATCTCAAAAGGGAAATAATTTGGCTAGAACACACTCGTATCATTAATCTACTGTATATTTAATTTGATGAATGGGATGACATTTCAAAGCACAGAAGGAAGAATAATCCTATATTTTAGGTAGAGGACCAAGAACCAGGTGACCTGGTTTGTACTTGTAGTCCTGTCATCAATTATTTTCACAGGGTTTTCACCTCCCTACCTGGAAATTACTTGTTTCTGAGCTAATTACTTTCACCTTAGGAAAAGCTATGAGCTTTATTCACAGTCCAGTGAATAACTGAGTACCCTTAACTACCTTTGAGTTAGGGCAACTGTACTAACACAGGTATAATTATCTGAGGCTCAGAAGAATAGAATGCTTGAAAGAAACAATATTCTTACAAGGTATCTCATTTCAGCTCCTCAAGGGTCCCTGTGAGGGGAGCTCTCACCAACGAGTGAAATCAATGACTAAATGTGAATAACTTTAGTGATTGTTGATGTTACTTGACACTTTACAAAAATAATCAGCCTGAAACACATGAAACCAAAGTGGTTGGAAGCACAAACATAAAACTGTGAAAACCATCCTCAGATGGTGTTTTATGCAGTCTTTGAGCTCACTTATCTAGTGCAGGAAACGAGGTGATGAAGCAGCAGGAAGTAAATCCCTTCCTTCAAGAATCTCGGTTTATCAAAAATGCCAAGTTCCCAATGTCCTTACCTACGAGCAAACACCAGTCTTTAGAAGATGCAGCATGCCTTCATTATTGTGTTATTTTGTATTAAGGCACAATACCAAATGTCAACAAGAAAAATCTGGTTGAAGTTAATGTTTTAACCTTTTTTATTCTGACAGAAATGGAATTTCTCCCCACACCTTTCCCTTTCAAATAGAATTCATGCAAAACTGGCCACTTTAGTGAAGCATTTTGACTTTGACAGAACTGCACATTCTCTGACTAGCAATACTGGTCAGCCCTTAGCTATAAAGCTGCATATAAATTAATGACTTGAACTAGCTCGCAAAGCCAAAAACTGAATTTTAATATAGCCCTGTACTTTTTTCTGTACCTTCCTCTTCAGAGTACAGTATAATAAAGTACAGGTGATGAATATTTATTCAACCCTGATTATACTTGAGCTGCATTAGTGTACTTTAGATTAAAGCTCTGTTGTTTCTACTACCAATTCTAGTGCATGGTAATTTTTTACATTTTAGATCTTTTGATTTATACATAAAACTATACTTATTATAATGTCTGCCTTATTAACCCTCTTTTCTGTTCTACATTCTGTTCATGGTGGTATTGTATTCATGCAGTGGGTTATTATATTTATAAACTTGCCTTATTTACTGTAAATGTAGAAATTACTATTATTAACTATGCATTCAGTAGAAAACTTAGCTATTCAGACTGAAAGTAGGCTCTTATTCTGCTTAAAATGTTCCACTATCAAGAACTTGGACACACTTATTTTTATTTTTGAATTAATAGAGAGGTGCAGCTCTTGCTATTGTGCAGTAAAAAGTGGTGGTGTCTCCACAAACAATGCAGGATCATACAAGATACTAGCAACTGGAAACCTGACCATGCAAGACCTTTAGATGCCAAGAATGTGACTTACTGAAGCCATAAATTTAGTAATGCATCTGGGAAGGCTACCTGGATGTCATCCATTTCCTCCAAGACATCGTTTCCTTAACCAATCATCTCAGAGTCCATTTGACTTACAGACTTGGTTAATAAGATCTTGGTAAGAGGGAAATTTCCAAGTTAGATACAGGTTGGTATGACTAGGTGGGAGGCATGAATTACACAGCTAGCTAGCTGCTATATCAGGTAATGCTTCATGAGCTGGTGCTACAGGGAAGGCCAAGAACAAAGTCATCTAAATCCCACAGCAGCAAGTTTGCTTATGATTGTCTCTTGACACTGTGAACATCACAGGCCCTCAGTGTTTTTTCCCAGTTTTTTTTTTTTTATGGCATACTAGAAAAAGAAACAAGCATCTCTGCTAGACATTGTCACCTGCTAATCTGAACCTAACTTTACCATTCACAGATCTAAAGCCCCACAGAAAAGAGGAAACTCATCTACATGTGCCTTTTCAGCGCTGAGGAAAACATTTCTTCTCAGCCTCAAACAACAAGTAGTGCAATGGCAAAGAGTAAGCACAAAGCCCACTGTAAATTGGGTAAGAACAGAGCAGAGCAAAAGTATTGTCTCAAGTACACCATAGATGAACTATTTTCCATCCTTTTCGTACAAGTTACCAGGTAGGTGGTAGCATTTTACTCTGCCACCATAACCAAAATTTTGGAAAAAAAAAACAACAAAGAAACAATGGACAGGAAAGAACACATTGTAGAAGCTATGACCAGATTCCTCCTCCTGGCATTATATGTGCTTTTTCTTCTTCTTTCTCCATTTCTCTTCCTTCCTCCTCACACAGAGAGATTACAAAGACTATTAAAGTACAAGGACAAGAAAAACAGAATTAGGCATATACAGAGAAAAGTCTGGGTAAGCACTCTGCAAACAGACAATAAATATCACATCAGAATCTGATGATCCTGCAACATCTTGTTTTCAGTGCATGTAATAAAGTGCTTTCAAGGTACAAACATATCTCAGTCTATTGAAAACCACATACATGTTTGCTAGCTGCCAATGCTAACACGGAACATCTTCTTATGACTGTGCATCAGTCAGCATGAGTTCCTTCAACCAAAATTATCACAGTGCACTACAGGACCAATGAAAGAAAGTAACAACGTTAAAAATTACATTCTCTGAAAACAGAACTATGTGAAAAGTGAAATGGTGTATGAAACAAGGAAAAAGAAAAGGATTAAAGGGAGAAGTTAGGTGGGCTATTATTCATTATTTAGAACTCTATATTAATGGCACCTATTTGTCTCTTTCTGAGAGCATCTTATTATGCCAGCAAGTCTGTGTACACACACACACAAACACACACAAATTCCGTGATCTAAGGAACTAAGAGATAATCAAAGCAAAAGAAAGAACAAAACTGTGGCAAAGAAAGTGACACAGCACATAATACAGCCACCTAAATAAAACTTAGGTAGAACATATGCAGGCTGTTATGACCTAGGTATTTTTAGAAGGCAATCACTTTCTTAGTTACATTGCTTAATGAGATGGACTAGAGACAAAGTGAGCAAGTACCCCCATACCACAGGACATATTTCTGAAGCATTCCCTCAAGAGAGCTGTCACCTCACTGCAGCTGAGCAACCTAAGAGCATAAGTCCATTTGGACACTCAGCTTGTCTTAGGGCAACAAAAATGACAAAGAGACACAAATGACGGCTTATAAAGAGCATGGAAGACCTTGAACATCCTCAGAGACTAACCCAAGTAGTAAATTATCATCCCTCAAGAGACAATTTCCCTCATGAGAAAAAATGCAGAGCAACCAGCTTGATGATGTTGTAACAGCTACAAAGAACTTCAGAAACTCATCACAAATGAAATATTAATGAGGCAGTGGATCCTAGAGAACTCAAACAGTATACACTACCAGAAATTAAATTGTTAAATATTTTGGCTAACCACCATTTCAGTGATCATTAGTCTGAAATATTTGGCTAGTAAATTCAGTATCTTTAATTTTAATCAGATTTGAGTGTTTGCAAATGATGCAGCTGTTGCTATAAAGGTAATTAAATAACCAAATAGCCAACAACTTTAATTTGGGGCATTTTTTATGAGATTTGAAGATTAGGGTTTTTTACAAACTCCTCAGACCCCACTGTTTTCAGTACTGAAAAAGGAACAACTCCAATGCTTGATCTATGTGAAATATATTTGCTGTCTTGGTCCAGTTCAAAACAAAGTGTGACAGACCCCACAAATCTCACCATCATAACAGGCATTTTTGTTTTCAGTCTCAGCAGAAAGCCAAAAGAAACCACAGAGACGTAATTATGCACCTATCCTCCTTACAATTGGTCCCACTATGTGAAAAGCAAGCTGATGGCATAGATCAGGAAAAAAGGAATTCACAGTTCTCACTATCTGTACTGACTTGTTTTGTTTGTTTGCTAGTAGTGGACAACACATCTGACTCTCAAGCTGCCATCATCCCTCTACACCAAGTTGTGGAATTACAAAAAGGAATACTTTTCTTATTTTGATTTTGATGAATGTACTGAGTCACATTCTGCTCTCACTGCAAATCAATATATATTCAAAAGAAATCAATTGACTCCAATAGAGTTACCCCAGATTTGCCGTGGCATAGCAGTTGTGATCACTGGCTCTACAGGCTGCTGTTGATCTTTCGCTTGGGAGGCAAATTTATGCTTAGTCTTTACTATCAGAAACAGCAAAATGTTTATCAGAAAGTAATGCAAAATACAACTCTCTCCTCAAATTCATAGTGGGTTACTTATATTACACTTAAATATACTATCTAATATACTATACTACAGTCCCATGATGGACTGTAACTTACAGGTACTACCCTAAGGCACAGTCGGTCAGAGAGAAGTCTGGGAAGCATTAAATCTATGGAAAACAAGAGTTGCTTATGCAATTGTGGATAATCTTTCTACTCTCTAAGTACGGTTGCCTTGTTTGCACACATGTGACTTCAGTAGATATTCATGCTCAGCCCACGGCGTGGTAGCCCAGAAAAGGTCAAATCCTTAAAAATTCTTTGGTGTCTCTGTAAAGCAGCACAAGGCACAGCATGAAACATTCTAGGAAGTGTAGATATAACCTGACTCATTGGTGATGATATTTTGATTCAAGCAAAACAGGAGGTTTTTATGCAAGGCTCACCTTCAAAATCATACAGAATCTCTCACTGACACTGACATGAAAGTCAAAAACATGTCCTAGGTGTCACCAGGGTAGCTACGTTTTTTTTGTTGCATTTGTATGCTAATCACATAAGAAGCAAAAATAGGCTTAGATTGGAAATCAAAGATTGGTTGTATACAGGTAATAGAGTGCTCGAATGCTTTATTTAAAGATAGAAGGCTCTTGAACCAGGCTTTATTATTGAACTAAGACTATCTATCCTTTTTGACACTTTTTAAATTAAGTTCTTCCTCTAATTTATGTTTTTGTCAGCTTTCCTCCCTTACCTGGCTTTAAACTGATTTTTTTTCTCTCAAAGTAATAAACTACTTTGGAGAGGAGAGAAAAAAATTTTAATGACCCTACGAATTCAGATTAACAAAATGGATCATTTGTATACAGCTGCAGAATTATGAAACCTTTTGAAGTAGAGAGTCTATAGCATTTTACCAGAAATACACTGCTTCTACACATTGCCACAAAATTCTTGTTATCACTCCCTACATTTTCAATTCTTGGCATGCTTAAGCAGGACCACATCCCTTTGGTGCGAAATTAGGAGGTCAAAGTTAAACCAAAGGGATAATGTTGAGGTCAAAACCATCAATGTACTCTTTTTTTTAATGCTGTGATGGATAAACCCCAGCAGCCCTTGTACCAAAGCAGCAAACAAAAGCCTGGGTGAGCCTGGATTTGCACCACCAGTCATGTTTGACTCTTTACTGGCTGCTCAATCTGCCTCCTTATTATTGCTAATCCAACCTGCTTCCCAGCATGGTCTGCATCCTTTCTGACTTCAGCATAGATATAGGGAGCTGGTTCAGACAAACAGAGCAGGGTAGCAGCTGCAGCCTGATGAGTGGTGGCAGCCGGATAATCTACTGTGATGTCTTGTTGGAGAAAATTTGGGACAATGTAATTTCCCCAGTTTGACATGAAACCCTTGTCAGGGTAACATGAGGCTATACATAGCCCAGCCTTCGGATGCTGTAAGCAATATTTGTGTCTCTAGTACAAGAATTAAGATTGTACATGTTTGCTCATACGGTGGCTTCAAATTTTCAATAGTTTATGCATTAAAGATATGAATACAGATTGAGAAGATGAACTATCTATTCAATAGGAAAATGATAGCAGGTCACACTTCTTCCCTGTTGCCCTTCTATCTCTTTCCCTGTCTCCAATATGATCTTAATCCTTGCTCTCACTGGGTCATGCTGCAGGCATTTTTTAAGACTCCTTTAAAAGTAAATAAAGGCAGAATGATTTTTTAAACAAAAAGGAGTTACTGATATGAAAAGTGATTGTTTTCCTCCATTAAATAGAGTTACATTCACAAAGTTGTGCAAACATCCACTTCTCATACTCACGTTTCAAAATGGCATCTTATTTTGGCATGTCTTGCATGGTTCTTGATTTAGCATGAGAAAAAGAAATGCAGGTTTTAGGAGCTCTGAATTCTTACAGAACAAGGCTTCATTAAGGTAGTTTTGCTCAAAGAAACATCCAGCAATGGCTTTAATAGAAATACTATTTCTAACCTGGTCCCTCTGTGGACATTCTTTTTCCAAACTAGAATATATTTTCAATATAGAAAACAAGTATACTCAACTAAAATTAAAACAGCAATGAGACAGGATCTTAACTTGCCTCAGTGTGTCCTTTTAACTTCATTTATAACTTTATCTAAGTTTCTGTGATTGGCTGAAACTCACATTCCCTCCCTAGATTTTTCAGCAGAAGTTCATTCAAGTGCATTTTTCAGGTTTATTTTGTACTGATAGCTGTACAATGTTTTCATACAAATTTTACTCGTCTTTGGCCTTCAGAATTTAGATAAATGTAAAACAATACTTCAAGTGATTAATATGAATGTCCTGTATGATTCATTGTTACAAATTACATTTACATCCCAGATTATTTCTAAACGTTTCTCTGTGAGTACACCTCCTAAGATACAATTCCAGTACTGGTATTTTTTTGCTGTCTAATATTGGAACTACACTATCTGACTCTGGTATGGCATAAAAATAACCTGGCCCGTGTGTCCAAGTTTTCTTCCTTAGAAACTGGACCATGAGGGTGGATGGGAGAGCTGAAGCCCACTGTGATTTCACTCTGGACCTGGCAGTTCACAATCACTGCTGGGTCTGATGATATGGAAGCAGCCTACATTCAACATTCTCATTTCTCTGTCCATACCCACATAAAAATAGAGGCCAACGTATTCATCATTAAATGCCAGACACACAGATAAAGATGTAGTAACCTGTGTAAATAGCTTAATTTAAAAAAAAAATTGTTGAAAGTGTGCAATGCTCATTACAACTAATAAAAATTCAATTAATAAAAATTAAATGTAGTTTAGATATTTTGATCTAAAACTTAAGAAATTAACTTTCACTTCTGAAAGTTGTGAGAGCTATAAAAGAATTCACTCAAGTTCTCTATTTATCTGTAGAACAAGTAAACACTGATTCCAGAAGCTGCCTAAGCTCTTCCAGCCTACGTGCTTCACGTGTTTTACCAGCATATTACTCAGGTCTTTCCTGGTTTGGATTTGATGATTGATACTTCTCAGTACATGGATGCTGTCATTTTAGGGGAAGCAGGGACATGAAAGTAAATTAATATTGAGTGTAGCTCTATTTGCAGTGGTGAACAAAGAGTAGAAACCACTGTACATTTATGGTGGTCATTATAATGAATGGAGACAGAAATAGAAAAATGAGTAAATGAACTTTCTTTGTTACTATACAGTTACTAGTAACATAGTTCCATTTTTTTGTTGTTGCACACCACCCTTTCTCTCATTTGTCTAAACTGAATTAATTAATTTTAACTAAATTTGTCACTAGATTCTCCCTAAAATGCTCAAGTATAGAGTCAAGCCAAGGGGGATCTCTAGCTTAAAATCAGATTTCTACTGCAGAAACAGTTATCTTTGAGAAGAAAAGATTGGAACCCAATATGACTTCATCAGTTGTAAGAGTAATTCAGATAACTAACTATTTACAAAGAAAGGACCATGAAACATATTTATGCATTATATATACTGCTCTCAATCTCCCCATGAGTACTGATTTCTGAATGAAATCAAAGAGTCTGGTGCTACTGAAGCAATTGAATTAATACTTCTAGGGCTGAACAGATCTGTCAGGAGGAGAGACAATGCCACAGAGTGTCATTGTCTTTTCCACTTCATTATTGATTCTCTGTCAGCATACAGTGCCCCTGCCTCACTGCATGGTGCACACCGGTGTCATGTGCCATGTTTAACACCTGGGCTCATGATAACTGAAGAAATGCAGCTCGACAGTCTTTGTCACTGTATTAGCTGTGCCAAAAATATCATTTATTCTTTCCTTCACAAAAAAAAAAAAAAAAAAAAAAAAGAGGGAGGTGAATAAAATGGTTTCTTGGTGGGTTTTTTTGAGCCTTTACAGTAGTTAACTACAGATATGATCAATTTACTTAATTAGCATTGACTTCTAACATGGCTGATGGTAAATTCTACTATGAATTTCGTGCTATGCTATATGCTATATAATGTTATATTGCACCTATACTATCTCCTGTGCAGACAAGGAAACTATGAGTTGAATTTTTGAGGCAGAATATGCGTCACACTCACATACACAAACATGCAGCGCAAAGGTAGCATTACTCAGCAGAAAATATGATCTTTTACCATTGTAGGAAAATTTACATCATGTCATGCATACAGAATTCCCAGTGAGGCCAAGAGAAATTACACGCCTGATCATAAACAACGAAGTGCATGCTCTAGCATTATAACTGCAAGGCAGCCTTGCTGTGTGACTTGGGATGTTAGTTACTAGGCATGCATGTGCTTTTGGAATAGGTAATAGCATATTTTCAGAATAACCTGACATGCAGTTAGGATATGATACTAGGGTAGATGTTTTAAAAGTGTTAAAAATTTGTCCAAGCTAGAAGGGCAATATCCATGATAGACCACTAAATACCACATACCTTCAGATAATCACCAGTCAGGCTCATTCACATTTATGTTGCTGGGCAAAGTACGTTTGAAAATAAAAGTGCATTTTGCTCAGATCATGTGCAAGTCATTGCAGAGGACATCCTCTGTCAGCACATGAAGGAGCTGTGCTTGTCATTGAGCTCTTGATTTGTATTCTATTCAATATGTTTTCTCAGTTCCACAGTTATGCTTCATGTTCATGGTATTGTGATGCTTGGAATATAGAAAAGCTAGGGTCTCATTTTTCTTTCATATAGGATAATGGGAGTGGTGATGGCAAAGTAATTATGCTTCTGGGTTACCGTGTAGATATCATTAGTATTAGTAACAGACATACAATGTGTAAAGCTGCTGAGGTATTTAATGCCATCTCTGTTAGTGACAGCAAAACAGCAATACAGTTGCATTCAGTTTGTTCACACACCCAATTATCACAATGTAGTGTGTGTCACAGTACGTTAGAGTAGTTCAGGGTTTTCATTAAGGTTGCTCTTTTCAGTATGTTGCAAGGTGATCTTTTAATCATTTGCTTTTGTCTCAAAGCAGATAGATGAAATCTCAATTTAAATGTGAACATCATTTGCATGTGTGAGTGTTTGCCAGAATAAGTGAAAAAAAAGGTAGATACCACTTGCTTTACTGAATTAACTCATAGGTATCTTTAAGAACTTTTCTCCAGTGCATCTTCCAATGTGAGATCATCTAAGGCAAATTTGGGTGTGAGAAACAGTACCAGGAAGTAAATAGAACTCAAAGGAGTCACAATTCCCTGTCCAGCCATGGAAGTATAGGGAGAAAAAAGTCTGGAAACTTGTAAAGGCCTGTTGCTATATACTTCTGCTCAACTCTGCCATATGGAGGAGAATGAAGTCACAGACATATGCAGTCACAGGTAAACACCTCTGGGTAGAACAAGGTGTGAGGCCTGTGGGAAAACTTATGGTACAGAGTAAACTATTTGCTCTTCCTCCTGTGTTCAGGACACAGTCTGGCATCTGCAATATGAATCAGGATGTTTTAAGAGCTTTGGGTTTTACAAACCTACCTTTTCACCAGATGGCTAGCCATAATCTAGCACAATGAGACTGGAAAGGTTTGAAGGAAACTCCTTGCAGAGTCCACATCCACATTTTTATCACCACTTAGAAACACAGCTTGTGGGTTTTTTATATTTTCATTTGTGTGTTTCATAGATTTTTAATCAGAATGTGTGAATAAAGTAGAATAATAAAAGTGGTGGAGTGGTTACTTTGATTACTTCCACCTTAGTTTCTTAAAAAGTATGAAATACAGTGTTTGCTTCACTCATTTATGAAAAAGGTAAAATACACAGACAGGCATATTTGCAAAAAAACTGAAAGCTTAGTGAAATCACGTAAATTGTTTGAAAGCTTTTGAACAATTTCGGACAAATACTTCCTTTAATCTGAGAACATGGTTTCAACTAAACTTAATGGATTAGTTTTATGCTACTCAGTCTTTTCAATAAGGTTTCATCCAAGTTATTGCCCCTTTTTAAAGGGGAAATTAGTCATTCTCCTGGTTCAGAAGGAGAAAAGATGTGATTATATATACATGTCTTGTTCATCCACCTGTAGGTAGCTTCTTCATCACAGGCACAAACCAACTTCAGTGAACCATCATACACCAAAAGTGTAAGATCACCTGCTGCTTCCTATTACGTTAGTTTTAAAATATTTGTTGTAAAATGTGGTAAAATGATTTTTAAGCAGACAGAAACTGCTTTAGATGCAATTTCAGAAGCAAATATTTGGCAATAGCTGGGAGATGTAAAACAACCATTTAATGAACACACTGGGAATAATCTCATCCTTTACCACCATTCACTGAATCGTGTTCAGTAACTGATTCGATGTTCAGAACTCCAATTGGCATCAAGGAGATTTAATCAAAAAATACTGTTATGACCACATAAGTTTAAAGACCACGTCTATAAGTTAGATAATGAGGGCTTATTGCTTCACATATGTTGTTAAATCAGTTACTATGTCTCTTGTATCTATGATGAGACTAAAAATGGAGAGTTATCATGATGTTCCATTTACAGCAAACACAGAAATGTTTGTTTGACATGTTACAAAGGGTTAGATAATGCATGAATCTGCAGGATTACAGTTACTGAAGAGTCTCTCAAAAAGTTTTTTTGCAGTTGCCATTAATTAAAAAAACAATAAAAATGTTAACCTGTGCACTAAAATTCAAAATTGTACCAGAAATGAACCCGTAATAAAATATGTGTTAGAAATCTTTGGACAATTTGCATTCTAAGGCATTTTACAAGGAATTATTTAGCAGGGCTAAATACAATTGCGTGCAGCATCATTTGTTCAAAAAAGTTGAATATAGCCCTAGATACATGTGACTCACTGTATGAGACTACAGTATTGATCCACCTATGATATCCTGTATGATATCCTGCTTTATCTATGACCTATAGCTACTACACCTAAAAGGGCCCAAAGATTTCTATAATTTCTTTTTTGGAAACTGTAAAATATTTAATCAAGGCAAATCTTCATAAAGTACCTAACTAGTCCCTGAAGGATGAAACACAATTAACTCCAAGCCACTATATTAGCTTTCACAGCAGAAAGTCTTATTAAATCTCCGTGAACTCCTATAGCTCAGTCTTCTGCTAGAACGCTTTCACAGAGTGTATGCCATACAAGGGTTTCAGACAAGGTTTTATAGGAATCTTGGTCCTGGTCCCAGCAAAATATTTTGTTAAACTCTCAGTTACATAAAGGCTAACCCTGCAATGCTTATGTAAATTAAATTTCTGCAGGAAAGGGCTAGATAAGTACAAGATAGTCATTATTTCACCCAAGATTCCACTGCAAAAAAGTAGCATAAAAAATTAAGTGCAAACAAGAGCTGTATACAGAGTGGAGCAAAGTTGACATTTGTAGCCTGAAGACAGTTGAAGGCAACAGTTAAAATGAGAAATGAAGGCTGAGGTAAAATAGATGTTATCATTATCATCACCTTTGATTAAAATCTGCAAAGAACTGTTTAGCATTAACACAACACAAAAAGCTGGAGCCTGGATTAAGATTTTGTTGGTATTCACATCAAAATGAAACAAAAAAAAATGGTGTGAAAGATATTACACAAAATCCCTACTGAATCAGTAAAGAGTAACATGAAAAAAGACCTCAGCATGTGCTTCCATAAGAGTCCAACAGACAAAGCACCTATCTTGTCCCGTGTTAAAAAGGGGGGAAAAAATGGTTGACTGGAGGTAGAATATATGCATTATCTTTGTTTAACAGGTTAGAATATTCTCCTGGCTGGAAGCTCCCTGGCATATGTGAGGGTGAATCAGGACATGTAATTCTCAGCAGTTTCACAACTTGTGGCACACTGCCAGAAGAGCCAGCAGGTCATTGATTGTTATTGGGGAATCCCCTGACAGTTCCAACCCCCAGGAAAAGAGAAGGGAGGCTGGGCAGCGAGCCAGGACTTCACTCCTGCAAAAACCCCAAATGCTGCTCTCTGACTGGTTATACAGGAACCATTAAAACCTTAGGTACTGCTAGCACCTGTGATATTCATGATAAACTGTTGAGAGAAAGGACATAGAGTTTACTTACAGGTTTAAAGTGTGAGCTGGTGTTAAGGTATGTATCTTTACTTGACTCAGAGCTATACTTCGTTACATTAACAAGAATACTGCCTCAAAGGGGCATAATAATACCTTCTAGTACACATGTTCTACAGCATGAGTATATACCGTTATATGTTACCTGAACTCCCCAGCCAAATTACTGAATAATCTGAGTATGCTTATGTGACAGTAGGACAAATGATATAGTCAGTAGTTGTCACTCTGATCACTTCAGTGCTATGTGATGTACCCAATGGGCATGTGAAATGTATTCCTTTGATGTAGGTAGACATATAGGTTACTGTACATTTTGGTATTCCATCCAAATGAATGAACAATTTATTCAAACTGCTGCCGCTGCTAGGTTGTGCTTCTATCCTCACAGCACTGAAGAAGTTAACAGTGATTTTTCATGAAAACAACTTATGCACCATAGAAATACAGTGCCATGTGTCTCCACATAAACAGCAGCAAGGAGAAAAGTCAATAATTATTTTAAAACATGACTGACTGAAGAGAGCACTTCCTGGTTTGCATAACACCTTGTTTGCTCAGCGACGGCAAAGGAACAAAGTATCTCCCTGTCTAGTCAGGTTCTTCAGTCTAATTTCTTTGTCTCTCCCTTTTAACATACTCACTTTTCCAAACACGTTCAGATGTCCAGAGGCACTGAGTTCTCCATGCAGGACTCAGAATAAAATGCTAAAAATTTTCATGTAGCAAAATTTCAAGATATGTCTCCAAGAGCACAGATGGGAATTACAAGAAAATAATCTGGATATATGGTTATGAGATCAGCAAGTGGGAATTTTTTTTTTTTTTTTTTAAGGAGAGTACTGCCTTGGAATGTCGTCCACAAAGTATTCCTTAAGCAGTGAATGAAAGCAGAAAATGAGATGAATGTTACTTTATAATATTGAATTGCTTGTTGAAGTCACTGAGTGCTTCTTTACAGTTCTGGAGTATCTTGGGAGAGATGGTCTTCTCATGAGGTGTCTAATGCCATCATCTACACCAGCCAGTTGATGGGGTCTTTCTTTGGACTACTAAACTACCCAGTGTTGACTGATCTGGAAACACTGAACTGTGGTCAGCAGTTAAATCTTTAGGGAAATGTAGAAATACAAAGAAAAACAGTTACTAAACACTGAAAAGTTATAGGTTGCTATTGCATATTGCCATGGAAACAGACTAATTAACAATTTCTTGCAGTTAGAAATCAATACTCAGCATAAGAGTATGTGTTTCAGCTCAACATTTCATTCCATTCAACTCCCTGTTGAAAGTAAGTAAAGATTTAATTTGAGATGGTGTAATTATACTCACTTACAAGGCTAGTGATAGGTAACCAGAGGTAACAGGGCAGCAGTAACTTCTTCACCCACAGCCAGCTACAGACAGTGGAGCATATCTAGACCTTTGGCTATTCAGAAGTCCAGATTCAAAATACAGCTCATTGTTTCTGATGCAAAATAGAAAGTTTCCTTAGGAATACTTATAATTTTTCAGCAAGAATTGGACTAATTATGCCAGGATATAGATCCTTCATATTTTAGTGATGTATTTTCAGGGTAATACAATCAGAAAACTTTGGAATAAACAAGCCTTGTGTTTAAGCTTTATGTAAGTTTTGCTATTAGATCAGCATCCAAACAAACCCCTCACCTCCCATTTTATTACAGTTTTGTGTCGCATTGAAAGAATGACCAATGACTGTACTTTTTCTAAAGATGGCTGGAAATAATTCTACTTCAGAATTTTACACTGAGGATCTACTAAATGCTTATTATGTGCATTGAAAACAAATTGCAAACACTGTCTTTGATTTTATCTTCAGTGTCAATATCAGAATCTTCAGGTCTACTTGTTTCCTCACCTAACTGTAACTGCAATATGGTTACTCCCCTTACTGCTTTAGAAATGTTGTGCTAGAGAAAAATCACACTAACACACTTTGCAACATCAGTGTTGAAACTAAGCGGCCAACCAGAAAAAGAAGCACAGTACATAAGATCTATTGCATTTCTCCTAAACCTACTTCTCAAGTCTCTCCTATTCAGCAGTTAGCACACCCCTCCCTTTCCCCTCCCAAGCCCTCTGCATTGAAGTGGTACCAAAACTGCTGTTGGCATCACCTTGGCAGCTGATTTCAGGCTTGAGCATGCATAGCGGTGGAGAAGTCAGACCACGATTCCAGGTACAGCTGCAGATGGTGAATCAGTCCCTCTCTATAAGAGCATTTGGTCGACTCACGTGATCCACCAAGTGCCAGTGAAACCAGACAATAAAGGACTTGGCCTTCTGCAGATTTTCTGAGAATCATCTGAATTCCCTGATAAAGTGACAAAATCAGCTTCCTCTGAGATGTAAAGTCACGGACAAACTAAACTCTCTGATGGAAATATGAGGAAGAAACCTAGAAGCAACCTATGAAGGGATGAACAGAAAGTGATCCCCCAGAAAAAAATGAGAACATTGAAATGTAAAATACCTTACAGACAGCATCATGTAGCTAGTCCTATTTAAAATGGTGTGCAAGCACAAAAAAAAAACCATGTAGCCCACTTATGCAATTAAGGCTTGGCAATTTGATGAAAATATCATGGAACAGAATTGATGTGAATTTGAGCACCCTGCCAGCTCATTGGGATGGAATTGGCAGTCAGGGGAAGAGACGGGTGGTGTGATGTGCACGCATGAGCCTGCAAAGGCAAACTCTGGGCTCCAGGGCAACTGCCAGGAGTTGGTTATCCTGCAGGAAAACAAGGATTTTAACAATAGTTAAGCTCTCAAGGGAGGTAGGTTTTTCCAAGCTTCAGATAATTAAAGAAAAAGTAGTGGGGGATAGATGTATAACCAACCTCTAATGCTCACAATGCCCACATAGAATTCGAAACATTGTTCTCACAATGTTTCACCACAGGTAGTGGAAAATTAAGTACTTTTTCTCCTAGAAGAAACTGCATCTAGTGGCAAAACTTTATGCACTTCACAGCAATGGTTACATCTATGGTGGTTAAATGCTCTTCAGATTAACTCACTTAATACTAAATAAAATCAAAATATATCACACAGTACTTCACATACACATTATTTTCTTCAGTGATTTCAAATTTATGCTAGATGCTAAAGGAAATACTGAAGTGATTAAATCAGTTACATGTCTAAACATTTGCAGAAATTACTTCAAGCACATGAAGAAAAAAATGTTATAATTCAAAAGACCAGTAGAATTTATGAAATGCTACTTTAAGATTTAAAGTTATAGCATTGTGTATCAGAAAGAACGAGGAAGTCTCCCAAATTACAGAATAATTATTATAATTATAATAATATTTTCTAACAAATCCTTTCTCCACTAGGAAGCTTTTTTCTCCACAAAGAAGCAACAACTGACCATTCCTGTAACAGATTTGGCACAGCACGCAAAGACAATGAAAAGTTAATTATATGCTGATGTAATAAATGTTCAGGCGTCCTGAAAAATAGTCTTGTACTACATTTCATTTCAAAAAGGGGTCTGTTTTATAAGGATATTTTTTACTAGGATTCATTACTTACTGTCAGATAGCAAGCACTTACTGTCAGGCCTCACATTGTGCATATTACTGTATGATAGCAGAATGGTCACAATTCTGCAAAAGCTTATAAATTGTGCCAATAACTGGACTTGCTAGTCAAACCCAATTAACTTCTAACACCAGTAAAGCATCCACTTAGTCAAAATTCATTTGTGCTTTAAAACTGATGCATCATACATTTTTTGAAAAGTACTATTTTTTCAGTGTGCTGTTAGAATTAAAAAAATATATACAGCAGATTAAAAATCCTAAAGTTACAAATAAAATTAAGCTGCATACTTAAGGTTTACAACATTTGAATGTGCTGTAAGTACACGGTATTTTGAAGCATCAAGCAGTTCTCAGCTTCCTGCTGTGTCCCATATAGAGTCTCCATCACTATCATCAGTCATGCATAAAATAATTGTTTTTCTGTTCTTACAATAGGACCAAGAAAACCCTGCATTCTGTTTGAAATGAAAATGAAGGCAACATGAGTAATCACATCATGATGGGTCAGCTGTTGCGTACTGAACATCCTTAAAAGCAGTTCAATAATGGTACCTTTAACTAAATGTTTATTTCCATAATCACATAGGTAAAAATGTCTAAATAAAAAAAAAAGCAATACCATTTGAAAAGACATTTTGAATTAATTATTCAGAAAATCAGTGATGAAAAGAAAAGCTTCTTGACAGTGTCTATAAAAATGGTAACAAGATATTTACAAAGAAGAAAAAAAATCCAACCAAATTTACACACCTGAGATAGCATGAACCAAGAAATGAACAATTAGTATTAAAGTTACTATTAAGCACTGAATTGTATTGTGACAAAATCAAAGGAAACTGAACACCAGATATTATTTTGATTTTTTTTTCCTGAAGCATATTTGAAATAAACATATTTTATTTGAGAAATCCATTGTTGCTTAATCTAGTACCAGAATATGAGAAGCATTTCTGTAAAATTTTTAATTGGTAGTCTGCTTTCACTCTGACTATGGAAATGTTGCTGTGTATCTTAATAAAACATTGCAAGTCAATGAATCAAAATATATTTCAGTTATTGAAAAAGTAAAAAAAAAAAAGAAAAAGGATTAAGAATAAATTCCTCCCTCTCTCCATGAGGTAACAGCAGATTAGTGATGCAGAATATTAATATCACATTTTTTAGTTCTTTGTACAATGGTACATTCGGATCTCATATCTGAAGTGCGGATCAGAAAAGATTTAATTACATTAGAGAACTCTGCTATTGGCTTACTGTGTGTTTGATTCAAGTTGGCTCTTCAGTTTGGTTTATAACTCCTTGACAGAAATATTTGGCCTTGACCCTTGAAATGCTTAACTATGTGCATCACTTTACACATGTGAACTGTCCCCTTAAACTCAAGTCAATTTAAGTATGTAAGTAAGTGTTTGGAGGATAACAGATGAACATTTTTCAAAAGCACCTCAGCAGTGTGAAGAAAAAAGCAAACATCATACTGTTATATATAAATACAATGATGGAGAGTCAGTGTACAAATAGGAGTGTCATGTTAGATTCATGAAGTCATCCTTCCACTCTACTTGGTTCTGGCTGTATCACATGGAGTTTTTGGCAGAGAGATGTGGATCAACTGGAAAGACTCCAGAGGAAAGCAACAGCAATGAATTAGGTTTAGAAAACATGATTTAGAAATAATGGTTGAAGCAACCTCAGTTTGCTTAATTGGGACAAGTGAGAAATTTCAGAGAATGCAGGTTATTTGGTGTTCTACAGGCTTTATGTGAGGCAGTACCCTCAGAACTTCAGTACAGGTCATTGGTGTGTAGGTTCACAGGTACAAGGATACACGCGACATCTTCAAAACTCTTCTCTATATATTTTATATGGGTGAAGTCCCCCACAAAAGTCCCAGTTCCATGCTCAATAGATTAGAATAAAAGTGCCCAAATAGTTTTTGATTTTGCTTTTGACTTGTCAAAATTCTATAATCTATTAATTTCTCCTTTGCGATAGAATTAAATCCACAAATAATGTTCTGAACTACACTTAGATTTGCTGTTACAAATAGCTGTTTTTCAGATAGACTGGGGGGGGGGTGTTAGGGGAGAGCAAACCAGCTATTTTATTTTCCTTTTCTGGATTGTTTTTCTCATTTGTAGGAAAAGAAATGTCTCAGAGGTAACTAATTTGATCACAGTACACAACTGTGGCGAGTCACTCCCAACATATTATTTATGGATTACTGGAGTTTAATATTCTTACTTACACAGATTAGAAGGAGATCAAAAAAGAACAGAATGGGGATGCTTATCCCTAATTATCTTTATTATGACAGAGAATCATTGTTTTAAGTTGCAAGGTTATAGCTTATGAAATGGTTGTGTATAAAATATTGATATTACAGGGATACTGTATTTTGACTGTTAGCATGGTGCATGCCGTCTGTATGAAACATAAGATCTGGCAAAACAAAAATGTTTTTCTAAGAGATTTACAAAGTGACAAGTTTTTTTTTATTATTTAAGCAATCCTAAAGATGCAGTAAATACATATTTTCTTGTAACTGTATTCCAAGAGTGAATGCCTCAGTAGTAACATTAATCAGGAAAAATCTGTAATCTGTACTATTTATCGTGTAATTAAAATGATAAAAAAACGGTAAATAGGAGGGAACTGACTGTCTGGAAAGAGCTACAAGTAGGCAGATATCCAACGCATGCTCCTACAATGGAAATCATAAAGTAAAGCTAAGGCATTTGATAATTTTTGGAATTCTAAAAGTAAAAGCTCCTCAAACAGTAAATGTATATGGAAATATCCTAAGATTTCCAGCTACTGATTTTTCCTTTTGCAATTCCTGCAATGTGCTTGGATGCTACCTGGGTTTTATTCAAGCCTCTATAAAACACTGTGCTCCAACTATAGTGCTATCTTCCTTTCTTGTGATGTTGTGTTCCTCCTTTAGCTCAGTATATATTGCAGGCCATCCTGTTATCCTACATCACCTCACCATTCATCTTTTACGCTTTGTGGTAGGAAGGCGTTCACATTTAAGCTAGATTAGTTAAATTAAGCTCTGAACTTCAAAGTAGAGTTACCCTTCCCCAGGCAACTACTGGAGAGTTGTCAGTCTCCAGAAGGTGGCTTGGAGCACTTCAGATGCCTCATGTGATGTAATATGAAGACTATCTTTGGTATCGCCTACCCAGAAAATCAAAATTATCTTTGATATCAAATGACGTTATGGGATTATTTTCAAGCAGACAAAGAATGAAAGAAAAAAAAAATTTTGAGAAGACAGAGACAGAGAGAACAGGAAAATACTTCAGGAAACCTGAAGCTGGTATCTGATTCAGGCCAACAATTCGAAGCTATGTCTTTTACAAGCCAGGCACTAAACACACTTCCTAGACAGCTTCTCTTTAAGTGACTGAATATTTAACTATTTATACCATGTTTATAATTCTAGTTTGGTCATGGTGGACGGGAGGTGGGCACAGTAGATGTTTCTGTAAAAGGCGGACAGGGTATTTCTACATTAATATATGCAGACAAATTTCTGGCTTAAGAGTTTCACTGTTACCGTAACACTCTATAGATCTAGAATGAATATATCTTCCCTCATACATTAGCAAACAGGCAGAGGAGTTCTCATGTGTTTACACCTTTTCACATAGATATATTGTAATTCCCTGTTAATGACATGCTTGAAACACAGAACTGCCCAGGTTCCAGTCCCCAGTCAAAATCAGCCAGAAGAGGGGCCTAAACCTGGTAATACACACCATGAGGAACTCCCTAATTTTGGGGATGTTAGGTATTTGAGGTTGAGGTTCTGCTGCATCTCCACTTTCATCAGAAAGTTCACTCCTGACAAAAGCATTGTCTGAATTTTGCTCCCAGCTGAAACTTTGGTTACAACACATCTGTGTTTTCCAATTAATGTGTTCTTGAGAAGTCCTGATGGTCTCTAGGTATGGTCCTGCTCATGCTCAATGAACTTCGTGGTGAGAGGCTGTGACTCACACGAAGACCCAGTGTAGTCGGTTGTCATTATTGCCCCAATGTAGCCAATGACAGAATTCCTTCTGTTTTAAATACTACATAGTCAGCCTTCAAGAGCATAATTATTAGGGATGTCATATTGAGCTGTGGGTGTATTCAACACAGACAAATTTCAAACAGTTTCTTCTCAAAGTTCTGAAACTCCTTGAAAAAGTTCCAATTAATATCTTATTATTCATTTCCTTTCTTCTGCTTAAATCCAAATGGTTTATTTGAGCTTGACTGTTGAAAACCTAACTGTAGGTCACCCTATACATCAAGGAAACATTCAAAGTTTCCTTAAGATTATATCACAAATTGCAAGGAATATTACAATATAAATGAAAACAACATGTGCTATAAGCAAACAAGAAACTGCCAGAATTATAGTAATTCATGAAAATAACAAGCTATTGATCGGTTGAATCTAATCAAAGAGCCTAACAAGTGACTAAACATTTGGTATCCCATTTTAACCTTTTTATGAACAGAGTTGTCGTTAAAACTTATTTACATGTACCTCGTTTCAATACATACTGTATAGTTAAATAAGAATGAACATTTCTAGGGAGAAAATGGAAAAAAAAATATATATGTTTGCATGGTCACTTCAACTGAATAAAGTAAAATATGATGGGGGAAACACAGGTCTCTGTGGGTGTGTTGTCAAGATTGTAAATGACTTCCCTCTTCAGACTGTACCACGGATTTTTTTTTTCCACTTTTTTTTTTCTTTTTTAGTGAAGAGAAAGAGCAAAATGGTGGTCACCAAAGGATTATACCCAAAATTATACCCAAAATATGAACCACGAGAAACATTCCTGATTCTCAAACAGTACGCTAAGGAAGTGTTTGTATACACAAGCACATACTAGTTTAAATAGAAGATCCAGTTTTGCTGATCTGTACAAGACCAAAAAGGCAAAATCACTGCTTAATTATTAATTTAAAAGGTTAAGGCAATGAGAAGGCACAAGTTATATACAGTAGGAGTAAAAGATTGGTTGTCATTTTTTAATAAGTATGTGGCTAATTGTACATCTACCCATGTGCTTCTAAGATAAAAGTTATTGTAAGAATCTCGAAGTGTTTTTAATGAATTAAACCCCTCCATCTAGCACTGGCCTAGGGATACATACTAGATGTGGATATATTACATGAAGAAGTAAAACAGGCTTTTTTTAAACTGCCAAATAAAGCTTCAGGGAAGTCTAGTTTTACTATCAGATTTTACAAAGCACTGCATCTTAAACTAGCCCCAGATGCACAGTTCAGGTTCATGCACCTCATCTCTCCTTCCTACTTTATATGAGGTGATAATATCTTTTATTCACAAAGCTGCGAAAGATGTCCTTGAATGTACCAACCATAGACATTTATATCGTTAAGCCTTGATTATAAAATTTTCCCCCAAGATCTGATAGAGAGGAACCAATCCAGCTTTTTAAAAGTTTCATTAGCTCTGGAAAAAGTATCTCTATCTTAGCAGCTAAAATAACTTATTTAGAACCTCTGCACTAGGGCACTATTTATTAGTCATAATGTAAAGGGCAGATTTGATCTATCAACTTCTGTTAAAGATAAATTAAAACCAGGAACATGTCTGAACTGAATACAGTTATTTTTGCATTGTAGTAGAGGCTAGAGACCTCAGATGTGGGTGGTAGAGTCTGGGAGAAGCCCATTTAATGAGGCACTGTGCATACCATTAAAAGACAACCCCGGCCTCTAAAAGCTTGTTGCGTAACAACCCAATGGACAGCACATTGTACTCTGATGGGGCTCTGCACCCGTTTTCTAAAAGTGCTTCTGGGTGCCTGTCTAGCCACATATCTGGAGATGAAGTAACCATACTTAGACCTAGAGCAAGAGATAATGTGGTGATGAGACAGACAGATGGGGGAGCACTGTGCACTAGGGAGATTTATGACAAGTGTAAAATAAAATAATTAATCATTTGAACATACATTTCTGGGAAAAAAAATGTTAATAGCAAATTTTCAGTGGTACAGTCTAGCATTTCCAACCTGTTTAAATACTTATCATTTAAAATTAGCAATCTGGTTGCATTCATAAAGGTCATGAAAATATTTATAGTTCAGGCCTCTTCACATTAACTGCAAGGCGACTTGGCACTGCTGTCAGGAATGCTTTCCTACCAATAAGGGACTCTTAGGTACTACTACTAGACAAGTATGATTGTGCTAATGAAGTATCTGCAGGAGGGGGAAAACTGCCATTTCATATAGATGATACTATAATGTTTCTGCTTAAGCCAGTGAAATAATTTCCTCATTTATTATAATAGCTGTAATTATAATAGCTGTATCATCATTAATAGCTGTATAATAGCTGTGTAGTTATTAATACTGAGGTACAAAATCAATTTACATTGTCAGAACTTTTGTTATTATCCAGCAGTTATTAAGATGCCTTTTACCTACAACTTCAATATGCCCCCTAAGAATACTGAAGAGTTTGGCTTGTGGATATAGAATGGAAGATAATAAAATCACTGAAGTAAATTCTAATTTTTTTGAAAATTTCAGAAAAACTTCAGCAAGGCATTTTCAACCCTTTTTTATTACAAACTCACATCAGTTCAGCAAAAAAACCTGCCTGTCTAGTCATTACAAAAGGCAGAGTGGCCTGCTGTGACTGTCCTAATGGACATACCTAGAAATCTCCCTGTTCTGCTATTCTCCCTTCTCCCTTTGCAGCTTTCTTCTTTAGTGAATTTGTTAGGGTCTTTTATTCTGGTAAGTGGAATCTAATGAGCAATATACAACTTGATTTTCTCAATGAATCAGTAAACTTCCATGAAAGACCTAATGCTTTTTGCTTCTTGCAGAAGAAGAACACAACGTTGTGGAATTGTGCTGAACAATCCACCTGTCTCCTGAAGCAGAATGGCTTCACTTTCTCTTATGAAGGCACTAGATGCTCAGATTTCTCACCTGTCACGCAAATATGAATTCATCAGTCCTGTGCACAAAATGCTGGTATTCAGTGTTACTGGAAGAGAACATGTCCAGTCATACTGTAAAAAGGGCCTGTATTCTGGTCAAGTGACAGGTTGCATTCAGTTGCATATGAAAGAACATGGCTCCAGCCATGACAGGACACAACAGCACAATTACATATCAAGAACTCTTCTTTGAATAAAAAGCATGTAGCTGGGTCACATGAGGAACATACCTTATATTCATGTGTAGAAGTAGGCATGAAGAACTTTGGAAGTTCCTGGAGGCCAGGAGCAAACAGCCATAAAAATTCATCAGACAACAATTTGCTCTCTGCCCCTATCTGAAGAGATCCAAGGAAAGAGAATGATAATGAATAAGCTGTGAGTCAAATGACTTTTTTTTTTCTAGTGGCCTGCATCCAGTATGTGAGGGACATTCTCCCAGGAAATGGACCAGACACCTTTCTAATCCTTTAGAAATCAGAACTGTATCAAAGGACATAAATATGTCCTATCATTGAATTTCATACTTAGCTTTTAACTTTCAGACTATGACTCTGATCTAAAATGACAAATAGGATTTTTTGTGAATCAGAAGTCAAGATTACTGTGTTTATATTCATTCCTATTCTAAGATTGTGCAATGAGTACGTCTTGGAATAAATACTATTTTAACCACATCTGAAGGGCAGTACAATCTTATGCTTATATGTATTAAAGCAGGAACAGACATGTCCTATGTGGTTGGGTACTGGCCCCATGAATTATGGGACCTAAACTGAAGGGAAAGATTATCACTAAGTGGCGTTATCTCACACCAGAAGAAAGAAGCAAGAAACAGTAGCGCAGGTTGGAGAGTAGTTTTGCACGGGGCAGAGAAATTTGCTATGTTCGGGGTGCTATGCCGGCAATTTAATCTGTGTTTTATTTAATTCATTGTGGTTGCCTTGTCTTTTGCCTTTTGACATCCAAGATTCACAGGCCCATAATGACATGCATTAGTTAATTAGTTAATGTTTCTAAAGCACTTTGAAAATGTAAAGCACTGTGCCGCGCACTACATATGAGAAATTGATATGAGGATACATTTAACTGTGGGAGTGGGAAATATACTTTTCAGATACGGTAATAGGGGAGAGATAAATATTTTTGCATAATTAAACTAGACTGTATTCTGCTCCCTGTAAATATACAAGAGATATGTTTGTGTCATACCATGCAGCTACAGCATCACTTAGTTTATATAAGTAGAAAAACACTATTCACTTGCTCAATGGAAACAACACTACAAATCTGTGGTTATGTGTGAAAGATACACAGGTTTATGCAGAATGAGAGCAGAAAATTGTTAAGAGACTATAGCCAATATAGTATACATATGTTTTATAGACGTAATATGAGATTGCTTGGCACTTTTTTTTAGTGCTACAGGATAGTACTTACTATTCATTTTGGAGTGAGGAGAGGGCTAAAGGGAAGCAAGAAGAAAAGAAGAGGAAAATTTTATATAGGTTTATGTTTCTTCACTGCAATAGTCTCTAAGTTACAAAGACTTTTTTGGAACATCTAAAAAGTATCACCTGAGCCAAGCTGCAAGGTGCAGCACTTAAGATGTAGGCACCTGTGTAACAGCAACTTGTAGAAGAACCTGCTGTGTGCCACAATCTAAAGACATATGCGTATCGCACAGTGCACTGATGTGCCTGAGCTAGGTACGGAAATTGTAAATGAGGATGTGACCAGCAGGTAGATGAAACAACATGAACGTACTATCAGCCAGTACATCAACCACACTAATATAGGGCAGCTCATATTCAGTTCAGATTCCAGTACTAGAAAATTTTGGCAGCTCCATGCAGGATAGCAGCATGTCATGTACATATAGTTTAAAAAAGAATTAAAAGACCCACTAAACATTTTTCGGTGTTCTAGTACAGAAGTCAGCCTATTAACATGCATTTTTCCCAAACAACCAGGCACTGATGAGACCAGAGAAGATTTTTTGTTATGTTATCGCTGAAGATAAACAGTGCAATTGGTAAAATAGCAGTTTCAGTAGAACGGGTGCACACCCTGTGTCAACAAAACAGTTAGGTTACCAAATCTTATGTTCTACCTGAAGGTCCATGAAAAAAACCAAAGATGGATGCCTGCATCCACAGAAAGTAGGTTCAATAAAGTCTTCTAAGTGAGACTCTGACCACTCTTAAAACTCAGAATCTGATTTCTCAGAAAACTTGTATTTTCTTTTAAGCCCACACTGCAAGGAGAAATAGAAATCCATTTATGAGAAAATAAAAGAGAAAGAAGAGGCAAAGTCAAAACAAACGTCTGGGAAATGATATTAAAGTATTCTTTTTCATTACAGTGGAACTATTTTGGCTTTATTTTTGTGAAGTGGTATCTCATAATTTAGAAAAAAACACTGTGTAGGTGCAGATCAATGTCTTGATTTAGGTAAATTTAGCTGGCATGTATCTGTCCATCCCCCAATATGTTTTAATTTCATTACATGAGCAGCTTCTGATGGAAAAACATTTGAACTTTTTTTTCTAACAGATCAACTCATCAAACCTATTTTATATTGGTAAAATATGAAAGTATATAACAGAAAGTTGTATTTGCAATTAGTAAGTATAACAATGCTATGTTCATTAAATGTTTTTTGATCCTGAGGGTTCTTCAGTGTCAAAGTAAATGTACAAACTACGCTGATTCATGCTACGTCTTCCTGTGTATCATTACTTGTGTCATCTCGTTTCCACCTCCTTACACAGTTAAAGATTGATGTTTATTGCAAATAGCGTATTCAGTCCTCACTTTCTTTAAAAGCTGAAGGTGGATCTGATCTTTCTTAAGAAGTACATCAGGTCTTACCTATATTTTTAGTTCACTTTTTGCTAATGAGAGAGAAAAGTCAGACTCTATAACAACCAGCGGCTAGGTTTCCATTTCCTTCAGTGGGGTCAGGATTTTTCCCTTTGAACTTTTGGAATTATGACTTTTTCCAGAAGCATCGAAGCCTTCCTGTGGGCATTGATGGAACTTGATTTTTACATCTGGTAGAGGGCAGGACATGTTCATCTAGTGGGAACAAGGGTGGGCATATTCCAGGAGCTATAGATGCCCCTTCATACACAGCCTACTCCAGAATCATCACCCTTCTGGAAAATAGTTTTAGTCATCTTGCCATACATATATCATTTCAGATGTAAAGAAACTATTTTGCAGTTTTAGGAGCCTCTCTTCATAGGCTGTTCTTTCTAGGTTTCTTCATAATAGTGATGGATGTTGCACTTTTTATTTCCTCTTGTGTTATTTAAGAACAGGCTGTTGCCTGCTACCCTTTCCTGCAAGCACTATTTGCTCAATGCCTCACCCACTCAACAAGCATTTTCAGTCTTCCCTCAAGCTAAGAAGAAATGCATTAACGAAACTGCTAATACAGGCTGGAAATTACATTCTTGACTGAGGAGCACCGGCACAAGCCTTCTAAAACAGTTCATATATTTTGTCATAATTTCTCCTAGTGCAAAAAGTTGGTTCCATTTTGCAAGGGAATATTGATTGATAGGTTGACAGTGTTTAAATAACAGACATTTCTGAAAATGAATAGTGGAAGTTTCTTTCTCAGCATTTTTACAACAAACCAATAAAATATTGTGGACACCTACAGCTACACTGAGTCACTCTTTTCTTTTGAAAAATTTTGAAATGGATGACTGTGATCACCCAGACCACAGCAACTAGGGGAAGGAAGGGTAGGCAAGACCTGCAGTTTTCCTCTGTCCGTATCACTAGAGCTGCTTTATTCCCAGCCCAGAAAAGCTGTTTTGGAGTCACTTTCTCCAAGTGAAACCATGCCTGCCTTTCTTTTCTTGCTGTGAACTACTACATATAGTCAATCTGTATATCTGTACAAAGAAAGACACTAGCCTTCCAACTGTGATATATCATATTTTATCCTGTGCTTTTCCTGCACCACTCACTTGATTACATCTGTTACAGTTCATCCACGATTGGAGATTGTAATATATCTATTAGTTACCCTTGGGCAGATATCCATTGTAAATATGCTGCCAGATTCTACAAAGATATTCTGTAAATATATCTGGAACAAATCAAAGACCTTTTTCTGGAGGCAATCACATTCTCTGTCATAAACAAGACTACCCAAGCTCAGCTTTATTCATACCTTTCCTAGAAGGTATTAGGATGCAAAGCACTGTCCTAAGCATTTTTGATGTACCTTTCTGATGTGATGCTGACTCAGACTATAAGCAGGTCACTTCACAGTAGCAGACATTTCAGCATGTATCTGTGCAGTAAGGGGGAAGAGAGTTAGTGTAAAAAAATAACATCAGTCAAGTATCACAGACTAGTGATGCTAAAGAGTGTAATGTACAAGCATGATACCACTATTGTGAATTCTGAGAATCTGTGACACTTATGACATGAGTTTAAGTGACAGACTCTGTAGCAGGTGCTCTTTAGTACAGCATTATAGACAATAGTGGAGAAAAAGCTGTTTAAAAAAAACAGTGGCCAAGAAGTTGTGTGATAAATAATATTTTGGGATCTATACTATCAGACAAGCAGCAATGCACAAGCAATGTACTACTAACAGAGGCCCTTGATGATGACTATGCCCTGCTATGTAAAATCTACTCGTCTGTCTTCTAGCCAGTTCCTTACTCGCTCTACAGTTCCCTATTAATCCAATCACCAATAATTTCACATCCTTCTCTGAAGTCCAGGCAAATTAGGCTGACTTGCATTTCTCTTATCCAAAAAATTAGTTATCTTACCTGAGATAGATAATAGCTTGATCTGACATGATCTATCAGCCCTTTCTTTTATGTTGTTTATTTCCATCTCTACTATGTCTTCAATATTTTCTAAGTTTTTGCCTGATTGAGTCACACTGGTGAGTCCATATTAGCCTAAGTTATGTATTTTCTTTCTTGTCTTAAAGATAGTTACTAGAATCACAGAATCATAGATCATAGAATACCAGGTTGGAAGGGACCTCCAGGATCATCTGGTCCAACATTTCTAGCACAATCTAGACAAGATGGCCCAGCAGCATGTCCAGCTGAGTCTTAAACATGTTCAGCGTAGCAGAGTCAACCACTTCCCTGGGGAGATTATTCCAATGATTGACTGTTCTCATTGTGAAAAATTTACTATCGTGTCCAATCAGAATCTCCCTGGGAGTAACTTGTACCCGTTACCCCTTGTCCTCACCATGTGACTCCTTGTAAAAAGGGAGTCTCCATCTTCTTTGTAGCTCCCCTTTAAGTACTGGTACATGGTGACGAGATCACCTCGAAGCCTCCTTTTCTCAAGGCTAAACAAGCCCAGCTCTCTCAGCCTATCCTCATACGGCAGGCTTCCCAGACCCTTGATCATCTTGGTGGCCCTTCTCTGGACCCCCTCCAGCCTGTCCACATCTTTTTTGTATAACGGGGACCAGAACTGTACACAGTATTCCAGGTGTGGCCTGACAAGCGCTGAGTAGAGTGGGATAATGACTTCTTTATCTCTGCTGGTGATGCCTTTTTTGATGCAACCCAGCATCCTATTGGCCTTCTTGGCCACAGCAGCGCACTGTTCACTCATGTTGAGCTTCCTGTCCATCAGGACCCCCAGGTCCCTTTCCATGGAGCTGCTCTCTAGCCAGGTGGATCCCAGCCTGAGCTGCACTCCTGGATTATGTTTTCCCAGGTGCAAGACCTTACACTTGTCTTTGTTAAACTTCATAAGGTTCTTGTTAGCCCACTCTTTCAGCCTATCCAGATCTTTCTGCAGGGTGTCTCTCCCTTCTAGAGTGTGTACTTCCCCACTCAATTTGGTGTCATCTGCAAACTTCATCGGGCTACGCTTGATCCCATTATCCAGATCACTTATGAAGACATTGAATAGCTTTGGGCCCAGTATCGATCCCTGGGGGACCCCACTTGTGACAGGTTGCCAGTTTGAAAAAGAGCCATTTACCACCACCGTTTGGGTGCGGCCCATCAGACAATTCCTCACCCACTACACAGACCACTTGTCCAGGTCATAACACATCAGTTTCTCCAGCAGAAAGTCGTGGGGAACCGTATTGCAGGCCTTAGAGAAGTCCAAGTAGACAACATCAACCGCTCACCCCATGTCAACCGAGCAGGTCACTTTTATCATAGAAAGCCACCAGATTTGTCAGGCACGATCTGCCTTTTGTGAAGCCGTGTTGGCTTTTCCCAGTCACGTGCTTCATTTGACTTGTGGTGGTCCCCAGGAGGATCTGTTCCATGACTTTCCCAGGGATTAAAGTAAGACTGATGGGCCTATAATTACCTGGATCCTCCCTTTAGCCCTTCTTGTAGATAGGGGTAACATTTGCCTTCCTCCAGTCCTCTGGGACATCCCCCGATCTCCCCGACTTCTCAAAGGTTATAGAGAGTGGCCCCACAATCACATCAGCCAGCTCTCTCAACACCCTTGGGTGGATGGCGTCAGGGCCCATCAATTTGTAAGGCTCAAGCTCCTGTAATAATTCACATACTAACTTCTTCATCATTGATGGTGGGTCTACATTTGGATCCTCATGGATTTTTGTTCCCAATGCCTGGGATCCAACAGTGCTGGTAAAGACAGAGGTGAAGAAGGTGTTGAGAACCTCTGCCTTTTCAGCATTGTTGGTGACTGATTCACCTCTACTGTTTAACAGTGGGCGCATGTTTTCCTTCTGTTTCTGCTTGCAACTTACATACCAGAAGAACCCTTTCTTGTTATTTTTGATGTCTTTGGCAGTTCCAATTCAAGTTGAGCTTTTGCCTTTCTAACTGCATCTCTGCACACTCTGGCAATGCCCTTGTCGTTCTCAGTGGACAATGTTCCACTTCTCCATCTCTGGTACGCATCTCTTTTGGTTTTAAGCAGACTCAGGAGCTCATGGTTGAGCCAACAGGGCCTCTTGCTCCGCTTACTTCCTTTTCTTTTATAGGGGATAAACTGGTTTTGTGCTTCCAAGAGAGCATTCTTGAAGAACTCCCAGCACTCACTGGCTCCTTTATCCTCCATGGAAGCTTCCCGCTGAATCCCTCCCAGCTGAGCTCTGAGAGAGCTGAAGTTTGCTCTTCTAAAATCTAGAACCTGTGTCTTCGTGCTGTGCTCAGCTGGATCTCAAACTCCACAATATTGTGATCACTGCAGCCAAGGTTGTTACTGACCGAGATGTTACAAAGCAGGTTTTCTTGGTTTGTGAATAGCATGTCCAGTAGTGCCTCCTTCCTGGTTGGCACATCTAACATTTTGTAAGAGGAAACAGTCCTCTGTGCATTCCAGGAACTTGATGGAAGACACGCGAGCTGCTGTATTGTTCTTCCAGCAAATGTCTGAGTAGTTGAAGTCAGCCATGAGAACCAGGTTCTGTTGACCAGAAGCTTACCTTAGTGTCCAAAATATTGCTTCATCAGCTTTATTGTCGTGGTTTGGGGGTCCGTAGCAGATGCCCACTGTAAGGTCCTGCTTGGAGATGACCCCTCTGATTGTAACCCAGAGGCATTCAATAGAGCACTCACAATCACCATAGTTGACTTCAATACATTCGAGGTTTTCCTTAATATAGAGTGCGACTCCTCCACCTCTTTTTCCTTGCCTGTCTTTGCAAAACAGCCTGTAACCGCCCATCGCGATTCCCCAGTCATGTGAGTTGTCCCACCGTGTCTCAGTTACTCCTATGATATCATAACCTTCTGACTGGGCACGGAGGTCCAGTTCCTCCTGTTTGTTTCCCAGACTGTGTGCATTTGTATACATACACTTTATATTTATATTACACTTTACTATTTATATTACTTTGCAATTTTATGGTGCCACTCAGATTTGTTATCACATTCTGTCTGATTGTGATTTTATATTCCAATATTTTGGGAATGATGTCATCTTCTTCTTTCCCTGTCTCCTGTACACACATACATTAAGCTCAGTGAGCTTTGTTTTGGCAAGCCTGCCTTTGCTGTTGTGCTCAGCATTGGTCTCATTAAAAACTGAAACATATATCAATTTTGAATCTGTTCTAGGTAGAAGACAGATAATTTTAAGCACATGGCAACCCTCTTCCTTCTTTGTCCTCTCTTAAGGAATGAAGAACCTTCTTTCTAAAGCAAAACTCAGATTGATGCTAAGTCTTGCCTTATCCCAGTGTTTTCTATTCAACAAAGCACAGGATTCTTTGTTGTTTTGTCTTTCTCCCTTTCCTTAGAGGTTTTCTGCTTAAAGTTAGTGTTCTTTTTAAATTCATTATTCAGAACAGAATTTGGAAGCATTCCCAGCAACTTTTCTTCTTTGACTGGACTGTGAATTCCAGGGAATTTTTGCACCTTTGACCGCGAAAACTTTAGCTTCTTACAGATGTAAGTTCCTGAGCTCTTGATTCCAGTTGATTTATCTTAATTTCTTAAAGTTTTCCTTTTGTAATTGAAAACACATGTGTAATAAGGCTAAGCTAAAATTGCAACAGCAGTTCCAAATTTATGAATAGCTATTTTGAAAGTTTATGCTTTTAATGTTTAATATTTAGCATAAAAATGAGATATTCTGTGTAATCTTCTAAGTTTATGAGAAATTAGAAGCATTGACAGTACATCTTTTTTCTCCTGTATCTTTCTGCCAGAACTCCTTGATGGGATTATCTTGCTGTCACAGCTAAGTGATAGTGAACACAGGTGTGTGTGTTTTGTCTTTGAATCAGAGTTAGGCATAAGATCAAAATCTTTCATTTGTAGCTTGATCTAATAAAATACAATTACAATACCATCAGCATGGAGGAATCTCCCACACAGCCTGGTGAGCACCCTGGGGACTATGTTTTAAGCGTGGTGCACAGTAAATTAGTCACTAAGCACCCATTAATGCTAATGAGAGCTCCATGGTTAATTTCCTGAGCACTGTGCTGAAAAGGTACCTGTAGGTATTGGTTTTAAGCCTGTCTACCATACATTTAGACTAATAAAATGTACTGTAAAAAGTGAACAGTCCATCTAATTCAATCATTAAAGCTGTCCTTACAGCGTAACTTACACAAATCAAGTTAGTCAATCTGCAAAATAAAATAAAATCAATGCAGATTAATAGGAGACACTTTTCAAATATGGAGTAAATATAATATTTGCATACAAGAGGCAAATCAAGTATGCAAAAGGAACCACAAAATATTTTAAGACTGTGATTAAAGCTGCCCTGATTATCCTTCCCTGATAACTATAGTCATCAGACACAATGGGACAAATTTCTAATGAGCAGCATAAAGTTATTATAACTGAATCTGTCAATTCCATTGAAGTTATATATCCATCATTATTTTTATCGTTAATTCCATTTCAGTGGTGTAAGTCACTTAGCTGAAGTTTCTATTTTCGTTTAAACTGTATTTTGAATGTTTATGCTTCAAGATATAATGACAAAATTTAAGTGGAAGGTGCAGCTGTTACATTCTTAACTAATGTGTTTCCAACTCGTGCTACAACAGCCATCTCTGATTACACCAGCATTAGCTAAGTTGTCCATAAGATGAGACAATGCTATTAAGCAACAGGATCAAATCTCGAGGAAATGTTTTGTAATTTCATTAAAGTGGAATATAATTTTTCTTCCCATGCATTGGTCAGGACATGCAGGACACCAGTCCCAGAAACTCTTAAAATTTAAATTACTTTAACTTAATTAAAAATAAAACACGTTTTAAAATATCTTGCTTAGATAGAAAGAAATGTTGACTGTGTTTATATTTTATGATGGTCAGGCGACTGTAGTACCTTTACGAACTCACACTCGTCTCTCCATAATTAAGCTCTGGTTCCTTAGCCCTTAGTGCTGAATGTACAAAGACAGAAACCCTCAAATGTGGTGTTCCTTTCTATGGCCAGTTCTACCACTGTTCAACACCTGTGGTGGTTTGGAACTACCACTGCTGTCCTTAAGCTCCTAGAAAAGTTTGCATCAGAGAAAGAGAGAAGGAAGCTCTTTAACATTTTACTTTCATTCTGAGTATATTTCTTCAGGTACATACATTACAAACAAGGCTGTTTCTATTTTCCTCTGGCTTATCATGGCCACATTTTTAATTGTTGATTCTCTCAGTACAGAAAAGAAGACACGTGTTGTTCTAATTGCAGAGGTAACCATTTTACCATCTACCAGAAAATGAGAAGTGCTACCATGGAATCTTCAGCAATTGACCAAAGGATAAGCAAATCCATTGATCTTATTATTTATTTCTTATAACATAGCACTAATCAGTAATCAGAACCACTGTGCAGGTGGAGTATAAATTAAGAGTCTCCCCAAAAAACTTACAACATAACCTCAATATAAATAGCTCAGTGGAAGGTAGTTGGTAGAAGCTTTAACACAGCTTTACTAGAAGGTTTCAGTTATCACATACATCATTCTGTGTTCACACAAACTGATAGTTTGCAGCCTGCACAAAGTCTAGAGTAAAAATACCCAATAGCCATATTCCCTCAGATGTACGTTTAGACAATCAAGTTACCAAATGAAACCATTTTCAAATTGGTTTTGTTCAAATGACACTTAATTATGTTTAAATATATTTAATTGTCTTAATATTGTACAACTTCTCTAGTAAGTACTAAGTAAAGTTCTAGTAAGTTCAATGATATGTTGGATATACACCTAGTATAATATTGGGTCCCCAAGAAACATTTAGATTACCCTTTAACATGTATTTGGAGGTGCCCTATTTTTCAAAATTCAGTGTACAAATACTACAGTGAGAGTGTGAGCTCTGGATTTTCAGTGTCATCTCCAAAAGGCTTTTTAAAAGGCTTATTGGCTAGCAGCTGTTCACGGAATGAACCATCATGGTTTTATGCACATAAAGAATCCTTAGACTTCACATTAATGTCACCCCTTTTCAACTCAGTCATGTTATTCAATTTCTTTAATGCGTGAAGTTAAGGAAGCATACAAAACTACAGATCTCTCTCTCATGGCAGAAAAAACATAAAAACAAATATTCAGGGTACAGTTCTCCTTACCAGTTCCGCCCCCCTCCAAGTCACATCTCTGCTTAAGTTATTTCAATTGCAAATGAATGATAATTAGATACTGAAATGCCAGTTTGCGATGCCTCTACCTGTACTACCATCTAATTGCTTACAAAATTTTCAGATAGGTTCTCTTCACTTTTTTCAATGTTCCTTCTGCCATGTTTTTTCCCATACCTGCTTTCTAGTAAGTCAAGCATAAGTTAGTTAATTGTCTTTCCCTTAAGCATGCACAGAGCAGCTCTAGAATGTCAGTTTAACTTGTCCTAAAATGATTTAAGAAACTAGGGATTCAAGGGATTGATCAAAGCTACTGTCTTTACCTCTAAAATACTCAAACAAGCGTTCATCAGGTTTTTGCTTTCAGATCAAAGTGATACAGTATATGAAACTTTCAGCTACAATAATGCAAAGGTGCCCTCTGGGGAAAAGAGGCTAGATTTTCCATTTTAATGCTCATCCGTCCTCTAGATTATGTTGCAAAGCAAAAATTAAGGATGTTAGTCTCACTTCAGGTTTCTCACACCAGGTTAGATTTTTCCATGCCTGCATGAAACAAATGTCAGTTATATACCCAATCCACAAATAAAGCTGATTCTCTAGGTTTACAAACATAAGTATAGGTGATCAAATAGAATGCTGTAAGAATAAACACCAAGAAAAGTTAATATTTCTTGTCTGAAACTGTATCTGCTTTTTAAGACTCTTCAGACCTGTAACAGTAAAGCATAACTATTTTAATAAACATACAGCAAAAAGATGCTGAACCACAAGCTTGTGAAAAAAATATATTTTGGAACAAGAAGTAAAATGTAGATTATTCTTCCAACAGTGATCTATTTCCAGGATGCTGTATCAGAGAATACTAAATAGTTTTGTTTTGTTCAGAAGAATAAAAATAAAAGGCAAAATAAAGACATAGCAAATCTTCCGCAGGAAGCATAAATTTGATGAAGGCTACAGTATTTCTTAGCAGTGCATGCTACACCACTTGATAGCAAAAGGAAAAAAAAAAGCTGGCACTTAAAACTGGCAGTGTAGCTATCCGTTTAAAACCCTGTATCAGATTACCAATACCATGTGATGTCTTATATAAAGCTGGATAACATTCATGATCAGTTTGTATCCAGTACAAAGCTCCTCATAAATAAATAGGGCTAGAGGCATGTTTTGATGGCAGAGGGCATCATACTGCTCTGTTCTTATTGAAAGATGGCCCTGGTTTAGTAAAGATATGTTTTGTTGGCAAAAAGTCTGCTATCATCTGGTTAAGTGGAAGGATGTTCAGACATGAAGCTGAAGCAAACATTTTAGCTTAATCTTGAAGGCAAGTGATTTACTTTGTAGCATTTCAAGGCTATTTATTTTACAGTACAGCAGCTTGTTTACCTGGAATCAGTGTGACTCAAAAAATCTTGTTAAAATGAAATATTAGGAGGAGGAAAGAGAAAAATAAAAAAAAGAGGAAGAAACAGAGAGAGGGTTAGAAGGAGTTAGAAATATAAGTAGAAGAAGAAATAAGGATTTAAACAAGAGGAATGTTAGAGAATAGGAATATATCAAGTAAACATAAATTTAACTTTATCTTCCATTTGAACCCTTTAATGGAGCCCTCGCTTACTCTGGCCAGCAGTTTCTCTTGCAAATAGGTTCATAGGCATCAGTGGGACAATTTCTGAGAGTTACTGCATTTTTATGTCAGTAAGAAGTGGACTATATAGTCTTTCAGATTATAATTAACAGAAATTACTACAGAGTAGTCAGAAGGAGTATATATATTCTGTAAACTCAAATATCAGAATACCAAAAAGAGAGGGTTATTTTAACCACTGGGAGCCTAGCATTAATCAGTCTTTTAGTATATTTGCATTTGTTTCACACACACACACAAATCTTATTTTTCACACTATTTCACCCGTTATTTTTCTATAATGAAGTTGATTAATTAAAGGAAATTCTAAGTCTTAGACCTTCCCTTCCCTGTTTTTCCCTCTAAAACCACCTTTTGTTCCCACTAATGAATGGGAAATCATAGTGCAGCTATTATTTTAAATGGAAGAAACTATTCATCTGGGAAGATACTAAGCATATCTATGAACCACTATCTATCAACACTGCAGCTTTTATAGTCATGCTTTGTTTGAGCTGCTCTTTCCCACAGCAACCTGATCAGCTATCTTTTCCTGTGTTACACAAAAATGGCTAAGTCTTTATCTACAAGTTTAGACTATGATTTTGTGGAGACAACTTCACTGAATTATCTAGATGAATCTAACTTTGATATCAGCTTCAGTTAAGGAAACATTAAGTAGTCACTTATTCTCAAAGTCAGATTTCTGGTAATAGATACATACAGCAATGACTGCCTTAAAATTTATCTCATCTGAAAGATATATTTCATTTTAGATTTGTATATTAATATTACATTTTGCAAGACACTTTCAATATATACTCTACACCTCCCTGGTCTCTCACATTTTTTTGCCTTAGCTTGCTTTACGTGATAGTTTTGCTGTGTAACTGGTTTGTTGTTGTAGCAGTGAACCAATGACAGAGTACATGACAGCTGAGGATCTGTTTTTCCATTTTCAGCAACCGGTGATAGTGACACTATCCTTAAAAAGGGTTCCTTTGATGTACAAGTTAAAGATGCTTCTGTCACTGCAAGTCAATAGCCAACAGCCATCATTTCTTCATCATTTGTATGTAGGTGTGACATCCTCCATCTGTCTCTCTTGCCAGTTACTGAGCAATCACAGGATTTAGGGAAAACATGTAGGTAGATGGAAGAAAGGCATAATACCTGCACAAAGGATGGATTACCCTCTCATCCTCACTGATCGCAGTATTAACTGGTGGAATGGAAATACAACTAACAGACAGAAGAAAAGGATTCAGAGCAGTGAGGGGGACAAATGAAATAATCACAGAGGCCATGGCTGGCCAAATTGATCTCAGTCACATGCAGAAGTTATGCTGTGAGGTTCACATGTAAGGCTGTCAACCACATGAAAAACTATTTTCCTACCACTGAAGACTACCACAAGAACAGATTTTAAAATTAGTTATCGGACTGCTTACTGGGTTTGGCTAAAGAGAGTAATCAAGCTCTGTCTATGCCAGTTCTTATACAGAAGAACAACTTATTCCAACTAGTTCACAGTCTCCCCTTCCACATTATTCATTACTGTAATCACAAATTTCCTCAAAGTGCTTTTCTTGCTCAGTACCCAGAGAACACCTCAACAGCACAGGACCATCTTCATGTGCAATATCCAATGTGGTCATCAAAATCAAGTAACACATGTTGTATTTTAATTTAGGACTTCAGTCCTGTTAAAAGAAGTCAAAATTAGCAGTTAATAACGTCTAATTCTCTTTTCCCTGTAAATTCAATGATGCTTTTACCATTTTACCTGGGCAGTAGCTTTAACTCCCCCGATTAGTGGAAGAGTAAAGTGAACATAGGAGGATTGTATGTGTATGCAACACAACTGAGACCAAGTTGCTCCTAACATCTCGGTATAAAGCATCAGAAATGCATTAACAATAAAAATAACCTGCAAAGTCAGAACAATGCAATGACATTAAATAATATGTGCAAACATATTAGGAAAAAAAATTAGTGGAGAAGCAGAAAGTTGCAGATCTTCCATCAGTCACTGCTCAGAACCACTCTAGGATTTGCCAGGTGTGGCTCACAGTAACCTGCAGCCTCTTTTGCCTCTGGGGCCTTCAGAAGTTGAAGGTGATTTAGCAACAACAAATGGTGTTTCAGCACACAAAAGGAGCAGCTGGTTTGCCTAATGGATCTTACAAAGAATGACATCAGTGGAATCCCCCAGCAGGTTAGGAGTGCTGTGATTGCATCTTTCCAAAGATCAAACATGCCTAGAAACATAAGGAAGTTAGTGGCTAAATCCATTGGTCAGACCCTGGAAAGTCATGGATAGGGAAAGACAGTTTACCTGCTTCCAGTATGGAAATTCTATCTAGAACAGAACTGATGAAAATTCCAAGGGCACTGTCCTATGTTTTTGCAAATGCAGATGATCATAAAGCTAGATGGAAAACTGATCCAGAGTTCAGTGGACACTGGCATTGAACAAGTCTTTAGAAGAGCCTTCTGTGGGACCACAAATGTGGATTTCTCTTCTGCCACAAAACTGATGGATCGTTCCTGTAGATCAGACAAATCAGGAAAAAGGCTCCAGCTATGAAGAAATTATAGTAATAGGAAAAAGTAGTAGGTGGAAGGCCTGGCACAAGAAGTTCCACTGTACCAGAGGTCTAGCAGGTGAGAATGGCTTCAGTGACAGAAAGTGGTTGAGGATTCTAGCTAGGCTATGCATCTACCCATAATATCTGAATAGGGGGGTCTTGAATCTTCAGTAAGTGCATGCAGAGACAGAAGGCTTATGTACAGAAAACAACAATTACTGAGCTAGTGTTTGCAGATGACCACAGTCTCCTGTGTCATCTCCCCAAGGACATGTAGTTAGTTATTGGCCAGTTTGGATGTTCCACAAAGCTCTTTAGACTTACAGTTCCTCTAACAGAATTGTGAATTCAGTCAAGACCAGATAAGGCTGACTCTCCAGTGTTCACAGATATGTGCAATTCAGGGTAATGAAAAATCTCCTTGGTTGTCTGCACTTCAGATGCAGCCCTGCAGATGCAAGGGTAGATGGTGGTAGTATGGTGTATTTGCTTGGCTAGTAATCAGGTAACATCTAGGGAAGGGATATGATGATAATCCACAAGGGAAGGCCATCATATAACACTTGACCCTACTGTGCCTCACAGTTGGGAGATTTAGGTTGTGTATCCTTGATAGGCATAACCTTGCTATTATGTGCTTCCATCAGCTCAGTCACCGGGCTCTTCCGTGATTAACTGAATAATTCCATTTGCAGGACATGATACCTAGCTCCGCAGTTCTGGGGCACTGTACATTACTGGCACTGAAGTTATGATAATCACAGCTGAATGCTCATGTAGCTTGTCTACACAATGACACAACCCCTCTGGTCATTATTTGCGGAGGGCTCCAATCAGAAACTCAAACATTACAACAACCTTAAAGATAATCTTTTGTAGCAAACAGACTTCTGTGGCAGAAGATTACTTATCTCTCCTGGCAAACTTGGATAATGTCTTTATTGTTCTACTGAACTGTGGCTATGAACTCTATAAAACAAAACAAAGAAAAGCAAATAAATAATAAGCACACAATAATATCCTATCTCCTCTGTGATATACCTCTATACCAACCTCTGCTCTCACCTTAAAATTTATAAAATGTCTTTTACAAAAAAGAGATACTGAAGCTCTTATGGTAGTTTCGAGAAGATACTTCATCATCACACTGACTGGCAGCAGCAAAAAGCAACTTAGAAAACTGCTTTTTCATGGAGTAGGTGAGAAATAATCTATCAGGAACAAATTGTGATACTGCCACAGCAAATGCGGGGAAAAAAAATTCAGAACCGTCACACAGCTAATTCAAATTGAAGGGTATTAAACAGGATTTGCCCACAACTAGCTTGCACATTTTCTACACTGCATTCTTAAAAATATTCCTTCAAGATGTGCAACTACAAGGCTAAATTGATGAAACTCTTTCAGATATCACAAAAGGAAAGAAAAAAAAAAAATTGCATGCGGTGTGAAAGATGATTGCCAAACATATTGCCATGAGATTTTTAAATTTCCATCATATGTTTTAGTATTAAATTCAGGGATGAAAATACACACATTCCTTCACAAAAATGCTTATATGGGGTTTCATCATTGCAGTTTGGGTACCTGATCTTCAAAAGTGCCAAGTATTCAACAGCATTAAAGATGAATGCAAAAGGAAGATATTCAAGCCATACATGAGTATTTATATATGGACTTCAACATACTTTCTTCTCAAGCCCAAGCTCACTCAGTTACACATTCTGGATGGATATTTTATAGTTGAAGTTTTTACTGCAAACCAGAAACAACAAATTTAAAATGGCTGACAGGAAAAATAGAATTTTTGCCTTTTCTGCTTCCCAGTCATGAATATGCCATCATAATCTCTTCTTTTTACTCTACAGCTTTATTTCAATATTATAAAGAAGCCTTTTCTAGAGATGAAAATGTTGTTGATAATTGCTTTTTTTTATTTATGAAATGATAAATTCTCCCTCCCACATCTTCATTCTCATCCTGCAGAAAACTGATTGGCAGGTATACCCACCCCAGAAACTATCCCTGTTAGAATCCAGCTGCATGATACAGAATATGCTACCTTTCCTCATGATCATATTAATATGAGCACAGAATGTATAGTCTTGCTATGTAGTGTGAGAAGTTATATAGGTGATCTATCTTTCTATAGTGGCTTACAAGGGCATTATTACTTCCTATAGTAAAATTTTAAAATCCTTTCTAAATGTTAGGATTATATATGTTGACAGTTAGAAAAGAGTGCTTTTGATTCTCAAAAGTCTGTTTGAAATTTACCACTAATTTGATGTGACTACAGCTAAACTGTGAGGTTCGTTTCATGCATTTCTGTAATAGGCACAAAAATTCAAGAGAGGCAACCTCATGATTTCATGAGATAAATGAACAATACTAAATTGTTCTTTGTTATCACGATATCACCTCTGTCGATTGTTAGGTTCACAAAACTTCAAAAAACTTAAAAGTGCAAGTGCCTAAGTGTTGCATACTTTTCCATTTTCTTGGTATTTGTTTTGCTGTTCTACTGGTACAGAAGGCAACATTTCTTGTGCAATAGTAGCCTGTCCTTTTTCCCACACCCGCCGCACAGTGCCAATGAAGTTAGCAGGAATGGGATGTGCCTCACAGCTCCAGGCTGCCAGCCGTGGGCCAGCAGGCTCCTGCAGCCGGGGCTGCATTTATTACACCCTGTTTTACAGGAGGCATCGGTTTTCTGGGAACAACTTCCACTTCCAGTAGAACAGGATCTCAGGTAGCGTGAGATGTGACATTTTTCAGAGGAAATGGTTCTCCTTTTTATCAAGCATCTTGATACTAGCAAACAAAGCTAGCAAGCTTGTTCCAAAATGAAGCTCACAGGCTGAGAGGAGAGGAAGAGCATTTACAATATGGAATTGATCCATTTTAAATGTTCTAGTTGGCAAACGTGTTAGAGAAAAAAGGAAAAAAAAAAAAAAGATTAGAGTCTGCAACAGATAATCTGGCATGAATCAAGAACAATATTTTGTAGGTGGGCCCAGCACAAAGCAAGGTCCATTAGGCTCAAAGGACACTGCAACAGAACAATGGAAGCAGACAGGAAGTCTGCACTAATAAATATGCCCATTGGGCCAGTGCCACTGCCTAGCATGCCATAGATACATACAGAAGGATTATACACTAAATAGTGCAAACACAGTCCAGTCCATCTGTCATAAACATTAAGTCCAAAGGCCACAGGTGCAGATGGCACTAAAAAGTAAAAATTACACCCAGACAGAGACCACTTCATGTAATATGGAGAAGAAAAAAAAAACAGCAAAACAAAACAAAACAAAAAAAAATCCAGTGATTTGTTTCCAATCAATAAATGCTCTCAGAATGTCCTTGGCAGTCTCTGACTCTTCCTTTCCCTCCCTCATTGTACATGTGCAACATACATTTTTTTTCACAAAAGTATTTTCCGCATTCAGGACCATTTTTTATTCAGTTAAATACATCTACTTGATATTTGGGCAAAAGAGCAAATAATTTAAAGTAAGATTCAGTCCTTCATTCTCGTGTGTTGAGAATAGGATGTGTTTTCCCTTTGGAGATGGAATCCTTTAGACTCCAGGTATATATATATATATATTCCTTGTTTGAGGAATGTTCCCATACTAAAACGTTTAATAAAGGAGGAGGGTGTGCTTCTCTCTCTCGTAGTTCAGGTAAACAGAAACGGAAGTTGCGTCCTGTTAAGTTCCAAAAAGAAGCAGATTTCTGCTCTTTAGTCATTTTACATAACACTTGTACATACACTGATTTTTTATACTGAAGTATATTTAATACGTTCACTATATCTCTGTAGATTATGTACATAACAATGGCTACACACCACAGAAAACACCTTATAGAAGGGTTTAATCTGCCATAGTTTTCTTCTTTCACAATCACCACAGGCTAGTAAATATCCAGGGCTAAATTGGAGCAGACCATCAAAAAAGGACTCTAAGAATAGTTCATCCAAGTAAAATGAGTCCCCAGATAAAACACTGGCACTCCAAGATTTTATCTTTAGTTACCACATCAGCTGTATCTCAAACCTCTGGAAATCAGAATTTCAGGTTTGTCCTTTCTCAGCCATTATTTGATGCAGGTGTAGAACTTGTACAAACACTTTTCAGATTGTCAGCTGATTAAATGAGGGATGCCAATTCTTTAGCAGCGCTTACAAAAGAGTTTTAAAACTATAATCAAATGCAATACATCTTTGATGGAGTGTTAGATAGTGTTAGATCCCTGGTTTAACAAAGAAATAAAAGCCATCCAAGACTATCATCACATTCCAACTGTATAATTCCATTGAAATTCTTGGCAACCCTAGTGTTGTTTCAAAAACAGAAGTAGTTTTATTTGTACAAAAATCTCTAGAACTTTTTTTTCACTACAAGAACAAGTATTATCTTTTCATCTTTAATCAGCATTGTCCATTGTTCCCCATTCACTTAGCTCATGAAATCTGACCTCCAGAAATCACAGAATAAACCTGATGCTTTTGTGATAGCACTAGCCATAAGATTATATAAACAGGTGAATAGGATGTGCTGTATTTTTCTCTTTCTTCTGGACAGATTTTTTGTAACTGGGCAGCAGACGCTATAATCACAGAAATGATTATGCATGCTATTTCTTTGTTGTACTTGCAGCCAAGTACTGTAAAGATTTAATAATACAGAAATGAAGCCACTGAATGCTATTTCCAAATATTAAAGAATCATTCAAAACCCCCAAATTCTACAGTTTTTAATTTTTAAGAGGTACATACTCACTAAGCAAGGGTTTGAGTATGATCTCTACAAGAGATAACAATGGGCAGCATCAATCTCGTTTTCCTAAAGTCTCAAATTAAAATCATTTAGGAAAGTGTTTTTGGGCTTTTTTTAAGATCAACAAGTGTAAACAGTGATTTCAAAGAAAGATCTATATCTCTACCTAATACCAGAGGATTATAGTATTCCAGTTGTGATTTTTGCCTTCCAGCTGTGGTGGGGTCCAGTCTCTCATAACCAGAACACATTCCCATTTGATTAACAGATGACTACCTGAAGTCATCTAGGTTAGCCATGGATTAGAACTAGGGACTTTTCCAGCATCCAGTTTCCAAGTATTCCCACCCTGATGATGCATCAAGAGCTGTGACTTAGCTGTTCCTACTTGCTCTGTTTCCCGCTGTCCTCAGTGACCAGGAACAACAAGAAGAAAGCTTCCTCTCTCATTGACTACATCTGCTTGTGCAACTGTGAGCAGATGAGACCTTTCTCTGCCATATATCAAGCCACCCAACTCTCATACAACCACCACAGGAATAAGTAAATGTGACACCATACCCAGCCTTGCAGCAAGGCTTACTTATCACCGTCATTGTGGTGACACCTGCTCACACAATGTTAGATTACTCATTTCCTATTAGCTTGGAACTTAGGCAGAGTTTTCTCCTGTTTGCATTCACGCACTGTAACTCCTGAGTAGCCCTGACAGACAGGTCCTGTGCAAGGATGTATGGAAAGAACCTAAAGAGGTTTCAACCATCCATCATCCATCACCCATGCCCTTATTTCCTATTCCCTTCACCACGATAGTGGCAACACATGTGGTCCTGACTACTCTGAGCTCCTCCAAAGCTGTTGCATTGTGTCCTCATTCCCTCTGCAGATCTGCATCATGGTGTCACTGCTGCCTTGTGATCTGAAGCAGGGAGGGTTGGGAATGACTCAACACATCAGAGGGAATGTGCATTCACTTCTATTCACTTCCAGGTTGCATCCTGTCCTAGATGAGATGCTGGCTGGTGATCACATAGTCATGGAAATCACATGTGGTGTCCTGAAATATGGCTGTCCCACTGCACTGTTAATTTTTAAATTCAATGTTTAAAACAGAAAAGTCATATAAATGTGTTACTATATTTCTGAAAGTGAAGATGCTACATACTTACACCAATTAGTATTAAATTCATTAGTTTTCTACCTATCCTTTCTGTTACTGTACACCAATAACATCAACTAAGGATGATGCTATTGGTGTTAGGGCTCAGGGAAACAATGAGGCTGCTGCCTGGGCCCTGCCTGGAGTTAAAGTTAACTGAACAGGACATGCTAACACTACCCATACAAACATGAACAGAAAATGAGAAACTATTGGGAAAAACCAAAGTGTGAAGCTAATAAACTTTATAGATAGTGTAGTGAACAATGGCTGGATTTCACAGGCAGTTGAGAGACAGTTATGTGATCAGTGGCCAAAGTTCACAGACAGTTGAAGGGGAGCACTGGGGCCCTTCTGGGGAGTACAGTCATGCAAGACCAACAGTGCCCAGGCAACTGTAGCAGAATTTCCATGCAAGGCCACGAGTACATCAGCAATGGTATCAGAAATACTGAACTGGCAAAGAGGTATAGCAAAGCTGGGACCAGTGGGGAGAAAGAAATTGGGGCAGGCTCTTTTTTGGGAGGAGACTGAAGCAGGAAAGAGTTAACCAGATAGGTGAAAAGGAACATCAAAAAGTAGAAAAGGGAAAAGGTAAGAAATATAAAAAGTGGTTAAAAGTCATGCAAGTCCTGTAAGCAGTGCTGCCTGCTGGTTAGTCCTGCATTTGATCAGCACAGTCTGAGTCAGGACAACAAACCAAACTTGCAAACATACAATGCATATATCAAACTTGCTTCTGCAATCAGGAGGAAGCAAGTGGGGGAGAGGTGCTTTCCCTGGCCTAACAGGAGAACACCTGGATGGGACAGATTGAACATTCTGGTACTACTCTGTTGTTGTCCATTCCAGGGCTGATCACATGGTGTCTTCCCAGCCACTTCCTAACATCTTCCAGAGTATAAATCCATACAGTACAAGATTGATTACAATGCATTCCACATTCCCAAGTAGAGTATTTTCTACCAATGACCCAAGAGAGCTCACAAACACTTTCCTTTTCCTTTTAGCCCCCTGTCATCACTATTAATGATGTTGATTTGGCATAAGGAAAAGATAGGCTTACAAATATCTGCTAATCACTCACTTTGTTCTACTATTTTCACTTCCAAACAAAAATGCATCAGATTTCTTATGACTTCCTTGATGCAATTCTTTCTTCCTAAGCAAAAATATTTACATCAAATTTCAGGGGAAAAGAAGAAAACAGGGCATAAGCACCATCAAATCAAACCAAGGCACAGTTCAGAATCCATAGGCCATCAGTTCCCTACCAACAGTGTTCACCATCCTGGCCAAACACCTGTACTCAGTAAATTTCCAACATCCCAGGAGCAATGGCAAGGACTGCTCTGCAGGAATAATCCTCCCAGCAGGCACAGACGGTTCAGAGACCTGGATAAATCATCAGATTACATCTGGGATGCCAATTTTTTATATTTTCTATTATACCCATGGGAAAATAATACTTTGCCCTTACACAGTAGTGTGGCACTACATCTACTGCCTAACTACAAGGGAATCTCTTGCAATATTTAGAGATTCATTAGACCTCCTTAACAACCCAGGCTCACCTGATGCATGGGAATGGGTGAGCTTCCTTAGGAGACAGGAGGCACTATTCAAAGAAAATGCTATTTCAAAAGTTGCAACACTATTATTTTCTCAGGATTCCTCTGCCCAAACATGATTTTTTTCCTGCAGGCATCTCTTCTCCAGGTTAAACAAGCCCTGCTTTCTCGGAGTCTCTTCACAGGGCATATGCTTCTGCCTCCAACCATCTTGGTAGCTCTCCACTGAACTTGCTCCAGTTGACCAACATCTGTCTTGTATGGGAGTACCCAGAACTGGATGCAATGTTCTAGATGTGGCCTAATTAGTACCAAGTAAAGGGAAATAACAACTTTCTTTGATCTACTAGCTGTTCTACTGTTGATACAGTCAAGTGCTTTGTTAGCCTTCATCACTGTCAGCATACAATGCTTAAGCCACTGTCCACCAAGACACTTATGAAGTTATTAAACAGGATGGGTTTCTGGACAGTCCCCCGAGGAACTCAGGCATCGAGGCAGAGTATGAACCATTAGCCATTACCCTTTGAGTCCAACGATCCATCCAGTTTTCTCCTCATCTAGTAGTCCATCCATCTACTCCATAACAACCCTGCTTGAATATGAGGTTCTTGTGGGAGATTGTGCTGAAAACGTTGCTAAAGTCAAAGCAGATGACATTCCCTGCTCCCCTTAGCCATGAATCCAGTCAATCCAGTCATCTCATCATAGAATGCAATTGGGTTTGTCAAGAATTAAAATCTGTGCTACTCCAGATCACTTTTTTTGCAAAAGAACTTACTATAAGCATACCAGGTATAAGCATTCACATTCTCTATGGTCATCTTTACCACCAACATTAAGCTACCACAAAAACCTTTACTCATACATTTTCTCTGAAGTAGTATAAATCTGCTAGCAAAATGGAATATTTTTGACACATGCAATCACATGATTAACACTTCTATAGGAGCACTACTAATAAAATTATTACTGAGAAAAATAGATAAAATATTTCTGTGAGTCAGGTTCATGGGAAATGACATGTGTTTCTGCTTAGTGCTGTTTAAAGCCGCAGTTAATATTTTTTAAGACTTTTATCTGTATTCCATCTAATTTTAATTAAACATTTTCTTAAGTTTAACATCTTAATTCCTGGAACAAAATTAATGTCAATATGAACTTGTTGAGATCATAAAAAATATTAATGAGCTCCCAAGTACTATTTTCCTGCAGAAATGTCACAATGTTCTTTATATATTCATATGCACATATATATATATGTGAGTGTATTGATAAAAATACAATATATATAAACATAGATAAAAAGTTTTCAGAAAGGCACATTTGTTTTTCTGGACCAATGTAAAACCCCCAAAGAATAGTCAAATAATGTAGCCAAATAACATTGCTATTCCTGTATTTTTACAGTGTTGGAAAAACCTAGCGCATACAATTGAAATTGAGATTTGCCCTTAAAGTGAAAAAGGAAAAAGTAAGACTATGTACTTGTTAAATATTTTCTATTCTGTGAAGCCTATTCTTAATATCCCTTTGCAGTATATTGAATAATCACAAACATAGACTATAGAAGATCTTTTTGATGCGGAATGTTTGAAATTACAATTTATTTGCCTACATTTATCATTCTAATTTATTGGCTCTAATTTATTTTAGGTTATTTTGCAATCTCCAGATTGATAAAATAATTGCAAGTAAGGAACATTAATTTATTCAATTGCTGGTGCAAATGCCGCCGTTTTCTTGTTTATATGAAGAGATTTTCACTAGTGCCACTATCTCGATTACTGATCACCACTGATCTGGACACAAGCCCACAATTTTTTGACATGTGCTTAAACAGAACACACAGCTTTATACTTAAATGACAGATATCTCCATATCAGGTAATGCAAAAATATTGGAAGTCACCCCTGTACACTCATACACTAAGAATGAAGAAATTTATCCCTGACTTAAACAAAGATAAAACCTAGCTATATAGTAGTAGGATAATTTAACTGTGCATAGCTACTTTGCAGGGAAGAATTTTTAAAAACCAGCAAACAAACAAATCAAAGACATCAGAAAAGAGGGACAAAATGAGACTATAATGTTACTATACCTCTAAGATTGTATGAACGTAATACCACAATCAAGGAAATATCAAATGTTAATCTACCAAGAGACTGAGAACTTCAGTGATAAGATAGACCTTCTGTTCCTTAATCATGAACAGCTCTGCTGTAATCTTCTATCTTTGGTCTGGATACAGATAAGAATAGCAAACTTCTAGCATAATATTATACTTGACTGAACTACACATTTCCAGCAACATATTTTGGTCCCTGAATTTTGGGGGGTTATATCCCATATGTTACAGAAAAAGAGCAGACCAGATGTTCATTAAATTTAACATGTAAACAAACTTAATTGAAGCAATAGAAATACTTGGACTTTTGGACTTCAACATTGACTGGCTAAACCCAGAACATTTAGTATTATAAAAACCACCTTAACTTCAGCCTTTGCACTACTTTTCAGGAAAAGCATTTGAGGAGGAGGGCTCCCTCCCAACAACAACTAATGAACAATATCAGTTACTGTAAATGAGCATTTTTGCTGTGGCTCAGAAAAATACAACTTCTCACACCCTTTTTACCCAACAAAAAATGAGAGGATCCAGGATTTTACACTACACCTGTAAATGGAGATCTTTTGCAAGATCTGTGATGTGATGTTACAGTGACAAAAGTGTAGAAAAAACACGAGTCAGATATGCAACAGCAGTTTATGACATCTCTGTCTCCTTCCTACCTCAGTTTATACTGTTGATAGCTGTTACAGCTCTCAGAGAATCCCTCCCCTGCAGTAATCCTCTCCTACTGCCCTCTGAACTGCATTCACACTTATGCCATCTGACTCTAATGGCACACAACACAAGTGCCTGTGAGAAAGACTTGTGGAGTCTCTGTCTAGTACTTGTCACTTTTAAGTGCACGATAAAGCATACAAAAAGAAAGTACAGTTTCCAATGCCTCCATAATCAATTTAAAGATGAGCATGAAAGATAAGCAGAACAAGTGAAGAGGATTTTAAAAAAAATTCCCCATTTGTATAGTTCTGTTCTCTCTGAATATACTGTGAAATTTCTCCCTAAGCTCACAGGCAGCAGATGTAAGTCAGTATTGAAATCAAAATAGAACATACCATCTTTATCTGGTGATAATTTTTTTTTGCTAATTCTTTAATATTTGACAATTACAATTTAATAGCAAGGTAGTTTTCAAAGTACCTAGTTAAAGTGCAAGGAAACATAGTGGGAACAGGCCGGTTGCTCTTTCTAGATCCACAGAAAACAGCTTGAACAGAAGCTTTTCAGAGATGAGCTTTTGCAGCTAATATATGTTGAAGGATCTTTTCATGCAGAGACTATACGCGGTGATTCTTTTTCTTGCTTTAAATCACAAAAGGAAACCACGAGCAAACAATGGCTTTAAAAAGTGAAACAAAAGATAATTCAACTTTATATACAGTCTGTCTACCTCTCCCTCTCCCTCTCTCTCTCTCTGTTTATATGTGTATATACACAAAGAAAAGACCTTTAAAACAACACTTAATGATAATTATCCAAACTTGTTACCTAAAATTAGAAAAATTCTTTTGTTACTTTACATTTAAGTGTGTGAAAACTTGGTTCCTAAAAGTTATCCTCTTTCTCCTAATATTTTGCAACATAACCATTAGCTAGATGCATTTGTTACTGCAATATATGTAATAAGTATTACACATTGGTTTCAATAATGATTCCACAAAATAAGGTTTCCAGCATCTCTCTGAAAGCTATAACGTGCTACACAATGCATGTTGTTGCTTAAATTACTCTGCCTAAGCAGCCTGTCATTATCATATTATCCCTAGTATTTTTAATCTATCTTTCGAAGAGGACATGAATATTCACTGTAAGCCACATTACTACATTTTAAAGGAAAAGTTAAAGATTGAAAGTAGAGCATAAATACACAAAGCTTTGGCACTCCACTTCCATTTCGGCACTCTGTACTGACCTCTACTGGTTTATCCGTTGTAGCGTTCATAAATATTAAACAGCTTACTTTTATTGAACTTTTGCCCTCTCTTGTTCAAATTCAGGGATAAAGTAAACTGTATTCCACCCTGACAACTTGTCCCTGACTGAAGGTCAAAAAGCAGTCAAGCTTCCAACTATTGGTGGCACTTTACCTGTAGTGGGTGAGACACTATGAAAAATCATCAGTTAATAAACCCCTAACAGTACATATACAGCTGTAGAAAGATATTAAATTCAGAAAACTCCATTTTAACACTTTGGGTGTATTTTTTATGACTGAATAATTTATGACATTTGTTTTATTCAACTGCTGCCTCATGTCTGCATCATTAGCTGTTTGGTATACAAAATCTGGTTTTGTATTGTACAATACTCAGCACCTGACCCATGATGAGGACCAGTAGTATTACTGCAACACAAATACCAAAGTTGCGAATATAAATTCATCATCTTCAATAATCCCCATTTGACAGACTTCTGCTTCAGAGAACACACTTGTCTCTAGAAGCTTCTTCAGAAGAAATATTTGCTCTAATTAGGACAGAGCTGGCAGCTTATCTACCACATGCCAGTGGATCAAAGTACAGTAGCAAGTTTGACATTATAAAAGTATCACTGTAAAAGCTTTGCCAAACTAAAGACATTACCCTGTCTTACTGGGAGCAGTGATGCGCTCATCGCGTCTTTTCTACTAAGTGAAGTTCAACCCATCCACTTTCTAACTGGTCACAAGAAAAAACAAATCTCTAGTTCTTTATGTGCCTTACAGTAAAGAGCAACTCTAGTTAGTCATAAGTAAATGAGCAAACTTTTCCATCCTCATTTACCAAAGAATACTTTCATTGTCAGCAGCACTCAAAACTTTCCAATTTTAAAGGCCTATTTTTAGAGTTCTGTGTTGTGCAAGTCTTTAAGTATGAATAACAGTTTTACATATCGTGAGAACTTCATTTCCTCTCACTGCTCTATCAGACTCCAAACAATTTTTTTTTTTTTTTTTGGTAAGTCACCTGTACTGTCTGGAAAATAACACAATTGTTGACCACGAAAACAATGAAGCTTTGTTGTTCTGTTGGTGTACATAGTAAAGCAGATGACATATTTTTGATTCAATTTCAGAACAGCAAGATGCCTATTATTCATGAAGCTATTTTGTGCAATAATGCATTTTTCTTTCATTTTTTCATAAAAACCTCTGTAGATTGTGAATATAAACAAATGACTCACATCATTCAGCATGAATCTATAATATTTTTATACTGTATAAATAAATATCTGAACTACACCTGTGGTTTTTTTGTTTTTTTTAAATCATCTCCCCCCGGACTTTTTGAACACTCAGATTTCTCTCTCTTCTTTCACCGCCACTGAACCTCACATCACTACATCCTAACATTGCCACTGCTTAGAACCACGAGCAACACACTAAAGAAACCCTGAAGAGCCGCTAGCAAGCAAGGCTTTCCCCCACGGCGGCAGAAAGGTGCCGGGTCTCCCCGCCGCAGCGGCCGCGTTTCCCCGGCGCTGGCCAGCAGAGGGAGGAGAGGGGGGGCCCGCACAGCCCCGCATCCCCCAGGGTACCACAGCCCCCTTTGCTCTACGCCCAAGCAAAACTACAAGCGGTGGCCCCAGTTTTAATGCCTGTGATGAAAACCCACACATGATCTTACCCAGAAAATGCACTGATACTGGTTTGGCCTTTTTTTTCCTTCTTACCTTTACCTAGTGATTGAGTATGGGTGTCCAGAAGGTCGCTGTTGCTTGGGCTTGCTGGGTTTGCCACCGCTCCGATTCTCGCACTGCTGCTTCTAGGACTTGGATGAACAACTGGATCTGATCTGCTTATTCTGTTCTGTGTTAGAAAGAAAATATTTTGATGTTCTGTCACTAGAACTGGACCTTTGCTCAACACGTTAGAGCAAGTACATCATCGTTCTGAGATTTGCAAATCAGCGTCTTTTTCCGTAAGTGGGAAACAGAAAATCTTATTAGGACTTCCTATAGCTTACAAAGGAGTGAAAGACACTGATTTTCACTGAACAAGGTGTTGACTGGATCACCGTGAAACCATCTTCTTTCCAAGAGGCATTTTAAAGCAGTACTTTTGGTCAGCTCTGTGCAAAATATTCCACAACAGCCCCAATAACTTTTTTCCTTACCTCTGGTATCCCAGTGAGGTCACATTCTGTTAAAAACATCCTGTCAAGCTTGGTACAAAAGGGCTCCAAAGAATCAGAATGCAGAAGCTATGCAACTTGCTGACTAACTTTGCTCTGTGTTATTTACCAACCACACAAAGAAAATGCTGTCTATTCAAAACACAGTTCAAAACTCTCTTCACAGAAAGTGAGTGAACAAACAGTCCCATGTCCGATGCTGTAGTCACATCTCCCATGAGGCCCGGTGATAGCTCTGGGGCATGGGACGGAGTGACACCACCAGCAGTCACTACAAGGCACTTTTGTAAACAAGTTGTGTGTGTGTGCAGAGGAGGAGGAGGAGAGGGCGGGTGTTACTTTTTCTCTGTCTTAACATTAAGCTATAGTTGCTTTATCATCTCAGAACTTCAGTCTTGCTTAGTCTACTGGGTGCGCTTGCTCTAGTACTTGCATGATATTTTCCTCACTATAACCTTTGTTTTCTTCCAGAAAGGAATCTGAAAGAAACATCTGGAATTAGTGCAAGATCTAGATTTGGAACCCTGGAGCCAAGTTAAGCAGCAGAAAATAATTCAGAGTCTTCCAGACCCATCACAGAAACAAAGAAACTCAGTGGCTTACCCTATTTCACACCCAGCAAAATTCAAAACACCTGTGGCAAGCCTTTTGCTTTGGTTTGTTAAAGAAATAGGCCTCAGTTATAAAAGCCATACCCAAGTTTCAAGGGTTCCGCATTCCCAAAACTCAAAGTGGGGATTCTGACCCAACTCTATGACTTTGCCTCATTAGACAACTGAATTCTTAAAGCAATTTGGGATTGCTCTAAAAATCAGAGGATCTTTAGATTTTGCATTTCAGTTTGGTAATTTCAAGTATTCCTAAAATCCTAAACCCTCTCCACCCACTTTTGTTATTTTAAACCCATCTATTCTTTGAAAACTCTTACCCCATTAGTCACAAAGCCACACTTTGGCAGAGAAGCAGAAATTTCTTCATCTCTCTATAGGAAGAGAAGTACTATATAGATCCAGCGCTTCCAGTACTGACCACTGGCTTTCGCTCATACCAAGCCACTCCAGTCCTTTTCTTTATACTTACAATAAATCACAGACAATAACACTTACCAGATGTGGAAAGATGAAAAATTTTTTTCATTTATCTCTTTGTAATTTCATTCTTTAACTGTCAGACCAGCACTGGAATCCTCCTTCTGTCACCCAAACAAAACCATCCTTATCTGCCTGGAAGCCCTTGCCATGCTCGTATTTTTTTTACAACTTCCTAGTAAATATTTTTTCTTATGCTTTCAAAGGCCTAAAAGACAGGTGTTATAAAACACCTGTCGTGTATGTTTGTGAGAGGACAATCTAAGACCTGGTGACATTATGTTGTAAAATAAACACTAGTCTGCTTTTCCTTTTGTGGGGTCTGGTTCTGCAGCATAAATGTATATTCTGATCTCATCCCAAGTAAAATACCTTTATAAGCTTTTATAGGTTTGTGGCATAGGTTCTTCTAAGTCTTTATTCCAGGAATAAGGATCATTCCAGGTATGATACAAAGGACATTCAACTGCTGATATACTTTAACAACTGAATGATTCATGACCAATAATTGGATGACAAAAGTATAGCTTTTAAAAATGTAAAAGTTTCCTAGAAATATACAAAACCTTAAACTACCTAGACGTATTTCTTTTATCAATACTTGAAAGTAATGCCTTTAAAATATGAATGGTGAATGAACTTGCAAGTAGAATTGTCTAAGTATCCATCAGGATTTTTAAAACAAACGTGATTGTTTCTCAGTACCCAACAAACACCCTGTCTTTGGTCAGAGTCTGCAGTTGTGCCTTGTCAAGCAGTACCATTCTCCAAAAGTAATCACTTACAGAGATCAAGTGAACCTTCACTTCTCCATAATAGCTGAAAATACTACAACAGTTGCTCTTGTTTTTACTGTAGAATTTAAAAAACACTGGAGCCAATAGGAAGTTGTCCACTGACCTTTGTATATTTGTTTTATTTTTATTCCAAGTTTAAATTATAGCTCTTCTCATCTCATTAAAATTAGTAATATATTATAGAACAGTATACATATATTCGTCCTCTTTCCCGATAGCCTCACTGTTCAACTTAGTTATCTGTATCTCAGGAACACATACCCAGCCTACTAAAGTACTGCAGTATACAGTAGGTTAGTTATTTTCACAGTATCACCATAGGGTCAGAAAGTTTATAACCCCTGTTTTATGGACTGGCAAGACCTCAGTTAGGTCTTCCTCTTAAGCCTTTTCTGAGCAATAGTACCTACTTTTGAATAGATCAGAACCAGTATACAGAAGGCTGTACTCAAGAGCAAGGCTCACAGAACATTAAGCCTCCTAGGTCGAAATACCTGACTGATTTTCTCTTTATTACTGATCCTGTAACTAGATTTTGAAAGGTACACCTTGATTTTATAGGGAAATCTACCAAACTATGTGAGTTAAAGGAGTCTACCATTTCAGATTTGTGTTCAGATCATACTCCTTTTCCATATTATTAGAAGAGAAAGAGACAAGCCTATTTTTTTGGTTAAAATCAGCAATACCATTGCAAAAAGAGCAAAAAGTTAAAATGCCACTGTGTTATGGAGACAGTTTCATGTTCTCTTTTTTTGTGCTGTGGGTGCATTTCTGTTCCGGTAGCTTTGATGTGCCTGAGATTATGTGTGCTAGAAGCTATTTTTGTCATTTGCAACCTGACATTCCAAGTCCCACACATAAAATGGCACTCATTGAAGGGCACCCATTAGGCACTGTCCTTCTTTTGGAGCCTGACTGGAGATGGACAACTCTCCCTTGATTTTCTGAGGTCTGGACTGTCAGTGGTTCCATTCAACTTAACAAGGAGTATCAGACTGTTTTATTTATGAGTCTCAAAACTGAGACAACAAAGTCACGCTCAGATTCTCAGAAGTTCCTTCTATCTACCTCTTGCAATCTATTAATTCTTTAACAATACCAACAGCAGTCTATATGTGTGTTTTTCAAAAACTACCATATACTTCAGTGTCATGGAGAAAGAGGGTTAGAAAGTTTAAGTTTTTATGTTGATTCACCAAATGTAGGTCACATGGGAGCTAATATGTGAACCTAATAATGCGTTTAATGGCAAAGACTCCTCTCTCTCCCCAACAGCCCCACCAGGAAAATGAGGCCAAGCAAGATTGATACTAATTATGGACACAGAGGAGCCCTAGCTGCAACCGCCAGCCTGCTGCAGAATTCTCTGTGGATGACAGGCAGAGTTGGCAAACAAAAGTGGAAGAGGGTAGAAAGAAAGAAAGAAACAAAATGCTTTTTCTGGCTATTCACAAAATATATCCAGCACTTAAAAACAAATCTAAATGCACAAAAACTCCCAGACAGAAAAAAAAACAGGCAGGCCATGCAAAAAACCATTTAGTTAGGTGTCTAATAACTCCAGGAGCAATGTTGGATACCAAACCATCACATGCTCCCATCAGGTGGTTTAAAAAAATAAAACAAAAGAAGATTTTAAAAATCCCATGCTTCCCCCTTTTCCATGTAATTACCATTAGTTACAGTTGGGGCTGATGCTGCAGAGAGGGGTGGGGGGACTGAGGTGAATTTGAAACAGATAAAAGCTGGGTAAACCACTCCAGTAGTCAGGCTCATGCAAAAGTACTTAACCAGAAACAAATGCTGCTGATGCTTTTGTTCTGGTCTTTCACTGAAGCTTATTGTGGCCTTCTGATGTGCCTCCTATAGGTTGCCTCTGCCAGGCAACTGTGCATGCGCTTATAGTCCCAACTCTTAGCACCACATTTATTTATTTATTTTTAACCCAAATAAACTCTTAATGACTTAACATAAAACATTTGTATTTTTTTTTTTTTCGATGCACACTAAATAATAAAAAAGCCAGAAGCACAATAGGCCATAAGGGAATGAAAGGGATGATTGTTCAAAGCCCTATTAAAAGGTTTGTTGCTTTATTTATATATTTTTTAACAACACAATTTCAAAGCCTTTTAAAGAAGACTCCTCCTCCCCAGTTGCCTGCCAAGATAGTACTTAGCTGAGGGAGGGAGTGGCTGCTGTTTAAAAGATGATAGTATCTATTAAAGTGCGAGGGAAAGAGAGATACATAAAAAGGCTTTCCCAAAAACAGTTGTCCAGAACGGTCAATGAAAAGAAACAAAAGGTATGAGATGAGCATTAAATGGAAAGAAGATGGGAACATTAAAACAGAGAGTGCTGAGAGAGAGAAATTTTTAAAGCAAAACCAGTTCTGTTAAGGTCCTTTTAGTTACTCTATTATACTAACCATGCTCCATATTTAGGCATCTGTCAGGTAGTAATTGTGAAGCACCTCACAAAAATTAACTCTGACAGCCCTCTTTCATGAGGTAGGTGAGGGACAGAGACCCACTTTTACGCAGGCAGAGACCAGGTTGTACTCTGCTGTACATCATCTTCTTTCCATGGAAGACCAGAAAATTCTTTCACAGCACATCATGTTACAAAGCAACAGGCACAGAAAGGTTATTCTTCCCCTTGGTGTGCTGCGTTATTTCATTGCAGGTATCAAGTGACTTGTCTGGGTGGTAGACATGTCATGTGCGGTTGAAATACGTGGAGATAAAGCTGAGGCGCATGTTCAGTCTCCTTTCTCTTAGACACAAATATTACAGTCTAGGTCTCACTCTTAGGAAAACTCCTCCACAGTCTTCCTATTGTTTGAGAGCCTGTTCCGTCAAAATGATGTCAGCAATCATCATCACAGATGTGGTCACAAAACCCCAGATAACTTATGCAAAGCTGAGTAAAAGCCACCAAATGAGGTTCTGCATTTGCAGTAGGGAGCCAGTGTAGTCACCACTGGTGGTATGTCCATGGTGACCTCTATTGCTAGAGAGATGGTCTGTAGTTTGCTCTGGCTGGAGTTTTTCACAGCTCATGGCACCACTCCTAGAAATTAGGAATGACGTATCCTTCTTTTCGGTATGAGAAATCTCCTGTGCAATTAAGGAGGAAGTGTGAAGAGATCTACCTTTCCTGGTGGGCTACAGTCAGCTACATCAGCTTGCCCTATGAGAGCCATTAGCCTCTGAGGCAGTCTACATCACTAAAGTGATGCAGAAGTCTTTGATACTTCCCATCTGTTAAGAGCAAGAAATAAACTAGTGCAAGAAGATGTTTTCATTGTACCTTTGCTGCAACAACAAAAAACTCCTGAGGACAGCTGTATAAGAAACACCTCTGTTTCAGAACTGAAATTTCATACTGTGAAACTAAAGGTAGCTTCCATTTTCATTTCTATGTTTTTGATATGAAACACCTGTTTCAGTGGAAATCTCCAAATAAACTCTACTGAAAACATTTCAAGGACTCTTAGGTGTGCAAACTGAGTCACCAACCTTAGTATAAATGCTCTAGATTAAGGTGCAGATAGGTTCTTTGGAGATTATCTTTTTCGTGAGCAGGTTATTGTTGCCTGGGTTTGATTTTGTAAATCTTTCAGGTGCTGAGTTTGAGTATATGAGATGGAAAAGACTTTGAAAAGTGGTGTGCAATGCCTCTTTCTGCATGACACAGCTCTGAAGCTGCTAGCACACTGACTCACAGTTTTGAGATCAAACCAGGGCAAACTTCAAAGCTAGAATCTTATTTCAGTGATACATAGTTTACTAGGCCTGTCCATAGAAAAAAGGATGCTACCTTATTTATTCTCTGGAGCTAAGCAGTGTAATCTTTCCTAAAGGAATCTATGAACAGGCCTGAAATAACCCAAGGTTATATATCTTAAACTAACAGACTTGTCTTGAAAGGAATATTGCTTGTACACCAGTCCCTTAAAATTTTCTGTCCTGTATTATGCCATTAATCTGTGGTGAAACAGTGACTAAAATGTGATATGTGCAGCAAGACCAAGCAACTCTTTGAAAAGCTATTGTACTTACCAGAAAGAGAAGAAGGAAAAATTGTGTCTAGCAGAAAGTACTAAAAAACTTCTAGGTACCTAAACGAAATCTACTTTTTATGCAGCATGGCCAGGACACTGCAATTTCTCTTTATCATCCTGAAAAGGCCATGGGATCCTTGACACCTGAAGCAGTTGTGACCTTTGTTTCTCACTGGCTGGAAGGAAGGAATACTAGCAGTCTAGGCACACCAGTCCCTCTCCTGCTTGGATGGGGCATACTTGCCATCCAAACACTGACCCTGCTTATGAGACTTAGACTACAGCTGAACAGACAACAGTAATGACTGCAGGCACAGGCATCAGCCTCCTAGAAGAGAGGATCAAAAGTGATACCTCCCACCACTGTAAAGATCCACTTTCTTCATTGGTGCGTCAGCATGCTTTGAAATATAAGGCTATCTGAGACACACAGTACATGATTTTCCCCTTAATTTCCAGGTAGGCTACTTAAATCCATTAGTGTCTCCAATGAATTCTGTGGGTAGTGAGTGTTCATGATGAAGGTGTTCATTTCAGAAATCCTCATTTTGAAACACAGTTTGCCTGAACTAATCGTAATCTAATTAAAACACGTGGGAGCTGCATTTTCAAGTGCCATTAGCAGAAGAGAGACCATCTTGCTATGGGTAATCAGAGAGTCCCTGAGGATGAAGGGGCCAACACCTGACTCACTAGACGTACAGAGAAGTCTCATGAGTTTTACAGAGTGCTGAGATGTAAGAGTGATGCTGATTTTTTCAGCTAAAGAGAAAGCAATCTCTTTTGGGTTTGAGAAGAGCTTGGGCTGCCACCCAGTGGAGGCAGGTACCAATTTTGTACCGATTTAGCTTTACAGTCACAGTAGGAGAGTCGGCTCTCTAGCTTTCCAAGTAATAGGAGAAAAAGGAACATCTTAATGGTGTTATTGATTCTTGCACACCATTTATTCAAACATGGCTGTTCTCAATGGTAACCTAGGATCTTAGAGTCAGATTGAAATTTTGTCTTCCATATCTGCAGTAATAGTTTCTATAGGACAAAATTAGACTGATTGCTGAATAAACTTCCTAAACGAATAATGTCAATATACCTGTTATATTATGGTTTCAGCCGTAACATAACTTTTCTTCTACATTATCTTTGGCAGTCTTATTGCTATTTATGACCAAATATATGGCTTTTACACAGGTGGAATCACTTGCAATGTAATTTTACTAGCAAAAAATGCACTGCCTTATGGAAATATACAGAGAGGACATTCCTGTAAAACATCTAGATCAGAGCTGAAGTACTGCCAGGACAGGTGAGAAAGAAATGTTAATCCCCCATGTATTGACAATTAAAAATTAGGCACAGTTCAACATCTGGACTGACTTATATAGGTGCAACACCATTTTTCTCTCTGGTAACTCCCATCTGGCATGCTGCCCTGCTCCAAGAACTAGCATAAGCCCACTTCCTGATTGGTTTTCTTTTTATGCATCTTTTACTGCATTTCAAATAGTATTTTGAACAGCCTTCTTGTGTACAAGAACCAGAAAGTGGAACTTACCAGGAAAAAATAAAAGGAGCTAGTCTCTTTCAAAGTTGTGAATGGGGACAAACTGATAATATTGAAAAGTTTTTCACACAAAACATAATAAAACTACTTACTTCAATTTAGATTTTGTCTTCTGATAATCAAATTTTTTTTCTCACATATTTTATAGATGGAAAAAAAGAGAAATAAGTTATCTTAAGAATGCTTATAACAGCTGCTGAGTATTCAGGCTTACAAAAGCATTGACATAATTATAATACCCTCAAAAAAGAAGAGTTCTGATCCTAAAACACCTAAACTGCTAACAGCATAACTCATACCTTGTTCATGGTCTCATGCTAGTTTAGATATTATCCTGTCTCTCTTACCTGCAGTGCCCAATCCTGGAAATCCCAATTCTCAGACCAGGTATGTCAGATTTTATAGAATGCGTCTGGTAACTTGGGATTTTCCCCCTCTTTGTTTGACAAGTGTCCAAATCCTTTATGTTTGACTGCAAATAAGGTCATTTTCCTTGTAGGCATTACTCTAGTTTTCAGATCTGCACTTTATCTGACTTAGAATAAGTGATGCTTAGATTTCTATAATGCCCTTAACTACCAAACTAGGAATCCTGTACTTGCTCATTAGCAGCCTCTTCTGTTAAAAGGTATTCTACTTATGATAATTACTCACCAGACAAGGTGGCATTTGTCTGCTTTATAGCTGTATGGTTAAGGCATTCACCTGGGACACAGAAACTTCAGACTGTTGTACAGTCTGTTGTAATAAGACAGAGTGTTTTGAAGCCCATCTCCCATTCTTTCAGGGGATGCCTCTTATCTCATGTGGTTAAAAAACCACAACACCACAAAGCCAGAAAAGATTCCCAGGAGCATCCCTTCTGGGTCAGGTTACAGAATATGAGGACATATCTTTTCTCGGGCTATAAGAGAACAGGTGAGTCCTTAGGACTGCAGCTAGAGAAACAGAGATAGAAAACTCTTTGCCCCAAAGTCAAAGGACATTTTCCTTTGTTCACTGTGTTGTTTCTAAAGTCTGGAACAAAACAGCACCTCAAAGACTTTCTTTGTTATTTTGAAACAGGAGACTGAAACTCTGTGACTGCACTGGCCACTTTGGATGTGTGGTTATTCTGTCCTAATCACTGACCTACAAGGATAGATGTCATATAGAAGACTAAGAGTTTGCTGCTGCTGAATTCTGCATGCTGATCAGCCTCATGTTTGAAGGACAGGTCTGAGCCTTCACTTCCTTCTGAACTACACTTCCTAGTTGCACAACAGCTGTAATAGACTTGGCACTTGCAAACATTTTATTACCTTTGGGCACTCTTTATATTCAGCTACATGGCAGTGATTTCTTAAGGCTTGGTTTGTTTTTCCAAAGGCAGGTTATGCTTAAAGAAGCCCGCTTTGAACAGAGACATCCATATTGCTTTTTGTCTTAGCTGTGCTTTGTGTTCATCTCCAGGCTCTTCAGAGATGTGAAACACACTTGGTAACTCTCAGTCCTGTTTGCCTGGGGAACAAGTCCATTTAGGTAATCCTGTTCAAGAAAGTGGTCTACCAAACTACTGCTAGGATGTATCCCTTATCAGTCACTTTTGCAAGACAATTAATGTGTACAGGAGTGAAGACATTCAGCATTCTGTATAACATGGACTTTAATAACAGGAACAACTACGTATTACTTCCTTAGATAGCTTTTTACACTCCTGAATCTTCACTAAGAGTTGCCACTATATACCACTATACCTTGAGATAAGGTCCTCAGTTTCCCTGAAGGCTCCTTAAGCTCTGAGATTGATGCCTGCCACTCCTGAGAAAAATTATACTCCTCCACTTACATAGGTAAGCATTTTGGACTACTCAGTGTGTAAAAACTGATAAAGAATCAAGCCAAAACTGATGGGTCTTGGTGGGTTAGTAGACCATTGAGTCCCCAGCATTTCAAAACTGGAAGCTAAAATTAAAACAAAACAAAACAAAATGTTTAAGAACAAAACAGAAACAGTTTTTGAAGGGTTTTTCTTAGATTTCTGAGATGGCTTGGTTTTTTGAAGATTAAACACATCTCTGCTGCAGGTGTAGAGCAGAGACACCTGACTTGGTATTTGACAAGCAATCTTGGAAAGAGAGGTCCTGGAAGGGATGTTGCAGGGACATTTCAGTAAGATGTATGCAAACCACCTTGGTCCAGAAACAGGACAGCAGGGTTTCTCAAGTACGACACAGAAGCCATAAACTCTCTTTCCGTGAGAAAATGAAGATCTTCATTTAACTGAACTTTAAAAGCTGGGACTGAGTACATTACAAGAAAACAAAAAGTTCAAAGTTCCTTGTTAACACCAAATTTGTTTTTGAGGAACAGTACAGTACAAACCCAGGGAGTTTAATTCTGGCCAAAATTTTAACTTGAAGCTTTCACTGCTCCTCTATGAGAATCCTTAATAGTTCAACTAAAACATTACACAAACTGGGCATTAAAAAATGAATAGTAATGGGCAAATTTGAAACCAGGAAAGGCTGTGCTCTTTTCCAGTGGTTATGATTAACAACTGTTATGATTAACAACTTATGGTCAAAATATTTTCGTGCCACAAGAGGGAGACACAGGCACATAATTTCTTCATTAAAAATAAAGCAAAAGCCCTAACATCCTGAAAATGACATTTACCAGGAAAGTTTCTAGCCCATTTGCTCTCTCATGAGCACAGTACCAGCTCTGGAACTGAAGAGGCTGGCATAGAGGAGTTTCTACTCCACACTAGCAAATTGTAGGAAACAGAATTAAAATTCAGGAACATTAGACTTTCACTGAGGTACAAAGAAGGAAATATGCAAGAAAATTCTAAGTAACATTCCAGAGAAATAATGCAAAAGCTGAACTTCTAAGCTTTTCTCTGAGAAGAAGGGTTTGTCCTAGGAATTTAGATGTGGAAAAGATGAGTTAGGTCCCATTAAACTGATCTTGCTAATGTATAAACTAGATTAATTATGGGACCAGTATTTTATTTTAGCCATAAGGGAAAGTATATAAAACTGCCATGATAAGAAAGAATGCTTCAATAACTGTAAGAGAAAAAAAGCTCAGCTAGATGAGTGATGTTGTTAATATAAGTGTCAAATTTCATAATTAGTCATTTGTACATAAACTTCTGCTAATGGAACAACTCAGTCTTCAACAATACAGAACCATTCAGCATGCAGATATCTCTAAAGCTGGTTTGCCTCAAGGCAATGCCTTGCAATTCATTTCTCTACCACTTTTGTAGTTAGGCTGCTCTGAGCTGCCAGTCAAGGGAATTTTAGCATTATTTGTTCTCCCGCAATGCATTATATCTCAGTTTTGTTAAATACTTCACAAAACAGGTTAAAAGATGCACTACATATCTTGAAGCATTTGCAGACTAGTATTGGTAGTGATATAAACTGAGGTAAGGAAACACTGGGGTATTGGACAGCTGTGTTGACAGCAACACATGAATTCAAACAATTCAGCACTGGTACTTGACAAGAGTGAACTACAGAACGTACTTGTTCTGGCAGCTGCTGAAACTCATGTGTGTAATTTCTAACAATCTAACCTGATTAAGGAACAAGACAGGAAAGAAAGAAGAATGCAAGAAAGAAAGCAGAAAAGGTAGAAAGCGAAACAAGCACTACTAATGTGAGTTATTCAGAAAATAAGGCAGCCCCTTCCCTGCAGTCATCACCTTGAGCTTAATAATCTTAAAATTATTTTATATTCCCCTGTTCTTCAAGAGAATGATTCTCTCTATAAAAATCAGTACAGAGCTAACACTGGGCAATGTTCAACAATTTTGTGTTTGAACACATAACAAAAGCAGTTTGTCTTGTATATTATTTCAATACAGAAACTCCATTTTATAGGTCAAATGAAATAGAACCATGTTTCTTTTAAAAGGGACATAAACTCTGCTGTTATTCAACTTGTTCTCAAAGGTCCTTAACATAATGAGTTGCTCTGCCTTGCAAAAGCATTTGTCAACAGTGAAATAAATTAGCCTCTTGAAAGAAATCCTTGCAGAATTTTGAGATATCTCCACATCAGGATTTGTTGTATTACTGCAATGCATTTCAAAGAGGCCAATAACTATTGAAAGCTGAAACTAAGTTGCCTAGAGGGCTGAATTAAAGGATACATTTTGTCTTGACAGAAACACATTAAGGGGAAGGGGAGAAAGAAGACAAGCAATGCAGCTCCATCAGGACCAATTTTTTTAATGGTAATGTTTGGTTTTGAAACCACTTGAAATACTTCATTTTGAAATTGAAGCCAGTGATGGTAGAACAGTACAGAGAAAACTGCTTTGGTTAATTTAAGTTTTCAAGATCTGCATTTGTAATGAAGATTTTTTCTTTATGAACTTGAAATACCGGTGTAATGAGAAAAATTATTTCAGACAAGCTCTACACTGCTTTTGCAAGCATGCATTTATTATATTGTTGCATTCAAACAGAGAACCTGACAAATAATGTAGTGCCCTGTGATGCAAACAATAAGATGATGTTTATGAAAGTTTTGTTTTCTAAACACTACAGTAGAGACTACTAGTAGTGTTTAGTGTAGTGTAAACACTACAGTATAAACACTAGAAAGGTATATAATTCAATGGCAATTATAAAGAATCCAAAATGAGTATTATGCTAAAAAAGAGAGAGATGATAGATGGGTTATGACCAAAAACCCCAGGTCTTTACAAGCCAAACTTGACTTTGAGCTTCATAAATGTACTCTGCCTCTAAAAAGCAAAAAACCCACGATTTTGTAAAACTTTAGAATGTTATAATCTGAGAAAAGCCATTAATTTAGATGTGGTTTTGAGACCTGTAACTAGATATTACAGACAAATTTTATCTGTAATCCCTAGTGACTGCTCCCTTCATTTTATTTTTTTCCTAGTTTACTACCAAGCAGCATTCACACTTACTGCAAATCTTAAACACAGACACCCTAAGATGTTACAGAAACAGGTAAGGAACTGTGAATTGATAAAAAGGCAGCATTCTTCTGGAAAGAGAAGTCTCATAAAAGAGACAACATCCCCTATGTATAACATCAATCCCCTACTGACCCTAGAAATACCATTTATTTGCTTATGAAGAAACCAAATTTCTTTCCTTTGACTGTATTTTCATGGTGGGTTTTCTTGTTTTCCATAATCTTTTTCCAGACCCATGGATCACCCTTAAGTAGATCAGTGGTACATTTCACCAGAAAGAGCCATTTCGTATTCCTTTCCACCTTCCTTCCAACCTGTGTCAGGTTTACTTCTCATCTAGCAAAATCTCTGAGCCTTTCCTCACTATCTGAAGAGACACAAAGGTAGGCATCCTTCAAGCTACAGTTAAGAGCTGATGACCCATAAGGTTTCCTTACTGCACGATCAGCATAAGTGGAACTGAATATCAGGTTATTGCCAAGAACCTACCCAATATGTGCTTAGCTGAACACAAGAAATGGATTAGATAAGTAGAAGCATATTGAATGCTGAAAATACTTGCTTTTAACTACTTCAGGTTTGAACGTTGTGCTAGCAGGTTTATCACAGCTTTTATAAAGCCAGCTGGTGCCCAACTCTACCTGTATTTTGCACCCAGGATTCCAGGCTTCTGCTGTAGCTGCCATTTGTTTCCTTTCTTTTCCATCAAGCTTGAAGAAAGTTTCCCAGGACCTCTTCAAAAAGTGTCTCTTCAAAATCTGGGTCTAAGAAAACACAAAGCAGAACACAAAGCAGAACAAAACATTTATAATGCTCACTTTCATCCCAGACTGATAAATAAATTAAATTATTTTTTTCCAAGTCACACCCATTTTGCCCATGACAGTAATTGGTAAAGGATCTCCCTGTCTTTATCTCAACCCAAAAGTTTTTTCATCTTACTTCCCCCCCACCCCCAGTCCTGTTGAGGAGGGGGGAGTGAGAGAGCAGCTGGGTGGGCATCTAGCAGCCAGTCAAGGTCAACCCAACACAATCACTGTCACACAAGAAAAATGCAGCAGTCAAAATCATAGCACATCTGCAGTAGAATTCCATGTACCCATGAATATATCTTCTTTTCTCTCAATATATAAATGCATAGCAATGCAGTGGTACCCCAGAAAATACAGTATGGCAACTAATAGTAATTTCCCAGGCTGTGCTGGCATCCACAATGAAATTTTGTGCAGGACAGACCTTACAGCTTTTTAACCAATCTATTTAGGAAGAGTTCCTGAAATGTTATTTTGAAAGACAGTATTAAGTGAGTAACTATCTAAAGATAACAAATTTTCTGAGTAAAACTTTGCTCAAAAATTTGATAAATCTAATAACTGGAGGAACGCACATCTTCACTGACATGTCAAAACCCCATATAGCTTCTAAGGCACTCTTACCTACCCATACATTGTAGCATAGCCATCATATTTATAACAAAAAGTAAAAAACCAATATTTATTACATTAATCAGCATTATACTGAAACACGATTTCTTCCTTTGGGGGGAATTCACACAGCTCTTCCTTGATAACATAGCCTGTGTAACACCAGATGATACGTAGGGATGTGAGTGTGAGAGGCGTGTGTGAATGGAATACCCAAAGTGAATACCCAAAGAGAGCTGCCTTAGAGGGTGTTTGCCCAAACCCTGGTAACTTTAAGGGGACAATGAACAATGATCAAGCTTCATAGGCCAACTATTTGATGGATGAAACAGAAACCAGGAGGTCATCTGGGCTTTTAAGAAAAGGACTCACCTTGACAAGATGTATAAGAGGCATGAAAATTTGTGATTGCAGGGAGAGATCTGGGAGCAGGAAAGCACTCAGAGCAGAAGTCAAACTGTGTCTGACACTGGCAGGAGTCACCTGGTTGCCGCTGCAACCCTAGTCTAGGCCTGACACAACATCTTCCCTATCCCATGCAGAAAGCAGGCTGCGCTCCAGCTGGCAGGCTGACAGTATGGGTTGCTGTGGCAGAAGGACCCACAGCTCAGGGTGCACGCAGGAACCCATGGAGTGTCATCTCACCAGCACACAGATTAGCAGATTGTAGGGAGCTGCACAAAGCAGGAGCAAACCCATCTCCAGCAGAGTAAGCAAACAGGGAAACCTACACTTCCAGTGACAGTGGGCATGCAAGTAACCATTTGTATAAGGTGTGTATATAGGCGGGGGAAGAAACATGTGTGCAAGATTTTTGGCATTACTTTTAAAAAGGGTATTTAGAACCTTGTAAGCATTCATTAACATTTTGTAAGTATTGAGTGAGGCATATCTGCTGTATTGCTGGCATTGATCCTGAATCAATTCATTGTTTTCCAGTTAATGATATGTCATTAATTAATCAGAAAATGTTTCATTCCTGATTTGATTTAAACCACATGAATTGATAATTTTCCTATGATAATTTCCTATATGAAGTGAAGAACCTGAGCAGAATTGCTGGACAAGCTCCGTATATTAAATGATTCACATGTGATTCAATTGCTCCATGTGCATATCTAAACTGATCTAGTTAAAAGATAACAATGCTAAAGGAATTGTCACTGTGGGATGGATGATGTCAGGCTGAGTCAAAAGACTAGAAAAGGAAATGCTGCAGCATTTTTTCTCCATTTCTATGGTCAGGGCACAGAGTCTTGTCTGGTGACACAAAGATAGCAACAGTTGCATTCTTTGCAAAGATCAAACATAAAACCTGACCTTGACCGCAGATCTCTCTCTCTGTTTTAACTTCTTACCAGAAGACTGTCAGTTCTTAACACTCACTCAGCAGAAATTTTCTATCTTCAGGACACCCAGCAAAATTCTCAACCCTTTGCCCTCGTCGTCCCCAAAAGGTTTGAACAAAGAAAACAGGTATCAAGAGCAAAAGCAAAACCCAGTGATAGAACAACAGAGTGGGGAGGAAAGAAATAAAGAAGTTATTTCTAGAGGAAATTATTGTCTACTAATAAAAGCCATCAGATACAGCAAATGCTTTAGAAATCAGCTCTCAGATATTTAGGGCCAATGCATTTGTATAAACATTTAAAATCTAAAATGAATACATACTCCATATATAGAAAATCCACTTAAGATAGAAGAAGGCTGTAGGGTGGTGCAGACTTCCATAACCGCTGTGGATACTCCTCCCTCCTGTGTGATGACTAGCGGTACTTTTAAGTCTGAAGAAGTACTCCAAAGACTCAACTGAATTCATATCCCTCCCTGCCTCTGCAGCAGGAAGTGAAAGAGTTCAGGCTTACACTGTCAGTGGTAAAATAGGAGTGCAGGGTATGAGTGTCCTTTGGGGGCAGAGGGGGAAGAGAGGTCTTATCCCTTTATTACTGAGCAGAGTGAGCCAATCTATTAATAGATACTAATAAATCTATTCTCACAGTTTCAAAATTGCCTGGTGGATCCACCACATGTATCTGTTGCAAGCCGTGCTAATGCAGAAGCTCTCAGTCAGTGTCATTTTGAGCTAACAGGCTGTGACAGTGACTAGAGTCTTACTAATAACTCCCAGCAAACAAACTACTGACAGTGAGAGTAATAGAGCCAGACTTTGATGAAAGGGTTTAGGGATGAACCTAAGAATAATAGCTGAGGCAGGGAATTAGCATCTTTTTAATCATGACCCCAATTACAACTCAAGACAAATGACATCCTTTAATACAACACCTGGTACCAAATGTGGCCACTTTAAATTTCACCCTCAAAGGAGCTGGCAATGATTTCTGGGCTTCATGACAGTAGTATTCATTTCTGTTCTTATGATGAACTTCTCTGAAGTTGAGACATTACAAAGACGTTTTACATTAATATGAACAGGAAATAAAGGCACTTCTGCCAGTCAGAATACATTAAGAAATATAGAAAACACACTGGAGTGTGTTCGTTTAATACACAATCTTGTTCAGTGCTTTCATAAATAAGTAGGATTTTTTCTCTGGCATATTTATACACAGAGACCTATACATACACAAGTGACCACACAACACTAAGTCCTCAGGTACTAGTGGATAGTTTTCTTATTTTTTCCTGTATTTGTGAACTTTTTAATTTTTCTGTGAAAATTACATATTACTCACACAAACAGAACTACTCCTGTCACTTACTTAAAGAGTAAAGAGACTGGGCCTTTGGCAAAAACCTTATATGCATTTCTACATGACAACACTTTAGTCACTATTTTTCAGGTCAAGTCCTATTGCTTAAAGCAAAATATGAGTGGGTTTTTTTTCTGTCAGCTGAGATCGTAAATCTTATACTCTCTTATACACCAAAGCAGGTTTGTTGAAGGCAGCAGGTACATCAGACCTGTCAGTATTGACTTCATTGTGTCATACGTTAGACCTTCTGTGTGTGTGTGTGCAAATGATTTTTGGCCCATGGCCAAATAATCCAAAACCATGGATGATCAGTGCATGAGGTAGGAGATTTCCTTTAAAAATAATGCTCAGTCCTCAAAGAATGTTGATTTTATGCCACAGTTTATGGTTCGTGTCACAACCATCTTGAACAACTGACTCTTGTGATGACAGGCTTTGGTTCAGTCTAGTACCAAAAGCACATGTGAATATGTATATGTATCTCCCTTCACATACACAAGATTTCAGAAATTTACTGTTCTTTAGCTAGCTATCTCAAAATTATTATTATAGATGGTTCGAGTTAGAATGACGTATTATATATAAACATACATGGTATACATTAAAACCAAGTATTAAGGAAATATTAAAAAATGTTTTTGTTTAAATCTCACTAAATTTACTGAGCAAGAAGTAATGATAAGGCTCATTGCATGCCTAAGAGTAGTGATACTTGATATTGGCTGGAAAATGCATTAAGACTGTAACAACTGCTGCTCATGATACAACACTGAAAAGAAACCAAAATCTTGCATCTTCTCAGACAATATTTACGACTAAGTGAACAACAAATGTATCTAGAGAACAAAATGCAGATCCTGAAAGGACCCAGAAAAAAAAGGAACTTTGCCAAATTTCAGTTGATGGCATACAGAATACAGAAAACTTGGTTATATTCGGAAGACTGTATGGGTATTTATGCTTTGCCAAAACAAGCTACAGAGATTTACATTTCATGTGATTCTGCTTTACTCCTTCCTGTCCTTATGATCATCTCTCTTAGTTGTCATGAAGGAAGAAGAACAAGCACAGTTGTCTTGGAATGGAAATACAAAAACTTTCTTTATTGCTTTTTTCTTTTTTTTTTTTTTTTTAATTTCAGAAAACCCTTTACTGTTTCTTTGCCTTTGCTAACGCTACTCAGAGAACTGGCAGAGGAAAATGGATCATTTGGAAGGATCAGGAAGAGAACAGCAAGGAAAGTGGCAAACTATTCTCTTTTAAGAGCACAGTTGAATGCTCCCTTCCAGAGGTTGCAGAGAGCACCCAACCTAGTTAATGCAGAACAATAATTTTAACCCAGACACCCTAGTTTACTTGTTAACATTTTAGACATCCCTGAATTTTGCAAGGACATTTGTTTAGGATTGTATCTTAACAGCTAGGAGATTACAAATACCTCACTACATTTGCTTTCCAGCATCTAACAATATTATATTCCCTGGGAATGTCACATCTGGCACTTTGGAATGCATTATAACTTGAGAAGTGTTTTCGTTTCATCCCTGAATTTACAATAGAGATAGCCAATGTGATCAGCTTATGCCATTTGTTTCTAACTAAAGAAAAGGATTTTCTTCATTATGTTGGTTTTCATACTATTGCTTCCTGCAAGATTCCTAAGAAATCTGGAAGAAAATTCACTGCAAAACTTTTTTCAATGTAATCTCTCTATTCGTACAGAACTTCATCTTCTTTTAAAAACAACACTCATATAAAATATTCATGACCACGTTTGGAGGGTTGTTTGTGAAAATAAAATTTTCCAGTATAAAATAAAAAATTTCCAGACTCTGTTTAGCAGTATCATATCCCAGAAGAAGAGAAAGAATAAAAACCAGACATTTAGTGTGCTTTTTGTCCTCAGGTGTTATAGATGCAAGATAAAATTCAGCTGTCTTCATGAAAAGGCTACCTTGGCTTTTGTCACTGTAATGCTGTAAGATCCAGTACTGAGAAAACCAGAAAACCACCATGCTATAAAATGCAAATACACCACCATTCACTTTAAAAAGTCAAAAGCTTTTTTTAAAAAAAAGTTTTGTGGCATCCAGTTATTTTCCACCATTAAAAAAATTACTGATACTGAATATTAATAAAAGAGATAATCCCTGAAGAGCATAAATTTTATTAATTATATTTCACAACCACAGTTCACAGTAGCAATTAGAAAAAATGTGTTCTTTCTGTGTAAGATCAAGTACTGCTTTAACAAATATGATAGAGCATTTACCTAAATGGTATCTGAGTAATCTAATGGTTCGAGGTATATGGTAATAATATGACTTTGCATAGAATAGTTCCTATCAACAAATATACATTGATGTGTGGGTTTTTTTTCCCTGCACTGTCTGAAGTGTATTTCAAGGAAATAAAACTAACTCAAAATACAAGGGGGCAGGAATATCTCTGGTTTATGACACTTCTGTTGTTTAAAGGCTTATGTATCAGATTTGCACCTTACTACACTACAACTTCAGTAGTATTCATTTTGTACCACTGAAGATTTATGGAGCACTACACATATTACAATTCATGATATGATTTAAAGTTAAGCATTAATTAAAGTTATGCTGTGAACAAAAGGTATCCATTAAGCAAGAAGAATTTGGTCTTGAAAAGTTATATTTGCCATAATTTCTCGAAGATCAGTACTTTTAAAATAATTTACAAAGCCAGAATTAAAGACATGAATTTCAGAGGTCTTAGCAAAATTCTCAGCCACAGTCTTATACAAGTCATCTCCAAGAAACTATACAGTGAAAGCAATAACTGGAAGCATGGCTCCAAATCGGGGGGAGTGGTGACATCGATGTCTGTGAATAGGAAAGTACATGTCTGTCTGATACGAAAAAGAGAATCTCCACTATTGTGCCATCTTGCAAAAAGAAGAAACCTTAAAAGCACTTCTCTAAAACAAATTATCTCTCTAACTTCTTTCACACTGGGAGTCTCCAGAAAAATTTAGCTATAGAGGACAACTTTTTTTTTTCACAGAAGAAAGTATTTGTGAGAAAGTGATTTTCACTACAAGATGTTAACCAAAAGTTTTTTCATTCCAGCCTACCTTAACTGAGACAATAAATAAAAAGTCTTTTAAGAGAGAGGATAAGGGTGGCCCAACCTGCTTACCAAAAGGTACATTGGAACAGAGGAAAACCTGGCTCAGACAGACAGCTCTAAGGTATTTATAGCCAGGTTATCTCAGTGCTGAGAGATGTGGAGTGTCTGCCATTCTTACCTCCATTACCACAGCTGTACCTAAGTGGAGTCTGCATCTCCCATCTGTTTGCCTCTCATGAAGAAATGGTCCCTTCCCCTTCCAAGCATCTGCTAGAGCAACTGAAACATACTCTGACAAAAACACTGCAGTCACTCAAACAGGTCATGAAGAGATTCAGCAAAGACACAGATTACAAATGTCTAGTTTTTCTCTTCAGCTGTGATGCTGCAAGAGGGGACACATAAGGTATGCCCTTCCCACAGGACCAGACAGCAAGGAGTGCGCACTGCATTGACCAGAAAGATGGCCCAGAAGACCGAGCAATAACTTACCAAGATAGCACCTCTGAAATCTGTCCTGGACAGAGGACATAAGCAATCCTGTATTCACATTTTCCAAATGCAACAAAACCTAGCTGTACACAGGGAGGGATGTCTCTACTTGCAGCAGGCAAACACATGATGCCATGTCTCCAACTTTGGCATCCAGCAGTCTAGGGAGAAGCCATTGAAGCAGCTAGTAGCTTCACAGTGTCTCTCTCACCTTGTCAAACCATGTTAGATACCTGCCAGAGTCCGGATTTACAGCCATCACACTTCTGAGCAGTCTGCTTTTAGGGCAGAAGTGTTTACAAATGGACTCTGCTAGTTCCCCAATGAGTTTATGCCAAAAATCTATCTAGCTCTTTAAATGCACACAGATCAAAACCCAGATTAAACGGGATACCTAAGAGTAAGAAACAGTGAAATAAAAAAAAATAAAAATATAACATCATTCATCACCAACAGAAGGCACAGAAGCTTTTATCCCTAGAGAAGATGAACCAGTATATTCATGACCGCTCTCTAGAGCAATGCATAGGGTCTCTTGGCTCAATAAGACAGCAAGGATGGGCCTTGATTACCTGTGCCTTTTGTGCAGACATCATGCATGTCAAAGGCACAGAATAAAACCAGCAATAGAGGTGGCCCAACACTGTTCCTGCTTTTCTCTATAACAGTGAGCTGTGGTTGTCTCGCTCTCTCATGGCTTTGGAGCCTCTTTGTTAGATGACAGGATCTATTCAGAATTCCTCTACACACCATGAAAAATAATCTGTTGTGTTTGCCTTGTCAGTTATATCACCTTTATTATCTCAGCAGTTAAATAGATGAACCATTCCTCAGCTTTATTCAGATGCCATATAAAGGCAAACGTTTCTCCCAGGAATGAGGTAAAAGTAATTATTTGCAACATATTGATCCTAAATAAAGCACTGACTATCATCTATCTGTAAAGAGGAAGTTGCAGAGCTATAAGCAATGGCAAGATGGAAAATTAACCATGAAAGTCACTTTACAGGAAGAACATGAATCATTTGTCAAAACAAAACTGGTCCATTACCCATTCTGTCATTAATCTTGTTATCTTGTTGCCTTTGAGGGATAAAGAACACTAAAATATTGAACACTGAGGCAGAACTCAACTTTTATGTCCTCTGACCTCTGCAGAACTTTATATTGTTCAGAAGTGCATCGCCTTTTCTTCTACATAACACCTGGGAGATAAGAATGGAAACCCACACAGTGGTGCAGTTCATGCCACCAAAGCCACGCATATGAGTAGGCATTGTACAAGGGGTGTCAATAGTTAGGACCTGACAAAGATACCAAGGGACATTTACCATACAAATACCAAAGTAAAAGAGCGATTGTCTGCTGTGTCAGGATTTACTGACCTAATAAACTGAAGGAGGTAGTAGCAATGAATTATTTTGAATACAGTTCAACACATTTAGAAATAAATAAATACACATTTGATACTGTAGCGTGCATTAAAGTCTGTGCAAAGTATAAACAACCATGTCTTGACATTTATCTCCTCATCTTAGCACTTGACTCCTTTTGCAAAGTAACTCCTCAACACAATCAGGATTACTTCTGAAAGGGCAATTCTGAGGAGACCGACAGGAGTTTTGATATAAGAGGCACAATAATGATACACTCAAGGTGCTTGCTTCTACCTGGAATCTCAATCAACTTCATTTGGGTACTCAAGAAGGCAGAGAGATTTTTTGTTTTGTTTTTTAAGCAGGACCGAGGCCTATCGCAACAACTGCCAATGCATGAAGAGATAAAATACCATATAACAAACCCTGTGAAGCGAGGTTAAAAAGCAGTTATGTGTTTTCTTTTGAATACTTAGCAACCAGGCCTAAAAGACAGTAGCACAAGGTAAAAGTCAGGCAATATAAAAAAATATACAGAAGCCAAAAGAGTTGCAACAGTCACAGTGAGATACCTAAAAAAAAATTTTTAATTTTACAGGAATAGGGTAGTTTAGATGGACTAAACTCTGGGGGGAGAATTTAATTAAGAAAAGCTGATGTTAGGACTGGGAGGTGTTTGAAATGCTTGTTCTTACAGTGAAGAGAGGTGGCAAATCAGAAAGGAAAGAGACAATCTCAGTAATTAAATGCTGCAACAGTGGACATTATGGATACAAATACACGTGACTAGAAAAACAAAGCCCAGGCTTAGAAGGCAGGTGGTGCTGAAGTATTATTCATTGTGGTGACCTTGAGCTGAGGCAGTTGCTACTTTCCTGCAATACAAAATTGAATCATTCACATTTCTGACCTGGCTGGCAAATTTTAATACTTCATCCTGCTGCTGTCTGATGTCAGAGGAAACAGAATTTCCTGACTGCTCCCTTCAAACACCCACTAAGAAAAATGGCACTTAACATCACCACTTAGCTGCCCACACCAACAGATGGAAGTTGTTGAAACCTGCAATTTCACATAGACGCAGGAGAGATACTGATTGCTCCCTAACAAAAGATGAGTGAGTTTAATGAAGCTGTTTTGGGAATCAGCCTTAGATGGAAGAGGTGGATCGACTCATAACGTGTCAGGCTGCTGTCTCAAAACCCTATATCCCAGAATACGGTGGTGAAATCTTGTAGGAAGATACTGATTCCCGCTGACTCATCTCCACCTTAACAGGCAGGACAGGACAGTACTCTGAGCAGAGTGGGAGTTCAGAAAGAGACCATCTACAAGAAAGTCCTTATTAATAGCTCTGCAAATAGAATGAAATTGTACATGTACTATTTCTGCTAATTTTGATGTCATGGGATTATTTAGAAAAGCTAAACTTCCTAAAGGTGTTGATTTTGAACTCTGATATTAGTAAGTCTGCTAGTATTTAACATAAATTCTGCCCATTAACATTTTTTTGTATGGTCATTAAGAGAGCACAAGCAATAATAAAATGTGAAGCAGAGAGAAGATTTTGCATAAATGATTGGTGTGTGAGTGGGATCATGTCATGAGAAAGATCATAACAGAGCTGAAAATTTTGTCTAAGGGTATAATTACAAAGATTGCAACTCCCCCACTTCTCAAACACAATCAGATCAGATAGGGAAGGTGCTTTTCTTTCAGCCACTTTCCCATTTTATTGTCTACCAAAGGTAAAGTGATAAAAAGAGTATGCCATGGATCTAGCTGGAGGGGAGAGAAAGACATGCTTCACATTAGAATCATTATTATCATTATTTTACAAATCATAAAGCAGTATCCATGGCTCTACTTCAAGGGTCCTAAAGAATTATTAATCTGCAAATAAAATTAACATTTTTGAGATTCTGCACAGTATGATGAGGAAGATTTTCCAAGGCAAAAATTAACAGGTGCAGGTGACAGAGCACGGTAATATTTCCGTCTTCATAGGATTGGTAGTTTCTCCTTAGTCCCTTACTTTATTCAGCCCCAGTACTACCTCTCTGGGCACTGCTAACATAGATTGAAAGACTTGTACTTAGCCTATTTCTGTAAAAGCAGCTTGAACAACAGAGAAGGAAACATACTGACCACATATTTAACAATGCTGCAGCTGGGATTTTTTTCCGTGAAGCTGCTCTTGCCAAAGTAGTGAACATTGTGTCATCTCTGGTTATAGTGCAGATAGGAGAGTCAATAACTCAGAACTGATTAAAAAAAAAAAAAAAAAAAAAGGGCTATTTTGTTTTGCAAAATGTTGCTGCCATGCAAAACCCCAACCAGATATCTCTGATCTCATTTTATTTGGACTTAAAGCTGTGGAGTCTCCTGCACAACTAAACTGTCCTCTGCACAAAATTGGAAAAAACTGAATATAAACCATGCCTGCTTCTTTATCATCCTCATAGTCACTTGATCCAAGAATTGCCAGGAGTGGCATCTCCAACCAGTCATGAAATTACAAACATTTTGTATACATTGTTGTACAAGAAAAATGTAAAAGAATTATTTTTAAGACAACTGTCTAGTTATTCCTAAGAAAATTCACCATCTTCCTGGTGTGTACATATGATAAGATGAATGAACTTCCTCAACAGCTCCAGTCATTCATCTTTTATCATATATTTAAAAAAAAAAAAAAAAAAAAAGATTGCTGATAATTCCGCTGAAAGCTGATTAAAGTTCTAGGGGAGCACAATCTGCAAATACTCTTTATCATGAAGGATTTGACAATGGGATAGTTTTCTCTGAGAGATGTTCTGGACATTTTTCTTAAGATATCCACAAATAAATCTTGCACCTCAGGTGTGAGAAAAAGTCTTTTTAATTTCTCAAACAGATTGAAAGAAATGGAGACTGGAGGACAACTCAGTCTGCTCACAAATTAACAGCTTTTTATGTGGGACTGCAGCATAATGACAAAAACAACTTCACAAAAGGAGGACAGTTCATTTTACTTTTGAAAATCCTACTTTTGTATTTCAATTCTGTAACAACAGGCTGCACACACCTTCTGAACCACTGCCTTAATTCCAAGAGAATTCTGCTGTCACCCATCAAACTTCAAAATTAAAATAAGTACAGCTTTCCTACACGGATATCCAAGGGGGAAGTTACCACTCCAGCACCATAGGTCATATGTTCATGTTTTATTACCTGAGAAAAAACAGATCCCATTCATTCTGAATATACAAAATTTCCTATCTGAATCTATGTAACACCTTTTAGTTACAGTTGCCTACAAAAATCAAAGACAGTGTTAAAGTTTCTGTCATGTAATTAATCACCAGGTTGCTATGTTTCACGTTAACTTTTCCCCTTCTTTCTTTAGCATTTTCCCCTGGCTCCCACCTTCTTCCTTTAAACATCCGTAATAAGACCATTTCACACTAAATTTCTTTTCCTTTAAAAAGAAAAAAAGTCTTACTTGTTAGAAGTTAGAAAAACAGCTCCAAGGGCACGGTGATATTATGTGGAAGGGAAGTTTATAGTGACAAACTTTTGAAGAACTCTGATCTTAAAACCTGACCCTTACACAGACACACACACAAAAGTTTCCACAAACTTTGAACTCATGTGACCAACTTTATCCTCAGCAGCAGCTTCTCCTTTTCTCATGTACTCATATTCAAAACTTCCACTCCAATGTACACAGATTTACTTACTGCATGCAGGTTACTTTGCATTCACTTCCTCTTTGTGATCTTTATTATTTACTTCTAGTCCTCCAGCCCTGCAAATACTTATATACATGAATGCAGTATACTACTTAGGTAAGAATTTTCTCCCAAATAACTGTAGCCTTTTGGGGATTACATCTTAGGAAAGCAGAAGCAACACCACTAAACTTTTATTACTTAATTAAAAATTGCTTTTTCATTGGACTTGATGATCTTAAAGGTCTTTTCCAACCTAAATGATTCTATGATTCTATGATTTTATTAAAGTATTCCAGGCAAAATAGAAGATAAAATCCATGACATCTTTTGGGGATAATATCTTTGTAAACTGCTTTAAAAGTGGACTTTTAAATATGAAAGTCAAATGTAAATGTCTCAGTGATTTTATCTTAGATTCAATATTAAATATGTTTTAGAAATTATCATTTTAATAGTTCAGTTAATACTTGATTTTATAGTTGATTTATGCAAGATACAAATTTTCCCTCAAAAAATCGTCTTGTTTTATGTTCTCCAGAACTTCCTCCCACTATCTTTTTCTTGTCAAGCCCATCTTGATTATTTTATACTCTTCAGACAAATATGGGGCTGAAAGAGGTTAATGAACGGTGAATTTCAAATGCTATTATGCATATGTTGAGTGCATTTTTTTTAAATTGTAGAACTGTGGTTTGACTTCACCTGGCTGGTTTCAGCGTCCATGTCTTTCTATAGCAATTAGCACAAAATTCCTGCTTCACACATACACTGTAACAATGTATTCTGGTTTGGGTAACTCTTCTTCTGTCCAAACTGGTCTACACCAGAATTTAAACATCAGCACAGCACATCGTATGAGTATACAGTAACATAACTAGAGGGGAAAAATATATATATTCATACATCCTTATTCATATATGACTAACTAGAATTGCCTCCATCAGATTTTCTTGTTAAGACATGGCTAAAACTAGTCATAGTCTAACAGAGCACTACATTTAACAATTCAGTCCAAAAAAATTTCTACAAAATCTACAAATGCTCAGAATGATTTAGAAGTGACTTAACTGTTGTAGTTTGATATAAAATCTACATAAGTAGGAATTTCTCTGTTGACCATGTTGGAATAGTCTCCATGTGAAGAATTTCTCTTTCCAGAAAACTCCTCTTCTATGTTGAAAAGTGCACAAGGACAAGTTTCAGCACTTTGACTTCATGTGTCTTAGGCACCCTGATATAAAAATAATGCAAATTGTCATAGAAAAATTAAAGTGATAACATTTGTTTTCCTGAAAGTGACATATATGAAGAACCAGAATTTGAAGAGTAATATCTGAAATTCTGTATTACTTCCTCCTTTTCTCCAGCACTCTGATTATATTTAGTGTCTTATTAGTCATATTGGACACAGACTCTGAATATATTTTACAAATAAAGAAAGCAACACTAACTGACATAGTTACTTGTTTTTTAATGAAGGGAATGTTGGAATGAATCTCAAACAAAGATAGTAAATTTAAAAGGTTTTGCACCCTCCCTTGTCCCCCACCCTCTAAGGCATTCATTTATAGTCTTTCCTTAGAGATGAAATATGGGAAGTAATCTTTAATCTCTAAAACCAAACATTTAGATGAACCTACGGGACCAAACATCCCCCCTCCATCGGGTCTTTTGAGCATATTTTTTAATGAAATGTGAAGTAAACCATACACATGAAAAAAAATTATCATAGCTCCCCCTGTTTTGGTAAAAGCCCTAGGCTGCCAGCAACTTGGAGTCTGGTGCTTATCTCAGGCAAACATCTATGTGTTTGCTTCTCTAAAACACAAATAAAGATGTCACAAATTAAGGGTCAGGTTAGAGGCTTCACAGTGTTCTCGAGAAAACCAGACTATTCCACAAGCACAACTTAGCAGAAATGTGTGCCATCGTATCACAATCACTCTATTAATTAACAGAAAAATGTAACAAATATTTCAGCTACTGAGAAATATCAAAAGCTAAAAAAGGCTTTTAATCTATAGGCTTCTAATTTCCTCCCAGACAGTAAAGTATGAAAAGGGATTTAATGTCTACAGTAACAGGGGGCTAGTTAAAAATGTGGGGGTCAAACTAGTCTGAGGGACAGTTGTGCCGCACATATCTGTTCTGTCAAATGCACACTCTCGAAGGCAACTGGGAGGAGAAAACTGGTCAAACAAAATTCCCAGTCTTCAGCCCTGAGGCTCTTCAAATGGAAGATGAACCTATAAGGTAATGAAAGGAACATTTTGGAAGTCTGGACACCAGGACCAGAGCAGGCCAGCATATAACGAATTCACTGAGAGCCATGCACTTGGGAAGTTTCGAAAATAGACTTGAAATACACTAAAATCAATGGCAATCAGGAATTAGGAAATACTCCTTCATGTAACAGCCAAAGCATCCATCTGCTTTCTAGAACATTTGCATGAAGAGTTTTGCATTGATAGTGATTATGTACTCAGTGTTTGCTTCCAAAATGCTTGTTCAAAAATCATGTTGTGTAGCATGATTAAAGTCCTGGTGTAGTGCTGGCTATGACCAAATGATCACTGACATGACACTTAGTGGAAATAATTGTGGGGGGGAAAATCTCAGCCTTCTGAGTAACGAACCTGGGAATGACTGACAAAATAAGACATAGACACATTATTAGCAGAAGGGAACTAGTCTGATAATATCTCTTCTAACTTTCACCAACCAAAATTCCCAGGTCTCTGCACATTTATACTGTGGTTATTTGTGTTGGCATATATCATATATTGCATGTGATTGCCATATGTCACGTGCAATAGTGACTGTCCTTAGCTCATAAATAGGAACAAAAGTAACAGGCCTCACTGCATAATGAGCACAATATAGCAATAACCACATAATTAAAGTGTTAGAAGTCACTGAAAAAGAGAGGGTGGGACTTTAAATGAAAATCTGTATTAAATAGAAGTTCCTCAAGGACACTTAAAGATAACAGTGATAGCAGCTGCAGAAACACATGAACAGAAAACTTCGAGCAATCATAAGTGAAAAAAATGGAAGAGTGAAAAACAAGAGGAGGAGCAAGTATTGTAGCAAAGTAAAAACATGTTCATGCAGTAGTGAAAGATAAAAATGAGGAAACAAGAATAAATGCAAATCAGTTGTGGATTTTGCTTTTAAAAAGGACATGGGGGAAAGCAAGAACTACCAGTACAATGGAGATGATTAACATTTAAACCCCAGGAGTTTGTTTATAAACAGTACACATCTCTTGAAATAGAGCTAAACAGAACTTCTTTTGTAAAGTAGGCAGCCTGTACTCATACTGATGTTTTTTTTAAGGTAAGGTACAATAAATGATTACTAATAATACTGCACAACTCGGGTGCATGCACATATGAAGATGAATACAAGCTGCAAAGATTAAGCTTTGAATTCAAAAGTGGATTCACTGATCAACATAAACCACATATATACAAATTTCATTAAAATCACTCCTAAATTTGCTTTTATAAATTTGTTTTTATTTTAAAACTATGAGATAAACAAACAGGCCTGCCTGCTTTATTTCCTCCAATGTTTCCCTGTCATTTTTTTTTGCAGTGAACTAGATCATCTCTGTGAAAGCAGCTGACAGTTTCTGAAATATCTAAGCTTTTGTGGGAGTTGGAGAGAGAAGGAAGTGAAATGCTGTTCTGGGAGGAAGTGGCTCTTTGTTAGCAGCAGACTGTATTCTTATCCTCACTACCTGTGCTAAGCTGTGCAAAACAAAACCTCAAAACTTTGGAACAGATTCTCTAGCTTGTTACAGCTACTACAGAACTGCTTCCAAAAAATCCCAAAAGGAGTAATTTTTCATAAGTGAGGAATGAAATATGATCATTCTTTCCAGTCTCTAAAAAAAAAAAAAAGTTGTAGCAAGCTACACAAACTTACAAAAGGCACCCTAGGATCATAGGACAAGAAGTACAAAATCCTCCATTGTTATTGAAAGTCTTTCAGAATTTGCCCAGGAATCAAGGTGTCAGAGATCAGAACCAGGAACTGTCAGGTCATTAACTTGAAGAGAGAAGAAAGTAGCAGGAATATTTTGTTATAAATCCCCTTTCTTGCTGACAGGAAATTACCCCATACACCCCATAAAATAGAACTGCTGATAACTGAATGGACTTGGACACAGAGTCATGGTTTTATCTTCATCGATTTCAAAATGGCAGCTCAGAATTACACAACCAGAATTATAGCTGGAATAAAATATACATTATTATATTTTCTAACTGAAGCACCACAGAACATCTTTGTAGCACTAACCACTTATAAGTTCTTCCCTTTCTTACAGGCACATTATTACCTTTTTAGGGGAACTGGCAATACTCCATGGCAATGGAGTAAGGGAAAGGTCAAATAAATGACAAGATTTTCTAAATCTTCAATTTCATTTACCTAGCCCTCCAAAATACTAATTAGATAAATTAATTAGACATTAAAAATTCAATTTAGTCTATTAAAAACTATTAAATTAAAAATAAAATTTACTAGAGGAGATAAAATATTCTATTTCTTGTGGTTAAAATTGACACGCAACCCCCTTCTCTCTCTCTAATTCGTGCTTGAAGGATGAAGGAGGGATTCATCCTTTTGCTTACCTATCTGGCAACAGTACTGCAGCAAACTTGCTCTGTTGCTAAACTTATTTACTCAAACTTGTAGATGGGAGAAGTATCTGTACACCTCCTTCTTTTCTAAGTATGCACTTTGAGTTAATCCTCTCAAATATGACCTCCACTCTCCCTCCTCAAAGGCTGGTGGTTCCATCACAAGCTTAAAATAGAGAGGCTATTATCTCAGCTCTGTAGTCAGAGGGGTATAAAACGCCAATGTCTCTGACTGTGCCCCTGAGAGACCATGAAGTAGACAGAAAAATGAGGACGTTAAATATATGGTTGGCCATCCCTTCCCCCTCACAGCTACACAATCTTACTTTTAGTCAGAGCTACAGTTTCAAGCATTATCAAACAATAAAAGAACAGATACCCCTCCTATTACTTTGCCCCTTTGCACCGTGAAGGAAGGTAAGTTTTCAATACAAAATAGATTTAACACAGTAAAGAAAGCACACTTTTATGCCACTTTTGTGCTGAAAAATTTTTTGCTTGCCTGGTGAGTCAGTGGAACTCTTAGCCCACTGGGCTCTTCTTTCGTTAATTTACGGCACATTTATCGGAGTTGCTTATGGAAGGCACTGTAGTGATACAGATTTTCCTCTCTAAGACATAAATTCTTCTCTGGCCAGTAATTCTGAATTATTTCCATTAGTGAAATATCACACAGAATTCCTTAGTTTAATTTAATAACCAAGTGTTCTGAGGTTCCTGATTTGGGGTTGAGATACAGACAAACTTGGGCAAGTCTCTTATACTGTAGTTTTGAGAATCAAATTTTAATTTCTTCTACACCTATATGCAATTATTCATTTCACTTCAAGGATCACCATGATTAGAAGAAGCTTGGAGTAAAACAGAAGAGTCAAATATAGAGCTAGCATGAAGTCTACCTGCTCTTAAAATTATTGCACATATATATCAGGATTGCATACAGTTTAAGGTTAATCTGATATGCCATTTTATATTATAACAAGATCAAAAAGTTTTACTGAAAGATTTCTTAAGATGCTCAATGTATAGCATGGTTAGAAAATGAAAAAAACCCTAAGTAGTAAAAGAGAATAGACTCCACGTGAATGGAGTTCCTTTTTTAACTAAAGTCAGATAGAAACTAAATACTGGATATTCATCAGTAATCCAAAAGAAACACAGAAAATATAAAATTATTTGTTAGAAAATTAATCAGGAAAAGATGTAATTTGGAAACATTGGAAACATTAGATGTCACTAAAGAGAAAAGAAATGGTCTTGTATGTTCTTGATTTTAAAGCAGAATGAAGCTAAGGTCTCCTTGACAAATACGCATAACAACTTGTACTACTCTAATATGTGTTTACTTTTAGAATCAAAGAATTGTACATTTCCTGCTGTCAGCAAAGAAATCAGGATCATAAACTTTTAAATACTGAATACTGACTTTTTATATCCCTCTTAAGGACACCACAAACCTCCCTTAATAGCAAACAAAATCTTGTAGCAACAGTTTATATGGGACTAATCATGTCATTTGCCAACATTTCTGTTGTATGTTTAAACTTTTTCTAGTTCTCAAATGCACTACTCTGTGGGGCATCTATTTGCCTTCCTCAATACAATGTTACTGAAGATCTGCCTTTTGTTCCCCAAACTTTTTACATTATAAATAGTATTAAATCCATTTCACTCATTTTCTGCTTTGTAGGGTGGGATTTGGGGTTTCTGAATTTTTCAAGATAACTGCTATTGCTGACAAAGTGTGCCTGGCACAGTTCCAGCTCATTTCTTCCTCCATCAAAAATTTATTTTCTGTAATTGTCATGGTTTAACCCCAGCCAGCAACTAAGCACCACACAGCCATTTACTCACCCTGGTGGGATGGGGAAGAGAATTGGAAGAGTAAAAGTGAGAAAACTCATGGGTTGAGATAAAGACAGTTTAATAGGTAAAGCAAAAGCTATGTGCACAAGCAAAGCAAAACAAGGAATTAATTCACTACTTCCCACCAGCAGGCAGGTGTTCAGCCATCTCCAGGAAAGCAGGTCTCCATCATGGGTTACTTATCATAGAATCATTAAGGTTGGAAAGGACCTCTGAGATCAGAGTCCAACCATTAACCTAACTGCCAGGTCCACCTATAAACCATGTCCCTAAGCACTACATCCACACATTTTTTGAACACTTCTAGGGACTGTGATTGCACCACTTCCCCAGGCAGTCTGTTCCAATGCCTAACCACTCTCTCCATGAAGAAATTTTTCCTAACATCCAATCTAAATCTCTCCTGGCACAACTTGAGGCCATTTCCTCTCATCCTGTTGTTTACTACCTGGGAGAAGAGACCAATGCACACCTCGTTACAGCCTCCTTTCAGGTATTTGTAAAGAGCAATAATGTCTTCCCTCAGCCTCCTCTTCTTGAGAAGACAAACATCATAACTCTGAACATCCTCCCCCTTCCTTCTTCTTCCCCCAGCTTTATATGCTGAGGATGACATCATATGGTATGGAATATCCCTTTGGTCAATTGGGGTCAGCTGTCCCAGCTGTGTCCCCTCCCAGCTTCTTGTGCACCCCCAGCCTACTTGCTGGTGGGGCGGTGTGAGAAGCAGAGAAGATCCTGACTGTGTGTAAGCACTGCTCAGCAGTAACGAAAACATCTCTGTATTATCAACACTGTTTTCAACACAAATCCAAAACATAGCCCCATAGAATCATAGAATCGTTAAGGTTGGAAAAGACCTTTAAGATCATTGAGTCCAACCATTAACCTAGCACTACCAAGTCCACCACTAAACCATGTCCTCAAGCACCACATCTACCTGTCTTTTAAATATCTCCAGGGATGGAGACTCAACCACTTCCCTGGGCAGCCTGTTCCAATGCCTGACTACCCTTTTGGTGAGGAAGTTTTTTCTAATATCCAACCTAAACTTCCCCTGGCGCAGCTTGAGGCCATTTCCTCTCGTCCTATCGCTTGTTACTAGGGAGAAGAGACCGACCCCCACCTCGCTACAACCTCCTTTCAGGTAGTTGTAGAGAGCAATAAGGTCTCCCCTCAGCCTCCTCTTCTCCATACTAAACAACCCCAGCTCCCTCAGCTGCTCCTTGCAAGGCTTCATTAAGCCTCCTCGTAAGACCATATTAGCTACTATGATGAAAAGTAACTATCCCAGCCAAAACCAGCACAGTAACATTTCTTCCTATTTGTTTCTGCCACTCTAGTACTCAGATACACACAATAAAGAGTGACATTAGGTTATGCAGGTGTTACCACAATGATGCAGGGTGCATACATTTAAACAGTAGAATGCTTAAGACTGAAACTTAATGGAACTAAGTCATTTTGAGGAAATTCAACATTTATTTTTAATGAGGACCAATGCCTAATGTGAAAATATGCAACAAGATTGATAAATTAATTACATGAATTAATATTTATAACCTGTTGTTATAACCTACCAAGTTGGCACTTCTGAAACTGAGTCAAACTCTTGACCTCTCTAGCAAGGTGGGGATACTTTCACTTATGTTTGGACATTCCTCTTTGAATATTCAGGGTATATTTAGTTATATTTAATATATTTAGTATATTTAGACACTGGAGTCACTAGATAGTCACCAGAGAGTGCCATTATATAGGGTGTTGTAAGTTCATTTTCTCAGAATGTTATTGCTAAAGGGCCTCTGACAAAATTCTGCAGCGCTAGTGGGTCAGCGTAAGCTCTTTGGGGGCAGCTACGAGAAACAGCAAGGCAGTTCACTCCCAGCATCAGTCTTTCTAGTTCGAGTCAAACACTGGTAGTGTTGGCATGTAGGTTGAGGTTGCAAAGGGAACTGTGGTCTGGAATAATGTTTTGGATCATATGTGTTCAAGAACTGGTGTATATAGCTTGAACAAACAAGCTTCATTAAAAATATTATTCTTCTCGCCTAACTGCTTTCTTGTGCCACTATCAATAATACATAGGATACAAGTTATTTCAGCATATCAGGCTATTCATTAGATATTTGCATTCTGCAGATGCCTGGCAATTGTTTGCAATTGCAGGTTAATTGCAGAAGTACCATTAGTAGCTCCGACAACCTCTTCCGTACACAGATGCTGCTAAGTTTCCAAGCTGGTGGTGTAGAAAGAAGAGACTGAACAACCTTCCACATTGTGGTTAGGATTCTCTTAAGACAAACTCTCAAATTAAAAAAAAAAAAAAAAAAAAAAGCCTCTTTTAAAGAGAGAACTTCCCCTACCCAAATTTGCTTTAGATATTTATGTTTTGGACAAAACAGAGAGGTTTTTTCAAAGGAAATTAAAGCTATATTTACTGGAATGAAAATCACTTTGGAGTTATACAAAAGTGAAGGTTACTCACAGTTCTCTTATACAAGTTAATCTCCATAAAACATTATTATTATTAGTTACTTAGACAGGCTTACTGAAGGCAAGAGACTCCTTAATGGCTTCCACAGTAAGAGAAATTAAATCCATGGTTTAAATATAAGGAAGTTATTTATGTTTGACTATATGAACAGACGAGACCTCACAGGCAGTATAAAGATTAGTGTACAGAGGAAAAAACTGGAATGACTACAGAAAACATCTCAGATGGAAAGTAGAAGACAAGTAAAGTAATAGTTTCTGAGTGGAGGTTATTTTTTCACTCTAACATCTCCCAAAATGTTATCATTCATTTTCATGGGCCTCATGAAAAGGTGAAGTACTTAAAGTAAGTACTTGAAGTAAGCATACAGGTGGGAAGGTGATGGTTTCTCTTGCAGCAGTGGAAGGACCATGGAATGTCAAAATGTAATCCTGATCTGTAAAACAACTACATAAAGCAGTAGCACTTTCCTACTCTGCTTTTATCCTGAACCACTTAAAAAGGGTTTAACAGCACGTTTAGCTCTTGGTAAGACCAAGGTTCAGTTGCCTGTTCAGGCTGAGAAGATTTGCAACACCGTCTTCAAAGTGGATACATTGATGACTGGACTCTGTTTCAATGACAAGATAATAACACATGCAAAAGGTCTGAACCCTACGTGTCTCATCCATGGGAACATCTGAGCCATGAAACTTAAGAATTGTGCTCATTCTTAACAACTAAATACTTCTCAGGGTAAGTGACATTAATCTTGTTAAATCATCTTAAAATGAGTAGCCTCAGCACATGAATTGACAGCACAGCATCCTAGAATATTTCGTAACACAGGAATTCTCCTGGTCACAGCATCGATGCCTATGGAAGAGTATCTGTCCTTTCAGATGATCAAAAATAAGAGTGGATTATAACTAAATTTAACAGCTCTGCAGCTTTTTCATTCCCAGTGTTTCATTTCTGTTTCAGTACTCTATAACTGCCTGATAATGCCTACATTATACACTTTAATGGGGTAGCTCATTCCGAGGATAACTGCCTGCTTTGTCCCAGCATTTGCTTATACACCAGAGAAGAAAGAAGCTATCTGCAGTATCTGAAGAATGTGGTCCTAATACTGTAACAACATGTCAGGATGAAAAAATCTTATATGTGCAAAATAGCTAGATTTATTTTGCAAAACATCCTATAGAAAAATAAATACAGATCTGCTTTTATCCAGCTATTGCCTTTTTGCTGTATATACATCATTAGCATGCATTGTCCCTGTAAGAATATCATCAGAATATACAGATTGACTCTTCATTTCAACCCAGGCACAGGAGTTCCATGAAATTTTGGCTTTGTTTTAATAAACCCCTCTTTCATTCTCAAAGCTGTCATGTCAGCACACATGGGAGGAGGGAGGATGAATGACCTAAGTTTTAGGACAGTACTAAAAAATATAACAGTTTTCAAGTGTTTCAGTTGGTGACAAAATCTCTTCCAAGCAGTCCTTTTTATGGATGTCTGCTGGGCCTTCTGTAAAATTACTGTCCCTCTCATTTCCAGCAGACACAATACAGACCTGTCACCATATTTGTCAGTTCCTTGGCCTTTTAAGATAGCTACTCTCTCCTTATGGCTTTGTACAATGGGTTCTCTAAGGAGAGAACACCACAGTAAGACCAAATCTCAGTTCAGAAAGATCTGCAGATGTTGGAAGCTCTTTCAATCGCACATATGTATTTATTTACAGCAAGCAAAGGACATACGGAAGACAGATCAAAATACACTACTTTTTAATCTCCTGACTTGTGGTCCAATCTCTTTAAACAGTAAAGGTAATGAACTCAAACACCAAAAGCTGTTGAATATTGAATAATTTATAAACAGTCCAGTAATTCTGCCTTGGCTGTCTTGGTTTCCTGTTTTAAGCATCAGTGTGTTTCCACAGCACTTACCTGTCAAAAGCCCTGGAACCAGAGAATAAATGTATGAAATTGAACATAGTGAGAAATAACTCTGGGTCAAAAGTTAAATCAGTCAGCACAGAATTTAAAATGACAATTAAAAAAGGTATGTTTTGCAACCTCTTTTATTTTGATAATTTCTTACTTTTGAGGTATACTGTCCTGATTTCATCTGGGATAGAGTTGATTTTTCTTCCTAGTAGCTGGTATAGTGCTGTGCTTTGGATTTAGGATGAGAATAATGTTGATAACGCGCTGATGTTGCTAAGTAGTGCTTATACCAGTCAAGGACTTTCCAGCTTCCCATGCTCTGCCAGGTGCACAAAAAGCTGGGAGGGGGCACAGCCAGGACAGCTGACCCAGACTGGCCAAAGGGCTATTCCATACCGTATGACGTCATGCTCAGTATGTAAACTGGGGGGAGGTGGCCAGGGGGGCAGCGTTCACTGCTTGGGGACATGCTGGGCATCGGTCAGCAGGTGGTGAGCAATTGTATAGTGTATCACTTGCTTTGTATATTGTTATTGTATTATTATATTATTATTATTACTACTACTACTATTCTGTTTCATTTTGCTTCAATTATTAAACTGTTCTTATCTCAACCCATGAGTTTTCTGACTTTCACCCTTCCAATTCTCTCCCCCATCCTACTGGGGTAGGGGGAATCAGTGAGCAGCTGTGTGGTGCTTAACTGCTGGCTGGGGTTAAACCAGGACATATACCAAAATATTAGCCACTGTAGCCTGAAGTGATTTAATTCATTTGGGTATTTCCATTTAGCCCAAGGTTTAGACATTCCATCTGGAAATATTTTTTGTTGTTCGTTGGTTGGTTGGTTAGTTGGATGGTTGGATTTTAATTTTCTTAGTGAGGCCAATTATTCCTTTTTGAAATCATAATTGTATTTGTGTGACCTAACTGCTTTCAGAATAATAAATCAAAATATTGCAGGGAATACAAGCACCACAGAAAGCACAATGAACACATTCTTCATACAGAGACTATTAGTAATAATAAGAAAGGAGAAACTAAGACATTAAACATAAGCAGCCTTGTCTGAATAAAACAGTCATCAACATTTCCCTTAACTGCTAGCAGGCCTTCTACAGACTCTGCTAATTCATATTTCCCTGGCTAGGAAATTAGTGCAATGTACTATTGTTGGAGACTACGCATCGCAACACATGAAATATCTTCATACAAAGTATCTAAGTGAGGAAAGTACATATAACCTTGCTAGATCAAAATTGTTCTAAGCAGACTGCTTTTTGGGCTCATCCCTTTCAAATCAATATAGAAGTATTTTCACTGATGTCAGAAACGGTTTGGGTGGAAGGAAGTCACAAGAACTGAATTGTTTTAATTATTTCTAAGGAGAAAATCCAATATTCATTTGTAGTTTCAAACACATAGATGAAGTTTTTTAAATTGGATTATAGTAATTATGTAATTTTTGTTATGAATTTTTTGGATTTTTTTTTTTTTTACTTAAGCACTGTTTATAACTAATATTAAAGCAATGGGATGTTTGAGAAAGCAACTTTTCACTTCCTTATTTTTTTAAATGCAAATGAAACAAAACCATAAAAGAATTGTAAAATGTTCCTTTGTTAGTGTTTTTATCTTTGATTTTCGACATTACACCTGGTGTGGACTGGTAAGTTGTACTATGAAGGAAGTACTAGAGTTTAGTATAATGCTTGAGCTGATGCTAAAAATTCATCTTATGGTTTTCTTCTGCTGTGAATGTATAAAAGAAAACAATGTTTCCATTATATAGATGATTTGCTTCTTAGGATTGCTCAAAATACACCTCAGCAACAAAGTTCCCCACCAGGATTCTCGTGAGGAGACACACAGGAAAGACGCATATTATAATTTTCACATCAGCTCAAGATTTTTTTTTTCAGGGAACTCCTTTTGCACTTGTCCAATTTGTTGGTTTGCCTTGCAATAGCACGTAGTTATAATTTTCTTCTAAATTCAGTTTATCTGAAAGCTGTCTCAGATGCACTTTTTACAGTTACACTCTTAGCCCTAAGAGTCATAAATCACAGATTAACAATGTTTTACAGTTGAATTCATACCTTGTAGAAAGTGCAATAGGAAGATTTAATGTCTAGTTTATAAGCCCCTTTTTCTTACTTCCACAGGTCATTTCACTCTGAGTACACAGGGTTCCTTTTCATGAAAATATTTTGGCTTTTGCCTATATGCAAAACCTGAGAGCTCACTGTTTCACTGGTTTTGCTTATCCGGCTGCCATTTAAGAGCCACAAACAATAGTCATCAAACATCTTGCAACTGTCTACCATGGACTTTTTTCACAGTATCTGTAAACTTAATGAGGATGAAGTACTAATATTAAACATGAGATCTCTATTCTTATTAATGGAAAACATTAATTTTGTTTTATTCTCATGTCAGTCCATTTTTCTTGAGAGTCATTCTCTTGATGGATAGAGTAGGCAGATACTATATTTTCCTACAACTTCCTTATATGTTTATACATGACAAAGTGTACATGAAAAACACATGGAAAGTCTTTAGTGAAAGCTCTTTTGTTAGCTATTACTATTTTACATGTTAAAAATGAAAAAAAGAAAAGCAAGGTTGTAAACCACCATAAAACACACTGATAAAGAATATGGTTTGATCAAACTGCAAATAACAATTTCTTCCTAATTTTATGTTGTGGTATATCTAACCAGGGCAGGGAACTTAAGCTATAAGCTGGCTTGTTTTGCCATGTATATTTTTAAAATACACACTGATGTATTGTATAAGATCCAGTGAAAGATGCTTTCTTCAGTGAGGAATATCAAATAGTCACCTAACGAAAAAGAAGCAAAAGCATGGTTACATCATAAGATGATTCTTACTATACCAAAAAACATATACCGCCTATGTAAGCTGCAGGAAGAAGCAGCAACACTGCCTAGAAGGCTTGAAAGGGGACACTGGATATAAATGTTAAGATATCCTCCAAGAGAAAGGAGGAGTGCAGAGGCTGAGACCCTGAGCGTCACTGGACCAAGAGGGAAAGAGATGGATGAGGGGAAAAAAAAAGAGACTACTTGGTACAAGCAAATTAAAAACAGATTTTCTATTATTTATCTACCTGCATCACCTTGCAAAGTTACAGACGTTTGTAACTCTATTGCCTCTTTTAGTTGTTGCAAATAAGTGCTTGTATATGTATTTAGACTTTAACCTGACTTGGACAAAGTACCATTTTTAAAGTTAGAAAATAAAGTGTGTCCTTCATCCAAGGCTGCAGTGAATCTACCAGCTAGGCCTGTGGCACAAGTGCTCTAGCCAGTGTGGTCTCCACTGCATCTAACAGTGCTGCCTGTGAGAGCCAGGCAAAGGCCAGGCGATGGGTGGGCACCACAAGGGTCGAGGCAAGCTACAGTGTCTTCCAGTGGGTCTTAGTGGCATGGAAAGCTCCCTCACATTCATCAGAATGACCTGAGGGTCACAAGAAGAGTGTTCCAGGGACTCTAAGCTGTGTCCTAGTGTACTTAAATTCAGCTACTGGAATTCGCTAGCAATATAAATTTGAATTAGATTTATGTTTGATTTATTCAATCATAATATAAATTGTAATTCTCTGGAGATAAACGCTTTCTCTTCCACTGCAGACCATAAGTACATGGTATATAGCCTAGACACACAACTTTCAGACAAATGAGGTTAGCAGAATTCCCATCTCCTAAAAGCCATAGTTAAGGAACTAAGGAAAAAAAGAGTTTCAGTGTTTCTATTGTTCATCTTTTGAACCTTTAGGTCATGTTTTAAGGCTTAATCCTGCAATCATGAAGTCTAGAAATTGATATCTGAGACCTTCCTGCTATTGCTGAAAATGCATTTTTAAACAACAGATGCAAAATTGGAAGGCATTAAATCATAGATTATAAACATTATAAACAACAAAACATAGACAGAACATAACATTCTACCATGTCTTTTTCCCCCACTTATAAATTAAGGCATTTTCCATTGCTAAAGTCACTAATTGAAAGCCTACATACATTCCTGACATTTTGCCCTTTTGCAATAAGTCTGAAGTTTGCCTTGCATGTGCAACGCCCTGATCAATTTATAATGCAAACAAAATACACGGGAACACATACAAAACTGCGACTTGCTGAGATAAAGATTTATTGTGTTGACACAATACAGACAGTGTTATTTCACCCTCATTTATTAAGCATATTTCACTGTAATTACTGAAAGATACTGTATCATCATGGAGCAGTTAGGAATGCTTTAAAATTGAAATATTTAAAGTGTGCTAAAAGTACATTTGGAGAATGAAGAAAGATGTTTTCACATTTCTAATAAAAGATTATAGCCAATGTTGATAAAATGAGGTTCTATTTTATTCAGAACAGGCGCACATTAATCATCGGTAATTTGTAGTCTGCATGACTAATATAATCGGTCACAAGAAAGTAACACTTTATGTCTTTTCTCATTCAGCATTCATTTGCAATATTATGTATAATTATCAACTAATTTAATCAGAAATAACCTTCCTATAGAAAAGAAAATCTCTGAATGTACAAAACAGATCTTTTTGTATCATCTTCTGATCATTATTTACTAAGTTAGGATTTTTAATCATTATTTATGATATAAATGGGCTATCAAACAACATGTGGGCTGTAACTGTTTCATTTCATGTCACTTTGGAAATATAATGTAAACAAATTGTAATACATAATATTACTCCAATTCTGTTGAAGCCCAGCCCAAGAGATGAACTCTGAAAGAAAAATTTGTACTTGTAGAAATGCAAAACAAATACTACTCGGTTCAGCAGTAAGAAAATACTACTATTGTTGTTGTCATGGCCTTAACAGTGTTCAGTTTCTAAGTTCATAAGGATTTAGGAGCCAGTAGCTGGCCTGAGAACTCTGGTTTATGGTGTAGGGATGGTCAATTTTAGCTCCTAGAATGACTCACTGTTAGAAATTCCTCAGGGTGAAATTGAAGAAAATAATTCAATCAAAAGGCTGAACTTCAGTAATAGATTACAAAATGCTTCAAACATTTACATTAAGTTTTATTGCAGTTCCCTGTCTAAAAGGCTTGTATTATGCTACGGTTTCCTTGCTTTTAGCATAAGACTCAGATATATACATATTTCAAGGCTTTGACTCTATGCATGAAACTATAATCTTTTTCCCTTATAAATTATATGTATAATAACGAACAATAAAAGCACAAAACCTTACTAAAGAAGAATAACATATTCTTCTTGAAAACTTTGCACAGTAGAAAGGTGAAAAATATCAAATCCTCAACTTCCTTGAGAAGCTCAGTAAAAATTTGGTAGTGTCTGAGCTATACAATCATCCAATTTATAAAACCTACCTTTTTCATGTAGAGTTTCTTTTCACTCCAAGGTTAAGTTTATTTGCTGTGGCCAAACAAAGAGAGAAAGAAACAAACAAAAATTTGTTTGAAAATAGAGCAGTTTTTGCTGTTCAGAGAGAAAAGACAATTGTGGAGCAATACAACAAATACATTTTCAGGAACAATCTACATTTCCACATAAAAAATTAGCTTAGTAGCAGGACAGTTTCTAAACTGCACACTTCTCCATGAGGGTGCAATGTTTCCACAGATTAATTTCACTACAAAGTGTTATGAAAAAAAAGAATGTATAAACATGATTAGGTTCCTGAACCTTTTTTGTTTGTTTGTTTTTTTCCCCCCTCCAAATCTGTATGAAATTGTCTGAATAAAAGTACAAAGTAAACCACAGCAAGACAAATGTTGAATCAGTACCACCAGTCAAACATAAAGTGCCTTGTCTAACATATTCATCCAGATCAAAGTCCCTGTAGTGGGTACAGTTCCTTTAGTGTACAATACTGTTCAAGTTTAAAAGTACAATGCCACACTTTTACTGAGAAAATAAAGAGCCTTGAAACTTCCTGCCCTTACAACCCAGGGAAGAGAGTAGTGAAAAAGATGAAAAACAGTATATAAAAACTGCCCAAGAGATAATTAGATATCTCCTCTCTCCCAACAAGAGCAAACTGAGAAGTAGAAAGGTGTGTATGTGTGTACCGTCAGCCTAACTCCATCAGTACACGTGGCATCAGAGTCCCCTTGCCCTGAGTATCAAGGTCCACTGCCTCCCACCAAAGGCGGCTGCCAGGAGGAACAAGCAGCTGGCAAAGCACCTGGGGTTGCCACTGCAAGTGTGGCTGGAAAGCTGACTTGAGTAGCTTGTCAAACCATTTTAGTCCATAATATCAACCTGCAAACTAATTTTCAGAGTCTGGAGACCATCTGCAATTTCCCCTGTTTCTGACCAACATTGCCTTTTTTGTGGCTTGACTTTTAAAAAAAAAAATCTCCCTCCCCTTTAAAAACTGTGCCTACTCCTTAGAAATCTGTTGAAGATTTAGACACATTGCTTATTTAAAATTAAAAAGACTAGGGCAGAAAAATGTGAGATACTATCCGTTGCTATCAGGGCTAAGGTGAACTTGAACTTAGAAAACCTTCACCATAAAGCAGCCCCCTTTACACTGCCTGCTTCAACCAGGAGTTGCAGATGAGTCTCTAAGTGTGATCACAGCAGCAGTATAAGGGACGACAAGAATTTTGATGGGAAATGCTAAACCTCATATGTCCCTGGATTTCCCGTGCGTGTGGGTATCAGGCTTCACCGGCCAAAGGAGTAAACCTCTTTCCACTAAATAAATCCCAACCGAGTGATGCCACTAGAGGGAGAGCTGACCATATTTATTAACACTATCAAGTTACGTGCTACTCAGCGGTACCACTGGCCGCAAGAAAACTGGGGCAAAAAACCAAACCCCTTCAACTCCAGACAAAGATGACCCCAATGAAAAATAAGAATGCTACAAACATACGTGTAGGCTAGATTATGTCAAACATTTGGGAGAATGATAGAGACAAAAGTGGAGGGACTTTGAAGAGCTCTTCCACCCTCTGCTAGCAAGACCAGATTCATTTATTGCACTCCTGGGAAGTATCTGTTGAGCTGTTCCTAAGAAGTCCAGTGACAACGACTGGAGTTTCTGGATAGAACACAGTTTTGGAGATCACAGGAGCCTATTTCACTGTTTAGTATTCCTCTACACTGGAAAGGTGTTTCCTTCCTGCTAACCTAATCATTCCTCGGAGTCATTTAAGCTCAAGACCCCTCTTCATCCTTTCCACAGAGTCTGTGGAGAAGATCTGATATTTCTCTCTCTCTCTTAAGCAACTTTTAAAGTTTCTAAGGTCATTGTCAGATCTCCCCTCAGTCTTCTCCAGTGTAAACCATCCTAATTCCTACAACTGGTCCTCATGCATGGCCACTTCCAGACCACTGATTGTTCTCATTGCTCCTCAACTCAACATTCTCTCAATGATCAACCCCTTTCTTAAACTGCATGTCTCCAAATGCAGCCAGCAACCTTTATACATGCCACTGATTATTGTTACCAAGGTGTGAATCCATAATTTGACTAATTAGACTTGCAGCTGGACAAAAAAAAAAGAAAAATACTGTTCACTACAGGAAAGGTCATCTGAATGTTACTTCAGTCTTAAAGGGAGTTTGAATTCCTAATGCAATGATAACTGCATATTTGATAATTACTTCCAATTCCAACTCCAATTCAAAAGTGGAAATTACTGACTGATGTTAGAGGCAGAAGAGACCCTTTCAGAGTCAAAGTCAATGGGTAATTTTAAAAGCGAGTGCCCCTCCCTCAGTTTATACACTGGCATAAGAGATGCCAGGTTTTATTTTTATCAAGTATCCATTGCTTATAACAGCGTATTCAGCAACTGTGTCAAAATGCTTCTCACAGTCAAAATACTGTATTGTTTCTCCTCTGTACAAAAGGCCTATTAGTTTGTTCTGGAGGAAAGCTAGATTAGTTTAACCTAGCTAGTTCCTGACAAGCCCATAGTTTTATTTCCTAGGTGCCTGACAATAATTTTATCCAACGTGTTTTTTACAGGAATTAAGTTGAGCATTCTTCTTATTTCCAGCATTGCTTTTTGAAACTGCAGTGAATCTCATCAGGTCAAGTGATTATTAGATCAAGTAATTATTCTTTAATTTATTATTTTCTTATACCCACTAGTGTTTTTACCTCTGCTTCTGACAATGTGTTGGCTGTCTGATTAGAGCAAAAGATCCTTGACAGGCAAATGTCTCTTCCCTTTCCTTCTGTTATATGCCTGAGAAATACCTCTTGCTATTATTTTGTAGGTCAAAAGCTGGTGGTAAAAGGGGAGTAGTCCCTCCCTGACAGTGAAAACTATAGCAATCAGCATCTGATTGTTGGTATTAGGGAACAGTTGAAACTTGAGTGTCATGGGAAGAAAGCATTTGGGATTGGAACAATTGAGTGAAGGAAAAACTCTTAATGATACTGGTGGAAATTCACCAGGAGAGGGAAAAAAAAATTACAACTCCTAATGAAGAAAGAATGATTAAACAGCCACTCACTCTCCTTAAGGTTACTAAGAAGTTAACGGCACCAAGATTTCCAGGAAGCTGTCCAACAAATCAGGAAAGAGTGGTGAGAAGTTATGGATTCTTTGATATTTAGAATTAAAATCATACTCACTTCCTAAATAGCAATCCCACCCTGCACACTTAAAATTGTATTCAATCATTCTTGGTAAAGTCACGTGCAAAAAACCCAAACCAAACAAAGAAGTCATGCCAGTGTCAAAGTCCCACTGAAGCCCAAAAAGCCAGCATTTATTTCTGCTGCTCTGAATGGCAGAAACTTGAGAGCTGTCTAGAACCTCTTTTGAGAAAAAACACATAAACCGTCTTCCTCATTTGCACATTTTTCATGCTTTTAACTTTGCTCTTCTTAAAAACTACATTAAGAATAACAGAGAATGTCAGCTCATCATTCATTCTTTGTAAGCCACTTTTAACATCAAGCATCATATTTTAGCATAATATTCTGAAAAGCTTTCCTGGCAGAAGAATGATTTATTATTTAACCATATTTTCTTTCTTTTATTTTTACATTTACAAAAATTATTATTGTGGAATTCCTCTCTTTATAAAGCTTGAAGTCCATCTTAAAATCATAAAAATGCTTTTTCTTTTAAATCTGATTCCCCAAGAATGCAGACATTTAAGAATTTTGGAAGGTAAATAATAATCTCTTTTTCATTTTGGCTATTCAAGATGGCCAAAATCTCCCAAAAAGAGCTCAGGAGATTTTTGACTCAGCCAAAGCCAAACCAGAATCTTGTCTGATTTAGCCTTAAACTGACAGAAATGTTAACCTAAAGCTGATCCAAAGTAAAATGCTGTATTTTTATCTCCTTCCTATTAAAACCTAAAACTAGTCAGAACAATTCTTTGTTCATGTTACTATTGTTTCAGGGGATTTAGATGGTGCCTTCTGTAATCTTATTCCACAAAAGCAAAAGCTAGTAGTATTTATATGCCTTTGAAATTTCATGTTTTATTTATGTTATTTGTGTATTATACTTCTGGGCTACTGTGATATCAGCCTTTGGGAAAATTAAACCCTTTTGCTGAACAGACTCCAAAATAGGTTTGGAAAGCACTACCACAATCCATGTTTACTGAAATATCACCCTTATTACTTTTTTTCCATTATTAGTAGGATCAGTGATGGATTTGGCTGCATCTGGAGCAAGGATTTCACTTTCTAATTTAAAGAATGATAAGCAAGGGGAAGATAAACAGCTATGCAGGAGAACAAGGTAACATGTTTTTGCCATTTTGGGCATTAGTTTAACCGTTGCCAATATGGTGAACAGAGGGGGTCAGACAACTGTCAGCAAGGAACAGATGGACTAAACAGGAGCAGAACATTTTAAACAGTTTAGAAGATTATTACAAAAGTCAAAGGGTCTATCGAGTAGTATTAAGGAGCAGGGGAAAGACATGGAAAGGGAACTAACTAGCTCTTTGAAATTGTTCAGCAGGTGGTCAACATTATCTGGTATATGTGATGTAAGAGTTATTGCATTAGAGAAAAACCTGATGCATGCCTGGCAAGAGTTACTGACAAAAGCAACTTCTGCACACACTTTTCTGACCCACTCATGTTCCAGCAAGAAGTTTTCAGTCATTCATTACAGCAGAGCTTCACACCGGTGAGCACACTAGAGAGGTGAAAGTTTCATGCAGGTACCCAAATGCAAGTGAGTAGCTGATAGCTACACCTGTTAAAAGAGGTTCCTCACAGTGGAAGTAATGTGTGTTGTTTCTAACATTTCATCCCATTGTGATTTGAATACTTGCAAGAAAGAATCACTTACAAATGTTGTCAAGTTCACCTACTGTTTTTAGTACCATATGGTGTAATTTTAGACGCAAAGAAAGTCACTGGAACCTTTATTTAAACATACAAGCTAGACTGATCTTCTCAGTCAATGTCTCCATGATGCAATATCCAGTAATATAAAAGAGTAAATATTATAGAAAACAGGAATTTATTCTGGGAATTCTTATAAAGAGAACACTTTTTATAACACAAAATACACCATTACACCCACTTATACAACATTTATTTAATGAGACCTTCCCCAGCAGTTTGGAAGAAGATTCTCTGCTCCAAAACTTTAATCTGAATTTTACTCAGATTTCTGGTCCTCATAAGAAATTCAGCAGCTTTTCAGCCCATCTCCCTATTATTGCCAGTTCTTTATAGGAATCATGAGAAATATGAGATCTCTTCTCTTTTTAAAATGGGCGGCTCCTTTAAACTCTCTGTGGTTTTCTTACATTCAGCATCACATTTCTAAAGATGGAAAGTTTTCCTCAGAAATCTTCCTTCCAACGGCCCTGTGCATTAGGACTTTCCTATCAATACTGGCATTCAGACTCATTTGCTTTCTTTAAAAAAAAAAAAATTAGGAGAGGCTAATTCTTCCAATTCACCATCATTCAGAGACTGGCAGGTAGTAAACAATAAAAATGGTTATACAGAAGGAATGACAGACTGGAATGATATATTTCAGAGCTTTTTTCACCTGTGGTCAGGCTTAAGTAATTGTTTCTATCTGTCTCCTGACCCATTGAAAATAGTAATTACATTGTACTTTGGCAATGAAATAAATTACTATTGACTAGATCGGGGGACAAGCTCTCAAGGCAGTCTTGCCACCAGCCAGGGCACCACAGCTGTCAAGTCATGAAATTTCTAAAAACATAAAATAATACTTTGCTTGCTAACAACACTGCTTTCACTAACGAAGAATCATTTATTATTTGGTTCTCAATTGTTCTAAGCAAGAGTTTAAAGCACAAACATGAAATTTAGCAAAATAAACAATATTTAAAGATTTGTTCCTATTTTCATGATGTAAAAGGAACCTGGCCTTGACATTTTCCATCACAAAAATGATAGGAAGTGTGGCATATAAATTACAGTTTTAAAAGTTTCTGCATTGTTAAAGAGTGTAAAAGGTAGACTTAATATGCAATATATTTGCAAAAAATAAGGTAACTAATGGAAAATACATTGTCTTATTGATTCAGTGTCAAAGACCATTAAATCATTTTTCTGTATAGTACTTTAAGTAAAAAAGTTGTTTGTTTGTTTGTTTAACACTAAATAAGACATGGTTACAAAACAATGATTCACAATGTGATTTGACACAGGACAAAAGAAATAGAATCTCTTTCTTTTATGTGTTTAAATATTGAATTAATTACATCAACACTCTTTGAAATTTCACTTATATGGGAGTGATAAAACAGTGCTGAATACAAATGCAGAAAAAAACCTGTTAAATTATCTAGTTGTATTTGGAGTATGCACAGGGCTGAGGAAGCCATTTCAGTTAAAACAAATTCACTGCTTCCTCAGAAGCCTCTTTAATAGATTCTAAGCATATTTGGGACAGAAACTATGACAAGATTTTCAGAGTCAAAATAATTAATGGAATAAACACATTCATCTTAATTTAAAGCCCTAGAAAGTTCTTATCTTTGTTTTTTTTTTTTTTTTTCCTCCAGTCCAAAATGTTGGCATTTTCTTGACAAAAAACAAAGGACAAAATGTTCATGGTTTAGGCTAGGGAGTAGGACCGCCTTTCCACCTCAGCCTGTAGCTTTCTGGTAAAGACCCCCACAGAACACAGGAGCTCAGAGTTCAGCTTCTGTTAGATGATGGCAAACCAATCCAGGGGAAAGCCCTGTTCATCAGACAGAACAGCTGAGTGCATTCAGATGCTGCTACTGACTTTGTTCCATGTTTCATTGACTAAACTTTTACTAAAACCTGTGTATAAAACTCCTGAGATGTAGTACACTGTGGAATAGCCCTAGCCAAAGGAATTAATGGAGGATCTCCGCGACCATGAAATGATAGAGTTTTCAATTCTAGGAGAGGTAAGGAAGGGGGTCAGCAAGACAGCTACCCTGAACTTTAAAAGGGCGGACTTTGGGCTGTTCGGGAGTCTGGTTAACAGAGTCCCTTGGGAAGCAGTCCTGAAGGGCAAAGGGGTCCAGGAAGGCTGGAAGTTATTCAAGGAGGAAATCTTAAAGGCGCAGGAGCAGGCTGTCCTCATGTGCCGCAAGTCGAGCAGGCGGGGGAGAAGACTGGCCTGGATGGACGGAGAGCTTTGGCTAGAACTCAGAAAAAAAAGGAGAGCCTACTGCCTTTGGAAGAAGGGGCAGGCGACTCAGGGGGACTACAAGGATGTTGTGAGGATATGCAGGGAGAGGATCAGAAAGGCCATTAAAGACAACAAAAAAAGTTTTTATAAATATGTTAGTGACAAAAGGAGGGCCAGGGAGAATCTCCCTCCTTTGTTGGATGCAGAAGGTAACCTTGCCATGAAGGATGAGGAGAAGGCAGAGGTACTTCTTTGGCTCAGTCTTTAATAGTCAAGCTAGTCATCCTCAGGTTTTTCAGGCCCCTGAGCTGGGAGACGGAGATAGGACGCAGAGTGAAGTCCCAGTTGTCGAAGAGGTGGCAGTCACCGACCTGCTCCTCCACCTGGATGCGCACAAGTCCATGGGCCCAGATGGGATCCACCCGAGGATACTGAGGGAGCTGGCAGAGGAGCTGGCCAGGCCACTCTCCATCATTTATCATCTGTCCTGGTCAACCGGGGAGGTCCCGGATGACTGGAAGCTAGCAAACGTGACGCCTCTCTACAGGAAGGGTCGGAAGGAGGATCCGGGGAACTACAGGCCTGTCAGCCTGACCTCGGTGCCGGGGAAGGTCATGGAGCAGGTCATCTTGAGTGCCATTATGCAGCAAGTGCGGGACAACCGAGGAATCAGGCCCAGCCAGCATGGGTTTATGAAAGAGATGTCCTGTTTCACTAACCTGGTCTCCTCCTATGACAAGGTGACCCGCTTAGTGAATGAGGGGAAGGCTGTGGATGTTGTCTACTTGGACCTTAGTAAGGCCTTTGACACTGTCTCCCACAGCATTCTCCTGGAGAAACTGGCTGCACACGGCTTGGATGGGTGCACTCTACACTGGGTAAAAAACTGGCTGGACGGCCGAGCCCAGAGAGTGGTGGTGAATGGAGTCAAATCCAGTTGGCGGCCGGTCACGAGTGGTGTTCCCCAGGGCTCAGTACTGGGGCCGGTCCTGTTCAACATCTTCATTGATGATCTGGATGAGGGGATCGAGTGCCCCCTCAGTAAGTTTGCAGATGACACCAAGTTGGGTGGAAGTGTCGATCTGCTGGAGGGTAGGAAGGCCCTGCAGAGGGACCTGGACAGGCTGGATCAATGGGTCAAGGCCAACTCTATGAGGTTCAACAAGGCTAAGTGCCAAGTCCTGCACTTGGGTCACAACAACCCCAGGCTGGGGGAGGAGTGGCTGGAGAGCTGCCTGGCGGAAAAGGACCTGGGGGTGTTGGTTGACAGCCGCCTGAACATGAGCCAGCAGTGTGCCCAGGTGGCCAAGAGGGCCAATGGCATCCTGGCTTATATCAAGAATAGTGTGGCCAGCAGGACCAGGGAGGTGATTGTCTCTTTGTACTCGGCACTGGTGAGGCTGCACCTTGAGTACTGTGTTCAGTTTTGGGCCCCTCACTACAAGAACGACATGGAGGTGCTGGAGCATGTCCAGAGGAGGGCAACGAAGTTGGTGAAGGGTCTAGAGCACAAGTCTTATGAGGATCGGCTGAGGGAACTGGGGTTGTTTAGTCTGAAGAAAAGGAGGCTGAGGGGAGACCTTATTGCTCTCTACAACTACCTGGAAGGAGGTTGTAGCAAGGTGGGGGTCAGTCTCTTCTCCCTAGTAACGAGTGATAGGACGAGAGGAAACGGCCTCAAGCTGTGCCAGGGGAGGTTTAGGTTAGACATTAGGAAAAACTTCTTCACCGAAAGGGTGGTCAAGCATTGGACCAGGCTGCCCAGGGAAGTGGTTGAGTCTCCATCCCTGGAGGTATTTAAAGAACAGAATAGATGCGGTGCTCGAGGACATGGTATAGTGATGGACTTGGCAGTGATAGGTTAACGGTTGGACTCAATGATCTTAAGGGTCTTTTCCAACCTTAACAATTCTATGATTCTATGATTGTATGATCTTAAATGATCTTCAGATTTAATGATCTTCAGATTTTGGATTCTCACCTTGGAGATAAGAAACACAAGTTTAAACTACATCCTTTCATCATTTGGGCCAGGGATCTGCATCACGACCTTCTACCCCCACACAAGGATGTTACTAGTCATTAGAAAAAAAAATCAAGCAAGCTAAAGTTACTTTCAGCCAAGCAGGTAGAAAACTTGAGTTTCAGACCTTTGCCAGTAAATTTTAAAATATTTTTAAAGTGACCAGGTCACCCAATTAACATCTCTACTATTTTAGAGGTGTTTTGTCTGACTAAGTGCACAGGATGTCAAAGAATTTCTTTCTTGTTGGCTGACAAGTACTTGGATATATATGGAACCTGGAAGTTTGTAAGGCAGAAAAATAAAACCTTAGGAATTTACATATGCCAGTGAAATGTACTGTACTAATTGTTCTCATAATCCTGGTCGTTGTATAGTAAACTACAAATTATGAGTCACATACTCAATTTCCTTGTGACTTGGAAAAATACTATTTGTCCATTTAAGTCAGTCACTTCCCAATATCTACTTTGGCTATCTGGATAGAAAGCAAGCATGTTGCAATTAATGTTTTGTTCAGTGTTATGCACAGGGCACTTCTCAAGGAGTTTGAAATACTGAAAAATGTAAACTAAGTTCTTAAGAACATTAATTTGGAGAAGCTTGAGCATGTCTGCATAATCCAAAAGAATGTTGAACAATACTTTTACCTTTGTTAAAACCACTGGGCTGGATGAGCAAGGTCCCTTCGAGATTGTCAAACTGACTTCCTGGTTACTGCCAATAACCATATTGCTCACTAAGTCCTATTCTTACAAAACAGTATATCTCTGTCCTTATTATTCTTATTAGAAGATCGTTTTGGAACCTCACTGCTGTGATGACTGTATAGTGTTGTTTAGTTTTAGGCTAAAGTAATTTCTAATATGTTTCTAATGCATCAAGCACGGTATTGCTAGCTGGTCAAGGAAGGTGATTGTCCCACTCTACTCTGCGCTGGTGTGGCCTCATCTTGAGTACTGTGTGCTGTTTTGGGCACCACAGTACAAAAAGGGTACAAAGCTACTAGAGAGTGTCCAGAGAAGAGCCATGAAGATGGTGAAGGGTTTAGAGGGGGAGCTGTATGAGGAGTGGCTGAAGTCACTTGGTCTGTTCAGCCTGGAGGAGACTGAGGGGAGACCTCATCACGGTCTACAGCTTCCTCACAAGGGGAAGAGGAGGGGCAGGCGCTGATCTCTTCTCCCTGGCAACCAATGATAGAACCCAAGGGAACGGCAGGAAGATATGCCAGGGGAGGTTTAGGTTGGACATTAGGAAAAGGTTCTTCACCCAGAGGGTAGTGTAGCACTGGAACAGGCTCCCCAGGGAGGTAGTGACGGCACCAAGCCTGACAACATTTAAGAAGCATTTGGACAATGCCCTCAGACATATGGTGATTTTTGGGGTTGTCCTATGCAGGGACGGGAGTTGGACTAGATGATCCTTGTGGGTGCCTTCCAACTCAGGACATTCTATGATTCTGAGTTTGCACACACTTCTTGGTGTGCCTATTGCACCTTATCTGATATACCTCTCCTTCCACTGATGTATTTCTAGACAGTGTTTAGAAAAATGAAACTTGATAAGGATCTGGTCAAACAAGAACATTCAGATCTCTTCCCTGCTTCATCCTAATAGCCTTTCCCCACATTTATGCCAAGGTGAGTTCATCTTTCTCGAGTATCAGTGGCCATAATCTTGCACGGTATTTCAGAGGAACTCATATCTGTCCTTTCTACAATGACGCTACATGTGCCTACCTCTGCTGAGGTAAATAGAAATTGAATTTACTATTCTCATGGCACTATGACATGACTCATGCTCACAAGATAACTGAATCACTGGTTCATGTCCTTCTCTCCAGCTGTTGAAAGCCAAAAAGTGCCTACTTTACATCTGTTCTTAGTAACTTTTCAGTTTAAATATTACATTTTATACTAATCACTTTTATTCCAATTCTGCTCCCTGAGGCTTCAAGATCATCTAGATATTAGTTATCTTTGAGATCTCAGATGTCCTTTATATTGATCACACCTCCTAGCCCTCCATGCTCAGCAAATTTCACTGGCACACTCAGCATGTGAAAATAGCAGAGTTAAGCTCCCTGAGGATTCTGTTTAATAATACCTTTTCTTGCAATCAATGCTCATCCTTCAGTACTGCCAGCTTTCCCCTTCTCATTAGCTGGCTCCTAAACCATGTTACTATCAAGAATCTAATATTCTCTGTCCTAACTCATCATTCCTCATAACGGACTGAAGTTTTGGCCGTAACAGCTTAAAAATGTAATGAGACAAGGCTTTAGGGAGGCTTAATATTTCTTACTCAGTCTACTGAACTGAGCATGGGCATAAAGGGAAACACACAAGCATTGCAACACTCAGGAAGAGACCAAACAAGCTTCTCTTCTCATTAGTCAAGAGCAGGCTTTGTGTGTCTCAAAATACATTAAATACAACCGTTTGTCCACTAGTACATTACATACGGCCCACTTCTCCCTGCAAATTGTACCTCCCTTACAGCAACTCAGACTGGCAGATCTATTGCCTCCCTCCATTACTATCATTTGGTGTATGTAAAATTGTCAACATTTATTTAATAAACAATAAATGCCCTCCTTGACATAAAAAGGTAAAGATAAACCAAATAATTTGGTCCTCAATTTTCAACTTAATTCTTTTCCTTAGAAAGATGGAACTATCCTTCAAAGTATCAGTTACTTCTCTTCTTAATTCCTTTTAATGAGTATTTAGTTAGACATATACAAAAGCTGTAATGTAAATATTTCAACAGAGTTTGTTTATTCATTATCCCTTTCCAACCAGGTTCAATCTGCCCTGTACTGCACAGACCACTACATAATTAGCAAATTGCTATCTCCTCCCATTTTCTCTATTGTGAAATAAACTTATCAACAGCATTTGAATAGTATAAGTCTTTCGAAGATAGGCTACTTTTGGTCAAAGAATGAGGGGGGAAAGAAAGAGAGGTCAGGACAGACAGAAAGACTTACCTTGCTTTGAACTGGGTAAACCGTTTTGTTCCTTCATAATGAATTGCTACATTCCTTTGACTACTGGGTAGGTTAAGGACTGAAGGAAGAAGCAAATTAGCACTGTATGGGTTGGCATTTTTTTTGTTTTTAAGGAGAGACAGTCTGTAGGAGAAAACATGTTATTTTCATTTATAGTAATATGCATACTGAAACAGTGTTGTTCTAAACAGGACTTAACCATGTTTGTTTTCCTGTTTTCCTTCACTATCTGGTACTCACATTTCAGGAGCACATTTCTAGTTCCCATTGTTTTGTAACATTTAACACATTTTAACACTTGAAAATAAGTCCTGACAGAGATATTTCTACATCTCAAAATACATAAAAGAGATATGAAGTTAATAAGTACATCACTACCTCTAAAATGAATTGTTAGGCAGTACAAGAAAGATAGTATTTCTTAAACATCAGCAAAAATAAATCTGAATATTAGTTACCATGTGATCCTTCTTATTTGTACTTCCAGCATTTTAAATGGCAAACAGCCCATTCCAAGCCGTACTGCTCACTATCATATTCCATGATAGTAAAAAGGAAGGATATTTTAAAAAAAAGTCAAGAATTATGCATTCTAATGTTTCTACATTTACTTTATTTTTCAAAAGTACTTGTCAACAAGCATTAGCAGTCAGTACATTAGTAGTCAGTTGTTACATTAGTATTCAGTCTGTAGAAACTCAGAATAAACAGGGAATACGTAAGCTTTGCCAATCAAATTTCAATGGCTTTCTTTAGAGATGCCACAGACTGTCCGGTTGGGTAGCTTTATACAACATGACACAAAACAGAACCCGGCTACCTTTTTCTCGCATCATCAATGGCCACAAAAACCTATAGCTAAAATTTTCAATGAAGCTGGGATCCATGGTAAACCCATTAGAGTTCATGGCTAAGTTATCTGAACAAATAACTGGCTAAAACCCTTGGCGCACTGAGTACTAACATCCTCTAATAGAAGTGCCCCAGCTCACAATTCGGAAAAAAAGGTGATAATGCCTTGAAAATCATCCATAACTTCATAATAAATACTGAAGGATGGTGAGGAGGTAAGGAATCCTTCAGTCTGGAGTTGGTGGAAAATAAATATCATTTTAATAATATATATTGATGTTGCAAATATTGTGGGGTTTTTAAACAAATGTCACAATGGTTACTGCAATGGATCTAAAATTACCCTAACAGCAGTTCAGCTATGCCTGATTTTTTTCTACAAAATGCAAGAACTCGGCTGCATGTTTTCACAGCTCTGCTCCAGCCTATTGCCAAGCTGATTGGCAGTTCTCGCAGTCTTGACAATGGTGATGTAGTTGATAGTTTCAGCTAAAGAAGGAATGTTTCAGTGAAAGTTTTTTCCAATAGAAAGAAGGAGGAGGTAGTTATATTAATTCATATTTACTTTTCTTCTTTGGTATCTGGTTTTAGTCAAACTCAACTACATTTAATATTTCTTTGTAAAGAAAAAAATATATATTTTTCTTAATAAGCCTTTTAAGTATCTTATCCCAACACAGAACCCAGATTTTGCTCAACTTCTCTCCTTTCACATTTAATTACCATGTTCTATATTCTAAACCTTAAGAAATTACTGAATGAAACCCCAAGAAACAATAGAGCATAGCAAAACTTGCAAAGTTTGCTAGAACGGTCTAAAGACATTTCTTGTGTAGCCAAGCATCTAAATGCCCATCAGTAGTTATTTTTCCTTCATTTGACACTAACTTATACTTACCATTTACTCAAATATTCACCAAAACAGGTACATATAGAACCCAAGATACTGGCAGTCGTCATGTCCTAATCTCATGCCAGTGGTTCTGCATTCATTTCCTTTCCTGTCTTCACCATCTCACTCGCAACCTACCATGTGCAACTGGCATAAATCTCACCTAAAGCCTCTGGTGTTAGTGCATGGTAGTTCTTGCTGGCTGGAACATTGGCTTTTCTGAAATGCAGTCAGACTTTGAATGTTTGCATAGGCAGATGCTCATAGCCATTCTGCTGGCTCTTACAGGAGTTTTTGATCCTTTTCACAAGTCCATTTAGACCTATTTAAGCAGCACAAAATGCTTCGTTTTGCACTACTGTGACCTGAGTGTCTGGCAACTCCACTTTGAAATTTTTTCCCTCTTCACAAACACTAGAGAAAGAATGATTCCACCCAGTATTTATATTCTGGGTGTAGAGATGTTTTTTTGCAATCAAGAAATAAAACTCTTCGAAATTAGTTTAAAGTCTATAAATATATGAAGAGCACAAAAATTCACAGAGCACAAACGAAAATAAAGGAAAAACGTTATGACCTTTGTAAAGATGAAGTAAGCTAATTTTGCTCTGAGGAGTAACCTTTGCCGCAGCAAAGTAAGTATTCTTTATTTAAAAGAACAGCAACTTCTAGAAGTATTCAAAGAAGTACTCACTGCAAAAAGTGAGAGGGTTGAGAGTTGCAATAAACTTTCTTGGTTTTCGTACATTTATGATCCACTCTTGATAACCATAGAGTATATTAAAAACAGACAACAGAACCAAGTTTCTATTTGGGCAACCTGCTGCAATTCCTGTCCGTTCCACTGAGTCTGCAACCTGTGTAGAGCTACGAATCAGAGCTTGAGGGTGCATTTGTTCACATGTTCTTTTAATACTTTAGAGATGAAATCAAGTTGGCAACTCAGTGCTCAGCAAGAGATTACAATAGATCTCAGAACATTCCTGCTCAAGGGTGGTCTTCTGCTTGTCTGAACACCTTAAGCTGAAGCTGCCTGAACAGACTGTGCTGTTTCTGGAAGGTTAGTACTGCAGTACTTTCCAGGTACACAGAAATTGCCATTTTTGTCATAGCATGACATCTTGTGGACTGCTGGTAGTACTACGAAAGGACTCACTGTTCTTAACCTAAATATTACTCACATTGAGTAAACTAGTACATGGAGTGCCTGTTTCATTTAAAGCTGACTGGGTCATATACACAGCTGTCATCTATTTATGGATAAAAAGCATTGCAGAGGATAAGCTTGTGAGAAAGGAGATATATAGGCAAAGCCTATTTAATGTACAGGCACTAAGGCCTGTGATGGCAACGTGCAGGACTCAGGATAGGAGAAAGTGCCTTTGGTCGCTCAGTACCTTACTGTCAAGGCGCAGGCTTCCAAGACTGGCTCATTCCCATCTTCAGCCTACTTTTTTTCTTAACCCAGTTTCTGGCAAGCAGTTGGGAATAAAGATAAGGGTCCCTTGACATGTTCCCTGGCAGGCAGGTGGTAGGTCTCTCTTTCCAAACCTCTGAGGAATGAAGAATGTGAAAGGACAGGCAATATTTAAGAGCTTGAAGGTTTTTTTCCCCCCCCCCTCATTGCTAAAAATGGAGAGTATTCAGGATTATTTTAAGGTTTAGAGCATGACTAAAAAGCTTGCTTAAAAGACACGTGAGCTTGCCTGGTTGTATCACTGGCCCTCATCACTACCTCCTGATTAACAGTAATGGAAAAAACTCTGTCTGATCATTAAGCTGTCTGACTACATTTGAATACATCCCCATATACACTTCATTTGAATCTTTCCTAACTGACACATTCAAGGAAAACCTAGTGCTTTATTTTTAATAACAAGACAGCACTGAGTTATGAGCCAGCAGAAAAGTTGAACTGCATGAAATCTGCATAGTCTTTTTTCCACAGGAACTGAGGCCAATAGTTTTAGACAAAATGTTTCTCTGCTCTCAGATCCCTTTGTTGCTTTTCCATTTTGCACACAAGGTTTCCAAATCTATTCCCTCTGTTTCAGGCCACCTGTTAGCTCTTGAAATGTAAGAATATGCCATACACTGTTCCAAACAGCAAGATATTGTGAAGTGTGAATGTGGACAAGGAAAGAGAAAGGAGGCTGTGCTTTACAAAAGAACAACAAAAGCAATCCCTATCATTAGTTAGATGATACTGTAAAAAATAGGTATCATGAACAAATACATACCACTGAAATTATGAAACATACTACCATTCATGAGGGTGGATGACTGAGATACTCTCTTTAGACTTTTCCTCCACAGTTGAACTTACCTTTACATTTTTGACTAAGCAGGGGAATGCAAAAATGCTCTGAGAACTTGGCAGGAGTTTCCTAGTCTAATTTTATGGGTTTGAGAGAGGTGGAAGTTTTGGCTGGGTATATAACCTCTGGATCCCTAGTCTAAACGAAGGGAAATTCCAAACCTTTCTCTTCTCCATCGGTTTAATACTTTTTTTTCCTAGTGAAAAGATTCATCAACTTAGGAATGGCTTTCAAGTTAAAGTTTCAGCAAGTACAGAGCAAATGCTTCAAAATTAGGATAAGATTAGGGGTAGGATTCAGCCCAAGATTAAGACCTTGTTGATAGTGACTACATCTCCACAGTACTGGAAGCCCAGACAGCTGTCGTGCTTTAGAAAGCTAAATTCAGCTATCAGTCTCAAGCTGAATCCCATGCTATACTGGACACAGAGAAAAAGATGTGTAACTTAAGTAACTGTCAGTGCCGTACCAGTTTTGCAGACACATAGATTAAAGATGACCAAAAAATCACCAGATTAATAAAGTCCAGTATCAGAGTTAGGTATGATTATTGAAAGCGGTTGGGGGGGGCGGGGAGAGGAAGGAAAATAAAGAGCTTTCTTTTCAAGGACATGCTACCAACGTAATTGTACTCAGTTGAATTTGACCCACATTGCACATTAAGCCTGGCACAAACAAGTGTGAACATAAGGAGAGCTAGGAATGATGACGTAAAACACTAAATCTAGCACTCAGTGGAATCTACCAGCCTCACAGGGTCAAAAGCTGAGTTTTGGAGACCAGAGGGAAAACTAGCTTTTTCCAAATATTTGCAAAACTAGAATGTTATAAAATCCCTTTTTCTCCCTGCCTTAGCCATGCTTTCTAGTTCTCAAGTGTTTGCTTAAGGAAAAGAAGCAAAAAAAAAAAAAATCACGTTCCATAACTTATACAGATTTATTACTAGCAGGCAGCTGAAAGTTAAATACATGCAACTATATAAAAAGCAATGATAATGACTAGGAATCAGTAAAATCATAAAGACTAGAAATATTAAACAATAAGTGATCAGTAATTATTAAAAAAATAACACAAAATAACACAATACGGTTCAATCTCCAGATTTCTTTTCTTCCCTTCCTTCCTTTTCTGTGACTTTTATTGGTTCTGTTGATCATTCGTCCCTTCTGTACCTCTCCCCAACTCCTGGCTGCAGTTTGCACTGACCGTTGGACATGATCAGACCAGTCTGCTAGCTGTAATGTCTAAAGAACATTAAATCATTTTGTTGCTACTCCTAGTGGTCTCCTACGTCTTCTGTGCCCTATGAGGACCTGAACCTGTCGCCATTTCAGAAATAGATTTCCCAATAAATTTGAAAGGGGTGCAGCACCTCCCTGAGGCAGGTAAGTCAGGGGTGTGTAGCCCCTCAGCTGCCCACTAGCCAGAACAGACTGACTCAGTGCCTAGGAGAGAGCAAGGCTGTAATTCTGAGCAACCTGCTGAAGACAAGCCATCAGATCAGTGTTCAGGATTGTGGGTACAGAGGTGTACTCTGAATCTATGTGTGCACAAAAGTCTTCTGAGGAAGAAAGAGGCTTGAAAAGGCCTGAGAGATAGCAAGTGTTTAGGAGAGAGGATATTGGTAGTTGAGCAGTATCCAGTCTGTAGCTGAGCTGTTTAGGAAAGTACCAGGGGGATATGGATACAGAGAAGAGGAGGAGTTAGGATGTAGGGAATGTGGGGAGGGAAAGAGAGATGACTGATGAGTATTTCTCAATCTAAAGTGTGTGTCCTGGATAAAAATTCACTATCTGTTATCAGCTGTTACAAGCAGCTCTTACTAAGCAGTCACCGAAAAAGGAAAGCAGATGAATGCATTTCTAACAGTTAGCTGCTCCAAGCACCATGATGAAGCTGCACACAAGGTTACAGCAGCACATCAAAACCAAAATAGCTTCTTGTTCACATGCAGTTATACTTTGCAGTACCCAGGTGCAATCTACTGCATACTTGCACAGGGTATGCTCACTTCTGGTAAACCAAAGTCTGGGAATTGTTTGGAATTATGCACAATTAGTTTACTAGTAGAGACATGCTTAATATAGACATGCTTTAAATTCCAACCATTAAACAAGTATGATCCAATAAAATTCTAAAGTATTGTATGGTTTCTGTATGAAACTGTAAACTAGGTGGATAACACCAAGGGGAAAAACATCCCTCCATCTAGAACTGAATTTCACCCAAGAGAAACAAAATTAATGTAAACAACATAACACTTAAAGTTGAAGGACACCACCTGATTTCAGAGAAAAAAAATCTTGTATATTCTTGAGCACCAACAGTATGATATTCATAGAATCATAGAATCATTTAGGTTGGAAAAGATCTTTAAGATCATCACGTCCAACCATTAACCTAGCACTGCCAAGTCCACCACTAAACCATGTCCCTAAGCACCACATCTACACGTCTTTTAAATACCTCCAGGGATGGGACTCAATCACTTCGCCGGGCAGCCTGTTTCAATGCTTGATAACCCTTTCAGTGAAGAAATTTTTCCTAATATCCAATCTAAACCTCCCCTGCTGCAACTTGAGGTCATTTCCTCTCATCCTATCACTTGCTACTTGGGAAAAGAGACTGACCCCCACCTCGCTACAACCTCCTTTCAGGTAGTTGTAGAGAGCGATAAGCTCAGCCTCCACTTCTCCAGGCTAAACAACTCCAGTTCCCTCAGCTGCTTCTCATAAGACTTGTGCTCTAGACACAAGTTGCCTTAATTCATTATTTCACTCTTCTGAAGAGATATCAAATGCCAGATCAAGTTGTACTTTGTTTGCTTTTCATTTATATCAGGTCAAAGGCAACATTTAGCTTCGCATGACTGTGAAGTCTATGCTCTAAATTCCTGATCAATAATTGTTTTTAAATGCTTATAATAAAATGTTGTTTTTATTTTTTTTCAAAGGCAAAGCATAACTTTCTAGAAGTACAGAGAAAGCGATTGCTCTAACATTTGGACAATGACTGTTTCTGTCTGCATTTAAACAGCAGATCCTAAGCATTGCAGTAGGTCGGGAGTACCATATCAATCATTTTTCACCAAAAAAAAATTAAAATTGTGTAGACAACTCGTGTTTAACAGAAGTAGTCAGAAATGACAGAATAAACCTCACAATCTTTCCCAAATTAGTTTAATTACTCCCATATGTTACAAACCATGCTTTTTTTTTTTCTTTTTCTTTTTTTTTTTTTGGTCTTGGCTATCAAAATTGTACAAGCATTGTTTTAGGCCTAGTAAGGAAGAGATCACCCTCACACAAACATGTTTTACACCTGAGTCACTTTGTGATCAAACCATTTAGTCTTAATTGTTTGTCTTAAAACCAGGTCTTAACTACATTAAGAAGAATGTGGTTCTGTTAGCAGACACAGACCAGGCTTGAGTCATTAAGAAAGATGTAAACAAACTGGATAGAGTCCAGAGAAGAGTAATAAAAATGATAAGATGTGCAGAAAATGACCTATGTGGAAAGGTTGAAATAATGGAGCTTGTTTAGTCTAGAAGAGTAAAGACTGAACTGGAACATGATCACAGTCTTCAAATACATATAATGCCCTTTCTATAGAGGAAAATGATCAACTGTTGTCTATGTTCACCAAGGACAGTGTGAGCAATAATTTACAATATTTGCAACAAAGGAGATTAAAGTTTGATATTAAGGACAGATCTCCAACTAGAGCTATCTAAATCACAGGATTCCTGGTTTGGAGAAGTTTCAAAAGGCTTTTCAAGAATAAATTGAAGTTTTGGACTGAATCAGAATACTAAAAACAGTACTGCAAAAATTCATAGCATTAAGGCAAAAGACAATCAGTCAAGAAGGATTAAATATGATACAATTTATCTTAGAGAGAACTCACTCCTACTTGCTTTAAAATTCTATTAAACAATTAAAAACAGTTTCAACTGTGCAGAAAACTTGGAGAGGCTCTGTAGGGTCTGGAGAAATCTTTTTAATGCTTGCTATTCTTAAATCTGATGGGATTTCTCCATATGTGGCATATTTTATGTCTTATTCACACAAATATATGGTATATGGCAATTGACAAAGCAGAGTCCTTTAATGTACACTTGAAGTGGAACCCTTTAAAACCAAAGAACAGACTTTTTGTTTTAATACTATATAATAAAACCGCAGAAAATATTCATATAGTTCGATTATCTTATAAACAAAGCAACTATACACATAAAGTGACCTCCTTTGGAAAGAAAAAAGATGCTGCAAGTCTAGTTCCATCCATTCATTATCACAATCTGTGTGTATAAATCATGAACAGCCTATGAAATACTTATCTAAACAGAAGTCAGTTTTGCAGTTTATTCAAGAGGGCATGAAACTTAACTGTCTTCAAAAGCTTCCCTTCTCTGTAAGTAGCTGGGATAGATAATGCATACATATACATACTTAAAAAAAACATATACACATATTTCCAATACATATGTGAACACTAGGTGCTATCTATTACATGAGTATTTTCTGTCTTTTCCCCAGAAACTGTTTATATTAATTTCAGTTGAAGAAGAAACAAGGGTATCTGATGGAATTCTAAAGATTAGCTACAGTCCTATATAGACACAGCATAAATCATGCATGTCTATTATTAACTTAAATATACCATCTAAAAGTTAAAAGATATATATTTTGAGCACAATTGTACAATGTACAATTCAGAACTATAAACCATTTCAAACATCTTTTGATCCTATCAAGCTGGGGAAAAAATCTTTAATTTTTAGCATCCAATTTCAGTGTTCACAATAAATTTCTTACACTTAATATGGATGTTATTCTTGGAAACATAGCCTAGCACCTGAAAGACGTTAAAACACAGAACATGGCTGTTAGGATAAAAGTTATGGATATTCATGGCACATGGAGATATGCCAAACCAACACTCCTGTACACTAATACTCATTACAGTTGTTTGCCTGCAGAAGGAATAAGTTTCATATTTGGAATTAAAAAACTTTCATTTTGATCATGGACACAGAAGCTGGAGTTAGGATTAGCCATTTCTGATAAATACTGGAAGTGTAAGTAACATCATCCAATCCACATGTCCCAAGTAAAGTAACATTCATTATGTGAGAAAATCTGCTCCATAGATCTGTCTGGAATACAGTTAAACTTGGACTTAGAGAAGAATTTCAGGAAAAGGAACAGGAGGCATAAACACCTAAGTGAACTATAAATACTACATTTGACATAAATTTCAGAAGAGCACAGTGTACACCTTTACCTTTGGTTCTGGTGCTTAAGTGCTCCAGTGGTGATTGGGAAGTACTGGAATCGCCCCTAGAGATTTATGCTACATTTAATCAAGGGACTAAGGACAATTTGCCAGTCTTGAGTCTGTATTGACAGCTTAACTGTAACTTGACTGCATGTCAGCATGAAAACCAAAAGTGCACATCTCAGTCTACACCACACTTAGGCTCCTACCAAATGGGGAATCAGGGCTGTGGAGTACACCTACTCAAGTTCAAATACAGCCAGAGAGTTTAGTTTGAGCATATCTCAAGGGAAAATATAATCCTTTTTTTCCAAGGCCACAATTCTGACCCGTTTCTTTCCATCTGAGAGGAGTATGAATAACATTTTTAATGGAAAATAAGAATGTTAAAAGATATTGCCTCATGTATTCCCAAGTAGCCTTAAATTTTAGGAAAATCTAATGAAGTGTCATCATATGTCATAGTTGTCCTTTGCTGCTGTGCTAGCAACTCCTCATTCATTAAAAAAAAATACACAACAGATAAACATGTGAATATATAACATTCAAGCAGAAGTTCATGTAGACACACTAATTAATTCTCAGAACATATTTTCCTACCCTTCTTTTATTTCTTATGGCATTCCATCCACTTGACACCAAGTTCTGTGAAAGGAACACAGCTTTTAAAAATTTCTGGAAAGCACTTTGCATTGTTTTATAAATATAGAAATGTTCAATAAGAACACCTGAATTTAATATAATAGGATGTGGAAACAAGTTGCTGAGTTCCAATGGTACATATTCATAGCCTTGAATAAAGGCCTTTAAAATCTTTTTGAAATCAGAAAGTCATTTACCTAGGCATCTTGATAGTCCTCTATGATGTGGTGCTTTAGAAAGCTAGAAATTTACAACTCTACAGCATGCTATGAGCCTTAGTTCATAATATTAGAGTATATTCATTTGGGGGAGCGGCACATCATTAGTACATGTTTTATATTATTCTAACATAATTTAGCTTTTATCTAAACTACCAGAGTTCAACTCCGGTGTTACATATTTTATTCTCTATAATTAAGGGAACAAAATTAAGAGAATAATAAAACAGATCCAAGGGGAAGTGAGGGGCCTGATTTGGGACTAGTTGCTGCCTGATGAATGCTTAAGCTTATATTATGTCTTGTAATATTTTAATATTGTGCAAGTGTGCAGTTCACTATGGAGAACATGTTAAAGCAGTTTGTTTATGAAGGAACACTGCCTTACTGTCATTTAAACTTACATAAACACACTGGAAATATAAATGGCTATTAAAATATCCCTTATATAACTTGTGGGGCTCTTCTGTGTTGTAACTAAAGATAAAATTTGCATTAGACATGACAACAGCCCTACATGACTTTCAGAGGAGCTCTATACACGAAAGATTTAAGGAACTCCACAGGCAGGAAACCAAGTAAAACCCAACCAGACCAATATTTTAATTTTCCAGTAGTAACTGCAGCACCTCCCCTTCACAGAGGACTTAACGTAATGATTTTTCTGTTGGAACATAAAAAGTATTTGTGTTTGCACAAGGGTCTACATCTAAGCCTAAAAATACCATTGAAAAAATGTAAGATAAAAGAGACTCTTACATATTTGCAAAAGCTGAAAGAAACTTAGGACACAGTGATTATTTTACTAGATAATTTTGGTGAATCATAGGTAGATTGCTATAGGTGGAGGAAGATTCTCAGCTGGAGAGTTCATCTGAGACAGATCTGGTCAAATTACTGACAAATGCCTCTCTAATTAATTCCAGCTGTGGATCTGGCCCACTGTCTTTGAGCTAAATCCTGCCTTAAGAATGGCATTCGTTGTCAGGCTGAAGTAGTTGTAAGTGTTGTTTTTCTGGGCTTGAAAAATCTTAAATTACTCATCGGACCTGCATATTCAGCCATTGTACAAAATGGTATAGAGGTATACTACACATAATTTAGCATCTCTACTCTACACTAAAAAATAAAAGTTTTCAGAGGTAACTGTGTATCTAAAATGAAATCCAGGTACCAGTTCTTAATTATCTGTATGTATAGACACAGATGGTTGTAATGAGCTAGTTAAAAAGTTGGTTCCTTGGCAGTTTAGCATATATGGGAACGGAGTAAAGCACCTATTATCCAAATAGATAAGTCCATTTATTTGCATTTACACTTAGCAGAGCACAATTAATATGCCTGCCATTAAAAATTTGCTGGTGAATGTAAACCTATCACAGACATTTATATAGTGAATATTCTTGCTTTTTCTTAATTTTTTCTTGATGCAATTTCTGTCATTAACTTATTTTCTTCTTTTAACTTGTTACTCAATATGTCTTATCTTTCTTTTCTAAAGAAACAAATGTTTTCATTCAAAGATGGAGAGGGAATCCAATAGCAAATAGAAGTTTGAAATGCACCTGCTTAAACTTGTTTTTCACTGCAAGATTCCCATAGCTGATCAAAAAGGCTATAAATTCATGAAGGCTAAGGGGGCACCTCTGACTAGTGACTTTCCTTGAAGGGCCCTAGCGCACAAGCTGAACAAAGACAGATTAATACAACCCCTCAAGAAATAACTTATCTTTTTATATTTAAATGTTATTAACAAAGTCTGTATTTCTACTTTCATTGCAATTTAAAATTAATTCAGCCCTGGTTGTTACGGGATGGTACTCTCTGGGTGAAGAATCAGATGCAGTTTTGAAGGTTATGTAAACACATTTAAAAAGTCTGCAGATTTCCTTCATGCATCACATTTTAGCTGTAGCTTATTAAAGTTACATCTAATGAATACTTCCAAATCAGTTCAGCTAAAGAAATCCAGAGTTTACTTGCCATTTATCATATTATTACATTTTATGTATAAGACGGAAAAGACCACAATGTGACAGCTTAGGGAATTTATTGACTATTTTAATACTTACATCATCAATACCATGGTTAGGGCTGGTTTTGACAAGGCTGGCCTTGGTATAGGGTATACTGTCAGTTATTCTACAGACTAATATATGTTATGCATTCTTATTAATGTATTCACATCAATGCACTGCCTTAAGGGAGCACAAAAAAACAGGGACTCAGCTCAATGAGACAGAAATGTAACTTTAAACAGAGATATACTGTGAATCTCTTAAACAGCATATCACTAGCAATGTGGATGATGAAGGATCCACATATGTTTGAGCTAAAGCAGATGAGCACAATTATAGCTTGCTGTGTTCTTTCTGGGATTCTTATGGCCAGACCTCCAACAGCAACTGTACCTACATAATAAGGTAGGTATACTTCATCTATAAAAATCAAGAAGAATGTAGTTCTGTAGCCATCCCAATTTTATCAATAAAACAAGAAGGTACAATAATTCAAATAGTTTCCTGGACTAGTGGCTTTCTTATATGCTCTTTCTTAAGATTTGAAAACTGGTCATTTATTAAACTATGCTGCCTTTTGATAAGTTTCTGTTCAATAATTTTATTGAAAATGCTTATTTTCACCTATCTCCATATGAAAGTATCCTCATGGATATATTAATCTGCATTATTTTTATTTTGTTTCTTTCTAAGAATTTTAACCCTATACTACTGTAGTCAATGGATAAAGGATCTGGTTCATAAAACTGGAGTAGTAGAGTCTATAAGTTTCTCACAGAAACGAGAAAAAGAAAGAAAAAAACACCCTTACCCCTCCAAATATAGACTTGATACCCCCCAATTTAGAATTAATTAATTAGACATGTAACTACTAAAAAGAAGATCTTAGAATCATCACAGGCAGTTCTTTAGAAACATTAGTCCAGTTCTCAAAACAGTAAATAAAATATTGTGAATCAAAAACTTGACAGTATGTAAAAAAATATGAAGGGCTAGATGGATCTGTGTGGCAGCCAAATCTTTAAAACCTTTCTATGAATATCGGTTAGCTTTCTATAAATTTGTTTTTATTCCTGCAGTAAAGTACACATAAAGCTTTGAACCTATGCTTTGGACTACATTTCAAGAGTCCTTAGAGATAGCCCTGTCTCCAAGGATGTACACACAACACTACACACACAGAGCTATTGTTTTAGCTCTTTTGCAATTAGCCAGGCTGATTACTGAAGATTGAAGACTGCTGACAGATCAGGAGTTTAAGGAAAATGTATTAGAATTAATTCTAAAGGGATATGTCTACAAAGAACACATGGCATTAGGACTAAAGGGTATTTGATAATGTAATTACCAGGAAAATTAAGTAGAAGATCTGTTTTCCCACTTGAGAACAAGTGACAGACCTGCAAGTATTACTTACTGATCAGAGAGCAAGCTATTTCACATCTTTCACTTTCTTAGTCATGTTCAAAGGATTGAACTAGAAATCCTTAAGTTATTGAAGAGCCACTTATGTTACAGAGTAAGAAAGAAGGATGAAAAAGATAACATGTAGGCGGAATAAATCTGTCACATGAAAAAAAGGAAGCTATTTAACTGAACATTAGAGCCAATTTGAACCCTGACTAACCTATGGTGCTTTCTCAAAGACTGGAACATGGTTCTCCAGGAAAGCCAATAAATATAGCTTCTAATGTCATCAGAAGCAGGAAATTGGAATGGCAGCTACTATCTGGAAGTTCAATTCTTTTTAGAAGTAGGATTCAGGGAAGAAACTAAATTGCAAACAGATGAGAGAAGTTGTCTCTTCAGTTATGCTATCCATTAGGTAGGTCTACATTTTAGGTCCTTAAAGGTGGCAAATGCCAGAGAAGCTTTAGTCAGTGTCTAAAAAGTGCTTTGGCAGTCTAATCAGCAATGTGTAGGTAGTTACTGATTCATTTTGCATGATTTTGGGACACATATCTTCCTGTAAATACTGGAGAGGTGCTGATTTGATTAAAAACTAGATCATATAATCACAGAATCATAGAATTGTTAAGGTTGGAAAAGACCCTTAAGATCATTGAGTCCAACCGTTAACCTATCACTGCCAAGTCCATCACTATACCATGTCCTCGAGCACCGCATCTATTCTGTTCTTTAAATACCTCCAGGGATGGAGACTCAACCACTTCCCTGGGCAGCCTGGTCCAATGCTTGACCACCCTTTCGGTGAAGAAGTTTTTCCTAATGTCTAACCTAAACCTCCCCTGGCACAGCTTGAGGCTGTTTCCTCTCGTCCTATCACTCGTTACTAGGGAGAAGAGACCAACCCCCACCTCGCTACAACCTCCTTCCAGGTAGTTGTTACTAGGGAGAAGAGACCAACCCCCACCTCGCTACAACCTCCTTCCAGGTAGTTGTAGAGAGCAATAAGGTCTCCCCTCAGCCTCCTTTTCTCCAGGCTAAACAACCCCAGTTCCCTCAGCCGATCCTCATAAGACTTGTGCTCTAGACCCTTCACCAACTTCGTTGCTCTCCTCTGGACACGCTCCAGCACCTCCATGTCCTTCTTGTAGTGAGGGGCCCAAAACTGAACACAGTACTAGAGGTGCGGCCTCACCAATGCCGAGTACAAAGGGACAATCACCTCCCTGGTCCTGCTGGCCACACTATTCCTGATACAGGCCAGGATGCCATTGGCCCTCTTGGCCACCTGGGCACACTGCTGGCTCATGTTCAGGCGGCTGTCAACCAACACCCCCAGGTCCTTTACCGCCAGGCAGCTCTCCAGCCACTCCTCCCCCAGCCTGTAGCATTGCATGGGGTTGTTGTGACCCAAGTGCAGGACTTGGCACTGAGCCTTGTTGAACCTCATAGAGTTGGCCTTGACCCATTGATCCAGCCTGTCCAGGTCCCTCTGCAGGGCCTTCCTACCCTCCAGCAGATTGACACTTCCACCCAATGTGTGGATGTGCCAAACTATCACTGTTTCGGAAGATACTTCACAACCAACAGCACAGAATGTTTTAATCATCATTATATCATCACATATAATCACACTGATTATTTGAGAATCACCATGAGCAGATGACTAAATAGTAAATCACTGGTTTTGGGAAAGGCTCTGTTGCAATGGTCCTTGCAGCTTGGTCTTCAGCTGGACTGGATGAGACTCTCCAAATTGCTGTTCTGCTCAGTTCTTACACGCAGCTGATCTGTCTTCCTCTGTGACCACTTCATGATCCATCCCTACTGTTTATCTCAACCTATGTATTAAAAATCTTCTGACTACCCTACCTATGTACAAAAGACTGTCCTGCATGATCATTTCTACATCTGCAAGAACAGTTTCTACTGACTGCTTACAAGTACAGTTTGATCACCAGGAACCACTTGGGGTGTTGCTGGGGCTGACAGATTCTCCATATAGGATGTCAATCAACACATTTAAGAATAAAGGAAGGCCTATCAGGGACTGCCTGAGGGAATGTTCGGGACTGCCCAAAATTCCCACCTGGAGAGTTCCAGTAACAGTTAGTCAAGTATTTCTTGCGAATGTTCAGTCAATCACTTTGTCTCAGTCAGCCTAATGTCTCATCTACATGATGACTAGATGGGGAGCTCCTGGAGTACCCAGGGAATTAACAGCCTAAGTGCACAGGGTGTGTACTCAGGCACAGCCCTTATACCTGGCTGCACCACAGCTGTAGTTACAGGACAAACATGAATGTCATCTTTCCATCACACTTACAACTTAAATTCTGCAGTTCTATAGATCTTGCCACAAGCAACACTTTTCTTTTTCACATGTGTACTGGTGTAACACTATATGCATTATTTCATCTTAGATCTCAATACAGGCTACCAAAGTTTCAACATTTTTCATCTGGATTTGGAAAAATGTCTTTCTCATTTCCTGGGGGCACAAACTGTATTTTCATCTTTTCTGCTCCTTGATAAGGAAATGCCAACAGCTTAATCAAATGGTGGGACCACCTCCCTGAAAGTTACTGTTCCCAATATTCATTTGTGCTGGTTTAAATGTGAAAGTAACTGCCCATTACATTGACAAACATTAACGCTTGGAATTTCCCGTCAGTCCTGATCCAGACATAGTCTTATATTTTATACTTACAATTTAGATTATTTTGGGAACTCAATTCTTTGGCAAAGTATTTGTAATGCAAGTATACATCAAGTATAATACTAAGGTACAAGGTAAGAAACGGTGTTGCAAGATGCTAATGTAGTGTCAATAATAACTAAAATTACCTTCTTCTTTATTCTGTTCTTTAAAATTTGTGCTGCTTCATTCTCATGTACCCTATGTCTGTAGGACCTGTCCTTTTTCTACAGCTGCTACAACTATCAATGGAAAACTGTTTTACTTATCTAGAAGGCCATGTTTTCTACCAAGACTAGACTTCAGTGTGACTGCTTGACTATTTCATAGTGTTGACTACCAGGTTCTTTATCTTCCCTCTAAAACAGCATCCCAGTACCAAGAGCAAATCTCACAATTTTTTTTTTTTACAGGTGTGATTTTGCTGACAGAAATTCAGAATTTGAATTTTAACATTTAAATTTCTCAGAACTTTTTCTGTCATACTTAATCTTAAATAACTCTTACTATTTGCAGATCTATGTCCCTGATGTCTACCCAAAGTTGTTTTACGTTTTCTGGCAAATTCTGAGCCACACTCATCTATAAAGGTTTCATTAAACACTTTTATCGTAGAATAAGCAACTGTAATATAACTACCACTAGATATATATATATAAAAAACTTTTAAATTACAAAATTAGAAAACCTTAACTTTACAAGAAGATAAGACTGTATCTGTATCCTGTTCCTGTATCGTATGTATCACATAGCAATAAAGCAATCTATACGCCTACAGATTTCTTGTCACATGCAGAGAATTAACCTGCAACTTAAGAGATACAGTTGGGATTTTGAAATTAGCAGTTTTATGTACCCAATTCCAATGGCATTCCATAAAATACTGTACCTAAAAATTAGATTCTTAGGATGCTTCCAGAGTATACAACTATAAACAGATTCAGAAAGGAGGAGAGCTATTAATGTCAGGTTTTTAATCAGATCTATTTTCTTCATGAAAACAGTCAGGCTTATACTACACATGGCTTGGCAGGGCAACTTTTTATCAACACTTATTTTTGTTTCATCCATTCCTCATCAGATTACAGCTGCCAACACATTGGCACTCAGAGAATGCAAACTGACCAGCCAGCAATCAAATAACGTGATATGCTCTGACAGCTTCAGCCCTGTATTCTGGTCTGCAAAAGCAGAGAGTAGGAAGCAAAGGGCAGGAAGGTATTATTTGCAGTGCTCCTAGCATTAGTCAGGGTTGATAAATAAAAATCTTTAGTATCTGGCTCTCCTCTTTTATTTGTGCTTATTTAATTGAGATAGATAAATGATAGATTGGCAAATCTCTTCAGATATGGTATTTTATTTGGTTTTAATTTGTTTAATCTCTCTCTTTTTAATGTTTTTCTAAGTGATCTAGTTTTAGCTGGCAAACAACATCCAAGACTGCCTTTTTCAGCCAGTGACTTCAGTGGAATCCAATTTTTCCCCTTGAACATTACAGAATTCACAAATCCTGCCTCTTGGAGCCATATGTTCTTTAGAAAGGTTGTAAAATCTCTCTGTGGACAAGCACAGAAGGAAAAAAGTCTAAAAATGCTTTTCCCAAAGAGTAGATTAAAAGACATGAAACCAAAGGTTTGGTTAAGCAGTAGAATCTCTCTGTAAATGCTGTGCTACTGCATCAGAAGCAACTTGCGGATAAAAAAAAAATCAAGGTTATATTTTCTCTTCCTTCCCTATTTATAAAGGCTTTGGGAGAAACACTGCTAGTATGCTCTGAAGGAAAAGACTAGAAGTAATCAGTAGCCTATTTCTCAACAGTGAGCAGCAAGAGCTTTTAAGAATATAAAAACAGAGCTCAATATGGAGATATAAAGCCAATTTAAAAATAAAATAATTTACATTCTTTTGCTGAATTCAGCCAATAATTCTTACCATTCACAAATAGCTTGTCTTCTTGACACATATTTTTGAAAAGGACACAAGAAGGAGCCAAAACACTTAACTGATGATTTTTAATCTGCTGTTTCACTCCCACAACCAATTATCCCAAAACACTTTCTCCCTTCTAAAATAAGATTACTGGCTTGGTGAATGAGGGGAAAGCAGTGATTGTTGCATATTTCAACTTCAGTAAGGCTTTCATCACTGTTTCCCACAACCCCCTTACAGACAAACTGAGGAAATAGACACTGATAAGCAGACCGTGAGATGGACTGAAAACTGCCAGGCTCAAAGGATTGTGATCAGCAGCACAAAGTCCAGCTGGAGGCCAAGCAATAGTGGTGTCCCACAGGGGTTGAAATTGGGTCCAAAACTGTTTTCATCAGTGGCACAGATGGTGGGACAGAATGCACCCTCAGCAAGTTTGCAGATGATACAAAACTGGGATAAGCAGTTGATAAACCAGATGGATGTGCTGCCATTCAGATGAACCTCAACAGGCTGAAGAAATGGGCTGATAGGAATGTCAGGAAGTTCAGCAGAAGGAACTGCAAAGTCCTGCACCTGGGGAGGACTACACCCCAGACACCAGTCCAGGCTGAGGCCCAACTGGCTGGAAAGCAGCTTTGCAGAAAAGGACCTAAACATTCCAGTGGACAACAAGTTGAACATGAGCCAACATGTCCTTGCAGAAAACAAGACCACAACATCTTGGGCTGGATTAGGGAGAACGTTGTCTGCTCTTCCAGAGCATTACCAGAAGTGATTACTGCTCTCTGCAAAGGGGAGACACAAGTGAGGTACTGTGTCCAGTTCTGAACTCCCCAGGACAAGAGAGAGATGGGCATACTGGAGCAAGTCCAGGAAAGGAACATGAAGATAATGAAGCAATTAGTGCATCTGTTACAACACAAAGAGGCTGGGAAAACTGGGATTGTTTATCCTGGAGAACAGAAGGCTCAGGAGGGATCTTACCAATGTGTAACTGCCTGATGGGAGGGGATAGAGAAGATGGAGCAAAGCTATTCTCAGAAGTACCTGGTGACAGGACAAGAAGCAATAGGCACAAATTGATATATAGCAAATTCCATTTAAATATAAGAAAAGATTTCTCTATTGTGAGGGTTGTCAAGCACTGGAACAGGTTGCTCAGGAGGCTGTAGAGTCTCTATCCTTGGAGATATTCAAAACCCAGCTAGACACAGTCTTGGGCAAGCTGGTCTAGTTGACTGTTTAGAGCAGGTCTCCAGAAGTTCCCTCCATCCTCAATCACTCTGTGATTCTGGTTTCTGCTACAGATTCCTCTGACCTAGGAGAACTGCTGATTTTGTGTTTAGACTATTAAATATGACTCAGTATAAGCTGTAGCACGCTTAAAAAGCAAGACCACTAGAAGAGCAAATAGAGAGAAGAGCTAAAGAGAATCAGACGTCGTACATAACATGCGGTGGAAACTATATGTAATGAAGGTCAAGCTAAGATCTTTATATTTGACTGAACTGTAGCAAAAAGACTTCAAGAACATGCCCTGTGATCCTCAGACACTAGAGGACTGCCTGGCCACCTGACCTGTAAAATTGTTCATCAGTGTCAACCAACACAGAGCTGACATTCATCAATACAGTTGTTAAAGTATATGTGGTATTGGTTTCCCAGGTCTTTAGCATACTTAAACATGTAATGAGCAAGGCTTTAGCAATGTGGTCCCTCTTGAAGTGAAAACAGTTAACTAGGCTTGAGATTAGGACATTTAACTACTTCTTGCACCACCAAAAAGCAAAACCAGCAAATGAACAACAAAGCAAGATTGTTTTGAAGTGAAAATTTCTTTGGAAGTCAACCTCATCCTCTAAAGTGTTTTATTATAAACAACTTGGCTGCATCACTTGAAAGTAAATTACTTGGTTCCAGGTTTTTTGGAGCTTTTTTAGGAAGCCACGCTGTAGTTCATTTGAGTACATGAAGATGAAACAATGAAGTTAATATCTGCAGATACGATCTTCCTTGTTCATTTCTTAATAAAAAGAGGATAGAGTACTATAACAAAACAACTGATGGAGGAGATACAAACAAGTAGATACAAAGGATCTACTAGTGACCACCAGCACCATCCCTTGTCAGGATTTGGTTTCACCTTTTGTGATGTGACAGTTTGTCTGTAGACTTAATTGTCTGTGACTTAATTGTCTGTGAATTTTTCTCCAAGAACACGTTATTAAAGTGATGAGGAAAGGAGTGCAAGCCAACAGCAAGTTTCATCCCAACACGAAGGATTTCTAAGGAAACAGAGCAGTAATGGAAGTACACAGACAGATCGTGTAACTAAATTGACCAATATGGACTCTCAAACAGTTTTCAAACAGAAATTGGGGTATTGAATAGCCTTTTTATTTTACAACAGAAATATAGCAATCATCTGAGAATTTGACAGACATTAATTTTGGACACATTACTGTGAATACAAGAATTCAAGTCACAGAGCTTTGCCTTTTTGGAAAATGTTGCAGAATACCTCCAGCAGGCATCTTTAACAGTCTGCTTAATAGTATAATGATTTCTATACTTGAGAGCTTGTGCATGACACAGATATGAGTTGCTGGAGGTGGTTTGTTGTTGAATTCTGTGCTGTAGCACCTGCTTCCCACAACTCGAATATCTTTCTTACCTGTCTATTAGGCTGGGGTTTAAAATTGTTTACTCCATAATTCTACGTAGCATAAAGAAGTTAAGAGATATTAACAAGCCTCCTTAACTACTTGCATGATCTCTAGATCATGTAGAAAGTAATCACTGATGCCCCATTATGGCAGAGTTTTAAAGCTTACAAAGGAAAAGAAAAAAAAAAGGATAATTTTATATGCTTCACCATTCAAGAAGAGATAATTTCCTTTATCTCCTCCATTAATGTAGCAGAGTCAAAGAAAGCTGGAGAATATTGGCACTGCCAGCTGGAAAGTTTCTTCGTGATTTTTTTAGCATACTTCCGTTTCACCTTTTCAACTGCCTCAGTCTGAAGGGCCATGAGCTCCTCCCATTTATGATAGAAAGACTGGTAGGTGAGCCAAGCATTTTACTGCCACTGTAAAGTTTGACTTTAAGTCATACCTTATCATGGTGTCTCAAGAAGCAATGGCATAGTCCCAAATTCTAGGTCAAAACCACCTACTTTACCTATTCATTCCTAAGACTGGTCCTGATCTTTGGTATTGCAAGGACATCTTACGCATGCTTATTTGCTAGAACAAAATGATTTATCAGGTCTCCTTGCCTTCTTAGTTATCATACTTTTCATTTTCTGGTGATTGAGACAGTTAACAAATGAACAAAAAGAAAACAGAAGTAAAGGGAGGACAGTATTTCAAGAGTAAATTCAACAGGATAAAAAACCAAGTGGTACTGATGAAGGAGTCCTAGGTCTGTCATTAGTTAGAATCAAGGCACTAGTTAAGAGTGATTTCAGTGGAGTCAGGAGACTGCAGAGGGCCTGGAGGATTTAGCATGCCATTTGTACTCTATACAACTGGTTTTTATGAGCTTAGAAAAGAAAGATGAACTGGTAGCTGGACCTGAACTGGGACAGCTTGTTAGTATGAAAACATCAAAGAGGTTAAAAATGCTTTTATTTTGAGGCAAAGAAGAGAGAGAAAGGCTGAGAAAGGAATAGGAGAGACAATGGTCATGAGAGAGATCAGGTGGAGGGATAAAATCAGTGGGGCATGAGATTGGATTAGGAGGATGCCAGATTAGCATCTGTGATTGGAAGAGGGAAGGCAAGACAAAGGGAAGAGCAAAGTTACTTAACATTTTATCAATTTTCTCTTGGAAGAAGGTGGTTAGGTCTTCTGCAAAGAGAGAAACATTCATTCTTCAAATCTTCCTCTTGTCCTGCCTCCCTGCAATGAAAGAGCAAAGCATATTGAGGATAAATAGAGGTTTGGGCTTGGAATTTGGCAACACACTTAACAAACAAAACAAGGTCACCCAATTTGAGTTTTCCACAAAGTTAAGAAAAACAAGGAGAGGAAATAGTTATGAGAGGTGAATTTGTAATGATGTTGGCAAGGTAACTTGTAATGAAGAAGGAGTTAAAAAAGATCAACTTGCACTGATTAACTATAGGAGAAAATAACTGTGCTAAGTATTGATGGAAGAAAGTGGATAGTGGGCTGTTAAAGGAGGTCAGAGCAAAAAAAGAACACTAACGATGAGCTAGTAGTGGCAGGAGCTCAATGAAAGGATTTGAAAAGATTTCATAGACAGTTGAAAGAGAGAGGAAGAACTGAGTTACTGAGAGATGAGAGATAAAAGTGCTAGATGAAAAAAAATTTAGCAAAAGGTGCTTTTAGTAAGCAGGAGAAATAATTCTAAGCTACAAATAAAGAGATTTAAATTGAGGAAACGAGGCAGGTCAGAGATCTGATGGGTCATCTACTTGGAAGATAAAAAATACTAAGCAATGAACCTGGGAGATGACAAAGGAAAAAAAGGATAACCAGTAACAAAAATCAAGGAAGATTTTTCCAGTCTGTGCTTCTGCTAATGTTTAAAACAGTTTCCAAGTTGCTCTTGTATAGTTTCAAAAAACTAGAGAGTAAGAAGAGACTAGACAAGATCACAGTGACATATGGAGGTGTCAACACAGATGATAAAATGCTGTAATGTCACTGACTGAACACTAAGACTTGTTTGAATGAGAATTTTGCAGCGGACGATACCTTTATCATTGTAGACAATTCAAAGTGCTGCTCCATTATAAATTATAATTTTGTCTAATCAGTGGAAAATTTAGTAGTCTATACCTATAAAGATTATTTTATTTGCTATTCGTATCTCTAAATTTCTAGTATTTTTTGCAATATCTACAACTGCTGCCTCACAGAGAAATTTGTATCTTCAATTTGCAGAATTTATTGGAAGACCACTGTTTGGCTGCCTTAGATTATGTATTGAATACAAGAAGATGGAGTGAAAAACTGACATAAGATAACGAGTTAGGCACTAAAGATGAACCATGCAGTGACTAAACTGGGAATTTAACTGAAACTGATAGTTCAAATGTTAAGCAGCAGATAGTCCAATCTCCTTCCAGACACTGTGATCACAAACTTCCTTTCCTTAGAAAATCAGGAACCCTAAACATATGCCCTATTCTTTACAAACCAAAAGAGTAAGTTGGTCATATACATCTAACACTACTTAATCAGATCACAGAGAAATTGATGCACAGTATTTATTCCTCTAAGGAATACAGAAGTATTTTTAAGTGCTGGAGAATACTAACATTTACTTATAATAAATATGTTGTATTTTAGTGTAGCCTTTGGTTTAACTTTCTCAGTTCATCTTATAAACACCTGATGTCCCTACAACTACTGAAGAACATTTTTGGTCATCTTAGAAATTTTTCCAAAGTACAAAAGCTTTTACCTGAATATCTCACCAAATCATTTCCCTACAAGATAATCTAAAAGGTTGTATCTCATCACTCCAGTGATTTCTTTAGACCGTACTATCCACTGAAACTAGTATTGCTGGGTCATGTTATCATACCCAATCAGTTATGGATATTTATTTTATGGTTCCCTTTAAAGTGGAAGCATAAGTTTCCTCTACAGATCCAGCCTTTATGCCTTGGAAGCCTAATCCTTGTTGTAACTCATTTAGGGAGGTATTCACAAGGACAAGCTGGGATTTAATAGACTTTTTTTGTTAAGCTTCTCTCTGGTGAATGGAGAAAGAGAAGGTCATTCAGAACCTTGTTCAAAAGAGCTACTAAACTGTAGGAGTTCAGAGTTGTTTGACTAGCTGAGGTGCTAGCCAAATGTGTTCTGAAAAGAGGATGTAAGTTTTGGTCTTTCACTGCTGGCTTTCTCTGTTTCAGTGCTATAAACTTTTGGAATAGTTCACAAGGTTAGTTTGACCCACTGTTCCTAAGCATCCAAAGAAAACAGTAATCACACACTATTCTACCTAGCATGCTGAAATTGAATGGAGAAACTAAAGAACAAATGTGAAACCTACTATATGTTTTATTCAATTTTCTATTCTGCAGAAGCAGTTACATGTGGAGATGTGTGACATTTTTAGTTTGTTTGTTTTGAATGCATGCTTCATGAACGTAGTTTAGTTTCTTGCAAATTAATAATGGGTTTTGTGAATGTGCATAGTTTCTAATTACTCTTGATGATTTGTAGTTGCTTGGAGATCACCTCATTTTTCAGCTCACTCTTCTTAGCTTCATGGTCTCTATCTGGTTATGTGTCACATCACATCTGTTCTACTTTCCAGTCTGAGGAGGGAATCTCTTTAAATATGGAAAGAATGAACAGCAAGCAATCATGTTTATCAACAATTATCTTTGCTCATGTGTTAACACAAAGAAAAGCCATTTTTTAAAACTTTTACAAAATACTGTTCACCTCAGTTTTGCAAGGCAGTTTACTGTAAGAAAACATGAATGGAAGAGACATGAATTCTGACCTACCCTTCGACGCATGAGACTTCTCAAAAAAACAGACAGAAATGTCAGGATAACTTATAAGGTAATACTGTACCAAGTGCTTTGTGATGGATATTTCCACAGCCCTAGGCTGTGTCCCATATAGTTGTAACCTGAGCTATCTAGTTGAAAACACAGGCCACTACTAAAACCACAGGAGTCCTTCTGGTGCAGTACATCACTTTACTGAGTACTCACTTCTAGGGAGGAACATCAATAAGTGAGCAGAAGTTACAAAGAGCTTAATTCTTATTTGATATGGTTCAAATATGAGATACTACATCACAATGAAAACCTCAAAGAATTAACCTAAAAGAATTAGAAAAATACATACACAAGAGTTGCAGTGTAGTTTGTATCTATCTCAAAGTCATTGTCTATGAGAATTCTGTAAAGAATAGACTACTGAAAGAGGATAAGATTAGGTGTCACTACTCTTTTACAGTTCATTCATTAATTAGTGGTGTTACTACCTCATGACAACCCATCCTTTTCCTCTCAGACTCAGAGACAAACTTCACAGTGTTGACTTATTGGGATGTTTTAACTTTGCCAAAAGGGAAATAAGAAAATTGTTAATAAATTTTACCTTTTTACTTGATATAAAAGGAAATGCCAGTCCATGCACTGCACTGACCAGCATTAAACGCTTATGTTTTACAAAGTCCTGCCATGCTGTTGTTGAAGATTAATGATTATAATGTTACCTTGTAATGTAATCATATAAGTTTGTTTTTATTTGCTGTGTTCTAATTAATAATGACATTAATATGGGGTTTTGTTAAGAAATTTTAGGCTGAGTTCAAGAGAGTATAACAACAGATGTATGGATCAAGGGTTATATCTCCCCTACGTATTAATTAAACAGTTATGTTTAAAAGGCAGACAGAAGATTTCTGTACTGAGCCTAAAAAAGTTTTTAATTTCTTCATGAGTTAGGGTGATCAGTAATTTTTTTGTCAAGTAATAATAAAATATCTATAGGTATCCGCTCTGGCTCCTTGTGGAAACTTCTGTCAGCTTCAGATCCAGGTGTACCTCTCACATCAGTTAGCAAAGCTGAGTCCAGTTGGGATACTGCTGCCTGGCCCTGGGCTGAAGGGAGGGACGGGGTCACCTCCCCAGGGCTGGGAAAGTGGTGGCCTCTCTTGTCAGAATTGCACTGTGAGTCACCAGCTAGAGGAGCTGCAGGGAGAGGTGAACAGGCTATGCAGGGAAAGTGAAAAGATTGACAGTGTCTTTACAGAAAATCTGCAAAGACAAAAGCCTGAGCCATGCAAATCAAGTGTAAAAGCAGAATGACTTTGGGGGTCATTTCAAATGCCTGTACATCAATGCATACAACATGGGGAACAATCAGGAGGAATCATGAGTTTGTGGACAGTGACAGACATATGATCTCATTGGGATTATGGAGACATGGTGGGGTAAGTCATGATTGAAGTGCTGCAACAGGGGGATGTGGGTTCTTTCAGAAAGATAGGGTGGGTGGGCATGGAGGAAGGGTTGTATTCTTTGTAGAGGAGTGGCTTGAATGCAAAGAGCTTTTCCATGTGGCAAGTGACAGAGTAGTTGAGAGTTTTTGGGCAAGGATTAGAAGACAGACCAGTGCAGGTAAAATTGTAGTAAGTGCCTGCTACAGACCTGGTCAAAAAGACCAAGCAGATGAAGCCTTCTTTCAGCAGCTGGAGACGGCCTCATAGTTACACGCCGTGGTGCTCATGAGGGACTCCAGCCACACTTTCTGCTAGAAGGGCAATACAGATATCTGGAACATATCAAAGGCAATTTCTTGATGGAGGTTACCAAGGAGCTGCCTTGGGGAGATGCTCTGATGTACCTGCCATACAAAAACCAGGAAGAAATGTTGGAAGAGGCAGCCTTGGCTACAATGACTGTAAGGCCATAGTATCAGCAGAGCAGTAAGCAAGACAAGCAGCTGAATTGCAAGCCCGGACTTCAGAAGAGCAGATTTTTGCTGCTTCAGGGTCCCATGAGAAACTGTCCTAGAGGGCAAAGGCGATTAGGCAGGACAGCTGGCTAATCCTCAAGGACAACCTCCTCAGACCACAACAACAGTCCATTCCAATGTGAACAAAGTCGTGTAAACATGGGAGAAGGCAAGCATGCATGAACGTGTTACTCCTCATTGATCTCAAACACCAGAAGGAAATACACAGAAGGTGGAAGCAAAGACAGGCTTTGTGGAAGGAATACAAGGACATTGCTCGATCATCTACCAAAGGTCTGGGGAGGTCCTCACTGACCAGAAGCTAGCCAATGTTATTCCAATTTACAAGAAGGGCATGAGGGAAGACCCAGGGAACTACGGACCTGTTAGTTAAACCTCAGTTCCTGGAAAAATTATAGAGAAGATTATACTGGGTACTACTGAAAGGCATGTACAGAATAATGCAGACATCAGGCACAGTCAACATGGATTCACAAAGGGAAAGTCCTGTTTAACTAATCTGATATCCTTCTATGATAAGGTCGCTCTCCTGGTGGATGAAGGGAAGGCGGTGGATGTAGCTTTTCTGGATTTTAGTAAGGCTTTTGACACTGTTCCTCACAGCATCCTTCTGGACAAGTTGTCCAAATGTTCATGGTGCACTGGGTGAAGAACTGGCTGAAGGGCAGAGCTCAAAGGGTTGTAGTGAATGGGGCTACATCTGGCTGGCAACTGGTCATCAGAGGTGTTCCTCAGGGTTAAAACCTAGGGCCAGTCCTGTTCAATATATTTATCAACAATCTGGATTCAGGAGCTGAATGCATCATTAGCAAGTTTGCTGATGATACCAATCTGAGAGGTGCTGTTGACTCTTTTGAGGACAAGAGACCTTGCAAAGGGATCGAGATAGTTTGGAGCATTGGGCCATGATTGATGGGAAGAAATTTGACAAGTCCAATGCCAGATCCTGCACCTAGAACAGAGTAACAAGTATAAATTGGGAGAGGAGTGGCTGGAGAGCAGCCCTGCAGAAAGGGATCTGGGGGTGCTGCTCAACAGCAGGCTCAATATGAGTCAGTAGCGTGCCCTGGCAGGCAAGAGGGAAAACCGCATCCTGGGGTGCATCAAACACAACATAACCAGTCAGTCAAAGGAGGTGATTATCCTGCTGTATTCAGTGTTGGTGCAGCCTCACCTTGAGTACTGTTGTGCAGTTCTGGGCCCCACAACTTAAGATGTGAAGGTCCTTGAACGTGTCCAGAGGAGGGCAGCAAAGCTGGCAAAAGGGCTGGAAGGCATGTCCTGTGAAGAGCGGCTAAGGACTTTGGGTTTGTCTAGTTTGGAGGAAAGAAGGCTGAAGGGCGACCTCATTGCTCTCTACAGCTTCCTGAGGAGGGGGAGTGGAGAGGGAGGTGCTGAGCTCTTCTCCCTAGTATCCAGTGTTAGGACGTGTGGGAATGGTTCAAAGCTGCACGAGGGGAGATTTAGACTGGACATTAGGAAGCATTTCTTTACCATGAGGGTGGTCAAACACTGGAACAGGCTTCCTGGAGAGGTGGTTAATGCCCCAAGCCTGTCAGTGTTTGAGAGGCATTTGGATAATGCCCTTAATAACATGCTTTAACTTTTGGTCAGCCCTGAAGTGGTCAGGCAGTTGGACTAGATGATTGTTGTAGGTCCCTTCCAGCTGAAATATTCTAGTCCAGTCTAGTCTATTCTGTTCTGTTCTGTTCTGTTCTGTTCTGTTTTATTCCATTCTATTTGTAGCAATGGAGTCAGTAAAGTCAAAGCTCAACTGGAGTTGAAACTAGCAAGGGAGGTGAAGGGCAACAAGAAAGGTTTCTAAAAGTACATTGTTAGCAAAAGGAAGGTAAAGGAAAGTGTAGACCCATTGCTTAAGTAGGGCAGGGGACCTACTGAAAAGTGATCAGGAAAAGGCTGAAATACTCAACGCTGCCTTTGCCTCAGATTTCACTGGTGAAGCATGTGCTCAGGCCTCCCAGGTGCTTGAGACTCATAGCAGAACCTTTGGGAGTGAAGCAGTATCCACAGGAAGAAAGAGATCAGTTAACCCACCTGGGCATACACAAGTCTGTGGACCCAGATAAGCGTGCATTCAAGGGTGTTAGAGGATCTGGCTTATGCTGTTGCAAGGCTGTTTTCTATCATCTTTGAGAAGTTGGAGTAATTGGGAGGGGTTCCTGATGATTGAAAAAGGCAGACATCACATCTGTCCTGAAGAATGGCAAGAAGGAGGACCTGTGGAGCTACAGGATTCACCTGTTTTCAGCCTCATGTCCCTGGGAAAGCCATTTCTAAGTTCCATGATATTCAATTACATCTAAAGATCCTAGAAAATATTCTGAAAAATCTGGAAATGTATTTTGAATTTTAACCAGAATTTTAAGAAGTGAACATTACTTTTATGTTTTAGAAGATAAACTACTGTATGAAAACAGTAAAGGGGAAGATAAAAAATTAGGTTCATTAAAGGAAAGAAAAGCAGACAATCATTTTCTGGAAGGATGATGGATGAAAGCTAAGGAGATAATTAAAATGAGATGACAATTAAAGAGTAGAGTAAGTAATTAGAGTATCTGCATGGATTTTTCAATAGATTACATTACAAATGTTTATTTATAAGTAAAAATAAATATTATAGTGTTTTCTAGTAATACTTCTAATGATAAATTGGTTTAGATCCTTTGACAAATTGAGATCATGAATAAAGTTATGCCACATAAATATGCACATTTCCTAATAAGGAAGAAAAAAATACAGTTGTGATCAGCAAATGTATTATCTAGTTAACATTGTAATTTGATTACTGCTGTGGGTTACTTTTGTTAAACTTTTAAATAGAAGAACATTTAAAGTTTGTCTGAGACACCATTTGAAAACTGCCATATTTACTTATCTAAAGATAAAAACCAAGGAATTTTCAACTATGAAATAGTTGAAAAATAGGTATTTAGTCATTTATTATCCATGTATGCACATGAATGTGAGTTTTTGAAATGCTTTTGCTTTGAAATGATTGTAAAAATGTGTTTTCTTGTAAACTTTTACGCTAGCTACGAGCTGAATTTTCTGTTCCTTAGCCAATGAATATCACTTACCTATTTCTTAGCAGGATGTGTGGCTCCTACATATTATCTGCCAAACTATCTGGCATGTTTCTAGTCACAGCAAGACCCAAAATCTACTAGTAAATATTTGTGGACTTGGCACGTATGCATATTTGCCTGTAAAAATATGGTTGCTTCCTTCCTTCATTTATTTATTTCCTGACTTTAATGCTTTTGGTTAAAACATAAGTGCAAATGCCAGAGAAGTTATTGCCTGAAACAAAAACTTTATGACCTGGAGATTCAAAATATCAAAAGGGCATGTATTTTTATATAATTTGAAGAGAACCCTTTCTTAGCTTTAAATGGACGTCTTCCTATCCTCATAGTTTGTAAAATAACTTGTATTTTTAGAAAATTGCATGGTTGAGATTATTGTATAAAAGCCACCAGTACCAACTAAAATGAAACCTTTGACTCTCAGAAAACATATGAACAAAGTTTACTTTCTTTTAATACTGCAAATTCATAGTCATAGTATGGCAGTGCATTACAAAGTTCTTGAGGACTAGTACTAACAGGATCAGACACAGGCATGGGTGAAGTAGACAGCTGTCCGGGCAGCAGGGCATTTACTTCTCCTGATGGTACCAAGAGGGTCACATCTGGGATGTTTCTGCAGTCTAGCTCCTGACAATGCAATGTGGAGAGGGAGGAAGAGCAGGATCCTACCAGTCAGTTAATGTGAGCCTAGTTCTGCCTCTTTCTGAGCAAGGGTAGGCCCAGTCCAAGTCCTTTGCCTCTCTAGCTCTGTAGCTGCAACCTGGAAGAGTGTGTGAGATCATCTGAAGCAGGTGAGTAAAAGTCAGGGGCAGGAGAGAAAAAGGAAGTTTTTCCTTTTTCCAGTTAGAGGAGATGGGAGGGCTTGCAGTGGGCTGGGGCAAGAAAGAGATGAAAGTCCTGAGCTCTAGAGGGGCATAGGAATTTACAGGAGAGATGAGATGATACCCACCCCACACTTGGTTCCTTCCAAACCCTTTCCTAAGTGAAGCCTACCAGGGCTCTTCCATCACAGAAAATCCAGTCTGTTACTGTTAGAAATTTGAAATCCTCCTGCTCACCTAGCCCTCACCCAAAAAGCCACTGACCTTTTCCAGACTCTGTCTTTATCACTGTACTGCAACACCCATCAGCCTCTTCACCAAATCATATATTCCATTTCAGTACTGCAGCGGGGTGGATTTTCCTAAGAGGCACTGAAGCAAGCATGAAATGCAGGTGTTTCCTTAATACTCACGAGCTATGCTGTCAGTCAATAAAAAAATGAGTGCCTTCTGGTCTCCACAAAAGTGACTCCTCCACCTCCTGTCTCTCCCAGCCTCTGCTGAATCTTGGAACATGGTGCTGCAAATTCATCTACTACTCAATTGACACAGTTTTAGAATAAGTGTTAGACTGAGATATGGGCTCAAAGGGGAAAAGTGATTCAACTGTGCAAAAATGTTGATGTATTTTCTGCCTGAGAGTTTTGATAGTCTGTTTGAAATCTATGGATGACTATTCCTTCTCAGGACTCAATTTCATTTCCCTTCTTGTTCTGTGCTCATTTCAGCTTTTAAACACATTTCCTTTTACAATTGATGTTTCCAAGGAATTTACAAAAAATATATGTGTCAATGGTATGAGGCTAACAACCTCCCAGACCTGCTCTCTGCCATGCAGGGGAAGTTTGATGAGGTTTACAAGCTTCACAAACCAGTGAAAGAGATACTGATGTGGGGAACAAGAATATGGAGAAGAACATGAAAAGTTAAAAATGGATGCATAGTAAGGCTGGAAGCAGGCTGAATAATGAAAGCCATCTTATACCACGCAACTGAGGAAGAGATCAGGAGAAGGACTGGGTGACTTGCAGACCTGAAAAATGAGAGGGAAATAACAGACCAGCTGAACTGATAGGAAAGCCTGATCCACAAAAGTGAAATGAAGATCACCCATCTCCAGAAGATGAGAGGTGAGGGGAAGCTGTCACAGTTCAGAACTCTGCTGTTATAGGTAAGGGAGACAGGCATATCTCCCTAAGATAAAATTTTTAGGCAGAACATAAAATTTTGAATGAAACCTTGGTTTCTTGGGGGAACAGTACTTGGGAAAAAAAGGCTGAGCCCCTGAGAGTGACTGCAAGCCACAATAATATGTTGATATCTCCAGGAGAAACTAGAGGTGGATTAGTCAAGCTACTTACATCAGTGTATTTCTTTCTTCCACAAAATATCAGTGTTTACTCCTGAGCTTCTCCACAGGTGGACATCAGCAGTAACATTTTCACTACCTCCTTTGTGGCTGGCTCCTGCATCCTAGTTGGTTTCCAGCTTATGGCAGGTCCATGGGCCACAGCTCCCATTCTGCAGAGCTGCCCAAAGAAAACAACCTGTTAAACACAAAACCACCATCAGGTAAGGCTAATAAGTGTTCCCTCCCATTCTTCTCCAAGATGAGGTAGACAAGGTTTCAAGCTCTACTTTGGGCTCAGGACCTCCATATGAGCTACTTCTTACAGGATAGTATGTGGTTCTCCTGCAGATACCTAGCAACATTTGGGCTTGATCACTCACATTGTTCAATGGAGACTTGCGTAATTATTTCAAGGAGCTGCAACTCCCCTGTCATTTCAGCCTTCACAAGTGCTTTGACCTGGATATCTTTTGCCAGGAGCACAGATGTTGTCTAGGTCTCAGGTCATTGTTCAGAAGAATCTTATCTCCTCTCTGGATGTCCTCTAGCAAAGTTTCCTCCTGGCCTGTGAAGAATCATAGAATCATAGAATGATTTGGGTTGGAAGGGACCTTTAAGGGTCATTTAGTCCAGCCCTGGAATGAGCAGGGACATCTTCAACTAGATTGGGTTGCTCAGAGCCCCATCCAACCTGACCTTGAATGTGTCCAGGAATGGGACATCTACAACAGTAGATGTAGCAGCACAGCTGCTACAAAATCATATTGGATGACATTTCTGGATGACATGAAACCACATGATAAAACTAAACAAACAGAAGTCTATGGGACCTGATTACATACATCCCAGGGTCCTAAGGGAACTGGCTGATGTAGTTGCAAGACCACTCTCCATCATATTTGAAAAGTCATGGCAGTCAGGTGATGTCCCCAGTGACTGGAAAAAGGGTAATATCACCCCTATTTTTAAAAAGGGTAGGAAGGAGGACCTGGGGAATTACAGACTGGTGAGCCTCACCTCTGTGCCTGAGAAGATCATGGAATGGATACTCATGGAAGCAATGTAAAGGCACATGCAAGACAAGGAGGCGATCCAAGTAAGCCAGCACAGCTTCACTAAGGGCAAATTGTGCCTGACCAATATGGTAGCCTTACTATGATGGAGTGACTGCAACAGTCAATAAGGGAAGACCAATTGATGTCATCTACCTAGACTTATGTAAAGCCTGTGACACATGACATCCTTATTTCTAAATTAAAGAGATATGGATTTGAAGCGTGGACTGTTCGATGGATAAGAAATTGGCTGGATGGACGAATCCAGAGAGTTGTGGTCAATGGCTCTATGTCCAGGTGGAGACCGGTGACGAGTGGTGTCCCTCAGGGCTCTGTATCAGGACTGGTGCTTTTCAATATTTTTATCAATGACATAGACAGTGGGACAGAGTGCACCCTCAGCAAGTTTGCAGATGACATGAAGCTGAGTGGTGCAGCTGACACACCTGGAGGTCGGGACCTGGACAAGGTTGAGAAGTGGGCCCATAGGAACCAAATGAGGTTCAACAACCCCAAGTGTAAGGTCGTGCTCCTGGGTCGAGACAATCCCAGACATGAGTACAGACTGGGAGAAAAACTCATTGAGAGCAGCCACGCAGAGGAGGAGTTTGGAGTCCTGGTGGACGAAAAGCTGCATATGAGCCAGCAATGTGCACTAGCAGCCCAGAAAGCCAACCGTATCCTGGGCTGCATCAGAAGAGGCGTGGCCGGCAGGTCGAGGGAGGTGATTCTCCCCCTCTACTCTGCCCTCTCGTAAGACCCCACCTGGAGTACTGCATCCAGCTCTGGAGCCCTCAGCACAAGAAAGATGTGGACCTTTTAGAATGGATCCAGAGGAGGGCCACTAAGATGATCAGAGGGCTGGAGCACCTCTGCTATGAAGACAGGCTGAGAGAGTTGGGGTTGTTCAGCCTGCAGGAGAGAAGGTTCTGGGGAGACCGTATAGTGGCCTTCCAGTACTTAAAGGGGGCTTATATAAAAGAGGGGGAGAGACTCTTTATAAGGGCAGACAGCGATAGGACAAGGGGGAACGGTTTCAAACTGAAAGAGGGGAAATTTAGATTAGATGTTAGGAAAAATTGCTTTACTCAGAGGGTGGTGAGGCACTGGAACAGGTTGCCCAGAGAGGCTGTGGATGCCCCGTCCCTGGCAGTGTTCAAGGCCAGGTTGGATGGGGCCCTGAGCAACCTGGTCTAGTGGGTGGCATCCTTGCCCATGGCAGGGGGGGCTGGAGTTAGATGATCTTTAAGGTCCCTTCTAGCCCAAGCCATTCTATAATTCTATGAAAGCATGCATTTAATTCAGTAAGATCTGTAAAACTTGCAGCTCTTTAAACTGTATCTGGGAAGGAAGTTATTTTAAGTAGGATAAGGGGTACTGGTAATTATACATTAGAGTGTAACTGCTGCCCTGTAATTAAAAATTATTATAAACAAGATTTCAAATAATTTTTAATATAGTACTACGCCCTATTCCAAACACAGGGTCACATTGCTGCTGAAATAAAGGTAAATGAAAGGGCCATTTACATCTAGGTTTCCCATGGCTAATTTGCAAAGGCTTGTGATGATAAAAAGTAAAGCATATTGTTAGGAAGAAGCAGGCAATAAGAACAATGGTTGGGGACTTGATAATGTCTCTGAAATGAATTTCTGTGGCCATGAATAGAGATTCCGTCTCCTTTTTTATTCATTCAGTGCCTGGGGAAGTCAATAATAGTTGTAAATGAATTCCTAATAAATAAACAGCACTGTCAAAACCCAGTGTATTCGTTCAGTGATAACTTCCTTTTCCAGACTGGAAATATCCATGGTACAAAATTTTTAGCTGACATCTCAAATTAAGAGGAATAATATTTATCTTAAAATCACACCATTTACAACATGCCAGAATCCTTAAATTACTGTCCTGTTTGGGTTTGCTATTTCTTTACAAGTTCCGTGGTGTTCTGATGTTAGTGTACTTTGAATAAGAGATGCAAATGTAAATCTTTCCATCTCTTATACTGGTAATGAAGGAGGTAAATTCTGCTGTCCCATATGGGCAATCTCATACAGGTATGATATAGGTCTTTTTTTCATTTGAGTTACAAGATCCGGGCCTCTATTTGGTATTGGAATTCACATTTTCCCTGATCTATGGGAATCTTTTATGCATGTTTTCCATTATTCACTAAATGTCCTGTTATATATGTGCTTTTTTTACAGGGTCAAGGTTTTAGATCACACTCCTTGCAGTGCCTGTTTTTTTTCCTTTTGCCTCACTTCCATAAGTGCTAACTCTTAAGGAGTACATGTATGAAAAGAAACTGACTTCCTCATAGGCCATGACATTTCATGCATAATATAAATTCACATATTATGATTATAGTATAGTTATAGTCATTCAAAAGTACTGCAGAGAGCTATTTGACATTATTGTATATAGAGTGAGGGCAAAGGGAGTTGAGCTACAAAGAGAACCAACTGTTTTTATTAATGCACAATTTCATAACTAATCATTTTGTTGAAGCATAACATACATCTTGGGAACTGATGTATTTATGTTAGACGTTTGTAAATCTAACTAAGCATAAACGCTTGACTTCAAAGCATTCCTGTGAGGGAATGATCATATTTTAACAAAATGCTTAAAAAGACTCTTCTCTTCATTTGAAATAGTTATACCTGAGGAAAGAAGTGTATTATGAACAATACTCCTGAATATTAGTATATATTAACATATCTTGCTTTGGCTAGCTAAAAAATATGAGACTAGGTAAACATGGTCTAGAGATGAATACTTTAGGGACCAGATTTTTATTATTAACCAGCACTAGAAAACTGTTGTTTTGCAAACAAAAAAAAAAATCCCAAAGTTTCAGCTTTTGCATTCTCACTAGATATTTAAATTGACAACAGCAGCTTCAAGACCAAGATTCATAATCATGTTTCTGTGCATTATCCAAGCCACAGTAAATGATGCATACACATATAGCCCATGGAAAATTATGAGATAAAGTCATTACCTTGGAAGTTTTATTGAGTCATCTTATACTAAAATTGACAAATTTTACCTACTCATTTCTGTGAAGTATGCAGACTGGGTTGGTTAGTTAGTATGGCTCATCTGACAGGCAGAAATGCAGTAATCTTCAAATTTACTAGAGCTGCTAAATTGGGCTGTTAAGTATAGTCCACATCATGTAGCATTCTTAGATTGGAAGCAGGCCTGACAGTGCCACCAATTTCGATAACCATTTGCTAAAAACACAAATCATCCGCTTTGGAGGATGTACCGGATATGTGGACATCCAGGAAGAATGGCCGCTGTATACTGGTAACAGCTCTACCACAGTTGGGCTCAGAAGTTTGACTAAAGCTACGGACGTGTACCCCACTTCTATAATGAGACTGGTGTGGGGAAAGGATTGGATTTGTGCAATTGATTTGCACACTGAGGTGAGCCTTGGGTTTGCTCTGAAATTTACTGTGTTTCAATGGTCTGTAGGAGCACAGGGAAACACCCCTTAAGATAAACTGACTTACGAACTTCTGTTTCAAGGTGCTGAAGATGACTACATAGATGCATTTGAAAGAAGTGATAAAAGAGAGGGAGAAAGTGATTTTGTGAATATGTGGTAGACACCTGTGAACAGGACAGGAGGATAAAGCACTGCAGTAAGAATTAGAGACACTGGAAAGTAGATATTTCTCCACTACTTATCAGTGCTAAACAAAGAGCAAAGGACTGTAGTTTAAATATGCCACCATTTGGGTACAGTCTGCAGTATACTTATAAGGCAAATTCACACTAAAAAGAACTCCAGTGTACCAAACTGCTCCCGTTAACTCTATGCAAGATTTACCAAGTGGAAAATGCAGAAGGAAATCATGAGCTGTACAGTTTCAGAATCTCTACTTTCTCATGTTGTCCTTCAGTTAACTCTTGAAATTCATCTTTTTGCTAATATTTTGGCTTCAGAATACTGGGAGTTATACAGGGGTGCTCCAAAAGAATATGTTATCTGGTGCTGGTCTACTTTATGTCAGTACTTACTTGGTTAATTGTCTTGATACAATCAAGCCAGATTGATTTGAATTCCTATTCTATTTAAGAATTTATATGTTTCTTATCATGATAGCATCAGGGATCTTCATTAACATGGTACCAACTGACTTAGGAAACTTAAGCCTTCTCATTTGTTCATTGAGCCTTGAAATTGCAGCTGTGCATTTTTGTATGTCTCTGCTAATGTTAGCTTACCACTACTGTTTGCAAAACACATCAAACAAACAAACAAAAAAAACACCAAAACATTATTGTTGAGAAACAGAGTAACAGCAAAGGAACTGCTCTCTGTCTCTTTAAGAGAGCGATCATTAGCTCCAAAAAAACAAAATTCTGCCCAGTCTGTGAAGCATATTGTATGAGCAAGCTAAAATTGAGAATACAAATTTACAGTTAGCAATATCTGGCTATGGTGATTAAGCAGGACTTTGAGTTATAACCAGGAATATGTTGGGTTTGGGTTTGTTTTGTTTTAATTTAGCACCAGATAAGCAAACAAGTGATGAAGTAACTCAGGAAAAAGAGATTCAGTTGTTTCTTGACTGGATTGTTAACATCATAATGTAACATAGCATAAGTAGTAGCAGTAACAGTAATTGGGCTGGGATTCTTAGGACTAAAGTAGGTGTCTTCCCTGTAAAAGGTATCTAAATGTGGCCGAGTCATTTCAGTCTCCTCAGTTGCCAGTATAGACCACTGCTATAGGAGTATTGGTGTTTGTTCATCTCGTCCTGAAGTAAACGATGACACTGACAAATTACATCCTGATCAACAGAGATGATACTGCATAAATAGATCTCCCTTGACTATAACAGGAGCTTCAATACATGGCTTAGATGTAGGCACCTACTTTATAAATGCTAACTTTAAGTGAGGTGAATCTCATCCTAATCACATTGTTGAAGGCCTTGCCAGGCTAATAACTTCACAAAGTACTCGAAGATGATCAGAGGGCTGGAGCACCTCTCCTATGAAGACAAGTTGAAAGAGTTGGGGTTGTTCAGCCTGGAGAAGAGAAGGCTCCAGGAAGACCTTATTGCAGCCTTCTAGTACCTGAAGGGGGCCTACGAGAAATCTGGAGAGGGACTTTTTAACAGGGCCTGTAGTGACAGGACAAGGGATAATGGCTTTAAACTGAAAGAGGGTAGATTTAGATTGGATATAAGGAAGAAATTCTTCACTGTGAGGGTGGTGAGGCACTGGAACAGGTTGCCTAGAGAAGTTGTGGATGCCCCATCCCTGAAAGTATTCAAGGCCAAGTTGGACTGGGCTTTGAGCAACCTGGTCTAGTGGAAGGTGTCCCTGCCTATGGCAGGGGGGTTGGAACCAGATGATCTTAAAGGTCCCTTCCAACCCAAACCATTCTATGATTCTATGATTCTATGATTCTATGCTATGTGGCTACTATGGTTCCTACTCTAAGATCCTCAAAGACAATAAATCATTTCCAAACGCAGCTTTAACTTGCAATCTATCAATGGTGGTGTGTCCTCACCACTCAGAGATGCCCTCTCCATCCTAGTGTTTTTTCAGTCATCTTCTACCCACGGGACTTCTAAAGTTGCTGTTTCAATATAAGTGCAGGACCTAGCTCTCCTGTTCCCAGTCCATGACAAATCATCATCCATGTATGTAATATTAATAAAATCTAGGAAACTGATTAAAAATATTATAGTATCTTCTGGTGTATAAGGTTCAAATGTCAAACAATAAATAGAAAAATACCCTGTAAACCAACCATAATGTTATTGCAATAAATTAAAACATGGCACTTGTAAATTGGAGAACAATTGAAGCCACAAGGTGACAGTAATCTCTGTTGAAGAAACTGTTTCTTCAGGTGCACATTCTGCTGAATTTACAGTGTTCTTGGCAAACACATTTGCAATCTGAGAACTGAGAATAAAGATCTGTTTATTCTTAATTCTAACCTATTCCCCTTTAGTCACTTTCTTGTTGCCCTCATTGTTGCTGTTCACTACAGCAGGTCAGAAGTTTTGACTGTTGGAAATTTTGACAGAAAAGACAAATCCATTTATCCCTGCTATTTCCATCTTTATGAGATTTACTGATTCTACCTTTCAATTATTTACAGATGGTTCTATGCTGTAGGCCAGCTGCTACCAAATACTGCTTTCCCATCAGATTTTACTGGGAAGTGCTAAAATATCTCCAGGATTTACCAAAAAATTCCCAGTAAAACTGACTTTCTTCCAAGGCCTATAGGTGTTAGAATCCATGCACAAGTTTAATACTGTTTGTATGGCTTATTCATATAAATATATCAAAAGACTCAGAATTGTCATAAACAAACAAGCCAGGAACCTCCATAGCTGTTTATTAATGACTTCTCATTTCAGTGGTTACTTTGTTTGGAGAATCAGTACTTATTGGTCTTTAGTGATGCATGTGAAGCACCAGACTTGATTTCTCCCCCTTTTCAGCAGTTAGGTTCCAATTCTTCTTTGAAGAGACTAATTGTGATTGGAAATTAGATTTAATTCAGCTAAGTCACAAAGGGAATGTGCTGAAAACAGGCCTGCCAAGTGAACATCATGATACCCCTTGTGACACATGGCTTCTTCTTCAGTCAGACCATAAACTGCACATGTGACAATCTCTCATGGTCAAATATATAGTGTTCCATCAGCCACTGGATTTTCCTGCTTGAACGATTCAAAGTACAGTCTTTGCTTCACAAACTAAATTAGGAACAACATTATTTTATTCAAAAAAAGAGAAAAGTCACAAAATGTTCTTCAGAACCTAACTGCAACCCCTATAGCATCGGCAAAACCATGGAAGCAAACTAACTACTCGTCTACATCCTCCCATGTAAATCAGCCACTGGACGTCAGCATTTGGAGTGGTCCATTTAGGCCATCTTTATCTGTCTGGTCTATCCATTATACAATCAAGCTAACAAAAATCTCTCTGATAAGTAAGCAGAAGCAGGAAGCGTGGAGGGGCAGCAAGTGGCACTCAGCCGTGGCGTAGTTCTGTCTCCCTCCAAGAATTTCTTCAATCTCCCTCCCTCACAATTCTCAAAATAAAATCCTACAAAAATATTGTGCAGTTGAAGGGTCAATTGTTGGTGGATTAGCACTTAATTCCCTGGAATAGTGACATAGGAATGAGCTCATTAACAACAATATTTATTCCTGGAACAGGGTATAGAGACAACCACTCTCCTGCTGCTCAGTTTTGCTTCCCTCCTGCAGTAATTCCCCTACCCTATACATTCAATTTCCTTAGACCATGGTGTCATCTGGCAGTAGTTGAACCTTTAGCAGCTGTTGCTGGATGTGCCACACACAGATCCAGCCAGCACACTGTAGACTCGTACCCTCTCTGAGGTCCAGTTGTGTTGCTTGGATAATGCACATTCCCCAGATGCTTGTTGCTTCTCTCCTCTTCCCCCATCTCCCAACCCTCCTCTGCTACCTACAACGTACTGCTGGAAGGCATTCTGTGAGCTCTTTGTAATCTTTTCAGGCAAAATTATCCAGGTTAATTTTTGTTATTTTCCTCATCAAATTGAGCTGACCTTGGTGATTTTGTCAACATCACTCCTTAAAAGTTCTTCAAAAAAATGGGAGCACAATATACTCCACCTAGCACACAGGTTAGAAAAATTACCACCTTTAAGACTACAGTTTCTGTTCAAATGATTTTATCAATTGTTTTATTTGCTCTTTAAATTACTAACTGGAAATGAGCTAAAAAATTAGATGTATGGTCAAATGGTAAATTGCAGATTGAAAAACATTTTTATCTCAGAAATCTGAATAATTCCTCACCATTGGAAAAAGACTATTAACTTCTGCTTTTAGTATCTTTCCTATTGGATCTTCCAGAATTTTGTCTTTATTTCCTTCTAAGATCAGTTATGAGAGAACTTATTTTCTGATGGTAGCAAAGTGTAATTATTCACCATTTTTTAATTTAAGAAACTCTAGAATACTTTCTAGAATTTCTTTCAAGTGAAAACTGTATTTCAGCAGTTGATTTGAAATCAAAACTTTTTATTCTTCTAGCAGCTACATTTCTGTTTTCTATAAATTGTTCTCAACAGTTGGCAAATAGGGGTTAGGAGGGGTATTCCCACCAAAACCTCATACAATTACAAACCCTTATGACTAAGTTTCCTTAGGTGTCATTTCTAGTATTGATATGTCATCTTCTCTCATATCAAGCACCTTTTTTAAACCAAATTCCTGCATCCTCTGCCTTGAAAAATCAAACTGTTTTGACAAAAATTTCATAAATGTAAAAGAAATAAAAGGAGAAATCCTGCAGTAATTTTTCATGTACTCATTTGTGTGATCCACTTCAGTTCTTCCCTCTCTCCTGACACATACCCACCACCACCTATGTAAGGAAGAAAAAGCTTCCAAGATTTAGACTCCTTGGCTTTATGTGTAGATGACTTGTTGAGCAGTTTTAAGCTCCCAGAAGAGGTCACATGGAGGCAGTTGACTGCAACACATTTCAAGTATGTATGTTAGGCAGCTTGCCTTGGGAGTTTGCTTGATGTTGTACTACCAAGAGGAAGGAAAGAATAACTGAGTAAGATTTGAACTCTGGAAAATGCTGAATGCAACTCAATGGAGTTCAAAAAGATAGATAGAAGGTAGCTCTATTTTTAAACAATCAGTGACTCTAAAATCAGAAATATATAACCTATATAAAAATGAGGAGAAATCTCTCATATTTGTGAACTACACATATTTTTAATAATAAGAAGTTGTATGTATTTAGAAAATACACCAAGACATAAAATTCAAAAGCTCTTAAAACCTTTAACAAATAAAAAATTATCCAATTGAGAATGCAATTTCAATGGAATTAACAGTATTAGGGACAGTTAGCTATGACTGAGAAACCAAAACACTTGCCAAGTAGATCTGATAAGCCTAATTATCTAAATCAAAACCATAGAAATAAACATAAGAAAATGCATGCATTAACAGTCAACAGAAGGCAGGCGTATGGGTAATATACTTAAAATATAGAAAAACTCTAAACAATGCAATCTATCATACCACATTGGAAAAATCTTCAAATACTAGCAATGCTTGCACAATTTCAAGAAAATATGACAATAAAATCATTACCTTGAAAGTGTTCCTCACAGGAACAGAAAACAACTGTCTTTTTTTTTTTTTTTTTAAATCATATAGTTCAGTATTGGATACCCAAGTTTAAAAGTACCCTCCTCTTCCTGAAGGGTAACAGTCACAGAAGTACTGAATGACGCATAAAAAGTCTGGAAAGAGACACTCCTCCTGCCCTTACCCTCAAAAAATCTCTTTGCTTTCCTCTCACTTAACAGTCCCTTTGTCTTAGGCAGAGTCTTCCCTCCACAACAGTGGCACGATCAATTTAAGAGCTTAAAGGCAGATTGTAACAGCGAAGGGGTCCATGGGTTGTTTGGTCTCCTAGATCTGAGTTGCCTGTCATCCAGGAATAATCAATGCACCCTAATTATGTTTGCTCTGCTGCTATAGGAATGGCCCTGCATGTTGCCAGGTTACTGAGATTATTTTAATATTCATCAATATGTAGGATAAAAGAGTTTAGCTCTGCTGAAGTTTGGACTGTAATGTGTTTCCTGTAATGGAAACAATTACAAAAGAAAAACACAAGACAAGAAACCACAATTCTAGACAATGTTTATCAATTCACGGCTATTTGAAGAGCCTCTTCATCTTGGCTGAAAGTGAGGCTGGCCATTTAACCTTTCCTCTCTTCTTGCTTCTCTCATGACACAAAAAAGCTCTGAGAGCTGCATTTCCTCTTCCTGTTATTCTTAGTGTGCAGCCCATAGGAGGGGCAGACAGCTATGCTTTTCTATCCTTCAAACTCTGTTTCCCATTTACTTATCCCTTGTAAGAAATACGATGATGTTTACAAATTGATACTTAAATAAATTAGTTCATTTTCTACTCCCGAAGTTAACTACTATTCCTAATTGTATTTATTTAACTTAGACTATTTCTTCCTGCTTGCCTGCTGTCTCCATAACCAGTTAGTGAAGAATCATGAGTTGGACTACATGACCCCAAAGGTTCCTTCCAACTTCAGCTATCCTGAAAACATCAATAAATTTCACACCTTGAAAAACAGTGCTTATAATTACCTTATTAAACTCTAAAATATGGAAAAATGACATAGTTAACAAGTCCCTGTGTTACTTCTGTAACACAGAAGTAGTTGAAACCAAAATTCTGAATAAAACAAGTCTGGTAAGCATCTTGTTTGAATGATAACTGAACACACCAAGGACTGGCTTATTTCACTTATGGATATGCAGATCGTCCCAAATTTCACCTGTCCCCATGGACACTTACGTCTCCTCTCCAGTTTGTTTGCCAGAGGAAACAGAAAATCAAAGGTGGATTATGACTGAATCAAACCAGTTTACTCTTCTATCCCTAGGAAAATGCAGTTACACATTTCCTCTATATATGAATTTTGCAGCCAAGCTATACTTGACGCTTTGACAAAAGTTTTTCTCGGTATGAAGCATGGTGTTCTTGTCCTCCTAGAGTTTAGTAATCCTATCTTTCCTGTATAACAATTGTGCAGCCAAACTGTATGCTCATAAAAAAATTGTCCAAAAATACATGCAGCTTCACACTTTAAATAAATAGTAAAAGAATATTTTTCCTACAGTACATATTCTGGATTTTTTCCACCATTAAAAATCCATTTATTAACTGTTTATTCTCTCTAAATCTGAACATCCAACTAAAGTTTTACTTTATAGATTCACAGTCTGATTGTACTATCTGTGACTACTGTGCCAATTTCACCTGTATGCACCCCCATTTCCCCTGAACTATACCCTCAGCCATTTATAAAAGTCAGTTATAAGTTCATAGAATCATAGAATCATTAAGGTTGGAAAAGAGCCTTAAGATCATCGAGTCCAGCCGTTAACCTAGCACTGCCAAGTCCACCACTAAACCATGTCCTCAAGCACCACATCTACCTGTCTTAAATACCTCCAGGGATGGAGACTCAACCACTTCCCTGGGCAGCCTGAAACATGGTGTTTACTCATACCCCGCATCAGGATGACACAGCTCAAGTCTACATAAAGAAACACGGAGGCCCTGTTTCTGTGGGTGGCTGGATTGCCCCTAATGCCAACTGTGTTACTGAGGGCTGCAGATATGGAACTTGAGCCAGATGATAGTTTCTATTTTCCTCTGCCATCAATTAAACTTGCCAGGCAGACTTGATTTTAGCTCTTCCATTACAACAAGAAGTTTAGAATGTAGCTTTTTGGGGTTCCAGGAGTTAATATGTTTTTCAAAAATCTCTTCTATTGGAATTTTCTGGCTGGACCTCCTTGATCCTTTCAGAGCAGACAGCCACCACACACTATGAAAGAAAAGAAAAACTCGCTTTCTTCTAACCAGGACTCTTCAAGTTCTTGCAGATTTCCTGCTTTAACAGACATTTAATTCACAATACATTTTATAAACACTGTATGGTGGTCTTGCAGAGTCATGCCTGCTTTGCATAAATAGATGACTGTCTCATGTCTAAAAAGCTATAAATGCATGTTATAAGAGAAAAGGACTGTATGGATCCATGCCAGTGGAAAAAGAATTTTTATTCAAGCTGCATAATGTGAAGCTATACCATTTTTGTTTTAATAACATTTCCCCTTCCTTCAGGTGTAAGTGTGTAACTAGGGGCAGATAAATCTTTTTGTCTGAGATACTTCTACATCACTTTGCAACAGTACCTTAGGTCTGTGATCAAATGGCACCTGAGAGCATGTTTCATGTGAAACTATGGTTCTTTTTTTTCTTTTTCAACACTAAAACAAAAGGAAATATTTCTTTTCCTCCAAGTACATTCAACGTTCACTGTTCTATTTAGGTCCAATCAGTTGTGTGTTTCAAAGCTGCATTTGACACTTGTGAATTAGCCATGCTACCATGTGAAGAACAGTTTCCTGATGGTGGGAAAGAGATTAAAAGAATGACAGCTCTCAAGATTTAAGTGGTGCTGCAGGGTATTAAGCTCCATAGAAGAGTTTGAACATGTCAAAAGTGTCAGGTACTTTATATTCATGGACAATTTCACAAAGGAGTTGATCATGCTGTCCTTACATTATGAAAGGCAATGGGAATGGCATGGTTACCAGTTTAAAGACTTTGTAGAACAGGGCCTGTCATGTTGTCTGCTAGAGACCTCTTTGTATTGAAGTGTTTTAAGGCAATCATTCTTGTAGGTAGTTGCTATTAAATTGTTTAATAAAGACCACACTGAGCCTTTAGTCAGGCCCCGTAATGATCTCAAAATACTGAAAATTTGCATGAAAGCTTTGGCACAAAATGCTAAGCTGATATAAGTTAAAACATCTATTGTAGGATTTAACCCTGGGTAATTAACTAGACTTGGCATAATGGAAAGAAACAGATTTACCACTCAGCTATATAAACCTGTGGCAGGGAAATAACTGCTGAATTTGTCCTCTTCTTAATATTTTTCCTAAAATCGTATGCAGTATTTTTTTTCATTAAAATGAAAAGAAACCTGGGTATCTTGTATACTAACACAGAAAATTACAGGTGGTTTTCTAGCATCTTTTTCTTTTAAATTCTTGTTTGCAACTCTTGCATGTCATATGAAGAAATATGCAGATTGTTAAAAGCTACAAGTTATTCCACGTTGGGGCTTATTCATTATTTCCAAGTGAAGCTGTCCCACTTCGTGTGAAACACCTAACACACCACATCAGCAACTCTAGATGTTACATCACTGAATGAGTTTGGATTTTCTCTGTGCAATTAGCCCACCCCTAAATGGAACAGTTTCAAGCAACAGAGCTGAGCAATCCTGTCCACATACAACTTTGCCCTCTAACTTGTCATTGAGAAGTATGAATCATCCCAAGAAACTGAGGGATTTCGGACTAGGCCTTAGAGTGATCAGAACTGACCTGAGAGGTTATACTTTTCTCCCCTGCTGTGTTTTATTTGGGGATAAGCATTATACGCTTATCTAACAGAATGCTTCTCTTCTCCACGGGGTCCAGAGAAACATACATAAATCTACCCCACACAGTTGCCTAAGACATCTGAGAGTTCCTCTGCCAGCTCTCTGAGCTCACAGACACAAGGCAGCTGTGGCCTGGAAGCTATAGATCCATTTTTTCATGGCCCTGTGCCCAAACTAAAACATCTTGCCTCAGCAGAGCTGTGTTAATGCCTAGATGGCTTCTGGACTGCAGCTGGTAAACATGGCCAGTTGCAGTACGGACAGCCTGTGTATTTCCTTGAGACACCTCTGTTTGCAAGTCCCTCAGCTATTCAGGCTAAAGGAGTTCACCAGTTCAGTCAAGATTTCAACAGTGCTGTCGATGCCAAGCAATAGATGGGCAGGCACCCCTGGGAACTGTCTGCTGAAAACTCTAACCTAGAGAAATTTAGTCTTCCGTAGGCATAGGAAAGGTTTTGGGTGGCAGGTGAGTGCTTAGGACAAGAGCATTTTGTGCAACTAGTCCATAGTCATGTGAAGCAGCTGAATAACCTTAAGGCACATGAATGCATTATAACCTTGAATAGCATTTAGACTAAATATTGTGTTTATACAGTGTATAAACTAGTGTATTCTGCTCAGCCTAATTAGGTTATTAATGATGCAAATTTAGAGAAAATGTCAAATTGTTAGACAAAACAAAAACTGTTTTATTTCCACCCAGTTTGCGCACAACTACTACATATACTTCAGAGACTACATATGGTAGAAATGCTCTTGGTTTTCAGAATGTTCCCAGACAAGAAAAGTTGACATTTCCAATAGACTGAATAATTCTGAATACGGAGTCAGTTAGAGGGTAGATTTATTTGGTTTTGATTTTTTAAAAATTGCCTGAAGCCAACACACTATCCTAGTCACATGACTGATAAGAATTAAATGTTTACTTTTTCTGGCTGGGTCAGTTCTACTGAGTATTCTGGGATTTTAATTGCAAGTTTCAAATTCAAATCTGTCAGTGACCTGATTAAGCAGTAATTCATTTGTTCACAATTTAGGTGGATTAATGAAAACAAAGAACAATATCTACAGATACTTGAACAATAGTGTAATTGCTTAGTAGATCACAAGCATTTCATATGCTGCTAGAATGCTATGTGTCTATGTGGACATGTTGCAGCCCTTATATACATCATGATTGTGATCAAACACTCTCACTGGTTCCATTATATTAACCAGATAGTAACGAAATAAATCACAGAATTATATTAATTTATTTAGTAACAACAGTGTAGTGTGACTAAAGTTTGGATGAATATCAGAAAATCTCAGATGTCTGAGTCGGCAGCATTAGTAATCTAAGCTGTACACATGCTTAGTGCTGTGCTTGAGGAAAAAAACAGAATAATTACTACTATACCATGATTGATATATTAGCTATTGCTGTCATTATTGCTTTGATATTTTGAATAACTTCTAAGGATGTCATTGCAAAGAATTCAGACACTTTATATTTCATGTAAGGCATTTTAAAATGTCTGTGCATACTCAAACACTGCTTGGGTAACACCATAAATATCTGAAAATTCACTGATTAGATTACTCAGTGGAGCATCATGTTTTATATTCCTGCGTCTGATAAATAGTCATATGCATATAAGCAGCATATCTGTGGATACTACCTGAAATAGATACAGCATAGGTTTTCAACAGATGTTTATCTTTGTTTCAGTCTGTTCTCTAATCCAAGATAAGTTCTGTTTTTCCTTACACTACCAAGTGAGAAGAAAATATTATGATTCATAATCATTTCTTCATTCCCTGAAGACAAAATTATTAAAAACATAAATTAAATGTCAAATTAAATGTCAAAACCTGACTAGTCAACTGACAATGACCAAGCTTTTTGTGCAAAGGACTTTTGTTAAATTTTCAAAAATACGTTTTCATTTTGTTGCTGCTGATTATGGATGCTTTAATACTAGGCAGGATCATTTAGCCATAGCAATATATGTAGACACCTAGACTCCAATTCTATACACACGCAAAACCAATTAAAAAATAAAACTCAGTACTACTTTACTAGTAACCTACTCAAATATGAAATATTATTTCTATTTATGAAATAATTTTGAATAACTGGAGAATAAATATAATTTTGTTTTAGCTGTACAGCATAATTTCATTAGAACTTGACAAGCTGCAATCAATATAGTGGGCCAAAACTGATCTTGATTATGTGATGATATTCAAGTCATACAACTAAACTAAATCTATGTGAATCAGATTTTGATCCAAACTTGGTACCACCAACAAGGAAGTGCTTTAACAATAGGAGGAGTAGTACCATTTTAGACTCCCACAGGTATCTGATATGCATTGGGCTAGCAAATATGAAAGAGGACCTATGAGGAGCCTCATGTTTCTGGATTTGGGACCACAAAGGATAACCAAGGGCATCTAGAGTGATGTGAGATTCCTATCTCTGAGTCACCTTCTTCATGGTCTGCAAGAGGAATCATGCTTAAATATATCACTATAGAAACCACTATATTTTAATATTTAAGAGATTGCTCCAAATACTTCAATAATATTGATGAAATAAAAATTGAAAATCTAGCTAGAATGTGCCAGTTGCTTTTAAGTTACAACTGTAGGTTTAGTAAAATAACATTTGAAAAACAAACGGAAGAAATGTAGACAAAATCTATAGGAATTCTTCTTTATTTCAGCAGAAATAAAAATTCACACAATCCCTCCAAGAGTTCTTTTTAAGCATTGTTGTTTTCTTCTTTCCTCATACACAGAAGTGCATGAATGTTTTGCTGCCCCTAATCATAGGCATGAAAACACACTTTAACCAGGAAACTTTAGATCAGTTTGTAATTAGATTAACTTCAGCTTTGCCACTGCTTGTGTTTGAGTTTCTGTCACAATCTCATCTCAGGTATTAATTCTTATTTGATTTTAATAATCCTTAATTTTAGCTGTGCTGCAAGTAATACAAACACATTATTCTGTGGCCTTATCTGTTCCCAGCCCTCTAACCAACCCGTGTCCTTCCACCAACATATACCCAAACATAATAATACACCTTAATTTCCACTGGCCTTTTACCACTGCTACTCTACTGTCATATTTCTCTCATATTAGTGGTCAGGTTTCTGGAGTACAGATTGTTTTCTTCTAGCCAAATAAGCTTAATACAATATAAACATTTGTGAATACAAATACAGTTCCAACATTTTAACAAGCTGGCCAAAACCTACTCACATATCTGGTCTCAGGGATTTGACTATTTGATTTCAATATCTTTATCGATGACATAGACAGTGGCATAGAGTGCACCCTCAACAAGTTTGCAGATGACATGAAGCTGAGTGGTGCAGCTGACACACCTGGAGGTCAGGATGCCATCCAGGGGGACCTAGACAAGGTTGAGAAGTGGGCCCATAGGAACCAAATGAGGTTCAACAACCCCAAGTGTAAGGTTGTGCTCCTGGGTCGAGGCAATCCCAGACATGAGTACAGACTGGGCGAAAAACTCATTGAGAGCAGCCACGCAGAGAAGGAGTTTGGGGTCCTGGTGGACGAAAAGCTGCATATGAGCCAGCAATGTGCACTAGCAGCCCAGAAAGCCAACCATATCCTGGGCTGCATCAGAAGAGGCGTGGCCGGCAGGTCGAGGGAGGTGATTCTCCCCCTCTACTCTGCCCTCTCGTAAGACCCCACCTGGAGTACTGCATCCAGCTCTGGAGCCCTCAGCACAAGAAAGATGTGGACCTTTTAGAATGGATCCAGAGGAGGGCCACTAAGATGATCAGAGGGCTGGAGCACCTCTGCTATGAAGACAGGCTGAGAGAGTTGGGGTTGTTCAGCCTGCAGGAGAGAAGGTTCTGGGGAGACCGTATAGTGGCCTTCCAGTACTTAAAGGGGGCTTATATAAAAGAGGGGGAGAGACTCTTTATAAGGGCAGACAGCAATAGGACAAGGGGGAACGGTTTCAAACTGAAAGAGGGGAAATTTAGATTAGATGTTAGGAAAAATTGCTTTACTCAGAGGGTGGTGAGGCACTGGAACAGGTTGCCCAGAGAGGCTGTGGACGTCCCGTCCCTGGCAGTGTTCAAGGGCTGGGATGGGATGGGATGTTGGATGGGGCCCTGAGCAACCTGGTCTAGTGGGTGGCATCCTTGCCCATGGCAGGGGGGGCTGGAGTTAGATGATCTTTAAGGTCCCTTCTAGCCCAAGCCATTCTATGATTCTATGACTACTGGACTTTGAAATAATAAAATAATTCAGTTGATCGGCAGTCTAAGAAGGTAAATATGACAACGACTTTGCAGGACATCGGTAGTAGTTGAGATACAAGTCAAAATAAGCTGCTACTCAGACTCAGGAACATAATGCTATGTGATGTGGTTTGGAGAAAGAAACAGATTATTGAGCAATGAATATCTTAAAGAACAGATACCTAGTGAACCACAGCAAGCATTGCTCTCCTGATGTTTCTTATGTTCCCACGCTATTATGAGCTTAAAAGGATAACTTATGAAAGATACAAATATAGAGATATTTTAAGTGTTTGTTCTACTATTAAGCACTGTAGAGACAATGGTTGTGGGCCTAGAACAAAAGCAGTGACTACAACTCTGGGCAAAACATGGGCTTTATTACAGCACAGAAACCATACAAAATGCTCCAAGGACTGAAACAAGATCCTGGAGCAGCCAGCAGCAGTTTCTCCTTCCTGCCATTACTCCCCAAATTGCCTCTATGGGTTTACAGTCTGGGCAGGGAAGAAAGCATCGTGAGGAAATCTTGTGGAAAGCCTGTGATCCCATCAGCCTGCCCTTAGGCAAGGGAATGGAAGTGCAATCACTCCTTAGCTCCAATTTCTGCTGCAGATTGGAAGAGGGACTGGAAGGGATTGGGGGAGGGACTGAGAAGACGACTTGGGCCAGGGAAGAGAGCAGGGCATCTGTCTCTAGGCCTCTGTGGAGACAGCTGAGGAATGAGTCCAGTGTGTGCAAAAGCTTAACCTTATCCATCTTCGACATTTCTTATGTAATCAAACTGAGCTCTGCAATGGCATGTGCAATCTTGAATGTCTTATTAACCAAAATAAAGAGAGACATTGCTTGCCAACTGTGTTTTTCCAGTCTCCCTCAGCTCAACTCTGCACCATCTGTCTTTAAATCATAAATATACTAATAACATTTATACTTTCAAGTTCTTTTCACCTAGGCTCGCTGATCTCTGTGTTATCTTTGATTATTTTTTGACATTGCATGTCACCCACTCATCAGCTGCTGCTGTTGGACTATGACACAGAAAATAAAGACATTTAAATGACATTAATACATAGTTCATTGGACCCCTTATAAACTCACATAGAGACCTTTTTGAATACAACACCTTGTATTGATACCCCACTATTTTGAATAACCCTCAGATCATAGACTCATACCCAGCTCAAGTCCACTGCACAGACCAAGTGTAGCAAACAGAGATAAGTTCTGCAAGATTTTGTTGGTGATGAGAGCTTCTGAGAGAAGAATCTAATTCAGGAACAATGGCTTTTAGGTCATGGTATCCATTTTTTGATAGCAGGAGTGTTCCCTACAATATATTTTTCTAAGTATTTGTTCAATTAACATTTAAATATTCAAGCCGTAAGGCTTTCACTGTATTTCTTGGGAAATTATTCCACAGAAATCTCTACAAAATGAAAATCTGAATTACCTCAGTTCATGGTTTTCCTTTACGTTTTATGTTTTTCTTCATTCCCCAATTTGAAACAAAAGATGCTCATACAAATGCTAAACAATTTAGGAGGCAGCTGTACCACTCAATGGTTTTAACACTATATTGCTTTTAAAACACTTCACCATCTACTCTAGCACCAAGCCAGCTTCTGAAGAGAGAAGCATAGCAGGAAAAATAAGAGACTGAAGAAGGCCAAACAGAGAAAATCCTCTTGGCCTCTATATACCTTCCTGTCAATACTTCTAGGGCCAGATTTAGCACGACTCTTCCTAGAAAGTCTGCTTCTGACATGGTAATACTTCCTGTGTGGATACATGTGTAGGGATATACACATCTGCATAAGACAGGAGAAACAAAGTAGGTATCCTACAGTAGAAAGGATACTGAACAAGCAGAGGAGCTGGGAAGCAAAAAAAAGACCAAAGTAAAAGGCCAGAAGAAAGGTGAGTTTTAGCAGAATGTACCCAAATATTTATACTCACTCCTTATAGAAAAATGCACATGTTGCATCCTCCTTATTCATAGTGGAGCAAGTGTGTTTTTTTCAGCATATGGGCCCACTTATAATCTCCATAGAGTCATGGAATCACTTAGGTTGGAAAAGACCTTTAAGATCATCACGTCCAACCATTAACCTAGCACTGCCAAGTCCACCACTAAACCATGTCCATAAGCACCACATCTACCTGTCTTTTAAATACCTCCAGGGGTGGAGACTCAACCACTTCCCTGGGCAGCCTGGTCCAATGCTTGGCAACCCTTTCGGTGAAGAAATTTTTCATAATATCTAATCTAAACTTCCCCTGGCACAACTTGAGGCCATTTCCTCTCGTCCTATCACTTGTTACTAGGGAGAAGAGACTGACCCCCACCTTGCTACAACCTCCTTTCAGGTAGCTGTAGAGAGCAATAAAGTCTCCCCTCAGCCTCCGCTTCTCCAGGCTAAACAACGCCAGTTCCTTCAGTTACTCCTCATAAGACTTGTGCTCTAGACCCTTCACCAACTTCGTTGCCCTCCTCTGGACACACTCCAGCTCCTCAATGTCTTTCTTGTAGTGAGGGGCCCAAAACTGAACACACTACTCAAGGTGCAGCCTCACCAGTGCCGAGTACAAAGGGACAATCACCTCCCTGGTCCTGCTGGCCACACTATTCCTGATACAGGCCAGGATGCCATTGGCCCTCTTGGCCACCTGGGCACACTGCTGGCTCATATTCAGGAGGCTGTCAACCAACACCCCCAGGTCCTTTTCCGCCAGGCAGCTCTGCAGCCACTCCTCCCCCAGCCTGTAGCATTGCATGGGGTTGTTGTGACCCAAGTGCAGGACCTGGCACTCAGCCCTATTGAACCTCATACAGTTGGCCTTGACCCATTGATCCAGCCTGTCCAGATGCCTCTGTAGAGCCTTCCTACCCTCCAGCACATCAACACTCCCACCCAACTTGGTGTCGTCTGCAAACTTACTGATGGGGCACTCGATCCCCTCATCCAAATTGTTGATAAGGATATTAAACAGAACTGGCCCCAATACTGAGCCCTGGGGATCACCACTTGTGACCGGCCTGCCAACTGCATTTAACTCCATTCACCACAACTCTTTGGGCCCAGACATCCAGCCAGTTTTTTACCCAGAAAAGAGTATGTCCATCGAAGCCATGAGCAGCCAGTTTCTCCAGGAGAATGCTGTTGGAAACAGTGTCAAAGGCTTTACTAAAGTCCAGGTAGACAACATCCACAGCCTTTCCTTCATCCACTAAGCAGGTCACCTTTTCATAGAAGGAGATCAGGTTAGCCAAGCAGGACCTGCCTTTCATAAACCCATGCTGACTGGGTCTGATCCCCTGGTTGTCCCGTACGTGTCGTGTGATGGCACTCGAGGTGATCTGCTCCATAACCTTCCCTGGCACCGAGGTCAGACTGACAGACCTGTAGTTTCCCAGATCCTCCTTCCAGCCCTTCTTGTAAATGGGTGTCATGTTTCCTAACCTCCAGTCAACTGAGATCTCCCTGGTGAGCCAGGACTGCTGATAGATGATGGAAAGTGGCTTGGTGAGCACCTCCACCAGCTCCCTCAGTACCCTTGGGTGGATCCCATCTGGCCCCATAGACTTGTGTGTGTCTGCGTGGTGTAGCAGGTCGCTAACCATTTCCCCTTGGATTATGGGGGCTTCATTCTGCTCCCCCTCCCTGTCTTCCAGGTCAGGGGGTTGAGTACCCAGAGAACTGGTCTGATAATTAAAGACTGAGGCAAAGAAGGCATTAAGAACTTTTTCCTCATCCTTTGTCACTATGTTTCTCCCCGCATCCAATAAAGGATGGAGATTCTCCTTAGCTCTCCTTTTGTTGTTAATGTATTTATAGAAACATTTTTTATTGTCTTTTACAGCAGTAGCCAGATTAAGTTCCAGCTGGGCTTTGGCCCTTCTAAACTTCTCCCTGCATAACTTCACGACATCCTTGTAGTCCTCCTGAGTTGCCTGCCCCTTCTTCCAAAGGTCATAAACTCTCCTTTTTTCCCTGAGTTCCAGCCAAAGCTCTCTGTTCAGCCAGGTTGGTCTTCTGCCCTGCCAGCTCATCTTTCAGCACGTGGGGAGTGCCTGCTCCTGCACCTGTAAGGTTTCCTTCTTGAAGAATGTCCAGCCTTCCTGGACTCCATTGCCCTTCAGGACTGCCTCCCAAGGGACTCTGTCAATCAGGCTCCTAAACAGGCCAACGTCTGCCCTCCAAAAGTTCAAGGTAGCCGTTCTGCTGACCCCGCTCCTTACTGCTGCAAGAATCGAAAACTCTATGATTTCGTGATCACTATGCCCAAGATGATAGCCTCCAACCATCACATCACCCAGAAGACCTTCTCTTCACAAACAGCTGGTCCAGCGGGGCATCTTCCCTAGTTGGCTCACTCACCAGCTGTGTCAGGAAGTTACCTTCCACACATCCCAGGAATCTCCTAAACTGTTTCCTATTCACTGTATTCTATTTCCAGCTGACATCTGGTAAATTGAAGTCTCCCACAAAAACAAGGGCTAGCGATTGTGAGACTTGTCCCAGCTGCTTATAGAATAATTTGTCTGACTCTTCATCCTGGTTGGGTGGCCTGTAACAGAATCCCACCATGATATCTGCCTTGTTGGCCTTCCTCCTGATTCTTACCCATAAACACTCAACCTTATCGTCACCATCGTTAAGCTCTAGACAGTCAAAACACTCCCTAACATACAGGGTTACCCCACCACCTCTCCTACCTTGCCTATCCCTTCTGAAGAGTTTATAGCTATCCATTACAGCACTCCAGTTTTGTGAGTCATCCCACCATGTTTCCGTGATGGCAACTATGTCATAGTTTCCTGCTCCACAATGACTTCCAGCTTGTCCTCTTTGTTGCCCATGCTGCGTGCATTGGTGTAGATGCATTTCAGCTGGGCTATTGATCCCACCACCTTTTTGCAGGGAGAAGCTCTAATTCCTACATGACCATTCTCAGGTGCTTCCATGGTTTCTAACACATCCATAACTCTTGCATTTTTGCTACCACATGGATCTCCTTCCTCTACCTCCACTGAGATGGCAGAACAAAGGACCTCGCTAGCACACTGTCCCTCAAACATTGGCGTGCCACCCCCAGGCTTATTTCTAGCGAGCCTGGTTTTACCCCTTTCCTGCTTCAAATCTACTTTAAATCTCTTTCAGTGAGCCCTGCTGACTCCTGTGCAAAGATCCTTTTCCTGCTTTGTGACAGGTGTACCCCGTCTGTCGCCAGAATATCATCTCCTTGATAGTCTAAGCAAAAAGATAGTTATATAAAAACAGAAAAGGAAGAGTAAACTCAGTGTTATTCTCTCCCTACTTTTCAAGCAATACTTCTTTCACCTAGTAAGGCTGCAATTTCAGCTGTCTTTCCCAGTCCCTAAGCTTGCTTTTGGTGGCAGATATAGCTTATTCTGCAAAGAGCACTACCAAAGCTGCTGGCATGTGTTCTTCTATTGTTCTTTACAGTTAGTATTTTCAAATTGTTTTAGAAATTTTCATAAGCAAAATCCCATATCGGCCACATACAAAAGGCCTATTTAAAAGATCCTGTTATATGAACTGGTGACACAATATTAAAGACAACAAATGAAGAAAAGCACCGATGGGTAAACATCCATAGAAGAGATATAAAATGAAAGATAGACCATTGCCTCATATGTATGATAGTTTGCTCAGATTTACCATATTTGTTTTGAATGATATTTTATGCATTTTGACTATTTTAAAAGAAGTACCTTTTTCTCCTGAAAGAAAATGAAAAAGCTTGGGTTTATTATATTTGAAAAATTATTTTTATCCTATTTTCATTTTATTAACTGATTCCATGGTCAAATGTTTGTTGTGGTATAAATAATCCCCTGAGAAATAAGTAAAGTGTACAGCACTTAGACAGATTTCAGATTTATATACTTGCCAAAGTAATTATAACAATATTAATTCAAAGCCTGGTCTCCAGGCCTGAATTATAAGAGAAGACAACCACTGACTTGTGGTTCAAATCAGTCTTGAGATATACATACTATATTTTGCATCAAAGTCTATATTGGTTTCCTTTGTACAAAATTTAAAATTGTGTATTAATATATTATTTTCTTATGCTTCACTTTCATTCTGAAAGCTATGGAACTGGATTCAAAACTATTTATCCTCAAAGCTAAAAAACTCCAACTTTCAAACATCCTTTCAGTACTGAAATTTTAACTGCTGTTTCACAGAAATAAACTGCTTTTCAGTTTCAGTTTTTCCTGTTCTCTACAGCTAATTAGGGCCTGGATGATCTGGGCCTCCCTGACCCGGCCAGAACAGACTTTCACATGGCTTTCAGAACAGGTCTGATTTGACAGAGTCCTACACAAGGCCTGAGAATGTGCTGACCCAACACAAATTTCTTCCCTCACCAGAGACTATTCCACACTTGATATTTGGGATTCAGGTCTACACTTTTGAAATTTGTCAGAGAAAATGGTCCTTCCACCAAATAATAATCTTCTTGAAAAATATCACGGAAGACAAGAGGACTTTACAAACAAAGGTGGCATTACTAGCTCTGCAAATGTCTTTCCATCACATAAAGTAGTTATGACAATAGCACGGAAGTTTTTTCCTCCTGTATAATGCATGTTGAATTGTTGGCCCATACAGATATCTCTTGAGATTTACCATATTGTCAACAGCATTGAAAACAAATTCTGTGTCAGTTGTGAAATATAATGTAAACTGAAAGGTTAAAGTTATGTGATTTCTGCTTCTGCCTAGTAATTGAAACAAAGCTCAGATACCAGGAACTCAAATAAAGCTCAAGTACCTGGAGTGGCAAACCAACCTTTTTAGATAGGAATAGGGATTTTTAGTTCAGTCTAGAGATAATAAAATCACAGCCAAGGAAAAAAATGAGAAAAGGCAGAAGAAAAATGGGTTTTCCTTATGAAACAAAAGGTAGTACATGTCCAAAACCGAACGTGTCAAAAACCCGAAGTGGAGAAGTGCTGTTAAGGGCAGTGTTTACCAATGACAGCTATGTTCTCTCTCCTTCTTCCCTCTCCTCCCTTGTGCTGTGTGACATGGGGGATGGTTCAGTCATGTAAGAGGAGCAATTGCATGGCTCCGTGGCCACACATCCATACAGCAGCACCCAGTTCTGTGAAAAATGGGAGCTTCAGACAGTCTCGATCCTGGGAGCTAGAGTTCAAGTGTTTCATGTCTCTGTCTGAGCAGGGTTCAATCCCCATTTCCTGTGAAACATCGTGCTTTTCCTCCTCATTGACCGACTGAAATTCATCATAGAAAGCCATATGTGCAAAGTTTAAATAAATGTGTTGGTTTTATCCTTGAACTATTTAATTTACATATTTTTAAAACATATTTTTACAATAGGAATTTCTAAACTCTCCCCAATATATATTTTTTCAAAATGTTAGCTGAGTGAAAATTCAAGTACTGTGAGTCATCGCTGCTCTGTAACAAATTTTCTGATGCCTCTCAAGTGAAGTCATTGAGATGCACAAACGATTTACTTCATAACTTTAGGCACAGAATGTAATAAGCCAGTCTCCTCACACTTCCTTTAGAGCAAATGGAAAGAAACTGCGCTCTAAAACAACATTCAGTGGAACTTACCTTTCTCCCTTTACTACTCAGAGAACCTAAAGTAGGTATCAAAGGTTAGGAAGTAGAAAAACTCCCCATAGACTTCCTACCAAACAGCAGTAAAAGTAAGGGCTGAAGAACTGGTTTTCATTAAAAAACAAGCAAAAGCAAACAAACAGTGACCCCATACACACCCATGCATGCTGAGGAGGGTGACTTAGGCACTACCCTGCAATTGCAACTCAAAAACACAAGCCCTTTCCTGGAGTCAGATTTTGCCACCAGCCTATTCCTTTCCATTACAAAGCACAAAATGGTAAGAAAAAGATGCGATTTTATCAAGCTCCAGTAGATAAAAATGCTTTATCTTACACACAACTACCCAAAAAACCTGTATTACTGCTTCACTTTTTCTTACTAGATTTGAATCCATACCTATTGCTCAGAGGGATCCTTCAGTATGGGTAGATTTGTCTCTCTATTTGAAGTTATTTCACTATACAATAAACTGAAATAGTTCCTCAGGATACAGAAAGGCAATTGTGAGAATAACCAATAGTCCAGGTACTTACATTGGGTAGACAACAGAGGTTAGTCCTCCCATTAATGATAATTTCATGTACAAGGTACAGCAGAGCCTAGAGACAAAAGCATGGTCCAGGGAGACGGCAGAGGTTGCTTCAGGTCTGTTTTCCAGATCAGCTCCATGTTTGAACTACGGGCATGCAGCATTAATGGAACAGTAGTATCATTGCTTGCTGCACGTATTACATTAGGATTTTGGCCTTTTCCAGGCTTAGCAGACTCATTATAAATACTATGTTGTTTAGTTCACGGGACAGATGCTATAGGGTCTTGGTGGCTATGGAAGTGCTGTGAGGTGAGATTTTATGCACCTCAGAAGTATACTCATTTCCAGGGCTGGCAGCAGCTAAAAAGTAACTTTGAGGATCTAAGGATCAAATATAGACCCCTAAGTCCTCATTATCTCTGCATTTCCATTTCTTCAAGGTATAATACAGTTAACACAGATTGTCTACCTCCGAAATTTAATTGTGAGGATGAATAAATGAAAAACTGAGAAGTACTCAGATGCCACAGTAAAAAAAATGTTTCAATGTACTGCAAATAGATTCAGTTTTGTCTTTTCCATTTAACTTGATTTGTAATGAATAAGCACCTTCAGTAAGAAAACTGGATTGTTCACATGAAAAATATTAACTGCATTTCTGTGTGAGCAGCTGGACTTTCTGCCAGAAAATACTGTAAAAAGTGATACCTGCTACATGAAAACTGAGTATAGTGATGTACATATGACAATGTAAAAAAATCACAGAAATATTAACTGGAAGGAACTTTTGTAGGTCTAGTCCAATCTCTCAGAGCTGGGCTATTGCCAACACTGAATCAGGTCTGTAAATATAGAGGTCAGATCTAGACCATAGAGATGTGTATACATGTGCATATACATTTGTACATATATCTGCAAGATTACTGATGGATAAGTATGCAGAAAACAAGTAGAGGAGAAAGGAGTAGGATACGTGGGATGCTAAGGATACAAAGTGAACCTGTAGGCCCAGGTAATCTGGAAGGCTGTTGCTGCAGTGAGATGGCGTGACTGGTTTTTCAGCTATTTCCCATGCAGCTCCCATGTGGACAATGTACTGGCCCAGTGAGGGGGAACATCCCTCTGTGCTGTGGAGGGACATTTCTGCATCCTCATCGTAAGATGAGATTGGCTGGGGTGGTGAGACAGGACAGGCTGCTGGTGGCTTTGCCAGCTGCTGTCACTAGCACATCCCCAGTGCTCCCCCTGCTTTGTCTGTAGGTTCAGATGGCTCTCACTTCACTCCCCTCACCACCTGTGAAAAACAGCCCTCCCTCCCTGCACCATCAGCAGCTTTTCCTGGCTTCTCACCTTGTCTGCCACAGCCAGTAGTTTCTCATGTCCTGTTCAGTTGGCTTTGCTTCTAGCAACCTAGCCACTGCCCTGCAGACCCTATACAGCAGTTTGAACGAGGCTGTCGTGATGTTCTGCTAGTCAAAAGCGATCCCAGAAACTTTTACACGAATGAACCACAGCAGATGATTGTCACAATTTCAGTAAGACCAAATGTGACCGAGGTTGTCTACAGTGTCCTCACTTCATACTCATGAAATCTGGAAGACCCAGGTGCTTGCCTTCAGGAGACAGTAAAGTTAATTGTTTGGTTGAGGAAGCCAAAACCAAATTTCTCATTTTATATTTTTTTTAAATTGTTATATAAAAAAAAAGATGGAGACTAATGAATACTGCGACAGAAAGAACTACTAAATTTCAGACAGCCACAAGAATGACATTTACATCTTCTGGTGGTAAAAGTAGGAATAAAATGCACAAACAGGCTTTATTTTTAATCTGCTTCATCGTTAAGGAATAATTAACCTTCTGGCTTGGACAGACTTACCCAGACCAGCCGGGCTTGGAGATTCCAGGCTAAAATGGCATCAAGACACACCATGCAACTTTGCTCGGCTGCTAGAAACATCAAATTCTGTGTAATTCTGTAAGCTTTACTTACACACTTAGCCCAAGCAGCCAGCCACTATCATTTATTTCCATTTTACCAACTGACCTAGAACACATTGATTCTGTTAGTGCCTGTCCTGGTTTCAGCTGGGATAGAGTTAATTTTCTCTATAGTAGCCGGTATAGTGCTGTGCTTTGGATTTAGGATGAGAATGATGTTGATAACACACTGATGTTTTAGTTGTTGCTAAGTAGTGCTTGCACTGAGTCAAGGACTTTCCAGCTTCCCATGCTCTGCCAGGTGCCCAAGAAGCTGGGAGGGACCATAGCCAGGACAGCTGACCCAGACTGCCCAAAGGGCTATTCCATACCATATGATGTCACGGTCAGTATATAAAGCAGGGGGAACAAGAAGGAAGGGGGAGACGTTTGGAGTGATGGTGCTTGTCTTCCCAAGCTACACGTGATGGAGCCCTGCTTTCCTGGGGATGGCTGAACACCTGCCTGCTGATGGGAAGTAGTGAATTAATTCCTCGTTTTGCTTTGCTTGCATGCATGGCTTTTGCGTTACCTATTAAACTGACTTTATCTCAACCCACGAGTTTTCTCACTTTTACCCTTCCAATTCTCTCCCCCATCCCACTGGGGGGGAGCAAGCGAGCGGCTGTGCGGCGTTTAGTTGCCGACTGGGGTTAAACCACGACAGTGCCAATTCGAATTTAGCTGTGTCATATTTTGTCAATATCATTATGTGTCAGCCATGATTTTTTCTCTTAGCAGTTAAGAGTATTGCCTAGGCACAGCTAGTGATTCCTTTTCTGAGTTGATCACCCAAAAGTATACATTGAGAGTGCCTCTTTACCATAAACAGTGAAAGTATGTCCTGTCTTACAGGCTGGCCTCCCAGGTGGCTTTAGCAAGTTCCATGGCCATGGTCCTCTGCTCCTCTTTCCCCCTCCTTGCGCTATGCCCTAGTTTCATTCCTGTCCCAAACAGTTTCTGCTTGTCCCATATCCCATCCCACTGGCAATGTGCTCCTTTGACACATTCATCCCTTCCTCAGCTGCTTGAAAGCTGCTGTTCTACTCAGGAAAAAAAGAAAACAAAACCAAAGAAACCCCATGAATACTGAAGTGAAACATGCCTTACACATACAGCTACCGTATCAAATGGCAGCATTAACATAACCTTCTCCTTACAAATGGAAACAATTTGGTTTGTTGGTCCATATTTTACATTTGATATTGTCCCCTATTTCCTTCACTTAGGAGGAAGCAACCCACAAAATCCTCTATCGTCCCTCCTCCTCCTTTTTTATCTTCTTCATGATATCAGTAATTTGTCATCTCCTTTTACACATCAACACCAGGATTTATCTATCCAACTTCATCAGTTTGAGAGAATAGTTTTCATTGTAAACTCCCTACATATCAATGGAAAGAATAAGCTCCTCTACTTAGAGTTAGATTGTAGATTTTGGTTTTATGTGGACTCACAGAATGTCTCCACCTCTCTCCTTTCTTTTACTATGCAGGGAAATCAGATAAATTTACTCTTAATTTAGATGGGATGTATTCAGCCCTAAACACATGACCAAATCCCAGGAGTAAACTCAACAACTCCAGCAATGATGCTACTTAGAGAATGTTTGAGGATCTTGGTGTATAGCATTGCTTTTGAGGATAGAAATACAAACAAAAGAAACACTGCTCAAATTATTTTTCCAGCCTTGCTAATTGAGTTTGGGCAAAGCAGCCAGTGACAAAAGTAACTAAGTGCTGTCAGAATTTACAGCTTTCTTGAGATGGCCAACAAGTTAGGTGACACTACTGAAAGTTTAACCTAAACCATCTAAGGACTTTGGAAACAGTAATTTTACTGTCTTACAAATCATTATGAATTATTTAACAAGTAACAAGTAAGAGAACACAAAAAAGCACTCAAATTACATAAGCTTTTTACTTCTGTAGCACAGAGCACAGACAAAATAAGTTGCCATTTCAAAGATTGTCCATAACTAGAGAAATATCCAACAGAAAAAATAAAGGATACAGAGTAGTATAAATACCAGAAAGAAATGCTACCACTTCTTTTTTCATGAGAATGCAAAGGATTTTCCAGAAAATCAGTTTTAAAATAATTGGCTTCCTTTTGAGCACCCACAGCATGGATTACACTGGCAATAATTTCTAGGCACACTGGCAGATTAAAGAAATTTTCAGACCATGTTCAGGTACCTTTTTGATACTGAGCAGTAACTCTCCTACATAGATATAGGACTCAGCTCTCCTATACTTAAAGATATCTAGAGGCAAAGTCTCAGGGTATTAAGTTCTGTCTACTGTACAAGTTAATTTCCTTAACTTCCTTACCATTTTCAAAGTCAACTCTAATCTTTCTATCTCTGCTAAGATATAGCAGGAAAGCACTCTGAGCTGACAAGATAAATCCAGCCTACTTTGAAAGACAAGTGGTGCCTGACGACGGAATTTTATTTGGAAATAGCAGTCAGAACATTTAGTATTGCCTGGTCACAGCAGAAGAAGAAAATCCTTCCCATAAAAACAAGGGGGAATAGCTCAGCAAACACAAGAATTCAATTTATGTACTATATATTCTTTCTAGCAGCTCACTAGCATTTCATTGATCTACTGGAGTAATTGAGTAATCACTGGAGTAATCTGTGTAACTCAAGTAATTGGTTTTCAAATCACATCTACAGAATAGAGCATTTTCCTAAGTGATGATCTATATAATTATCCTTAAGATCAAAGGGTCAAGATATATCTGTTGCTATTACAGAATAGGCCTGGCACAGTGAATGTTGTGGACAAGTGCTGCTGAGTGCCAGATGGTATAAACGTAATGCTAATGTGATATTCTTCTTCTGCACATAACCGTAGCTTCATATTCTTTGAAGACACACACCACTGATGTCAATTAGTGCAAATCTGCCCCCTGCAGTCACAAGGCTCTTGCAAACATGGCCTTCATGTCTCTCCTCATGTTTTATATCAGCTGATCCTTGTCGTGATTCAGATATACAAAGGATATATGGCACAGATCTCTGGCATGCAGGGGCTCAGATTTGGCCAAATGGGAAGCAGGCCATGAAGGACACAGAGAGAAGGTCACTTTCATCACAAGCCAAGACTGTGGGAACTGTTCTAGACATTAGCAGACCTTTATGTAGAAGAAGTTCAGCATGGAAGAAGATGCATAGTCTATTCCATGACAGCCAAAGTAAACAGTGCTAGCAGGACTCCCTTATTTCTCTATTTTTGTACTAGACATCAGAAACATCTGCCCATGTGATGGTGACATATATAAATTCAGTGCATAAAATACCACCTTGCTATTCATTGGAAATACTTTAATGTTGTCAGTGATCCTCTCCTGTAGTGCTCAGTTAGGCCAAAGACTGCTATATATTTCTTTTTTACGTATGTCATATTAAGGGAAGGTAGGCAGAGAAAAAAAAAATCAGATGTCCTGGTTTCAGCTGGGATAGAGTTATTTTTTCTTCCTAGTAGCTGATATAGTGCTGTGTTTTGGATTTAGGATGAGAATAATGTTGATAACACACTGATGTTTCAGTTGTTGCTAAGTAGTGCTTGCACTAAGTCAAGGACTTTTTAGCTTCCCATGCTTTGCCCGGTGCACAAGAACCTGGGAAGGGGCACAGCCAGGACAGCTGACCCAGACTGGCCAAAGGGCTATTCCATGCTGTATGATGTCATGCTCAGTATATAAACTGCAGGGAGTTGGCCAGGGCGTCAGCGATTGCTGCCCAGGGATGGGATGGGCATCAGTCAGCAGGTGGTGGGCAATTGTATAGTGTATCACTTGCTTTGTATATTATTATCTTTGTGTTATTATATTATTATTACTGTTACTACTATTTTATTTCATTTTACTTCGATTATTAAACTGTTATCTCAATTCATGAGTTTTCTGACTTTCACCCTTCCAATTCTCTCCCCCATCCCTCTGGGGTGGGGGGAGTGAGCGAGAAGCTGTGTGGTGCTTAGTTGCTGGCTGGGGTTAAACCACAACATCAGAAAACTCTTTTATAATACTAGAAGACTTGATTTTTTACAAAATTATTGGGTTGGCATTTTTAATCATAGCCTGGTTTTCGTCCTCAGGCAATTTAATGTCACAGTACAGCAAGAATTCCTGGGTGTTTTGCAGTTTGGATCATGCTGGAGAGACATAGCCTTATCCATTTCTCTCTCCATAGCAATTGTACAGGGCTCACATAGCTGCTCATAGTCAGCCACAAAACACACACATCAAGTATAGCGTTAGAATAATGTTGGGAAAGCATGGAAGTGTTTTAAATATTTTAAAATAAAAAAGAAACATTCACTGTGTTCTGTCAACTTCAGAAAAAGTTAAGTTACACAGAACAGTTGTTTCCTCTATCTGATGTCCCGTCACATTCATAGCCACTAAGAGGGAAAGCCAAAACTATATGATGTGTCATTAGCTATTAACTCAGTCATACAACAGGGATATTTGGCTTGTTCGTGCCTGTTCTGCGCCTAGAACAAAGCTGCCAAGAAAGAGCTTAATTTTAGTAGTTTAGGGAATAGGGGAGGAGAAGTGTCGATTGAAATAGTTTTTATTCTTTACCCTGGAATAACAAAGTGGTTTCCGATAGAAGTGCCTTTGCATCTGAAATTTCAGATACATTGAGGTTATTTGTATGGTATAAATACAGTATCAATAAAACTGCATTTTCTTGTGGAAAAGGGCAGGCCTATCATGTTTTACAGGACTACCTAATTATAGAGTATAGCCGTTGCCAGGCTCCTCCTGAAGTCCTATTTAGAAAGAAACAGGCAGAGTGAAAAGCATAGGGTTTAAGGCCAGAAAGGATCATTAGATTACCCAACTTTTTATGTGTTGCAGGCTAAGACATCTTAATATGTTTAGCTACTTACTAAGCTTAATAATTTATTAATTAACCTAGTACATTTTTCAGAAAAACCTCCATCTTCAATTCTTTCCTGATGTTTCTGGAGAATCCGACATACCTCAAAAGATTAATTTTTTTAATAGATGATTAGTGATTTAGGGCCATTCCAAATTTGAATCTGCATAATACCAGCTTCCAGCTTTTGGTCTTTACTGTACCTCTCCATACAAATTTATGAAGTCCCTTTGTGCCTTTCCCTTGGGAAAGTAGTTAAACATGGAAATCTATTCATTACTTGGTAGCCTTTAAAAATCAACTAGGCAGACTGAGCCCTTTAATTCTGTCATTCTAACATATACTTTCCAACTCTGAGACATTTGTATTCCTTCCCTGTTCTCTCACCACTTATGCAACAAATCTACCTACCTTGGAGCTGTACAGATAAGATACAGATATGGAGCTATAAAGATAAGATAAACACTGTAATGCAACATATTACAGAAGTAGCTCCAGTTTTGTCTCTCAGTAAAAAGCTTCTTAGCACACCTAATATGAACCTAGAACTCCTCCCAGAGTTTTCAGGATGTAATCCTTCATTCTGTATATATTGTCTGTATTCCATGTGTAGCCTTAGTTTTGCTAATATTAAAGCAATATTGAAGCAGGCCTGTCTTATAAACCAGCCTGGTCATTAAATAATCCATATGATTACCACATTTTTGTGGTTACTTAACATGACTATTACCAGCAATAACTTCATACTTCCAAATCATGAATCAAAAATATTTAATAGGCTTTAAAAGCATTAATTTCTACATAGCCCCTTTTCAACAACTCTCCCAATTAATAATGAGTTGTCATTGATAATTCCTGTAAGATCAGTCTGTTGGCTATTTGTAATCTGTCTAAATGTGCCTTTGGATTCTACACAGACAAAATATAGAATATATATAGAACATAGAAGACAAAATATAAGTGAGATCGTGGAAATGAGAAAGTTTATTAAAATGAGAAATGAGCACATACTGCCTTCTTCAAGAACAGCTGCTTGAATTGACCCAATCTAGCACACAAAACTCACACAAATGTGTCTAGAATTTGGAGAAAAAAACACAATAAGAGTCCTTACTTCATGTTGTGCCCCTAATATAGTCATTGTCAGTTAGGATCTCATAGACTGTGAGGCAATGAAGTGAATAGACATGCTCTCCTCCCACTTCTAATCTTCTATTTTTCCAGAGTGGCAGCCTGTTAAAACAAACTGCACTTCTCTCATTCACGTATGTGAGTTTGCACTGGGAGATGGTAAAAAGATAGAGAACATATATTTTTTATCAAAGACTACAGCCACAGAAACACAGCGCAGCCTGATACTAGAATGCACTTTCTAAGACGTGGTGGAATTGGAATATCTTGGTTAAAAGCTGTGATGTTACTGACTTTGTTATGCCTAGGCAAGTCTCATAATTTTCTCCCCATTCTCCAGGTCCCTTCTTTCCTATGATTAGATGCCAGAAGGTAAAATAAATTAATCTAACTTTTATCAGTGATGGACAGTGCTAAATCTTGTAGAGAGTGAGTCCAGTCTCAAGGTTACCTCCAAGTCTTTTTGTTACCATTGCATTTTTAGTTAACAAGTGACAGGAATTCTATTTAGGAATGACAGATTTAATGTATAGACAGCTTCTTCTAGTGGAAGTTTTGACTAGATCCATCTTCCTTGAGATATTTTGCAAATATCATGTTGCAAGCTATTATTAACCTGATGTTGATTTAAAAATTAAAAGTCCACATGACAAAAATATTATCGTACATGTGTCTCCTCTGGCTCAAAGCTAGCAATCATCATGATGGAGTAGACATAAGTTATGAGGTTTCCATGAAGGAAAGAATACTGGACCAGTGAGAGAGTGTTATAACCCAGCTGTAGCAATAATTCTGTGTAGCTTTCAGGCAGTGAAGTCTTAATAAACTTAAACACTTGTGTAAGCCAGATTTATTGAAGCAGCTTCACATATTGTGGTTGTGGTTTAGGGTTTTCGATTCTGGGCAGAGCACCAACTGGAAAGATGCCTTGGAATATGCACTCCCTTGTCCACCACAGAGTCTACTGAAAACATCACATACCTTTTCCTCTGCTCTTCCCTGTCCCCCCACTGCATGTATTACCAATGTTAAATAATAACGTAGTTCACTATTTTATGCTGGAAAAGTTAAAATTAAAACAAATCAAAAGACTGTGTTTTATTCACTGAAAGATGGTACCGAGCTTACACCTGAGACAGCAGGTTTCTGACAGCTTCCATGTGGACTTGCCTTGAGTAACTGGAAAAGTTTTTACAGTCCTCTTTATTTCCCTTTTTTTAATTAGGAAAGAGATAAGTATGCTCTACATTTTGTATCTGCATATTTCATGATACATTTTGTCACTCATTCATGCCATCTTGGACTCCCCTCCTTCCAGTTTAATATATTTTGCCCTGTATTTCTCCCTCCAGAGCTCTAGGATGGCTTCTGTTTAGATTTTACATTTTAGTAAAAGGAGCTCTTGTCATTTCCATGATCACTTGTTCTGTCAAGAATATAGGTTTCTTTCCTCATCCCTGACTTATTCAGAGAGGTTTTTCCATTGGCATCTGCATTTTATTTCTGTTTACAAATTTAAATGCACATAATTCAGTTTTGGGAGATCTAAGCATCGTTCCCTCCTTTCAAACAGACTGGCATTCATCTCTATTCTTTCCAATAATAATTTACACATAGGAAAACAAAGCTTATTTCTATTTCAGACCACATTATTCTTCACCATACTGTGAGGTCTCCAGGATCTCTTGAGTCTAGGGACATCCTAGCTCATCTCTAGTCTAATAAACTAGAAGCCATGCCTGAAATACACTGCTTTGTCTCATGCTAATAAGACTCTGAGTTCCTTGCTTCTTCTCCAAAAATCAGTATTGTGATGAAATGATAAAGAGCATGACTCAATCAGTACTTCTTATTATTCAAAGTGGATGATAATTAAAATTGAAATGAAAATTCTCTCAGATTGTTACTATTAGTGATGCCTTCAAGTCTTTATGAAAATGACTAGAAAAATCTTTCAATCCAAAGCCGCCTTTGAGCAAAGCAGTGACAATGACTATGCCGCTGTGTAATAAATTTGCATTGGGCCTGAAGAACTGCTATCCATTCTGGCCCAAGGATATCAGGCAGTGGAGAATAAGCTAGTTCCCTCAGAAGTCTGACACTCAGTTTGGTGTCACCCTTGAGCCGTGAGCCTGTGTATGGATTAACTGCAAGAATTCAAGCAATATCATGGTTACACTTATTTTGTTTGGGAAAATACAATATAACTCCTAAACTGACAAAATCCAGTCTCACCAAGAACAGTTCAGTCCCATATAAACTTAAAAACACATTCCTGTTATTCAGGTGGCAAGTAAATATAAGCCAGTGACATATGTGCTGTGCCAGTCTGCTATGTACCCTGGGTCTGTGTGTGATTGGGCGTGTTCAAACCTCTAGTGTTCAGAAGCAGTGTTTTTATGCTTTGTGCCTGGTTATCACCTGTAAATACACCATGCACCTGCTTAATGTGCACTGGCAGTTGCACAATTAATGTAAGAGAAGTACAAGTTAATCTCACAGTGCGAAAAGATGAAGGAACTCTTCAAGAGCAGGTGAAATTTAAGACCCTTTTCCCTCCATCTTGCAAACCTCAGTCTCTGATGTCAGTACTTTCATTTATTGTCTTTCTTTGTGGCATAGGAATGAGAGAGACCTCTTGAGACACAGAATTTAGCTATTATAGGAAGGCGTCTTATAATATTTTCATTCATAAACATATTGAGACCCATCATAAAATTGTTAAAAATTGCCATTAGAAGATTGTTTCAGAATCTTACAGTTAAATTAATTAGGGTCTTAGACTTTCTAAACATCATCCTGAGGTTTGTCCATAGCCAAATCCTATAGAGTACATCACCATATAGACTTTTCAGACAGTGAATTACACCAAGGAGTTAGTGATTTACATTGTATGGGAACTGCAGTAAAGATGTTGGGATCACATGTGATATGATGACAACTGTGAGGTATGTTTTCAAAAGTGAAAGTCTAGTCTACTAAACTCATTGCTCTGTCTTTAAAGTGTCTTCACCTACTCAGTCCAGAAAATCTCAACAGTTAATATAAGCTCTTGAACTTGCAGGTTCTACTGTACAATGCTATCCATAAGTTAAATAAGCCCTGAAGGACTGTAGAATTAAAGTGCATTTTTGACTGCACATTTTAAAACATCAATGCTAAAATTAAATTCTACTGTCTGTATAAGAAAAGGTGCTCAGAGCGTGAAGAAATTCTGTGCGGCTGAAAGACAGACTACTATATAGAACCATAGCTAGGAAAGAAAAATAAGAACTTTGGAGTATTAGAATCATAGAATCATAGAATTGTTTAGGTTGGAAAAGACCCTTAAGATTATCGAGTCCAACCATTAACCTCGCACTGCCAAGTCTAAACCATGTCCTCAAGCACCACATCTACCCATCTTTTAAATACCTCCAGGGATGGACACTCAACCCCTTCCCTGGGCAGCCTGTTCCAATGCCTGACTACCCTTTTGGTGAAGAAGTTTTTCCTAATATCCAACCTAAACTTCCCCTGGTGCAGCTTGAGGCCGTTTCCTCTCGTCCTATCACCCATTACTAGGGAGAAGAGACAGACCCCCGCCTCACTACAACCTCTGTAAAAAAAAAAAACTGTTTAAGAGAGTGATTACTGAAGAGCTTCCTCATTTTTACATAACTGATTTAGCTGCTGTTCTGCATCTTTCTAAGAAAACAGACAAACTCAATACTGCAAAATTTTCAATGCTGTCAAATGACTAGTATGAACGCAAGTAAAGACTAATAAGGAGCGGAGTCCAAAGCACTCCAGAGAAGATACATCCATTTTAGTAAAATAGACTCCATTTTCTTCCCAGTTACACTGAATGGAAAGGGTCGCTTTTGCTCTGGTTTTACTAAAAAGAGATATAAGACCCAAAACTTCCAATAAATTAGATATAATTGATACAAGTTAGGAAGTTTCCTTTCTGAATAGATTAGTTCATGATGTTCATGATGTATTTTCATATAACTTCCTATGAAGTATCCATCAGTCCTAGTGAAAACCTCAGGAAGCAAATTGTGATTTACTCTAGCTATCTAATATATTTGGCTCCAACCTCTCACCCCTAGAACCTGGTAAAAGAATACTTGGGACATACTTGCATACCCCAGCAAGTTCAAGCATTTCATATTTCACAGGCTAGGATAGAAAGCAAGATGACTGACAATCATGGAAAAGGATTTGAACCTTTTAATGCAGATTGTTTTTGCCTGGAAAGAGATCTTTGAATGGGTCACATCTTTCTATGCCAGTCTGGCACATTTACCTGCATAACTTATGTTCAAATATCACATTTGCAAAATTGTGTAAAGTCAGATGTCACTGTACAATTGTGCATGCTTAATTCCAAATGCATTCTTACATGACATATTTAGGTATAAGAAATACCCATTCTCCTTGCTCTTCACTATGAATTGATTTGTTGGGAAGTAGGACAAATTATCATTCCCATAGAAGGTGCTAAATAGCTTAAGTTCACAGAATTTCAGAGATACAAAACCAGCAGCATTTTCATATAGCACATTGACTTGCATCATCCACTAACAAAAAAAATCTGCTCAAAGTGCTTTCATGACAGCACTATAACAGAAGTTTATTGTGTCCAGTGAAAGATAAGGAGATTATTAAAGACAAAGCAATACTGGCTGCTGGTTGGAAAACAATATCTAATAAAACCTTAGAATGCACTTACAAAGTAAGAGACGATAATTACATCAGCACATTGATTAAAAAGATAAAGGTAAAAGTTATAGATCAAGTAGATCAACAGAATAAGACATAAGGTACACATACATAAGCCAGTAGCTTGTTTGGTAAATGTTTATATGTGTAGCAGATGGGAGGAAGCTTGAAGATACTTTGATTTGAAAATATTCCTAAGTATACACTACCCTTAAGACTGAGTCAGCTCATATAGCCTTATTTGCTCAGTGGGGATTTTACTTTGAAGTACATAGAAATTCTCTCCCTGAGAAAGCTCTCCTATGCACTTCTGAAAGTATATCCTCTCAGTATTTGGAAACAAGGTATTCAGCTGTACGTAGCAGAGCTATTTGGGAAAAGCAGACAGCTAGCAGATAAAAAAAAAAATCCCTGAAATAAGATGTCTCATTTTTCAATTAAAGTGTTATAAAACAGATATTGCCAATTTTGCTGCCAAAACACAGTTTAGATGGAAATGATAAAATACAGGAATGGGGACAGCTTTTGTTTTACTGTGACTGGAAACATTCTTGACTGTGAAGTAATGTTGATGGATACAGACAGAGAGATAGCTGTGTCTATCTCTGTATATCAAACATACAGAAGCTCTGAGAGAGGGTTAACTTCCAGAAAATTTTTTGCAGCTTTAGGTTTGCAATGATTATATATAACTAACAGAGCCACAAAATGGCAGCCAGCCCAGCCTTAAGAGGTGCAGTAAAAGTTTTACGCCTACATTTATCTGCTTCAAATCTTCTGTTTCTTTTGCATCACAAGCGTTCAATAAAATGTTTCAATCCTCCAATTAAAAAAAAAAAATTCAAAGTAAATTAAACTTTGGTATTATGCATTGCTGTGCTAGAAAGTTCCACTGGACACATATATCAGCTTGCTTATGAGTCTCCAGGGCCAGATCTTGAGAACCTGCAGCTTTAAATATTTAGACCCATAGGAACACAAACTCTTAGTTGTGCAAATAGCAGTTGATAATTGAAATGAAGAAAGATGAGACATGAAAAAGGGATCACAGTAGGAACCCAGTAAAGCATAATGAAGATGTACATTCTTCTGCTGGACTGAGTATTCTCTTTACAGTATGTCACACAATGGACAGACACAAGAGCCTACTGTTAGAGTGATATGGCAGAATTACTAATGAGGGACATTTCAGTTTTATCCTTATCACAGTACATTATTTAGGTTAGTTCAGATACTCTTCATTTCATAAGGGCCAAGCTGACCTCTTTAGTACATAAATTAATGCATCTTTGTATAACAAACAGAGTATGACAGACTGTTTCAAAATCATTCACTTACAGACTTACATAATTTAAAACAATTGAAATTATATAGTGTCCAGAAAAAGTACCTATTCTATACTTTGTCTGAATTCCTGCATTACAGCCTTCAGGATAAAAATCCAGGCATCTCAAAGTGATGATTCTCCATCTTCTTTTTTGAGCTTTTTAATGAGAATATGCTACAAAGTTTTTTGAACATTCTCTATCATTACCATCTGCTGAGATTCTCAGTCTGAGCCCTTCCCTTTCTAGCCAAAAACTGGCAGAACATCTACAGCTTTATGGGTGTCTTGACCTCCAAGAGGCAAAGATAGTAGGAAAAAAAGACTGAAGAGAAGAACTGAATGGCACACTGCTCCCTGCAGGGAATAAAGACTGTCCTCTGCGTAGTTCCCACCATGGTCAAGGAAAGACCACCTGTGACTTTACTTCTGCCCTACACTAGTGTTTCTGTATGCGATGCAAATTTCTTGTCTCTTTACAGCTCAGCAGAGTATGACTGCCTAAGCAGGGATGCTGTAGCTCTCAGGAATCAAAATGCTCAGTGTCTGTGTCTCTTTTAGCACCCTGCTTCTCATCCTGTGCTCTATAGCTATCTCCCCTGCACACACTATACGTTGTCATGCCATTTTCAGTAGCAGCTTTGATCTTCCCACAGGAATTTCCCATGTAAGCTATTTTCTGCAAACCAGTATTCACACTAAACTTTGCCAGTTCCTGATTTCCATACGTCCTAAAGGATCAGAGAGACAGCTTCCATTTCAGTGCGTTGTCACTTTTGTTTTTGCACTGTCTGACTCCAGGTATCAGGAACATTACCAAAGAGCACTGAGTACCAGCTATAAAACATTCCAAGAAAATTAGAACTACAGTAAGAAATACTGAGGTCCAGACCCCCTGACAGAGGGCATGCTGTAGCACTGAGGCAGCTGGGACAAAGGAGCACTATCAGCAGTGTAGACAGAGCTGGTGTATGTCCTATTCAGTTCCCTATGCAGTCAGCTGCAAGCAGCTGTCACAGCTTATCTTCATACTCCAGTTTTTAGACACTGCTACAGTCCTATCTGTGCACAGAATGCAGGCAAATGGCAAATGTGGCAGCTTGGATGCCGGACTTATTAGTTCAAAAATTTGGGTGGGCAAACATCAGCTTGTTTTATGTAACCAAAAGCATGCTTGGAAAAAATCAATATTTATATCCCTATCTGTTCATCTGAGCAATCTCCAAAGGAACGATGGAGGGTAGGTTCACCCATATTTCTACCTAAGCATTGAAGGTGTCATGTAGAAAATGCGTGAGTTATATGGCTCTTCATACCTTCTAGTTGGAGCAGGGACTAAGGCAGAGGTATATTTACTGGGAGAAGTAGGCTTCAAAATGGAGAAGAAAGGAAAGACTGCAGTTTGTTCTCTCTCTTAGCCCTCTCTTACGACCAAATGCAAAATATACCCCCTCTTATGAAGCAAGATCAAAAACTGATCAATCATAAATATTTTTGTTGCTGATAAGAAGTCACTCCGTGTATCAAAGATGAAAGTTGACTTGTAAAAGGTTGCTTACAGACCTTAAGATACTGAGTGACAGGGCAATGACTAGAAAATCCAATTCAGTGTGTACAATCATAAAGCAATGCATATGAGAAAAGTCATATTACATACCTATGCACACATAAAATGATGGGCATTTTCTACCAAAGGGTGAGATCTGGAAGTGAAATATTTCCATGAAAACATAAGTTCATTGCTCAGCAGTAACCAAAGTGAATGTTACTAGGAAAGCAATATCAGTTACATAAACTGGAAACATTTAATATATGTACTATTTAGACAATGTGTTCTAAGGGAGGCAAATGGGATAAATGGAGTTCATATTGCAGAGGACAGAAGACTCCTGCAAAGTGTGCTTCATAGAGAAGAGTGTATGACCATCAAGGAACATTTCAAAGAAAAGACACCAGTTTTGTTTGTAGCAACGGAGGTAGCAATCATTCCTTGAACTTGTTGCTTCATATACAAAATGCGAAAATTACCATATTCAGTGTAAAACTGGACAGCAGTTTCAATGACAAGAGTATTCTTCTTAGCAGAAATGTCTTTAATAAAAGGGCACAGAAATTTTCTGATACTGCAAGTAAGCAAATAAATCAGATACTAAAACAAAGGGCAGAATTATGGCACTTCCATAGAATTATGGGACTGATAAGGACAAATGAGCACCAAGGCTAAATTAATTATACTCATTACATTATGTAATAACACACTACATGGATGGTAGAGTGATGGTCAAAAATAATACACAGCCTTGGGTCAAAAAGCAAAACGCATGCTATCAAATGGTATAAACTTGTCTGTCAAAGTATTTAAGTATTATTTTCTTACAGTGAAGCTACAGGAAAGCTTTGCAAATTTTTTGTACCCTGTTTTTCCTCTGAACTCATCTCTTTTATGCCCTCATAAATCTTAACCTGGTGGATTTTTAATAATGATAGCTTATATCTGATTTTTGAACACATGTCTGTGAGCAGATGATAAGGCTTTCGTATTCACAGGGACAATGAAGAGATAATGTCCAAGACTGGGTGGTTAGCTCAGCTGTTAATACAGTTAATGGAGGAGGAAAGAGATGAAATGTAAGCCAGCAGCAAATATTAGCATAGGGAGTTCAATCATACTTCAGTGTAAAAAGTGCTGCCTATCCTTATTCCTTTTATTTGCATCTCTCCTTTATTCCCACTTAATTTAGCAATCTTTCCTAGATCAGGTCCAGTGCAGGTAGCACCTGGCCATGGGATGGTGAGAGCGGTGGGGCATATGTCAGGCAGATACTTGCTTTCCCAGCATGGCAGCCACTCATCCTAGCCTTCTGCACCAACTAGATGTCACAGCTCACAGTCTCTCAAGCTAAACTACCCTGTGCTGGGTTGTTCTGACATGCCTGGGAGCAATGTCTTTATTTTTGCTGACCAACCCAAGTTTCTGACCCAGGTGAGTTAGGGATCCCATGGCAGGGCAAAAGGACCAGGTGGGATCCAAAATGATGTCTGTGACGTGATGGTTTCTTTGGCCAGGTTGAAATAATTAGAGTCTCTACATAAGGGGTCTCCACATAAGGGGTCTCCTGTGCCCACTGTATTCATCTATGTGGTCACCAAGCCTCAACTTCATCCTTCGTCACCCCCCTATCCCCCAGCTGATAAACACTATAGCCATTTACGTAACCTTTAAGATATGATCTGAGCATATATTCATGTTGTTATTTTACATCTCTGTTATTCCATTGTCACTTTTACTGGTCTTCAAAAAAGGTGAACAGGTGCCTGTGTCCAAGGTGATTCTGCAAGTTTTTCCTTTCCATATTTTTTTGTCCTCATTTTCAAGTTCTTTCATGTTTATAATTTTCTTTTTAAAACTAATGCCTCATTCCATGTTGAAAGTTCAGTTTCTGACCCTTACAAATTTTTTATACCATCACTTATTGCCTATGTGGGTTTAGAGTTGGTTTTTTTTTTTATTTATTTTTAGAAAAGCTTCCAAGAATCCCCTCTCTGATTAGAGCCCTCATCATGGGAAGACTTCCCTCTAAAATGCTGCTTGGCTGTCTATCGTGCTGTCTGCTGTCAAATCTCTCTTTGAGTGATGCCTTTAGACAACTCACAATGAAGCCATTATCCACCTCACTGATCATCACAAGGTCATTGTCTCCATATACACTTTCCTCACACTGTTTTACTCTATGATTTTAACCTCTTTGAGATGAGAATAGGGTCTTTGTCCTGTATTTGCATAGCACCCAAAACACAGACTAGGACCCCTTCTACAGTGTCATGATAAAAAAATAAGATGGTCTCAGCAATAAAGAGAGAAAATTGAACTTTGCTTTAAGTCTCCATTCACCCAGATCCAAGTTAAATTGCTGGTGGCCTTGTGAATATGCTGGAGGATCAATATTATTTGCCTACAGTGGTTTTCTTTACAAATGCAGAAGTCTGGAGGTTGTTTGATAAAGGTGATCAGTTAACTGGAGTGAAAGATCGGGATGAGGCACCACCGTAGCTGCTGGCCCTGTCCCTACCCAATATTCTCCATCAGAACAGAAATTAGACAGAACCGTTTGAACATGCAAGGACAAAATGGTTATGGGAAAAGCCATAAGCAGACCTTACTTCTGAAGCCAAAATATTATTTAGATTTAATCATCTGGAAAAAATTAAAGGAAAGCCGGAAGAGAAAACAATCGTGTGAAATTATTTTAACTCAGAAAAAAACAGAGCTTACTTAAAAGTGTATCATTTCCTCTCAGCTTCTATGGCACTTGGTTATTTACTGTGTTTCCAAATAACTACCCTCTAGATTTGATTCCTAAAATGTAGGCCCATTAACAAATTTTAGAACAGAAGGAATACATGGTATGTTTCAGGTTAAATAGTAAAGTGACTATGGTATGCCACTTTGTGGGTTTTATACCACTAATTTTAGTAGCTCTGCATCTAAAAACTATGAAGAAGAATGGTGACACATGAACATACAGAGGGAGAGTACAGAAAAGCTGGGTTTAATTCCAGCCATTCAGAGCATACTGAGCTTCAAAAAGTCTCTAGGGCCAAATAGAAAGAAGGAATCGATACCACAGCTGTCTCAAAGAATAACATGCCTCCAGAAAAAAACCTAAGCCATATGACTTCTGGGAAATTAGACAAACTGGGGGTTTTTAGCCTCTTACTCATTTCACACACTTTTTTTTTCTTTACCAACATTTTAACTTGCCATACTTACCTCTGCTTAGTATCTTCGTAACATCTGTGAATCTTCCCAAAGATGGGGAGTTGACCACTTATCTACTCAGTAAGAAGAGGATGCCTTTATTCTTATAAAGTAAGGTGTAGCTCTTGATTTCACACATTAGATTTGAGCCCCAAAATTACATTAAATAAGCCATTTTTTTTTTCATTGGAATTCACATTTCAAAAGAAGTCATTGTCAGAAAAACTTCTTTTCTTTGCTTCTCCTTTCATTGTGTTCAGTTTCTTGAGGAGAGAAAAGAGGGACTTTTTTAAAAAATTGAGAAGAAAACAAATCAGAGTGGAAATACAAAAGCAGGACTAAAGACAGAAGCTTTTCTCGGAGACTCTGATCTCTATTCTGGGCCTCATCCTTTCTTCCCTGGCTGCAGTACTTCTGTTTTGGTCAATAATCCTCCTATGAAATATGTTGCTTACAGAGAAACAAAGTTATCCATCTCACCATTCAGTCACCAAGATTTCCCATATGCTACTGTATCTGCAGTACAAATACTGCCTCCAACATGGATTGGAATGAGGCTTCAAAACGTTGCTCTTACCAAAGGAACATGATGGCAAAAACTTTGAAAAACAACCACATTAAGCATAAATACAAACAGCACAGGACAACCTTCTAGCCAGGACTACAGAGGGAGTAACTACTTCAACAGCTATGACTAAGGAGCTGGTTAGAAACAGCTGCTGTAATATATTATTGCCCAGACAGAACATGATAGTACCTGCAGAAGTTGTGGGTTGGACTGCCTGGTGCATCATAGGACACTGCACAACTTTGGTGCTGAAACACACTGAACAATGTAGAATGAACAGCTGTTTGCTATTTGACAAGGAATCCCAGGGCAGAGCTTCCCTGCTATTCTGTAGAGGGAGAAGTGCTGGCCATAGAAGTTAAGGGGCTCATGAAGGCCACACTGAGGGAAAGGATAGAGACAGCATCTAATCTGAGGGGATTACTTTAAATGGTCAGTTAATCACAAGAATTGTGATTTGGGCACAGTAATCAATGTGTGTTGTCAATTACTCTGGGCCTGACCATAAAAACCTCACTTCATACTACATTCTTCATAAAGTAATCATATAAACTTGCAATAAAAGAGCTGGGACAAATGGGTAGCAAATGTTATCATCACAATTTGATTTTAAATAAGAAAGATGCAGCAATTGTGCTTTGGATTCTTCCCAAATAGTTAAGCTTGATGTGTCATCAGCCAAATTCATTCATTATACCCCTTCGTTTTATGATATTATACTTTAAAGTATTTTCTCTTCTACTGGCTTATTTTATTACCCTCTCTTCATCTTCACAGAAGGCTTCTGTTGTTTGCAGTGGGTGCATGATGCATTTTTATTTGCACCTCATTCAGCTGAAGAATAAATAAATATCTGAATATAATTTACCACTTGAAAATGAAATGCTGTAAAAAACTAAACCCACAAGTTTGATGGAGTCTCAATGGAAAGTTATTGCAAGTTCACCAGATAAATTAAATTTACATATTAATTAAATAAGTAACCTCTTAATAAATTTAAATAACTCCTCCTGGAAAATAGTTTATCTTTATGTTCTTTATTCCACCAAAACTGCATTGCAGTTTTCCAGTCTTTATATTTACATTATTTGCAACTCTTTCCGTAAGTGCCAGTACAAATGTAACTGATGAAAATCCAGAATAGTCATACAAATGTTTCTGAAAGCAAGGTGCATTTCTGAGCAGGTTTTTTTTTTCTGATGCGCAATAATATATATGTATATATTAACAAAGCTTCATAATATAAAATATCTTCCATGGCAAGTAAAACTTCCCCACTTACAGCTTATTCAGATTTCAGTTACATAGACTTCTGTATTTCAAGTTAGTGCAAATAATGAAAGTAAGAGCCTGAGCAGAATGATGTAAATACAATGGAACAAGAGAAACAGCAAAATTTTACCAACTCCCTGCATATGGTTATAACATTTAATCAGTATATCATTAGTATTCTTTATATACAATGTATTTAAATAATTGGCTTGTCTGAACTATAGGCAACAAATTTACAAATTAAAATAAAATAATGTTTCACACAAATATGGAATGTCCCAACAAATATAGGAAAATAAAATGCATCTAGTAACAAAACGTTGTAAATCAAAAAGGTAAAAGATGTCTTCTCTGTCTTGGAAGATTTCAAGGCACTTTCTTGGAAAATCAGAATTCTCTCCTTAGTAGAAAGTCTGCAAGAAAAAAGGACATGCCATTTTATAACTAGTTTCAAAACACAGAGGCAGACTGCTTAGTATAATTCTGTTTATAAATCACAGTTTCCTGTGGATTGCATAAATCTTAACTCCAGAATGCCAGTGGGTCTTGCCCTCCTGTGAACACTAATGAGTTTTGCCGTGGCAAATCCTCAGCATCAATGCTAAGAGGTTTAACACGTAGTGGTCCATGCTGCTGCATCTTACAAGGAAGTTTCCCATGCATAGAGTCATGTGCATTTCTAGATTCTGGGTTTCATGAAATGCTTTACTTCCATTTGCAAGGATCTGAATTAGGGGGAAAAAAAAAAAAACAACAAACCAAACCAAAACAAAAGAAACCAAAACCAAAACGCTGAAAGCCGTAACAGGCAGTAACAGCAAGGAGGTGTGTGCTGTGACCACCAGCTCCGGAGCCCCGCCGCCACCGCCCCTGCCAGCGTCCCGGCAGCTCCCCGGGGCGCGGCGCCGAACCCCCCGAGGCCCTCTCCAGGGTGCTGAAACGGCCCGCGGCCGCTCCCCTCCAGCTCCCGATACCGCTTGCGCTGCCACCTCCCGTGGGAAGGTTGGCTTTTCCCAGGCAAAACTTCATTTCTAACAGGAAAATATTCCCGTAATAGCACTGCAGTTGTTTTTTATGAGGAAAATGCAGCCTATTTTAGTACATGCAGGAGAAATGCTTAAAAATAGTTGCCAGTCCTTCGAGTGGGAGAGCCTCCTTCTTCAAGGCAACTGAGAATCTCCAAGACTCTCTCGGATGTTAAAGCAAAGGCAATTTCCCTTACAGTAAAGAGGAACTATGACCCTGTCCTCTCTAAGCTAGTGTGAGGGTGGTGAGGAAAACAGATCCTCTGTGCCAAAAGATGGAGTAGAAGCAATCACAGAATCATGCTAGAAATGCAGTGTTATTGAGGGATGAACATATATAACTCCTGTGATGCCCTGTCTATTTGGAAGGGAGAGAGAGCAACTCCTACCACCCTTCGTCCTTCTCAGGAAAATGTTTCCATTCCAAGAAGATATTGGATATGAGTAGACATGAAGACCTGAGCCTGTCTTATCTCTAGTGGAAACTAGCCACTATCTGTTTGGTGGAGGAACATGGTGGGGGAGCACAGAGGCAGCCAGGAAACACTCAGATCATAGCTCTACTTTTTCCTATAATGTTTTCTCCATTTTTAACAAAGTAGAGAGAAAGTCAGCCTAGATACAACTTTAAGTGAACACAATGCACACGAGCTGCTAACATTGCTTACCATTTAGACCGTCCCTTCCCCACATGTCAGCTCCTTGAGTGTATTTTTGGCAGGCAAATTAGAGCACCTGGATTTGCGAATCATAGCAACTTTTGATTCTTTTGTATTTTAAAGATGGTAATAGGATGAGATGCTTCTGTACTGTGGATTTGGAGGCAGATCTTTGACTCATCTTCTTGAAAGAAAAGGAAAAGAAAAGTATTGGAACACCCAGAAATCTTTCTGGAAGCCCTGAGCCATGAACCCAGAGGTGTAAAGGGATACAGATGAGGGAAAAAACACAGCCTAAATAGGTCAAAGTGCAGAAAATGGGAGAGTGCTGGCATGTTTTAGAAAGCTGATATTTGAAAGAGAATACTAACAAACAAAGAGGAATTTAAGCACCTCAAAAAAAAAATTCTTTAAAAAAGGGCATTCAGAAAAGGATTCCTGCACTTAGTCATGAAAAGGAGATCCTGGAAAAGTAATGTGACCCCTAGTCAGTCTCTAGTTGAGTGCCTCTGATATATTCAAAACCATCTGCAAGACTGGGAAGGCAAGAGGCCAAACAGACTGAAAATAGTTAAGAAAAGAAAATAAGAAGAGAAAGCATTTTCTCACAGCCACCAAAATGAATCCCACCTCCACTTGGAAATCAAATCAGCTAACACTGACTCATATCCTACTCTTCCTTTCTTATTCTTGATTAGTATGAATTGAAGTCTTGATGCAGGAAGAAGTGACATACTCCCCCAAACTCCAAGCTTGCAGTATTTGTCAGGAGGAGGTGGTGAAAGGAAACCATCTTTGAAGAAATTTAAATAAATTAAATTCACTGATTTTCTATATTTTATTGGTCAATAAAATATAGAAAAACCGGGGCAGTTTTTCAAATTACTGTTGGAAGTGTTACCATCTTATTGATATTCAAACAACTGGAGAAAACAGCTCACTTGAAGATGTTCCTTTTATCAATGACAATGCTGTTTAATTAACACATTCAAGATGCTATTCATAAACAAGAATGGACTGGTTCCTTCCACAGCCTGTTACTTAAAGCCTTTAGCTTTGTCACATCTTTATGTTCAGTTTATTTCCATCACCACGAAGTGGTATTAACATTAGAGAAATTCTCAGGAGACAATCCGGGAATGAAAAGTAGTCCCAAAGATTAATAAAGTGACAAGGTATCTGTGAAGATTTTATTGGCAGACCTGAGACTAAGACATTCTGCTTCTTCCATGGATAGACAACAAAGCCCTCTTCTGAAAGGCAATGGGTTGACGAAGTCCTCATGCATTTTTTCTTTCACCAACCAGACTCCTTCCTAAAATTTTGGACAGTAAGAGGTCACCCAGTGCACAATTTTGGACTACCGTGCCACAAGTGACTTGTAGGAAATGACAGTGGGGCCTATCAGAGGTATCTGTGCTTCTATGTATTTCCATGAGGAGCTGGTCATTCCTTACAGCAATGCCAGAGCTGTACATTGATGCACTCTGTTAATACAACATTTCTGTACGCCACGCCTGATAACAAGGTACAAGTGTGAAGTAAATCGCTAGACCATTGAACTAATAAGAAAATGAGTGGGAAAAATAATACTTACATAGCAAACATCCTAGGACTGTGTACACAAAGGGCTCATTGCTAATCTTGTTAGCAACCTTGCACATCTTTTATAATCTATAAAACAAAATTACCCACAGCAATAATGAATCTCAGTTGCCAGATACCCTCAAAAAACTGCATAAAATTAAATGCAGAGTTTGTACCAGAATTTCAGACACTCTACACAGTGAAACCATTCTCTGATGGAAATTCATGAAATTATGTGTGCAAGATGCAAAATTAGATTGTACCTTATCCTAGCCAGGACTCTAGAGGAAATGTAAGTGATGGTAGCAATTATTTTTCTACCAGGTAGTTTCCTCCTAGGATGTAGAAGTCCAGGTTCAACTCCCAACTTTACTTGAAGAAATTTAACTCATTAACTGGGAGGCTATTCTAACCAGCAGACTATGAGGTAGTTTGAGTTCAGGCTCTTTTAAACTTTTAATTGTTTCACTTAGTATTAACATGGATGGAAATCCATATTTTCCGTGTCTAAGTACATCTCCTAATCATTAGACTAGAAATACTAGTGCTCCACTTGCTATCTCTCTCTCTGGTGCCCTTGGTTCAAACAACCACTTGGTTCAAGTGGCCCCTGAGCCACTGCCATCCTTTCTGATGGAAAGATCTAACTATTTGGTAACAAGCAATACTTAGGTGCAATTTTCTTCTCTTGCTTAATAGGTATTTTAATAAAACTTAATAGAAATTGTGCCAAACAGCAAGAGACTGATTGCTAACCTGGGTTCAGTTCTTCAGGGAATGTTTGCACAGAATATAACCATGTCAGCAAGAGAGGAAGTAACTCTTCCTCAGACATCCTATAGTGGCTAAGGTGTCCCTGAAAGAAAATATCAAACCCCTCTAAAGAGACAGGAAGACATCCTGGCTATGATCAGCCTTGATAGCTATTCTAAACCCTGAGTGCTGGATAAGGTAGAGACAGTTCTGAGGATTTAGCTCTCCTTTTTAGATGAACAGAACATTTCAGGCTGACTGAAACTCATTGTCTGCTTTGGGTTTCATTGACATAAAGGAGAAAAAAAACCCATTGTTTTGTTTTAATTGCATTTTTTATTTTACATTTTGTTTTCATAGTTGAACATAAAAATCAGTTCTTCACACAGTCCTAACCACAACCTTGTTTTTAAGTTTAGAGAAAAGCTATTGAATTAGAAGAGAAATATTATGATTGTGTTTCTTCATAGATAAAGTGAAGCACTCAGGCAATACAGGGGAGTCCAAATAATATTCATATTATCTGGATCCACGTATCAAGGCATGCAATGTGCAACATGCATGGTATTTTTGTTATGCAGCATGTAATAGATATATGTCTAGCCTACTCATATGTGTACTTACAAAGCTATATGTATATCTTTTGAGGATCAGCCATGGATTGCTACATTCCAACTTCTGATCAGTGTAAGGGTGGATGGAGACGAGGGCCGCTCCAGTCCCTTTCAAAAGTCAGATCCTCTGAGGTGCTGAGCTTTGGTAAGAGAGTATCTCAGCTGCTCACAAAAAGTGCTTACCAACTTTCCAAGTGATGCAGACAAGAAGTGTCATTGTTTTTTCATGTTAAATCCTGAAAAATTTCCAAAGCACCTCGGTCCATAGTTTGTGCTTACACATCACTAACGAGATTCACCTTTTCTAACTAAATGGTATTGCTTATTTTCCACTCACTTTATTTTAATTGTCCCTTGCACTAGACAATGCTGAAGTAACTTCTTTTTAAGGGATTTCCATTTTGTTTGGGTTTTTTTGTTTGTTTGGTTTGTTTGTTTGTTTTATCTGTTTAATAAAATCTTAGGACAGTTTTATTTTTCAGTCTCTGACAAAATTACATTCAGGCTGTGTTAAAGCAAAACTTCTGTGGATCTCTTACTGGAATATTGTTTGATAAGAACTCCACGTATCAATAACAGAAATGACGAATTAAGTGATCTAATGTTCTTTAACAATACACATATAATAGAAAATTATCATCACAAACTGAAATACACTAAAAAAACCAAGATATAACCATACTATTGAGCGTTAAGAGAAGGTAGAGAATAGTTCAGATTTTATCTTATTGTACAAGTTAATAAGTAGAGGTAAAAGGAGCAGGAAGGAGAATATGGCTTCATATCTGCCCTCTGCATAGGGCTTCATATCTGCCCTCTGCCCGACTGGTTTTTCAGAGTGTAGTTTTCATTTCATTTATGCTAGTCTCACTTTGAAGGAACTCCATTACATGCAATTGATTGCAAGTGCATTAATAGAAAATCTTTGTATATTAGAACAACTTGGGTATATTTTGTAGTATAGTGCTAAAGTAAAGAGCAACAGTTACAGAAGGACCAGCACATCAAACACTGAGTAGAAAAAATAGGTTGCTTTTAAACAAGTATCACAGCTAGCATTATAAAGCACTTTAATTACTACTTACAGGCTGGCGTTGAGCAGTCCCTTGTGTTGTGATACAGTCGATGAAAGTGCTTGCTACACTCTGATGAAAATGTGACTGGCCCTGTTTGAAAGTAAGCAGGAGTTAACCACATGCTTTCAATGTCACTGCTTTGCAGCTTCAATGAATGACAGAAACACATAAAATTAAGTTCAGGGGTTTTTGTCTAAAATTACATTTAGTCCTTTACTACACCTTAAACAATTATGATGCAATGCAAGTATAGCAATGCTACTGAAATAACAGAAAGAAATACTCTTGCTATGCTATTATGCTCATGATCTGATTAATGGGAAAATGGCCCTTGGAAATGATGGATTGGCTTAGCCTCGAATTTCCAGTAATTCAAAATTAACAGTAAAATTTCTTATATGGCGAAAAATAGAATAGTGCAACTACAACAGAATTTAGTTTGCTTGTCAGTAGTCCTCAGTAGTCTAATGTAGAAGGAATAATGTAGATGGAATGTGCATATTATTTCTAAAGATAAATAAAAGCATCATTTTAATCAAATATGAGTTTCTAAGTCCTGGAAAGATGAAGTGGTTTCATGTACTAATGCTTCTAATTTGCACATAGATGGTTTATGAAGGTCTTAATATACAATGTGGGTGTTGAGGAAAAAAAAATGACAGCTGAATAACATCTAGGAACCTGATCTCCTGTTAAAGTAGTCCTAGCAAGAAAGGGTGCAGATGCACAGAGGGCAGCATGTGTTTCAATGTTTGGGTGAGGCAAATCCCTGTGTGCCCATGGTGTAGCGTGCTGTGTCTTTGTTCTTCCAGCCTGTGCTCCCTTCTCTGGATATACAGTCATCTGCCCACATAAATATTTGATAAGAATATATAGCTACTGGTCTCCAAAGCATGGCTCAAAGGTAACAAGTTGCCAAAGAGCCCTTCCATAACCACTGATGGCCCTGGGAAGGTATTACTGATGGCATCCAAGTTGAAATGGAGAGCAAAAATGTAATATTTGCATCATGTAACCTGCTTAGCAATACTACCACTGACAGCTGGGGATGAGTTTCCTGTGATTTGGACAGAAAACACTGACATAAATTGACACTAACTGAACAAGACTAAATTTAACTTGCACCCTCTAAATTCAGCACAAATAGGAACCCTGAATAAGAACAGCTTGTTTCAAGCAATGCTACAAAAGAATCCATATGAAGCACGCTGTGTTGACTAACTTTCCTGTCAGAGGAAGGTAGCAAGCATTCCAAGGCAAAAATTACTTATTTCACAACTTGAAAGGTGGTTTACCAGCCTGGTAAAACATACCAAGCCAATTCTCTGTTGATAGTAGAGCCAAACTACCAAAAGCTTGAGAGAAGATTCCTCTCTGTGACAGTGAACACACTTGAACATTAGGTATATTTTACAATAATATGTGGATTTCATGAGATTTGTCAGCCACAAATAAGCTTTTCAACAAACTGACAAAGCAGCCTTTGCAACTTTGAACTGGAAGATTGTTGCCATTTTTTATGAGTGAGTCATTAGGCTCAAGAGAAAATACATAATTTGAAATTATCCAAGGTATATGGAGATAAGATCAGTTTTTGTCACTAAATAAATTTTGTGTCCTTTCAGTTAATATATGGTTTTCTAGTACTCTTCCTTGCCATCAAAAATAATAGGCTGTTAATTTTATTTGTGCCTTACAGAGCACTCTGTGGCAGCTGGCTTTTCAAGCTGAATTGTTAGATAGCTTTATGATTCACAAGATTATTTATGATTTTTGCTATAGTCAAAGACTGTTACATATGGTTCATATTTGGCTTTAAAATGTGTCTACTATTCTTGGCATACTAGAAGTGTATAATAATTTTCTTAACCCTGAAACTGTAAAGATAATGGACTGTAAAGATAATGTTGATTTCCCCTTCTCTTCTCTTTTTCACAACTTCCTTAGTTTAGGATGTTCTAACTCTTGAACTGGTAAGGACTATATCTGAACAGTTTACTTAACTAAGGTTGATAGAAAAAGGATTATGATTTGAACAGAATCAAGAAAAACATAGGCTGTATTTTAAGAAAAAGCCTGCGGATTACAGGACTTAATAGAGCTGTGGAAAAGAAAAAAAAAAAAACAGGCAGAAAAACCCATCACTGCAGATCTTAAGGACATAATTTAAAAAAAAAAAAAAAAAAAAAGATGTAGGCAGAAATTCTGAGCCAGCAAATAAACTTCAAGAATTTTGGAATGAAGTTGCTTTCCTTATTCATTCCAGGTAATGTTTGTCAAATAATTTCAGCAATTTTGATGGCAACTACTCACACAGAAAAGGACTATTAATTTAATGAATGGCTCCAGAAACAGGCCTTCAGGTATTTTTTACTCTTTTTCTTTTCTATGATTTAGTTTACCTTCTGTAAAACACATGGTAGTTTTTCGCTGTTGTTTTTGAGTAACAAAACTTGTTCTGTATTCATTATTTAGCTTCCCCAGATTCTTATGTTGAGCTTTTTATGGTAGCTGAGCATTTTCCAAAGTTAAAAATGAAAAGGAAATGGATTAAGTATTAATCCAAGCCTTTCTTGTCTGTCCTCCCCAGGAGAAGAATTTTCAGTATTCCTGTGCTACACAGGATAGCATAGTTGGAATCTATACATTCTTTTCATTTCTTTCTCATATGGGCTAAAAATAGTAAGGTTCATAATTACTCTTGTTTACTAGAAGTGTGAAGGACCAGCTGGGTGTGGCACATTTCCTGTAGATGCTGTTAGGCTGCAGTTAGCAGTTGGTACAAAGTTCCTTCAAGCTGTGCTTATCCTAAAGGTTTGAGGACATCTCCCCCATGCAAAAGAGACAACGAATTCCTTCCTTTCTTGCCAAGGACTGTCTGAATTTTCCAGCAAAGAGGAAATGCTTTATTATTTCCAATTCTTTTTTTCATGCTCCAACTGCCAACTATTTCTTTAGTTTTTAGTTTCACTAATCCAAATAACGTTGAAAATCACCAACATATTTGCAGTGTCGTAGTCTGAGACCTTCACTTTTCAGAATTACAGAACATTTGGAACTGGAGAGTAAAGAATCAATGCAATAATCTTGCTGTTGGCAACTGTTTTTGCATATATTCAGAGGGTACAGTATCTTTCCCAGTAGTTACAAAACAGGGTCCCAAAGGTAAGTGTATTATACAACTCCACCTGAGTTTTCAAGTAAGTACTTGACTGTAATCATAATAATCTTTCATATTTGAAATAGCAAATTCTTTTTCTGTTTCATTTACACTGATTTAATCCTTCCTTGTTCTATTTGTTTCGCATGTTAAAATAAGCATCCACATGTACACATCATGAGACAGAAAACAAAAAGTATTTCCCTGATATAGTGCAAACTTACATGGCCACATAGGTCTGTTTCTGAAAAGTATGTGCAGTCCAATGAGAAGTTTTAAAATTAGTGAACTTGAAAATAAATATGGTAAGCAACAATAGGATGATAAAAATGAAACAATAAGTTTTAAATGATGTTATAACTTACCATGTTTTGAAAGTTATTTTAGGCTAGATTATTCAAAGAGAGACTCAAACCTCAACGTAATCACAGTTCTTTAAAAGTTTCTAGTCCTAAAATACGCAAATTTAACTTCACAAGTGTTAAACTTGGTGCAGAACCTCAAAAAAAGCTACTTAGAATATGCATATGTAGAAACAAGCAGCTGCCTTACCTGTAAAGTGTTTTATGAACTTGTCTTTTAGACTGGAATCTCTTGGGAAAATTTCTGAGGAGACAAGAAAAAAAATGTATCTATGTAGTATAGGAACTACAATAAAAGCCCTGAAAGCATAATATGCCAAGATGTCTACTGTAAAGAGACCAAATAGCTTCCCAAATTAACTCTGAAATTAATTTTCATAGTTTTGTGCGTGTGTGTAAACAACATTGTGAAATGTTTCAGGTAATTCACAGATGAATATCAAATGGTCATCCTACAACACACACTATCAGATTTTCTGACAATCACTTCTGCACATCTTAGGTCTGAGTTGGGCTATAATTTTAGAAAGACCGTAAATAACATAAATACATTATCATGTATTTGAGTACCTGAACAAATTATGTAAAATACCTAGATAAATACGAACCAAATACCATATTTTGGGTTTTGAAATAACAAGTACCTGAAAAGTCTCCTATAGATTGCCTAAGATGATAGATATGGGCCATGCATATTTTTATTGCACTATTAGTCAAAAAATAGTACTCCTCTCCTGTGAAAACTGCTGTGAATTTTAAAATAGTCCCTTTCCATATACGGTATTTTTTCCAAAAAGTAGCAGAGAAAGTAGAAGTCTTAGAACAGCCAAAGGAATCAGGCAGAAGAGAAATTGGAGCTAACACAAAAACTATACTATTTTTTTTGCAATCGGAAGCTGCCTCTGGCTTACAGCAGAAACTTTTGATGCAAGTAAATATTATCTGAACTAGTACATTCCCCCTCAGTCTCATAAATTTTCCACTGAAAAGCTGTATTAAAAAATTCTTGGGTAACTGCAGTTATTACTGCAGACAGTAACTGTACATAACAGCTGCATGTTATGTTAACTTCAAAAGAAATACCTTTCTTAGCACTAATACAAGGAACTTGATTAATTCTCAGCATTAGGACCTGCAGCTAAACATACTTATTCACCAAAAATATTTCCTTACAACTTATGTCATTTTAAATCTTTGTATTCTCCTACATTTTTTTCAATTCCCAGTCTGAATTAACATTTAGCTCAGAAATGAGCAAGTTTCCTCTCATATTATAGGAAGATGTTGGTAATCTGCCAAAATAAATTCTCACCACTGGCTTTAGGCAGTTTCTCAGAGGTCACATGAGTGTATTTTTAGGCTGGGATTTTAAGCTAAAATGCCCAAGTCTTACTGCAATGCAGCAAGATTAGGGGACCTAATTTACTTAACATTCCTCAAAAATCTCAGTTTTAACTGACATCATAAACTTAATTTGTTTCCTTATTGCAAATGAAATATCACCCCTTCTACATTAAACTTAAAATTTCACTGACATGAAATGCTAAGTAGTTTAAAATTACACAGAATGAAGCATATGTAAAGCCAAAACAGTGAAACAACCTGGGTGAGTTTTGAATGGGATGCCTCAAGTGGACCAGTACTGACAAATAACCAAAGCCTGGTGAAGGCTGGGCTAGGAACAGGCATTCTTGCTCTGACAGAGAACATTTAGACCCAGCTCCTTTCGAAGTCTATAGTATTTGCTACGGGAATAGTAACCACCTTTTGCCCCATAAAGTTCTTTAGGAAAAGTCTGTAATAGAGTATACAGCCAAAACCCCACCCGAAATGCACAGAAGGTAAAACAGGATAAAGGATTTGATGCTCAGGCAAGGAGCTAGGCATTGCCAGTATAAAATTGCAGCTGTAGCCTTGTCAGTAAGCCTGAGAAGGAACGCTGCAGGGCCTAATTCCCACGAGTAACCTACATCAGCCCAAGATTCACACCAGCCCCACTATGCCTGTCCCAATAGGGAAAACTAGGTCAGTTGTGTGTTGGAAAGTGACTGAATGATACTGACTGCATGCCTGCTCCCTCCCCTGCTGCGGCTGCCACCCCTCCGGGCAGCAATCAGCTTTTCAACATGTGCCCACGTTTCAGCTTTCTTCAAGTGTTCATTTTCTTAATAGTACAGTACATTTGCTTGGTAAAACACAATCAGTGAGCCCCTAGCCCTCCACAATGGCAACCTAGGCTCATTTGTATAAAAATCACAGGCAGCACAGGTTACTTGAACACTTCTGTCCGCTGGCAACTCTGCCTGAATAGCCAAGCCCTCCTATCTGTACACAACTGCGAGGCTGAGGACTTGTAGCATTTCAATCAAACTGACGAACATCTTTTTTGAATAGAATATGTATCACTGACTCCCAACCAGATCACACTGCAGCCAGAAGCAGGATTCCAAGTCCACACAGGATGTTTTTATAAGGCAGTGAAAAATCCTCATGACAAAACCTTTATGCTAGCTTTTCCTGGCTTTTAACAAGCTCTTGGTTGCTCCAGTCATATTTCACATGGGAGCTATCACCTGTTAAGATGGAGAGATTAACATCCATTCTCACAATGTATGCTCACATCCTCACAAGGCAAAGTTAAATTCCTTTGACACATTAATTTCACAAAGGAAAAGCAGAAACATGAATATAATAAGATAGATAGATTGGCAAAGCATTACTAAAATCAAAACACTTGAAAGTCACACTGGGCAAAAATACAAAAGACACAGGAAAATGAAAGAATAAAATGCTTTAAGTGTGAAACCCACATGAACAGGAAATATTGAGTGGAGAGAGTTTATTCAATCCATTCTTGCCTCAAGACCGTGATACACAATCTAGTAAAATACAGCCAGTATATATCCCATGGCATAGAGTAACTGTTTTTAATCTGCTGGGAGAACATTCAGACTGTGGCATTCTTGTGCCCAGGCTTACAAAACCTGCACTGCTCACCAGAGAGAGTACCTCTGAGTCATAAGGCACTTGTGCTATTGACTTTGGCTTCATCCTGGGTATAATCTCAGTTTATAATCAAAAATAATCTTAATTCAAGGATTTCTTTCTTACTTACATTAGGACATCTATATGTGTCCTTAGATAATTACCCATCTGGGGCAAAATGCTGTCCATCCTACGCTCCTTCCACAGACAGCAATGGCCATGGACAACTATTAAATGGTGCTAGGACAGATCTGCTACTAGATCTGCTGTCTAAAATACTATGAATATTTATGGCAAAAATCTAGGGACAAGACAAATTCCGAGGCTTTTCCAGCTCTGCTTCATGGACAGAATGGTTAAGTTTATACCACAAATTTGGTTCTAAACCATCCATACTGTTAATTTTCTCAAGTTGTGACACTTCACAGAAGGTCTCAAGGCTTCAGGTAAAAGATGATTGGATCTACCTGAGTTTTATCCCATGCTGGGATAAATGGGATGATGGGGAGAGCTAGCAAGGTCTGAGCTAAAAAGCAGTGAGCAACAGCTGCTCCAGCTCCCCACTCTTTCATTTTGTTGTAAACTTTCCAAAGTTGATTTAAGTCACTGCTGTTAAGCTAATTCCCCAGAAATTATTCGGTGCACTTCTCAGTTGTTATTCAGCACCTGGTAGCTGACACGAATGTTTAATTTTTCAGTAATTTGGACACAATTACAGAGAGGTAGAAGACTAAATAAGGCACAGTCCTGGGCTCAGGCATATGCTTAACCTGCAATATAAGACATCATTTCTTCACCTTGGATCAGGCTTTTCACCTTTCTGTGCCTTCGGTCTCTCTGTGTTTTGTCTGTTCAGACTGCAAAGCTGTGACAGCAGGTGTGTTTGCACTGTCTCCAGCAGCATGTCACCATAATTGTGCCTGGAAAATTCATGTCCTGCTGTAGTATAAATAACAAGAAGAGCTGTGCTCGCAGCACTGAAATAAACCAAATCCATACAACAGTTTGTTGGCTTGGAGCATGAAAACTCCATATCCTCAGGTGGTAGCACCTTGGCAGAAAAAATCAAGATCTCAGTTTGTTTATGCTCCCAACAGGCAGCCTTTGCTTATTTTTAGCTTATTCAGAGAAGCAGTGTAAATCAGACAGCAAAGAATTACTCCAGATCTTGGCCTAGTCCGGGTCTACACTAGGGCGATCTACAACGTCTCACTGCAGGCTATACTGTAGGCAAGCACAGAAAATGTGAAGTAGCAGAGCTCAGACTCTGCTTCCTTGGCCAAGTGCCTTAATCTTTCTATGTAAGAAAAAAAAGGTCTTTGTGAAGAATCATAATCTTCTCTTTTGGAAGAATATTCCTGCATCTAAAAAAAACAAAACAGTAAAATCCAAAGCAATTTTTCGTCAATTACTAAAAAAAATAAGAAAAAAAATCAACTCTTAAACCATTCATGGAAAACTTCTCCATGGCAGGTAAATGTTTCAGGAAAACGTAAGCATATCCTACAGAATATAAAACCAGAAATTATGTTAGTTATCACTACACCTTTGTCTGCCACCTAAATGATATTTGTCAGATTCAGCAGGTGCTAAAGTGCTCTCCACAACACACTTCAACTACAGTATTTAAAGCCTGGCATCTTTAGCCAGGTTTAATAATTATCCATTTTCCAGAATATCCATTGTTAATTCAGAATATCCACTGTTATTTTGTACAACATTCCTTGAAATGATATGTCACATGATGGAATAACAGGCTTTTCTCATTTTTATGTTCTGCACTTCAAGAAGTTACTTAACAGAGTTAGGTAGTTCAAATGATTATAACCTCACAGAAATTATTTTACAATATGATACATAGTCCAAGACATAGTCAATAGCAATGGTAATGCATCTTATTATATCATATAATGGTTATATGACCTGATCTGTTTTTTATTCATTGTAGTAAAGCCATTTTGAGTTAATGTAATTGTCTGTTCTTTAGAAAGGGCAATGCTTTAGAATTACCCTTCTTTCTTTGCTTTCTATTCTTTCTTTCCTAGTCATATTTTCTTTTACTTTATAATCCTTTTCAAGCCAAATTTATTTTAATACAAAGCAATACATTTCAGAAGACCTTGCATTACCAACTTTATAATCAATTTTTCCTAGTCTAATATAGATTAATCTAGATTTTGCACAACTGTCATAGATACAATCTTATGAAAACCTTAATTCCCACTATTTCATTTAAAGTTATTTTATAACTATGGCATTTAGAAAACCAATGTTTTATTGTGTACTTTCTTCTTTCTGTCTGTAAAATGGCAGAAGAAAACTGTCAGCAATGAGATGCGGCTGAGTCTTCTATTATAAATCCAGATGCAGGCTTCCAAAAATGTTGTTTTGACAGGAAAATAGCATGTGATTATTTTATCTTTTTTCAAAGATCATTTCATGTTATGAACCTGCTTACAACACAGTATGTGTTAATAAAGTTTTAATTAAAAGTGACATTTAGGAGGACAAGACTCTCCAAAGCTTCAACTTAAACAAAGGCTGTATTTTTTCATAGTACAGGAATAAATCTTGCAGTGGTTGAAATATCATGCTTCTGCAAATATTGGAACACTGTCAGCAAAACTGTCTTGAGTACTTGTTAAAATAGACAAGTCCCATTTATTCTTTACTAGAAACCCCCCACAGTGCCTAAAGATGGCAACCCTTGTCTACTATGACAATACTACAAGGTGAAACACCAATAGTAGTAGGTTTGCATACATTCAGCAATGTCAAGAGGGATTTAGTTTACAGAAAAATAAAATGTATGGTGATAAAAGTGATAGTAAAATCTTTCAAATGTAAATCCATAAAGAAATTGATAAGGTGTCAGAAGAACTTAAGCAACAGAGATGAAAATAGACAGGAAGAAGAGAAAAATACCCAAGTAAAGCCATATACTAGAAACATGAGTGAATGGAATGACATTGCAATGCCAGGATGAAAGTATCTTCAGCATAATTGTCTTAAAAATACATGAAATCTTTACAAAAGCAGTGCTTTAAAAAAACCACACAAAAGATATTCAGAACCTTAATGACTCAAATCATCCTTCCTCTGTATGCCTTAATTTACATATGTAGTGATTTCTACAAATGTTAGGAAGAGATGTACAGCCCCAGTTAAAAAAAAGGCAAACAAGTTTTCCTCAAAATCAACAATTAATAGAAAACAGTGCAACAATAAGGCATCCCAGTGGAGAAAAAACTGTTAACACTCATTTTGGTAAGAGTATGGTGTGATGTTGAGTAAAGCATAGGTGTTTGACTACTGTGTCATACACGGGAATCACATGGTAAAATACCCTGTGAATAAGTGGAGCTTGAAGCATGCACCTAGAGACCTGATCCAGATACTCCTGCTAGATGTAGACAGAAATATTTGGGCAGCTGTCACAAGGATTCAATCCCACTCCCTGGCTAGGGCATTTGCCACACCGTGGTTTCATGGTGCTCAAGAGAGCAGATCCTAACACAGCCCTCAGCAGCAGATGACGTTAAGCAGAGTTGAATCAGTTAACATATACTGCTTTCTTCAGTACCCTGACCAATTAAAAGGTGTTAATTTCCTACTTTTATTATTATACTTTGGCTGTGACCAGATTGCACAAAACTCTTACTTCTGGGCCCACGGCTGGACAAAGTTCTTACCTGCAAAACTGAGGATTTCCAGCAACTTTGGCTATGCTGGAAATGCTATTGTTTTAATGCTCGTATTCCATTGCTACCAGAATGGTATTACTTTTCGTTCTGCAAACAATAGCCATATTAATATAGATGGAAATGTTTCTTTGGATCCTCATGCGGTGTCTGATGCAGCAGAGAAAGACAGTTCTTTCTTTGTTGAAAATGTGTGACATTTGTATTTCCTACTCAGGGACCACCAATTGATTCTGGGGTCTGTCCAAGAGTGCTCAAAATCCTTAGGACAAATTTGTGGTTGTCTTACAACTCAGTTCACAGACTGATATATTTAATGCATTTTCTATTGCAGTTTCCCACAGGGAGGCAAGAAAAAACATTGCTTTGTGCAACAGAGAGCAACTCCTTCCATCATTAACAATCATAAATCATTAAACATTTTCTATTATTTGTGTTAGAAATAACTGCCATATGAGAAAATATCTGCTTAAATGATGTAATTTAATTCTCTTAGCCTCCTCATCTGTGGTTTCTACCACATAAACTGTATTTCTGCTTTTGTTTTGTTCTTTCTCTTCCAGTTTTCCATAATTAAAAGCTTTATAATAATTTCTAATTGTCTTAGTAATTTGTTTGCTTAGACACACACACACACACACTGCTTTTCCCCAACAGATCTGCAATTCATTCCTTTAGCCAAGGGAAAATATCTATTTCTGTGCACAGTACTCCAAGACGTCATTGTGTTACTACTTCTATTAAGTAACACAGACAGTTCCCACTTACTGAATACTTTTATTTTGAGACTTTGATGTGTACATACTAAGTTCCACAGGCCATAGATGGAAAATGAGTCAATGGTCCAGACAGATGCATTCCTTCCTTTCTGTATGGAATAGCACTGTTTGAAATTAAAAACTTATGAGATTCTTCCAAGTGCTGAAGATTACGATAAATTAGCAAAATTTTTTGCAATTTCTATCACTGTCTGCTCTAGCAGGTGAAAAATTATCTGTTATCTTAGTATTTTCTGAAAAAAAAAAAAAAAGCCTCAAATAAATGCCTAAATCAACGCTGCTTGGATTCACAGAGATGAGAATGTCTGCTCAAGAGAAAATCCTGAATTAATCTACAACTGCATACCACTGCCATCTACTGAATGTAGAATATGCTGAATGTTCTCATGCATACCTTTCTGCTCTAAGAGCAGAGTTTACTGGTCTCCACATTTACTCTATCTAACGGGAGCCCTTTCAGTTCTCACAATACAAAGTGTACTCTAGAGCCTAAGGGTTACAGATAGAGTGCAATTAAGAATTCATAATGAATGACTTGGTCAATTTATCTTCTGCTCCTCCAAGAGCAGGCATAAACAGTATTCTAATCTCTTTGGATTTATTTGCTGTCCATAAAACCTTTGTTCGGTATTTCAACTTTATTTATAGAGAATATTCGAAATGCATATTGTGATATATGATTGTACCTCATTATGCAAGTCCTAAAATGCTAGTTCTGCTCCCATGTCAAATAAATGTTTCCATGCTTATTTACTTGACCAGGTTTGAAATGATGCTTCTAAGGATACTTAAACTAGTGACTGAACATTTACTCTTCCTGATATTCATTCCATTAATATATTTCTGATGTGAGCATGGCAAATAAGACTCCTTTTAGACGCTGAGTAATTGATATATCCTCAAATTCTCCCAACTTTAGTTATGAATACAATATCTGGTGTTACACATATAAAATTAAAAGTCTTTATTCTGTAGCATTCAACAGGAACTTGAGCAATAAAGTGGGCTGTGACATCAGTCAGTTTAGAAGTACAATGGTATGACCCCAAAGACAAAGCCTGACAGGGTCTGCTTTCATTACAGCTGATAAAGTTTATCATGTCAGTCACCACTGGCAAGAGCACTACATTAAAAAAATCAGTGTAATTCTTAAACGTGCTAAAGATGGGCATAAAAGGAAGCACCAACTTCTAAAATCTCAGTCTGGCATTTAATCACAATTTCTATTTTTTTCCTCTCTTCCCTCTGCCAATCCCTCACAGGTAGTGCCAACCATTCATTCTTATCCCAGAGGCTCTACTCACCTATGTCATATCTCTCTTACTCACCCTTGTAAGCCTTAAATACATATGCTCCCTTAAACCCAGGGAGATTGATATTCCCAGGGCATTCACAAGGGAGTAACTGCAATCTCTTTGGTTCTGCCAAAATTGCAGTATTGCAAATACTGAACATTTTAAAAAATATACAAAGTATTGTACAAAGGGATTCCTAAAACTGGCAATAAAAAGATAAGGACACCTTCTACAAACTGTAGTAAAGTGAGAAAATGAACATATTAAAAAACATATAAAGAGCAAAGGCATACTGCTTTCCTAATTCAGAATGCCTTGGCTTTGTCTGCAGAACTATATGTTTATATGTCCTCGTAACATGTTTGATGGATTGACATCTGTGCACTACAGTTTGGTGTAGATTTGAAGTATTTCAAATTTCTAGTTTTTCCCCCTTGGGAATGGAATATTTTTAAAAATTTTTTTAAGATTTCTAAAAATAGTCTTGAAATAGTTCGAAGTGCTGCCTTTGTATAGTGTCCAGGGTCAAATTCCACTCTCACTGACAGCTGCATAGTCCCCCTCACTCATCAACACCCCATTAATATAATAGCAAGGGAATTATGGAAAGGGTTTTGGACTCAAATATTTTCAGCTGTATTATTATTACAGAGACCTTCAGGTGGGTACCAAGAAAACAGATGACTAACTTTAGACACTTGATTTCAGTTGGATGCATAGCCTTTATTTGAGCAATGGGGCAGTAAGCTTTAGCAACACTCTGTTATGAATAGTATAGAAGATTCTGTACATATTACAATATAATATAAATAGTAACTCAAAAAAGCAAGGCTAGGTTGACTTGGAACTTTCTTCAAGAAGAAAGGGATATTTATTTATATCTGCCAAGTGATAAATGGGAAAGACAACTCTTACATTAGCTAGGCACATTCCAGTTCTTCGAAAACATTATGAACACGATTCTAGGACGCGTTGCCTGAAATAGCAGATGGCTGGATTTCATAAATCCAATAGGTTCTAGCCATATGATTGTAAGTGTGAAATACTAGCTTTAATTCAACAAATAACTATCTCATTTATGTTCTATGTGCTATTAGCCCCATTAGGTCATGGCCTATGAGCACCTAAGAGGGAGGAATTTCTCCTGGAATCCCTACTACTCCCACTCCCACAGAGTCCTTTTGATTAAATGCTAAGTCTTACATAAAGACTATGCAAGTTTGTAACTATATGATGATAAGCCAGGTAAAACACACTCTTTTACCCTGAGAAGAAATCTATTTTTTTGCTATAGTGTTTTATTGCTAACTCCCTCATTCTTTGTTTCCTGCAAATCATTAAATAAAGTTAGTTTCTGAATTAAATAAATTTATTTATTACTACAATACAAAGGAGTACACGGGATTAGAAATTAAATATCTCGAACTCCTTGCCACATTTCTAGCACAGAATAAATCCGTAAGTACCATCCTAATGATTCAGCTGGTTTTCATGACAGGAATGGCCATTATCTAGCTCCTTTTTGGATGTTTCAGATTGCAAAACACTGCTGTTTCCATGAAAAGTAATTAAACTTCGGTGTACATCATTAGACAGAATACTTTAAAAACAGCTCACTTTTTTCAAGTTTCTCTTTCCAAAATGCCAGGAGCACAACTGTGATGCTGCCTCAGAAGGCGTTATGTGCTTATTTGTATGAGAAACTGCACCTCATACACCATTCTACAAAGGAAACTAAAAATTCTTTATTTTCTTCACTGCTGCAGTTTCCTCTCCATTCATCTGTGGTAGAAAGTTAATGAAAGTGAAGTTTGTCCTCTTTTTTAAGAAAGCAAGAACTTTAGTCCCATAATCCTTGTACCTCCCTACAGGATCTCACAGGACATAATGAAAGCAGAGTGCCCAGGTCAAAGCTCCTGTGTTATTACAGCTAGTATCATGGCACTCTTGCCAACACAGTCCCTCCCAATCAGAGTCTGTGGGAGAACTGCCTTCCTTCATGCATGAAGGGAAGTGAAGTGACACAAAGTCCTCTAAGACAAACTTTTGTCTCTAGTTTTTTTGTGTTTCAGGTGAAATCAGTTCTTCAACTGAAACTTTCAGAAAATCAAAACGTAAGAGAAAAAAAGCAAATACATACAAACTTTACTTGAGTTTGCTCTTTTTCATTTTACTATGCTGCTACTTGGAAAGGATACAGAAATTCTTTCCATTGTAACCCAACTTTCGAACTTGAACTTACAGGACCATCTTTGTTACACCACAACTGCTTATGTTGTCTCAGTTTCCGACTCCCTGTGATACACATCACCATACCATGGAAAAGTGAAAGCACCTGTGACAGTAAAAGGGAGGAGGCTGGAAAACACATGCAGAAGTAAGAGAACAAAAGCAGGACAAACAGGCATAGAAGCATTTGGTGTTCATCTTGTGTCATTTGCAGCACCTACACAGGACACGAGGCACAGGAGAAAGACACCTACTTATCATTCCTACCTTCACCCGTACCTAGGTCAATTCTTCAGAAGCTATGGAGGAAAACTATTTTTAACTAAGTCCCTCCAAGAGTCTTAGCAGCAGAAAAGGTTGACTTGTAGTTGTGGGAGGGTGATAAAGACCTGTTCACATCCACAGAAAAGACCCAGCCAGCCACTGCCCCCACTCTTCCCTGCCCACACCCCACTCTTGCCCAGCCACTGCACTTTGCCTTCTCCCCTCCCTGTGCTCCCCTCAGCCTCCTCGCCTTGGCTGGTCTCTGCCAAGCTGCAAGTGGGAACAGGGAGTGACAGGAATAGTTAGCAGCAATCGTTGCTATGAAGACAACTAATGGCATGAACAGTAATTCCAGTGAGGCCTTCCCACCTCAGCAGAGCAATGACTATTTACAGCCTGAAAGGAGTTGCCAGCCTCCAGTTCAACACTCTCTTAAGGGCAAGGAATTATCCCTAGAGTTGGCTCCTCCAAGCCTAGGCACTGAACTGTGGGAAGGACATAACCTGAGGCTGGAGGGAACTAACTCACCTGAGCTACAGAAGAAGCATTTAATCACGTCTGAAGTGTCAGGATAGGTGGACAGGGGATGGGGAGGGTAGTTGCCTGCTGTGAACTGTTCAGAGTTTTCAACACTGGTAATATCATGTTCTTCCTCACACCCCCAAATTTGATTTTTCTTTGCTTAACTCATCATTTGTGAAGGGAAAATAATTGCTCACTAAGTGCTCAGACACTGTACTTTCATTTCTCAGAAAAATAAATCACATCTTGTTGCTGGTTGAAAGACTGCAGTAAGGTATTATCGTCATCATGAGCTTGGAGAGGCTGAACCTTGGCTGGCCAGGGGACACTGGTGCTTGCCACGCTCTCATGCCCTTTGCAGTGTGAATGCGGAAACCAGCACCTAAAAATCACCCTATATAAATGAGAATATTTCCCATGGTATCTTCAGAGTATGTCCAGAAATATGATACTAAATAATTTCTCTGTGCTCCATTCATTTATAATGTCACCAGTTACAAGCTGCACTAACAGTCATTCATCACCCAGCCAGAATTTGTAGGAATACTTATCAGTCTGCAAATTGGCTGTAGATCCAAACATTTTTCTTTCTGTCACCTGTCTACCAATATTTCACTCTGTCAGTAGAACTATGTGAAGGTTCTTAGCCAGGTAATGGAAATGTACTTTCACTTGCACATGTGAAGCCTTCTCCTAAAATCTTTCCCTTCTTCCTGAATGTAAGATTGTCAGTCAGCCCAGGTAATTTAATTTTGGTTATAACTAAATAATTATTTCAAGTTTTCAGCTACCACTGTCTTTCTTCTGATAGTTTCTTCACTCCTGCAAAGCCTTCATGATTAAACATGGGGGTTTTTTTATTTAATAGAGAATTTTAAAATGCTAAAGGAAACATGCAAAAGTGTAATGAAAAGAGAAAAAAATATTTCCTTTTATTCATAAAGGTAACAAACATCTCATGTTCATTAAGAAAAAAAATTTTCGCTATAATGTTACAATGCTTTCAGAACTACAGTTTCTCAAGGGGATATTTATAAGCTAATGTCTTTGAGTTGGGGCATAGGTCTAATTCTGAGACTGTCAGAGCTGTGATATGAGACTGCATTAAAAAGAGGAAAACACATGTACGTCCCAATGGATCTCTTTGAAATTGTCTGAACCTGGAGTACCAATTTCCATAGTTAGAGTATCAGAAGTCATTGTTTGAATGTCAAATTTTGAAATAAAAACCAACAGCAACTAAAGAAATGCATTCTGCTTAAGAGTCTTAGCTTATGTCTACAGTAACAAAACACAAAGCAGTTGTGTACTAGCAGCTCTCTGGATTCCCGACTGGTACAAGAAATTATTCTAGGAGCTGCCGTACTCTCAAGTAACACAATTTTGAGGGCTGAAAGACACTGGAAGGAGAGTATGTCCTGATTCTGTTCTCCTTGATTTCAACAGAAGCAAAAACAGGTCCTCAATCTGTGTGTAATTCACATGATCTACTTAGCTAAACAATTAAGTCACAGCTCTGACATCTGATATTTATTTTAAGTTCTTTGAGCCAGATTCTCTTCTCTGAGCCAACCCTTTTTTCTATTCTGGTGGCACAAAGGCTATAACTACTGTGGATTTTCCCAGCTGGAGGTTCTCCCAGCATGAATAAGTCTTCACCTGTCTGGCAAAATGAGCTTTCATGTTATTTCCTCCTCCTTTGCACCCTCTGAACCTTCGCCATCTTCTTATGCAAAAGAGTAAGAGGCCTGGCTACAGCCCTCATTACCATGCTTCAAATATTCTTAGCCTGCATACTTGCCTCTTCAAATTAAAGCTATCCAGTTAATTTTAAATAATCCAGAGGCTATTGTAACTAAAGTGAAAACATAGTCTGCTGTGATGCTCCTTCCGCGGTATTTCAGAAGACATACAATTGAGGATCTGTCTAAGGCACATTACCAATGAGACACCTCAAAAGCTCTCAACTGTTAAACTATAGGTCACTCCTATCTGTGCAGGCCATGCTTAAGAATTTAATCATATTGCAAGGTTATCCTTAAAGAAAAGACCCTCAATCAAAGCAAGCCAACTTTTTAAACCCCACTCTCCACCCCAAGAGAGCAGAGGCTGTGTTAAGGGGTACTCTGAAGACAGGTTCAACTGAAAAAACAACACAGTTTGATTAGTGTTCATCTACCACTGCCTGAGTGGGGAACCTTGTGGTTAATGGCTGTTCCTTTTATGTTATTTTAGGTGATGTACCAAATGAAAAGATCGTTAAATGAGACTAGTTTAATGGAGATTAAAAAAATCAGGATGTAGTTTATCACTGCTCTTATTTGAGTTTACTTTAGGCAATGTCCCAGTGTGGCATTAATCAGCTGGGAAATGTGAATCCTCACAGAGGGACTGTCCCATAAGTATGCTTTGGGAAGCAGTGGAACAATGCTAAACCACTGTGAAGACAGTACCAATTACTCAAACTTCATCCACTTCTTTGAATATGTTTACGTTGTCAAGGAATTAGTCAAGGATCTGACTCCAGTCTCAAGATAAGATGCACTCACATCCTAAACCCTTATGCCTGTGCTCGTGTTTCATGACCTAAAATCTGGAGCTCTCTGGAAGAGAAAGCTCAAGTGTATGCTGATACATAGTGTAGGCCCAAGCTCTTACCCAGCAGCATGCAGTGGCCTGAGTGTCACAAACAGGTATTACACATTACAGTGAAGACTCTGCCTTGGACAGCTGAAGAGGCATTGAGTTCAGAAGCAACTAGAAGCAGGAAACAAGCAGATCCACCAAACAGAAAAAAAGTAAGGGAGTAAGTATGGAAAGTGTGTCTAGTCTAAGGAGAAACTAAACTTTTACTTGGGCACTCCAATTCTTTCATTGTATCCCCTTTAGCTACAATACAGTTGTGTCCCACTTCTGGGCAGAATCCTATTCTAAGGTGTGACCTTCAATGAACACTTATAACATTCACAAAATAGCTATCTACCACATTTGACTTCCAGACCTGTGCTAGGATATAATGGCCCAGCAAAGTAGGTTCACAGCTTCATGTACCAAGATTTTTGGCCAAGGAAATCAGTCAACTTGGGAGGTAAACAACATCAAAGAGAGTAACATTCAGAATGCAGCAGCCCCTTCTGATTCAATGCTTTCTAATCAGCCACTTTCCAGTAATTCATTAAGACTTGAACAAAGAAGTTGAAACATTGGCTTCTCCTAGGGCTTCAGCCAACTGTAATGAAATTATAACAGGATATATTTACAAGGTTGAATATCTTGAGCTCAGCTATAATGATGTTTATTAGTAATTCTTCCATAGCTGCTCAGAAAGCATATTTGTATTAGTTAATCCTTGCCCGTGGAGACCTTTATATTTGTTTGGCAAAAGAACATTAAGAAGCATGGATTTTTTCCCTCTCTGTAAATCCCTGTTTCCATCAGAAAATGCTGTGGAATCAAGGAATGAGCCAAACGTAGTGTAGATGATTACTTTTCTGCTATTACTATTAGTGATCACTCTAGAAAATAGTTAGAACTGGAATGGATATAGATCTAGATGAACATATTCTGACAAGTTTTACAGTTGAAAAAGAAACATAAAAAAGAATTTAGCAACTATACTTTGCATTGTGAACCTCTTGAACAGCACTACACACATACAGATGAGCACTATGCGAATAATTCAAAAGCACCCTTTTTCTTCTTTTCTCCTCTGTCAGAGATGTGAACATGGAAAACACTGAAATACATATCTATTTTGAAAAGTAAAAGAAAAAATCTCAAAACGATTACAGACCTGATATACGAGTTTATGCAAAAGAGCTCTCTTTTTTTCTAAGAAGTTCTAATAAGCAGGTTAGAATGAGCAATTCAAATGGGAAAATGTACGGCATTATGAAACCCTTGCTATTTTGAATACTAAGCTGTGAATATGTACTTCACTCTTTCCAGGAGGAAAGATATATTACAATACTAATTGTTCATTAAACTATAAAAGGATAATCCACGGAAAATAATGAGACAGATAGGTAAGACTGGTCAAACTATTCAAGGCATTAATTTACTGAAGCTATCTTTTCCTATTCATAATTTTTTTCTGTAACAGATAACAATTTCCATTCATCTATCAGCTATTTGAAATAACTAAACTATCAAGGCAGACATTTCAGCTGAATCCAGAGATTCCAAATTATGCCTGGAAAGTTATTGGATAGCTCTTGACTGAAGGCAGAACCACTCTTAGAATGAGATATAGAGACTACACATTGATAAATATGAAGAGGAAATTCACTTCTTGAAATTCTGCAGCACTCTATGCAAGTATTCTGTTTTAGCTATCATGGCTGCTAATAAATGTAGATTCTAGAATATTTGCATAAATTAAACACAAGAACAGCTGCAATACATCAAAAGCAATATATGAACTAGTTGAATCATCTGAATGAAAGCTGATGACATATGCTTAACTGCATACAAGCCAAACTCATCAGTGACAAACAGGCAAACTCTATCGGAATGAAAGGAAATAGAATTGAGTTTGCCAGAGCTTAATTAGACCCTGCTCTTTTTGAAATATGAAAAGGCTTCAGGTTGATTGCTGTGCAAATGGTAATGTTTAACTGTACTTTACATTTCCTGTGCTTATTTTAGAAATGTTTCTATTTCTTTCTGAATTAGAACAGGTTCAGAACTATCATAACAGATTAATAAGCCACAGTTTCTCCCTTATAAGTACTTTATTCTAAACTGCTATCTTAAAGGTGTTCCCAGTGAACATATACCATGTTTATACTCAGGCTAAGGTCATTTTACCCTATCACAGTTACATAAGGAAACATCTTATAAATGATAACTGGGATCAAAATATTTTATTTGAGTGTTACATATAAATGAATCAAACATACTGAGCTATTTAGACATACTGATATTGGAGGCCTTATCTTTGAGGATCATGAGCAGGTGTAAAATACATGTAAACCATACATTTCAGTGGACCAAACTGTGCTGCAAAGAAATTGCTGGCCTTAAATAAAAACCAGAAAACACTTTTCATATCCTGGGACTGAGAAAGTTTAATATTTGTCTGCTTTTTAATACTGCTCTCACTGTCATAATATTCTGGTACTCTGTGATGGAGAGTGTAACTGCAGAGAAAAGAAACTGTTACCTGCAATATTCAAGAGGTTTTCTATTTATTCTAAGATAACACTTATCTTGTTAGTATTATTTAATCTCCAGATTTACTTCTTTTTTCACTCCTTGCTCTGACAGGAAAGGAAAAGCTATCCCAGACAAAAGTAAAGAAGGAGAAGCAAGGCTTTTCTGGAGGCGCTGCTCAGTTCTGGGTCAGTGGACTTCAGTATAAATGGGCAGCTTGGATCCGTTTTAAGGATTTTGAAAGCCCTGACTGCTGCTTAGACAAGGGATCCTCTATAGTCCCATGCAGCTGAATCACATACGTACACACAGAGAGACTCCACCATGCAGGCAATGTAGAGATACCCTGTTCATGAGCAGTACATCTGGGTGTTAAATTTGCTGTACCTGTGCAGGTCTTATCCACACAAATTATTTACTTTTTGTAGTAATCCCTTTTCTGAAAGTTTGAAAATTACCTGACATCTGGAAAAGCAGCTTGTTACTGAATAAAGGGGGGAAATCTGTGTATGTTAATCTTTCTTACATGCAAACTTGGGATTTGATCATATAGTAATGGGAAGCACAAATTGTATGGAGTATCTTGCTAAATTAGTCCTGACCAACAGGTCCATTCAAACTTTAGGTCCACAGCATAAAATGAAAGTAATTAGCCTGCTCTAGATTGTCTTCTGACCCAGAAGATTTCGCCGGAGACCACAAGAAATCCTCTTATTGGTATGTTTTGGACGTAAGTCTTTGTCCACTGTGTAAAAGATGAGTCCTGAAAATATTTTTCCTAAATTTCCTGAATTAAAATTTCAGTGACAAAATAGAAGTCTCTCGTGTTAGGTATGCTATGCCATTAACAGACAAGGAAGAAGTAATTATCTATCATCACAATTACAGTAACAACATCACAGCTATCTCCTCAGCTATTTTAATCCAATGGGATTTAAGGGTTTTACTAATTTAGTGCATATATCCAGTACTGTCACATATACTGATGAGGATGCATTTCACAACATTTCATTTCGAAGGTTCCTTCTACTGAAACACATCACATACAGCTTGATATCATAAGCAGTAAGGGTTAAGGAAAAAAAGGTGTCTGAATGTTTTCCAGTAGGGTTTTATTTTGCTTTTCATCTTTATTTTACAGGCTCAAGTAAAAAAGAGAACATAATTTAAATAGCAAAGCCTTAATTAGATTTGTGCCGTGTTACTCCTGAAGTTGTTCAAAATCTGCAAGCAGCATGACAGTAGTTGCTTCACTGATGCAACTTTAAATGTTTTTCTTCAAGCCAAAGACACAGATTTCAAAACATGTAGTAAGAGTAGATGTACCAAAATTCAATCTAACCAATTTATTTGAATTGACAAAGAAAGACCTAATAGACTTAAAAAAAAAAAAAAATTTTTAAAAATTAGATATTCTTAGTATGCAAAGTTGTGCCTTTACCATAAATGGTTTTTGTTTGATTAGATAACCATTTTAATTGCCTTTTTAAAAACAAAACATTAGAATTAAAAAGTAGCCACAATTTGTAACTCCAAACAGTATTTGGCATTGGTCTTAAAGCCTGTATTAAAGAAACACATTTTTAAGCACCATTTTAGTAAAATCATGGAGCATTGCACATCAATGTTTTTTGGCCCAGCAGACATAATAAAACATAGGCTATTACAAAAATGGCCACTAACCAATCAAATGCTTGGATCCTTCATGTGTTAAATCTTGTTTATACCCTAGAGATAAAGAGTTGCACCCTCAGTATGTAATCAATATTCGATCAATTCCCTCACTGGAGCAACTGTTTTCCAATTGACCGACATTAAAAATGCCCAAAACATGAACAAATAGCCCATCGGACTGCCACTAAAGTAGTAGCCTCTAATTCGCAATTGACAAAATGAAGCATTCATCCTTAAATTGAATAGAAAAGCCATATCAACTGAGGCTAACACAGGAAATCAGACACACTTTTTCTAGCAAAATGCTTTCAATCATACATTGTCTTCTGATTTCTAGTCATTTTGCAAGTTTCGTTTTGACATATTTTCTTCAACAGAGTTAAGTTTTGGTTGTGGTCTCATGGGCAGGGAGAATATGCAGCTGCTTAAGTGTCAAAACAAACAAACAAATGTCCCAAAGAACACTTTCCAACTAAAAAAATATATCTCTCTCTGTGTAACACTGCTCATGTGCGCATACATTCACAAACCATTATATTCTTTTCTAACAGTCTGCTTTAATATTCTCCCTCATCATCAAAACCAAATGTAAGCAATAAATTGTCAAAAAATATTATTTTTCAGTACAACATCAGCTGAATGCTTTTACTGAAAAAGACATTTACTACGGGTATTAAAGTGCACTAATTTGGTATGTTTTAAAACAAGTCTCACAAAATAAGATTTGCTCACCTTTAAGTTTTTTTTTTTTTTTACTTTAGTGGAAAGTTACTAGATAAAAATTTAATTGTCTAGAAAACAGGTAAGTATTAATAAGAGGGATATTTCTCCCCTTCTACAAACTACTTTCAGGTCGCTTGGAGAGATCCTCTTTAAGAATAAAACAATCCCAAAGCAGACATATACTTTAGACAGGGAGCCAGCCTCCCCTTTCTCTCTGCAGCCTTCCAGTGGCTATTTTCCTAGATGGTGCATCTTCCTCGGGTCTCTCATTGATTATGAGGATTTGCTTATAGCTTTGCACAGTGACTATTACTATGCAATGATTTTTACGTTGTTTTAAGCACTTTGGAAAATACAGTCTACATTTATAAGCCACCTTTGTGATTTTCCAGTCACATGTAGGTCCGAAACACCGCATCATTCTCTCTCAAATTACCCCCAAAACCCGTTAATTAAAAGATGAGTGTGTATATGTATGTATGTATGTATGTATGTATGTACACTTACACTTCTCATGTTTTTAAATCTTTCTCCCTGTATACATACCTATTTAAAAATCAAAATTATCTCCAGACATGAAGCACTGTATTTTCAAAGCTAAAGCCTATCTACCAAACAATAAATGTACTGCAAAGCCTTACACCTGTGCACTACCATTCTCCCACCTCTCAGAGGGTTTCCCTAGCAGATTAACACCTGAAATAACAAACCAGTAAAACACAAGAGACCTGCCATTCTTTCTTGATTGAAAAATCAAATCATGTCTACAGTAAAGAGAAAACATACAAAATATATCAACTCTTCAGTTCTCACAGGCTCAAGGCGAAGCTAGACTAATTAAAAATGCATGCTATAGTTCCTGAGTTACAGACAGTTATGCACATGGATCTACCTTGAAGTGAAACTTCTGTTTTATTTGTTATTCACTTCCCTGCATATGGGAGGAGTCTTGGTGTACTTCAGGCCCAATCCTGGTGTAATTCAGTGAAAATTCTGACATTCACTCTTCTGGGGCTAGAACTGTACACATTAGTAATTGTGTCTGTTGTCATGCTAAATACAATTTTTATAAAAATATGAAATAGAACTAAAACAAAAACCAGAAGATCTCCTCATATTGAGTAAAGAAAAAGTCACTGACTTTTTGTACACAATAGCTCAACACAGAAAAAGCTCTTCCATATGCTGACATCCTATCTTGCTCCTGGCATGGCATACTGCCATCCAAAATGTTTGCTGCCCCAAGTACTGCAGTTCCACAAGGTTTCTCCCTTCACGTGCCAGGAGAGCGTGCAACGTTAGGTCGATACTGTAAGGTATCGAGCACCCTTGGTCTGTGCTGTTATTAATGAAGTAAAAGCAGAGCCCCTTGGAGAGACAGTGTCATCATTTCATTTGGAGGACTACTCTGATGGACTTTACATTTCAAACCGCCATGTACGTAACAACTGTGTTTTGTCTTTGCTCACTCACTGATCAGCTCTCAGGGCTGGTCCATGGACTTGACATTCTCCACCATGATAAGGAAGATTTCTGGCTTATCCTAGATTTCAGATGCCTTCTGTGGCCTAGCTCTATTGCCTGAAAGTCATGTTTGACAAACACACAATATTGCTATTCCAAGGCACAATATCCCTAAAAACCCAAGCAGTCAAGGAAAGAAATGTAGCAGCAGGGTTACAGGTCATAAAGGCATCATATCCATAAAGGAACTGCACACAATGACAGAACTGAGCACTTGGATGGAACTGAAGGTTGAAGGAATATGCATTCTTTGCAGCATTTGGAACTTACTTGAATTAGAAACTAAGAAAGCTGGCATGCAAACTAGAGGCACTGAGATCACAGACATCTTACAGTTTGGGGAACTAATACAAAGATAACACTTTCTGAAATGAAATTCTGGTGATAAATAACAGTTCACCTGAATGAAAGGCAGTAAAGTCAAGGCTCATTCCATTAAAAACAGCAAAAATGGTGGAAAAAGCAAAATATGCTTATGAATACAAATACAGTTACAAATATGCACTCATCAGAACTGAACCTATCAGTGTGTGGAACTGTATATTTATTAGAGGAAACAGTAAGTAACGGGTCATTAAAAAGTGGTCAATATCAACTTGTTCAGGAGAATTTATCAAGAAAAATTTGAGGATGGCTTCGAGATCAAAATACTATCAATATATTTAAAGAAAAGTAATTCTTTCTCCTCACTCAAATGAAATACTATGTAACAAAACCGTATCCTGCCTACTTGTATTTTTGGGGTAGAGCTGACACCTAGTCTTGGTTCAAGCAGAGATAATGGTTATTTCCACTGAACTCATTGGGACTGTCCATATTTCTGCATCATGGTGTGGCGAGATCCTCGCAGCCCCTGTGATCCTGCCTCAATAAGCACTGGCCTAGGCCGCATATTGTCCTATGGCATCTATACTGCTTCCAGGACCCAAGCTAGTTGCATTTTCACATGGAGACTGCCACACAGATGTTCCGCCAAGAAGAATAATATCTGACACTTCATTCAGTTTGTTCATTTATGAGAATATATTTTCTTTTAACTACTAGATCTCGAATATGCAGAGTTATAATTTATTTGCCTATCACGTCTGTCTCAATAAAAATAAAGAAAAATAAGTCCCTTAACTATTTGGAATATGGATTATATTAAGCTTCTGAAAGCAGAATATATTTGCCTGGTTCTGTTCCAGAAAAGCCTGCCTACCAACTTCACTGTAAAAATAATTTATTTAAAAATTTCGGATGTGGAATCAGGAATAATTACTATAAGCCAAGAAAACTCATTTTAATTTTTGAATGTAACAGTTATTCTTCTTTTAAATCAATTTCATCCACTATTTTGCTAATTTCTGAGGTAATGTCTGTTTTGGTGCACACGTAATTTTGGAGAATGCGATTTTTATTAACTCTCATCTTCTTTTAAGCCTCCTGAATGCCCAGCAATTCCTGTTAACACAATATACTAAAAAAAAAAAAAAGCTATTTCATTAATAGGAATAATAATTGGACAAGACATAAGTATTACAAAGAACTCTGTGTTACACCATACCATACATTTTAATTTCCTAGAGACAAGGTTTATATTCCTCAATGGTCTCCTTTTTTATTCCAGATCTGTAATTACATTCACTGAAGTAGTTTAGTTTTAGGCACAGCAGGTCTTGCAGAATTAGGGACTTCCAGCTGTAACTATCACTACGCTTAGAGGAGATTTTTTAAGCGAGCAAAAAGAACAAAACTTTTCTTATGCCTTACATAAGGTTACATGTTTTTGATTCAACCGTAAACTAAAATAAACCTCAAACATATCTTTCAAATCTAACTCATTATGAATAATGGTTAAATTAGCACCACGTCATGGGACAACTTACAGTTTTCTTCTGCTGATGTACAAGAAATTTTGGCATAAAACTGAACTCTTAAGTTTAACCTCAAAGTTTAAATAGTTTGAGGGCCAAATTCTCTTCTCTGATGTTATTCTAAATCTGAAGTAGATATGCTCAGGAGGCTAATTTGAACATACTGGCAAATTGAGAGCAATATTTATCTTCATTCCTTCATGCTTGAAAAATAACTAATCAAAATGTTTTAAAATGTCTTGCTGGTCTCCCAGCACAAAGACAAATTTCAGCCCCCTACCCCCGGTAAGTTCAGATAGCTCATTTCTCCACTGTTGTGGAGAATATGTAAGAAAAGAACAGTTAATGCAGACTTTTTTATTTCCCAAGACTTCTTTAAATCTAATTACATGGAAGTTATTTTGGTTCTGCTGAAAGTATTTCGATAAAGGTAACAAAGAATATCTGAGAAGAATGACGAACTATTCTAGTTCCCCCAGGGTGACATTCAAAAATAATCTGATGCTGAATCCTCCCTGTGAAAATACATATTTGGGTTCTTCATAAAAGAAATTGACCACAGTTACGCATCAGAAACAGGGGTTAGTTATGAAAAAGATTGCCCATTGAGGAGCTTTCATAACTAAGCTTAAAAACTTTACGAGACACTTCTTAGTGAAAAAAAAAAATCACACTCAAGCATAGAAACTTCATAAAAATCAGGCAAGTAAAGGATGTTGTGACAGAAAATTTAATCCCACTAGATATAATAAGGAACAACTTGTATTTTTAGTGACATCCTATCAGAAATCCTAGCAAAAGATGAAGACTGCTTTTTGGTTAGTTGGAATACGTTATTTCTTCTGAATATACTCTTCAAAGTGCTCACTCTCATTAATCAGGTCACCAAGAAAAACAGGGACAAATCTGTGTGAGATAAGACTTTTGAACATGCAGGGACAAAAGAGATAAGAAGTTAAGACAGCTGAAGTGATGGTGAAACTAGTATTTTTATTGTATATATGAGTGTCCTTCTGGGTCCTACAAGATACAGGATACAAGTCTTCATATGGCCAAGAAGCACACAACACCAAATATCCCTGATTATTAAGGGGAGAAAAAGACCTAAAGAGTCATTTCCAGGCAGGTCAGAGCAGCTCACTGCCCCGACACGGCAGAGCAGGTTTGAGTGTCCACTCTATTTCAGTGCTGCCATGTCCCTTTGCCCCGCAACAAACCCACATGAAGTAGAGCACAGCTCTTATTCCCATGACATAGCTCTAGTCCAGAACCTGCCCTTGAATTGCCTGCAAGCCACATCCAAATGGAGCATCACAGATAACCACTCTTGCTTTTACATCTTATTTATGTATCTATGAATGAGTGGTACCTGTAGAATGTCTGACAGTGTCTCACCTTTCTTTTTCCAGCTTCACTGAAGACACCTTATGATGCTGTGCTTTTCCGTTATGGCCTGAGCTAAATGAGGTCCCCACCGCAGTAAGGAGGAGGTCCCATCCCCTCTCAGCCCTCGCCCCTGGTCACGTGCTCCAGCCACTTGCCTTGTGCTGCTCCTAAAATTCACCTGGTGGCACTCCAGGTCAGCTCTCTTTACTGTGCAAACAGCTAACCAAGCCTCCAGAATGAAATAAAATAAAAGAACGGTGTGTGTGGAGGTGCTGCTTAGTGAGTTGAATTAGCTCACTGTGTGGTTAGATAACGCTGGAACCAGTCCTGAGAGTGAGGGAAAGAGAGAAGAAGGGGGAGCACATTTCAGCCGTCCTCCTATTCAGTTCATTGATAATACGGAGTAGCATCCTCAGAAAAGAAAAAACAGAAAACACACAGAGATGATGCTTCTTGCACGCTCTGTTCTGTATACAGCACTGTTCTGGGTGCTTTCTGTTTCAAATGAAGCAATTGGGCTGCTCAATTTTCTTTTAAATCAGACACTTGGGTTTGATTTTCGGCAATAACAGACAATCCAAATATATAACTCCAGTTTTGAACGCTTGGCTGAGTACTCAGCCGAACGCAACACTTTTCCTGACTGATGGGAAGATGAGCCATTCTCTTCAGCTGACACTCAGGTACTACCAGTCGGAGTAAATAGCTGCTGTTCATGTGTCAGTGACAGGAGTTACACAAAAAGGGTTGATGATTTGTAACAAAAGCTTTGTCACAGTTCTCTACCTCAAAAAACAAACACACACCATCACAAGAGGTACTGATTTGTATCCTTGCTGTTTGTTATAAAAAACTGAATTAATATGAAAACTTGACTATTATTTAAACTGTAGATCTGCCCTTTCTAGGCTGGAGAGAAAGCTGCCTTTGTGGCGGCCCATAGAACACTGCACCTACACCAGGAAACACTGGAGAACTTCTCTACGGACATTTAGCAGTTCCACTCCTTTTGTATCCAATATAGTTACTAAAACTAACAATTAATAGAAAACAAAGTCTTATTATGCATAATACTGATGAATTAAAGAAAATTCCCCTTCAAAGTTGTATAAATATTATGAAATATTTATGCTTTCTATTTTATAGCTCAATATGATTATTTAGTTAGGAGCAAACATCTCAAAAGAGAGAGAATGTTGTCCACAATATACTTTTTCCTCAAGCCACCTGATACTAGTGACTATTGCTCCCAGGTTTACACTTTTCGCTCTTTCATTCCCTTGAACAGAAGACACATGTAAGGCTTCATGCATTCTGCGTTGAGAAGATCTTTTTACACTTTTTTCCTGGAAAAGTGTACACAGAGGGTTTGCTCACAGCACATAAAGAATTCAAGTCACAGTTAGTAATCACTCATGACCAGTCATGTTGATAACCAGCAGCATCTTTTCCAGTCAGCAATCAAATCTGTGGCAATCTGGTTTGGGCTGGCTTTCCCTTTACTACCAGAGGCTTAATGCTCTGAAAAAGCAAGAGTATCTGGAAGTTCACTGGGACACTACAACCCCTTACTGATAGACTGCTCAGTACTTGGGGTAGATCACACTCAGCAGAAGCTTCCAAGGACTGAACATTAATTACTTTTTGCTTGATGTGTCTTTTTTTAGTCCAATTTCCTTAGACTGTGCAGCGAGCTCACTGTGCAAGCGCCTGCCCTACCAGTTACTCACCTGCTAGCTTCTGAACTTGTCACCTAACTTCAAGTTTTTCCAAAATGGGGTTTAATTTCCTTTAAAATAGACCACTGGACAGAGAAAAGCAACTCTACCAGTGTGACCTGGGGAGGGCTCATCTCGACTTCACCTATTACCAGCCATCAGCCACAAGGGCGCTCTCCAGGGACACAAATCCCTAAGAAACCAAACTTCCCTATTTTCCCGCATCTTGGTTTCTCTCCAGTAGGGTCTCTGGCAGGCAACAAGAGAAAAATGTTAGTGAGCTACAGCTAAGAGACAGTCACTATAATCTCCTTCTTGTTGAACTGCACCATCCTAACTAACCTACACAAACCCCTCACACAGCTCCGCTCCAGTAGGAAATGTTTTGCATGGCTCTGCATCAAAACTAACTGCGGCAGAGGTGACCCGCTGCCCGGTCTCCTGGCCAAGCAGAGTCTGTGAACATCACCACGCAGCTGTGCTTGGCCCTGAACTGCCCCTGCTTGTCACGGCCAGGCCTGACCTGTGCCAGCGCTGGAGAAACAGCTCTCTGCCCCAGCCTGAGCATCCTCCAGAAGGTGAACCAAGCCCCCATGCCCAGCACAGCCTGGATCTCCTGCACCTGCCCCAACAAGCCTAGAAAAATCCATCACACGGGAACCAGTCAAGTGGAAGAGGAAGTTTAAAGGAGTAAGTCCAGGCATCTGTCTCTCAGATCAGACATTTCTCCTCTTTCTGCTAATCAGAGGAGCAGTGCTAAGTTTGGGCAGAAACGGGGCTTCCTCAGAGCTGGCTGCACTGTAACACAGGGAAGTTGGGAGGCTTGCTCAGAGGGGCTGTAGATCAACTGTGGCCACAACTGACCTCCGAGCAGAAGGTGCTGAAGCCCGAGTGACCCTCTCCTCCCTTGTGTCCCGGATATCCCCACAGCTGAACTCCTGCCGGGGAGCAGGGCCGGGGCACCACGCTGCACCCCCACCCTCCACATCCCCTGCGAGGTCGGGTCCCGCACGGGAGCGGTGCTGGGCTGCGCTGCCCTCAGCAAGGCTCGATCCCAGCAAAGGCAGAAACCTCCCCGGGGCTGCCGTCTCAGAGATGGGGAGAGCAACCCCGCTCGCCCCCTCCCGCCGGCACCTGGCTGCCCCGGCGGAGACGCCGTCGGGCTCGGCCGCTGGAGGAGGCGGCAGGGACGGGACCTGGAGGGGGCTGCATCCCCAGGCTCCCTGCGCGGGGTAGCGCGGTAGCTCTTACCTCCGTGGCGGGCAGCGGCGAAGAGCCGGGGCGGCGGCGGGGCGGCGGCGACGGCTGGGGGCGGCCGGGGCTCATCGGCGGCGATGGCGCGGGGGTCGGGCGGCGGGTCTCCGCCGCCGCTGTACCGCCAGGAGATCACCCGGTCCCGCCGCGGCGGGCGGGGCGGCAGCGGGCGGCCGCCGTCGCCCAGGGCTTGGAGGAGGAGGTCGAGGAGCGCTCCCCGCTCGGCTCCGGCGGCGGGCACGTCCCTGCCCTCGGCGCCCGGCGGCGGCGGGGCCGAGGCCAGCAGCAGGAGCACGATGGCGGGCAGCGCCTGGCGTTTCTTCGCCCCTCGCATCTCTGCGGCGCTGGGAGGAGGCAGAGAGCGAAGGCGGTCAGCGCCAGCCCCGGCCCGCACCCCGCCCGCCCGCCCCCCATGCCGCGCCCGGGGGCACCCCCGCGGCCGCGGAGGCGGTGCGCGCCCGCCCGCCGCTCCCGCACGCCCGGGCCGGGCGTAGCCCCGCGGAGCGGCGGCGGCGGAGGCGCAGCGCGGGGACCCGACGGGCCGCCACCGGCTCGCCCCGCCGCGCCTCCCCGCCAGCCCCCGAGGAGCCCCGCCGCGCTCGCCCGGCTCCCCGGAGGGCGCATTTATAGATGCGGATTAGGGGAAGGGTATTAACCCCGCCGCACATATTTGCGGTCCAGGGCTTTGCGGGGGATTTGCTCGGCTCCCCTCGCCCCCGGCGTTCCCGCGCCTGCGGCTGCCTCCTTCCTCCGGCGGCGGAGCGGGGCGGCGGGGGAGCCCCACGGGCCAGCCCGCCCGGGCAGTGCCGCCCGGCGCTTTTCGGGCCAGAGCGTACAGACGGGCAACTGGACGGAGTTCAGTTAGGGGCGCGTTACACCGGGAACTGCTGCAAATCAGGGTGTAACAGGCAAAAACAATTACAACAGGCTGATGCTTCGAGAGCGCTGCTTAATGCCCCTAAGTAAGCCATTCTAATTATAGCAAACAGTTAGGATTAAGGGGGAGGGAGAAAAACTCTGTTATTTACAAACTGTTTTGTACTTGGCCTCCCTTGCAAATCCTCTTGGGCGAAAGAGTTAATCGGAGCCTCAAAGGAGCCGGCTCTCCCCGACGGCTCCGGGCTCTCCCTCCCTCCGCCGCTGCCGCCGCCGCCGGGGCGCACGGCAAACCCGGGGAGTAACCGCGGAAGGACTCGGGCTTCGCTGCAGAGGCAGGGACACCCCCTCACTCCGTGCCAAAGGCCCCCTCCGGAGAGCCGGCGGGCGGCTGCTTACCTTCAAGCGGAGGCAAGTCTGGCTGCTTGCGAGCGGGCTGGGCAGAGCCGTCCTCTGCCGCCGCCGGAAAGCCCGGGTCCCCGCGGAGGCTCCGCCGGGCGCGGAGCGGGGCGGTCGGTGCTGCGCCCGGAGAGGGGGGATGCGCCCTCCAGGGCCATGCGCTTCTCTTATATAGTCGGCACCGGCGTACTCATTTGAGTAGTATCGACTTTAGGTGGGTGGCAGTCGATGGAGACACCTCTGGTAATCACTCTTGGGCTCAGAGAAGGTCTTTTCTGACAAACTTCCTCCTCCCCGTTTGTCCCCCGGTGGATGGCAACTGAAAGCTGCATTTGAAGTGGCTCTGATCTATTTGCGAAATTAGATTTCCCTGAAGATTGGGAAACGCTTACTAATAAAGCTGCCGGCTCAAGAGATTAAAATGTGCTTTAACTTAGCGGGATTCCCTTGAGAATATAGCAAGAGAACTATTTTTTCCCCTTTTTCTTGCTGAACAAAGAAGTCGTGAGCGAAGTCTGAAGTGTGTTTAAATTTGGTTCTGTTTTGATGGCAAGGAAAATGGTAGACTGTCTTTAGCGTGTGAATTCACAAACTAGAGACCTTGTAAAAGTTTGTTTCTCCAAAATATTTTTTTTAATTTTTGACAATGAGACTTAATTAAAAGCTAGCAAAAAACGTCCTGACCTAATGACACCATTAATCCCACAGGTTAAAAAACTTGCCTCTTAGAGCCATAAATATGTAAGCAAATAATTAGTGAATGAGATCTCAACTTTTAGAGAGTAGTGCATACCGGTGGTCTGGGTGTAGATTGAAAAGCCATACAAATTTTTAAAATTATACCAGACAATAGTTCACATTATGACAGAATTTGCAAGTATAACTCATTGAGATATTTACTTAATAAGAGTAGGAGAAAAAGAAAAAGGATTTGAGATATCCTTAAATATGTGAAAATGGGGAATTTAGATTTGAAAGAGATTTAAACTATTCTGCATCTGTCTGACATACGACATTTTGCTACAAACTCTGTCTCTTTCCCAAAACTCTGTCATTCATACCCTTCTCTGGTTATCTCAGGCAGAGCACACTCAGGGCTGTATCTCACAGGGGCTACGTCATCGCTGGCGATGGGAAGCCAGCTTCTTCCCCACATCCTCCTACTCTTGTGCCATCCTCACTCACCTTTGGGGGGCTGATGCCACAGAGATCAGGGATCAAACCAAATTTAACTAATGAAGGGCTGCAAAGGTTTTGTCACACAATTTTTTGAGAGGTCAGTGTACTGCACTAGATAAACTGGTCTGGCCTGTGGGTTCCCAGGGTAATAGAAGGGAACTGTCAATCTCTTTCTCACGACATGATTTCCTGCTTTTACCTCTTTATTGGGGGCATATAAGGAGTTTTCTTTGGTCAAGCTGACCGTTAGGTTGAGTGACGAGGAAAAGGGAGAGCAGTGATAAGCTGAGAAATAAAGCAGCATATTAGTTTACCAGGTCCAAAACAAATCCCAAAGCTTCTCTCCATTTGCTTTTTGCTTGTTTGCTTTTATTTTGCCCACAGAGACACATATTGCCACAACAGAATGGGACTGAATTCTCCTCTAGAAATGACCAAAGTATTGCCTTGACTCAAGCTCCTCTGCCCACCTTCATAACTAGTCATAGATTAGATTTACATCTTCTTCTAGCCCTGGGACCAGGTCACACGGGAAGGAAATCTATGTGGCACTGTTAAGATGGAATAATTTTTCTGCTTATAAAAAAAACAAAGTCTTTTTTGGGTGTCTGTTCAAGGCCAACAGCAGTATACTCATAAGAATTAAAAGCAATATTGCAAAAGGCAAGCGAATAGCCCCTCTTCTCTCCCCCACATCCCCCAAAAAGATCTAAGAGGTCTGCAAACTGCTAAAGCTGGCTATGAAATCTTGATGAGCAACATCCTGGAGCTGCTAGTTTGGGAAAGTTTGTGACTCCGTGAGCAATGATTATCAAATACGTCGCTCACATTCAGTGAGTTTCTAAGATACAAATACCATTACAAATACTAAGGCCATTAGATTTTATTCTTTAACTTACATGTGGAGGATTTAGAGTTTTAAAGCTTTGTATCAGAACCCAACTAGGCCCTTTACCATTATGAGCCACACAGTTTTACCCTTCTCCTTTACCTCTGATGTCACTTGTTTCTCTCCTTTGGAAGAGCTGCATCCTTCTCTCCTTGGATTGACATTATACCCATCCAAAGGGCAATAAACTGTTTTTTAATTACTGTTTTACATTAAACCAAACTGACAAGTTGCTTGCTTCATTTGTTACCAGGACTTTTTTTTTTTTTTTACTTTTTTTTTTTTAATGTTATCCTTTGTGTATTTTCGAAAGAATGAACAAGAAGTCAAGGAAACAAGAAAGTGGGTGTCCCTGCAGAGCAGCTTGAGAGGCAGATCTATGAGGCCCTGAAGTTACTGCAATGATTCCCATTCACTGCTGCAGGAGTTGGAGCAAGCCTTAACATGAAAAGGACCAATTAGAGTCACAGCACATCTAAATCACAAGTTTTAAGTAGCTTTTTCAGATTCTTTCTATGCCCAAGAATCTTAAAGACTTATTTAAAAACAAAACAAAACAAAAAAAGATTTGTTTTCTATTATTGCACAAAGCTTTGTCTCTTTTTAAATTGTTTTGATATTTGAATTCTTCAGAGAGCACTTGAAAGAATGGCAACCAGAGTACAACCAGAGGAAGATGACTGCTTTACTAATCCCAGGCAATTCTGGCAGGTTGAAAACCCATTCTCAGGCCACAGTTATATTGGCGCTTTTGTTTGCAGCTCTAATGTGCCTCCTCATCATTATATGGAGAAGGAACCTCAGCGTGAGATTTACATCAAAGAGAACATCTTAAGACTGCACTCAGTATCTTATTTAGGAACTGAAAACCTGTTCGTAGTGAGCCTAAATAAGTCTGGTTATTTTCTTGTTGTAGGCAATGGATTTAAACAAGTACATCACATTTGTTTCCTGTGGCATGTTCTTTTTATTTTCTGATCTGTCTTAGCCACAGGTCTATGTCTGATTGAAGTTAAAAGCAAACTAGTTAAATCAAAGTATCATAGGGCTGACAGGGACTTGGAGAGATGATCTAGTGCTTTCCATTGCCCAAGGCAGAGCCAACTCTACCTATGTCATCAGGGCTCAGTAAAAAACCCAACTTTAATTTTTCCCATCAAGCTCAACACTTCAACCCAAATCCGTTAAATGAACAGTTGGTAAATGTTGGTTTAGTAGTGACATTTTACGTCGGGATTTACACTGAAATATAAAAATTATCTAAATGTATTCCCAAAGCACACAGTCAAATAAGACAGGCTAAAGCAGATTCAAAATTTAAGTGTCTCACTGTTTTTAAATAAATCTGTCAGCCAAAGATTTCCGTGGCCACTCAGCTAAATCAAGAAGAAAAACAGAGAGAAAACCTGGTTCTGTTGAAGTCCATGGGAATTTTCCTGTTGACTTTGTTGAGCTGGGATTTAATGCAGGTTTGTTACTAAAGGAGAGCTGAGGAAGTGAAAAATTACCTCAAAAATATTAATGTATTAGCCAAGGCAGTAATTTATAGATGGCTGCTGTAATTTCTGATAAGTAACAGAGGATTCCAGCTGGTTTTCAGATCACACTATTTCCTTAAAATCAGACTTTTTAAACAGCCATATATATATATATATATATATATATATATATATATATATATGCCTGTTGAGGCTGATATAAATATACTGGATCCTGCCTCAGTGCCGAGGACTTGATCAGATGATCTCTTGAATATCTTTTGCAGTCCTTTATTTCTATGAATCTACAGATTTTTTTGCAAGCAGCTTCTAAGGTACAGAACATGCTAATGACAGTGAAAGGCCATACAGTTAAAGAAGTAAACCAGTATTACTAAAAGTGATATGAGAATCAGTGTACCTATATATCATAACTTAAAACTTAGTCCATCTCATAACTTGATGCTATTTTTTCCTGCATTTTTTTGTAGAAATACCACAGCAGAGAATTGTGGGATGTTCTTAACTGAATTTTAGGTAGCAGCTTCAAATATTTATTCCATGACATAAAGATCATTGTCTTTCCAATTAAAAAATAGAAGATAAGTTTTATTATTACAAATATATGTAAATATTTTTTACTACAGAGCAATAATGATCTTTACTGGCTTTATCATTAAGAAATTCTACGCTGAAGTCACCACCATTTGGGTTTGGGGGGCATTTTGCACCTACAGTTAAGACATAAGGAGACATTTTTGGAGGACCTTTGGCTCACCGTGCTCTGGAAGGCTCAGCTGGAAGCATGAAGCAGCTTCTGACTGAGATATTTCAAGAAAAAACCCGAAAACTAACCTACACGTTGTTCAGCAGGAAGCAAAGAGGGGATAGAGGAGAAAGTTGGGAGAAGGAGAGTCTGGTAGAAGTGTGCAATAAGTCCTTCTTCCTCCTTTTATTTTTCCTGAAACAGTTTCAGTAGTGGAGGTTTTGCTCCTGCACCACCTGAATGACTGTCTGCCGCTGGGGCTATTCAGCTGAAGGAGGCATACAGGAGAAACTACCAATTTCAAGAGTAGAGCCTGGGTCTATAGATGTTATTTCACAACAGTCTAATCCAAATAGTTTGTCTCTTAGGCCAATTAGTATTGGGAACATAACAGCAAGAAATGAACATTGCTTGCCTTTTAAATTGTTCCCTGGACAAGATCTTCTGCAAAGTTTCCAAAAACGAAAAATGGAAAGACTTTAAGACCCAGACAGATTTTGCAGGATCCAAGAGTGGTGTACTGAGGAGAACAGGTCTCGAGGGCCAAGCAATAACCAGTCTGACCAAAGGACCCTTTTGAACTATTTGCAGTCCTTCACAAACGTTGTGCCATGGATGGTTTGAAAGGAATTATTTGTATTACGATGACTGTGAAGACTGACAGTTTCTTAAAAAATCTCCAATAGTTGCTTGGTTTATGGTCAGCTTCTGATTTTGACCAGAATTGCATTTAAGAAGGAAGTAGCAGCCCCCACCAAGAGTCCTGCAGCAGGCACCTGCTGTTATCTTACCCCATCATCAAATGAAAAATAGGTACCTGTCCTGGTTTCACCTGGGATGGCTAGATGGGTTTAAACCACGACAGTACTGCATATTCCCACTGGTTTGAGTCTTTCTCTTTTGAACCCAGTCCTGGATTCTCAGCTGTGTCGGATGTACCGCAGAAGACAAAGTCCTGTTTCTAAGCTAATGACAGTTTATTACACCTGTCATTATAGCTGTTAAAATAATTAATTTACAGATGCAGTGGATCAAAAATAAATCTCTTGCCTGACATAGAAGACATCTTCACCATGTGCCCTTCATGACAGCAGACAGGACCTGACACCACCAAAAAGCTGACTGGTGACCAGAATAACTGTGCGTATGACATGGGTTCCTTGAAAAGCTCTGTCTGGCCAGCATGAGGACCATCATCTAAACAGACAGATCAGTTTCCTTTCAACAAAACCAAAAACTGAGTGGCATTTTCAGGGCTTGGCAGCTAGGGCAATATCAACCAGAAGACCTTACGTTGAAATCCTGGAGCGTCTGATTCAGAAAAAAAATGTTTAATATCCTCTCACAGTGAGAGACTTCAATCAGGGGAACCTGGACCTAGGGATTTTTGGAGAGAAAGGTTCAATGGCAGCCTTCACTGCAGATGGAGAGTCACTGCAGGGGTGCTGCTTTAGAGCAGCCTGAGTCTAGAGCTCACTCACCCCTTCTGCTGAGGTAATAATTTTTAAAAGAAAGAAAATTTTGATGGAAATGTCCTGTTAGTGATGAAAGAGGAGGCATGAAAAGTTTTAGAAAAAATGAACTGTAGGGACCACCCCAAATGAGAAAGTCAGCCAGCTCAGGTTCATGCCACCTCCAGCACACAAGTTCAGACATTAGATGTCATTCCCTACAGAAAAGACATTTCCTGATGATATATTACATCAAGGATAGATTTCCGCAGTGGTCTCTTCTGGATGACCAGTGATTTCTTGTCTGATTTCTCAGTAGGCTGGCAAAGTTTCCAAACCTGCTGCACACTGATGGTGTCAATGCAAGAGATTTCTAAGAACCATTTGACTTTGTGCCACATGACAGTTTAGTCAAGAGCTTCGAAAGTTAACATGGCCTGAATTCAGTGGATTAACAACTGGTTCACTGAGGAGCTTCATAATAAAAGTTTTAGTGGGGTATCCTCATTTAGTTGAATAGCAGGCACATCAGTGTTGATTTGGGAAGAGATTTTCAGCAGGAATCAATTTTTAGACTGGCAAGTGATAAAGAAAACTGGTCTCTGTTGCAGGCCAATATGGATGCTGGGACCAAGAGGGCACAATCAATCAGAATGCAGCCAGATACAGAGAGTGAAGCCATCTAAGTGTGGATTCCTACCTGAAAAACTGTCACTCTGGGAAAAAAAAAGTCGTAATTGGCCAAAACAATGCTGTTGATGACCAGAAAGAAGAATCCCAACTAATACTATTTCTCACTGATGAGACTGCTGCTCAAATCTTGTACTTGAATCACCAGTTCACACCTCAGGAAGAATAACAATAACTGGAGACAAATAAGGAATATGCTTTTAAGTTTGGAAAAATATGTTAAAGCAAAAGACCCAGGCTTATCAGAGAGAACCTTGAGTTTAGCCTAAAAAATTCTACTCAGAAAACAGAAATTTGATGTTAGGGAACTCTTTAATTTAAGAATATATTTGGAAAAGACTATCATGGTTATTCAGTCTATAAACCTGAAATTACCACTAAGAGTGCAATAGAGACCTCCTTCAAACAGAGTATAAAACATGCACTCCATACGCCCTTACAGACTTTGGATGACACAATATTTTTAAATAGTCTAGAGCGAATTTTAAATGCCTGCAACAGGCCAAAAGACAAATCTATAATGTCTGAAGGAACATCAAGGAAAAAATCAATAACAATGCCAAAGCCTTAAGGCCTTGCAGGAGTAGGGAATTTTTTAAATAAAACAACCCAAGGAAGCAGGTCATCCCCTTGCTATGAATGTCAGAATGCTTCTGTCTACCTGACCTAGAGGAAAAGTATCATGATAACTCCTGCTCTGGTGACTGATTTATATCTGAGCCTGTGATTATGATACACTAGCCAAGCAGCTGAGAATTTTATGAATTACTAATGGTTCTTTTTGACATACTGTCTCCAGCTGTGAAAGTCTCCAGTGACTCAAAGGAAGGGGAAAAATCCTTTCCTCTTCTCCCCCTCCTGAAGCAAACGAGGCATCGAAGGGATGCCTAACGAAAGGTCTCTATTTTCATCAGGTGACTAGTGAAAACATAGGGTTAAAGCAACGGAAATGGAATAGGTGAGCAGTGATCCTATAGCTTCCAAATTTATTTGGATACAGCTGCTGGTTATTTCTAACAGACTAGTTCTAGGTGCGGCACGGTTCTGTTAATAGAGGCAGTGGGATCAATGGCTTTATCTTTTTTCCTCCCAGCTTTCTTATCAATTCTCCAAAATTAAATAACAGTTTGAAGGAATGTGTGATAGTAGATTTTGCCTATTTTTTAAGATATCCATCCTGTGACAGAGAAAATCACCTTATAATGAATTATATCAATGCCTTATAAACAAAAGAAATAAACTGTTTAATTTGTTAACATCAGGTTTGAAGTCCTCTTAAAGACCTTGCTATATCCTTGGTCCCAACTGAAGCTTTTGATGATCATGAGTGGCAGTAATAAATTACACATTGTGTAAATGTTTTTTTTCTGATAATTATGAAAAGAATAAGCATTTCATTTTGTTTTCCCTTCTCCCGTATTGCAGGATTGGATTGTTACAGAACCCAGCTCCAAAATCATACCAAAAAAAAGAACTAGATCTTCCAAACTCTTTGCAATTGTGTCTCTTTTTGTCCCCTTTTCTTATTCCCTTTTGACAGTGATACTCCAAAATCTGAAATATTCACCTTACCTATTCCTTCAACTGCCTCAGTTTCTCCTTGGTACACATTGGTTTATCCTGCCTTCCTCTTTTCAGCCATCCATCCCCCATGCTGTTCTTTCTCTTTTCAATTAAAATGACACATGACACTACAGCTGAAATATCAAACATGTTCACTCATGCAGTTTTTTGTTCATCCTTTGTATTTTTTAACAAACAGAAAGCCATATACTAATGTTTTTGTTACCAGGGAAAAGAAGAAGAAACCATACTAAACACACACAAAATTTCTGCTAAACATTTGTTTCTTGGAACCTGAACTGTGACAATTTAATAAACAAGGTAAGTAACAATTTTTATATTTGTTTATGTTTCAGTTTTAATAATGGTTGTTTTTATTGTTGTTGGTGGTATTTTTTCTTTTTTTCTGTGGGGTTCTTTTTTCAAATTGTCTTGGACATTTTTAAAGGAATAAAGATTGACTGACAGAAAATCAAGCTGTGTTAATTCCATGCTGTATTGTTGTTGGAGATTATTTTCAGTTTAGTTGAAACCAATATTAAAACTAGAAGTTGTGCTGAGGTGGTACATTCCTTATTCTGAATTATTACATCTTTTGCTACAAATCCTGACACTGTGACCCTATGGGAGCTAAGCTGTGACTATCTAATAGCTTCCACTGGATCCCTTTCTGTGCCCCGCTGAAGAGACTCCTCAGTTCAGGTAACCTACTTTATATCAATCAGCATCATCCCTCTGCTAAAACTGGGAGTTCTGTAACAAAAAGAGAACTCTGCTGGCATAGAAGGGGCCAAATGGAGCAAGAAAAAAGAAAAAAATGAAGACATATCAACCTTTCCCAGTCACTGGCAGGATTACTACAAGGCACACCATGATGCTGAATTAGAGATTGTTAAGACAGCCCTGAAGATGCTCGCTCAGCTGCTTGGAAGCAGGGTTGCCTGTCACAGTGCGTATGGCCCCTGCCCAGACTAAGAGAAGCTGCTGACCCTGCTCGGACAGACAGGAAAATGTGGGCACTGGCAAGTGGCCAGGGCGTCTGATTCACAGATGATGAATCAAAGGCACAGAGTTAGGGGAGTCTTGGCCCTGTCTAAGGGGATGTCCCAAGGCACTGGAGAAGGATATTTATTGCTTTTGGTTTGTGACTGCTTTTTGCCTGATAAATGCCTATTTGGAGAGGCTTTTTTACCAGAATGGCAATGGCAGTTATGTGCCTGACCTGAAGGACAGAGAGGACAGCCTACAAAGTCCACCTGCAGTGATTTACCCATTGGTCAGTTTTGCCTCTCAACCCTATTCCACTCTTCATAACTGGAAAGTAACATGAACATTTATTATACCTTGTTAAAATCTTTCTTTCTTTGGCCCGTTTTCCTGAGGCAGTGAATTCTCACCCAATTACATTATTTGTCTGTAGCTTCATGCACAATTTAAACCAATATAATTTGGAATGGCTGCCAAAAAGATCAATGCCGTACACTGGATGCCTCTGGCCACCAAATTTCTGCCCTTGAGCTGCTGCCTTCTTTAAGCTGGCACAATAGTTCAGGTAGTTTCTTGCTGAGCTGGGTCAGGATACTTATTCAGGCTAAAATTGGTTCCCAATAGCTAATTTCCCCATGCAGCCCAATATATAGCTTGCAACTCCTCTTGTATATGTGAAGAAGCAGACACCATGGAGATGTCAGTGAAGAGATGGTGGCAAGGGAGAGGCAGGACTGCATCTTCCAGAAGCAATGCTGACTTACAGTGTTCACAAATATGTGGCTGCAGATGAGATTGTGATGCCCTCTGCCCATCCTAACAGCATTTGAGTTCACTGGCCATTTCAACCATGTTGACAGAGGTGTAAGAACAGATAAAAATATCCTCATATTTCTCTAAACATAAAAGCCAAAGGCAGAGGGAGCAATTCATTAGTGCATGGAGAGTGAAAGGAACTAAATAACTTTATGAGGGATGCCCTGCTCTTCTGCCCTCCTTCCCAGGAGGTCGAGAGAGAATTGGCTCAGCAGGAGGTGGGCCCAGTACTGCGTGTGCTACTGCTCCATCTCTCCTGTCTCCTCTCCTGTTTTCCTTCCTCCACAATTCTCATTTCATTATCATCATCGCAGGAATTTGAATATGTTGCTGAGCAAACTGCACAAGGCTTCTGCAGCAGTTGTGCTAGCACTCACCTGCTAAGCAGCACCAAGACATGCAAAACCCGGCTGAAGGCTAGGCAAAGGCTATATTTCCCAAGCCCTTTCTTCCCTCCCCTTCTAAATAAAAAACTATAAAGTAGATTTCAGCTGCCAGACATGATGCTTTAGAGATTTTATAAAACACTGTGAAAAAATGTGTTACTAAAACTAGTGGATCTAAGATAAGCAGATCTTCTTGTCCCAGACAAAGACCCTTAGCTGTTTGAGGGGGAAGACTAAGAGTAGGGATAGCCTCTCACACTGCCTGCCTGCAACATATGGACCTTTACTAAATCTGATTTGAGCAGGTTTAACTTATTTGGATTAAGCCCTACTAAATATTTGGAGAGTAATTCAGATTAAAAAAAAGAAAAAAAAAAAAAAGACCAACCTCCCCTTTATCTTCTGTATGACACAGTGTCAGCTCTGTAGGGCAGAAGAATAAATACTGCAGACAATGCTGGTAAAGAAAGAAGAATATAGATGTCTCTGACAAATGGCTCCAGTGACACAGTCGAAGAACTCCCACTCAGTTATCCGAAGCAGCTACCTATCTAAAATGAGCTTCACAAGTACTTTAATCCCTAGTTCAATTTTCCTCTAGTAGAAGATTACTTAAACAACAAAATGATGGAGAACTAAACAACAAGGACTTCATTGTCCCATTAGGTGCCATTGCTTTTTCAGTCCTGTTCACCTCACCTTTCTCTCTATAATCTCTTTTTATGTTGTCGAGTCCATTGGCAGAGACCTTCTCTTTTGCTATCTGTGGAAATCTTCTTTTCTACTATCATTATTAACAGTAATAACACTAAATGAGTCAAGGAGAAAATTTAAGTAGGAAAGATAACAAGCTGAGTGGAGGAGGGAGAAAAATTGTTGAAAGGACTGTTGAGTGAGTGCAGAAGTGATGCAGAGAAGAGGAAAGATGCAAGGCACAGAAGGGTTAAGAGAGGAGGAAAAGAAAGTCTGAGTCAATGCAGAGTAGGAGGACGTGATTAAGAAGAAATCAAAAAGTTGAATGTTAAAAGGAAGGAAGAATTTTGTTACAGTGAACTCAGAAGGGCAAGGAGAAAGAAATGGAAAGACAAAATCCTGAATAGGCTGAAGGAAGGAAGGAAGGAAGTTGTACTCCACACCTTTTCTATAATGTGAAGAAACTGAAGTAAATGAAGAAGAAATTGGAACAGACTAGGCAGAGAAGAAGGAACAGATAGTGAGCTGGGGTAGGAGAGGAAATTAGGAAAAGTAAAAAATCTGTGTTTGATATATGGAGGGGAAGAAGCTGAGGGATATAGGTATTGTTCTAAATATTATATTCACCTTATTTTCTTAGAAAATGAAGGGTTCTTTCCACAGGAAATGTTAAGTTGGAGTTGAACAACAGAAAAGGGAAGTAAAAAAAAACCCAAACCCCCAAACTTTTAAAAACTGGTGGAAGGGCTTTTACAAGAGAAACACTGCTTTAAATATAATAATTTATGGAGAAACACCATTGTCAAAATGTCACCACATACATACCTGCAACACATACACATAAGTCAGATACATTTCGTACACTCTTCTCAAATATGAATTGTCTTAAATAGATTTTGTTTGGTATATTAGTTGGATTTTATGCTATTACTAGCTGAAAAAATCCCAAAGCAAAACATTTTCTCTGGCACAGGTTATTATATTGTCATTTGGCTTGCCACTGAAGTAAGTGAAAGATGATGAACTTGGCTTTGCTGTTGCATAACCACAGATGATGTTCTTTAGCTATTATCTACTCATGAAACAATCCCAAGCTTTTATAAATTGACTCTGAGCATTTCTGAAGCATGACACATTCATAGCTTTCTAATGTCTAAAAGCTAAAGACATTGGCTTGTCTTTTTCCCCCTATTCTCTTAGATCGTTCCTATCCTTCTGAAATGCCCTGCATACCCCTTTTTTGTAATACCTGAGTGCCTTTCACTGTCATCAGCTTCCAGTACATCCATAGTTCTCTTTTCATTTTTCTTGAATACTGTTCTGATACATCTGTACATCTTGAAAGTGTGTTGAGCATGCATTAGTGCAGTCATAAAGCTAAAGGACGCATTTGAGAACAGCACTTCTCATACCACAGAAACACCAAAGCTCGTTAGTTTTTGTCCCTGAAGGAATATTGGCGCCATCAGAGAGTACTGGTTAAACAGGACATATGGATCCTGCAGGAGTCCATCAAAAAATTCAACAGAAATAATACAGGTTTCCAGGCAGCCTGCCTTGACAAGGCACTAGCCAGTTGGCTGGCAATGGAGTGGGCAGCCAGCTCCCTGGGATCCTCCACTTCTCTGTTGGAGCAGCTGGCTCCTCGGGCAGCCAATAAGCCAGCGCAGCAGCTGGGCAGCTGAGCATCCAGGAAAGCAGTCAGAGAGGTGGGAAGCAAAGGAGTTTGGCAGCTGGCAAATCAAAAGAGATGTTAGAGAGATCTCATTCCCATGAAGAGTGTCAAGTTTCTAACTTTTCATCGTGATCCAGGAGGAAATATATACACGTGTGTGTGTGTGTGTATGTGTGTCTATATATATGTAAAAAAAGGTAATATATATGTATGCCTATGTGTATGTACAGCTATTTTAAAATGCTATTTCTTGTGAGAAACTAAATCCTTATTCCATCTGGCTGTAATGAATTGTTGCTGTCCTCTGCCATGAAGTTTCTAAGTAGGCAACTAGAGGCCAAAATTAGGGAAGCTAATTTCAAGGAGTCCAGGTAATTAAAGGAAATGTCATGACATTGTTGTCACTGCACATTATGATGATTAAATATGATCCAGGGGATGGGGTTAAACTGAGACAGTGTAGCTTTTTTAGTCCTGCATTAAACAATGATCACTAAATGCTTTTTAAAGCTTTATTAACTATGAGGAAAATAGGAAGGCAAGAGGAAATAAGTACAAGTAATATATTCATATTTACAAATATATATGCATGTGCAGTAGGTCTTCTGTGTCAGCAATAGTTGTTCTTACATTTCTCCTGCTCTTATTCTTTGTGATAAAAAAAAATCCTCAGTTTGGCAGTCTTCAGAAAAAAAGACAAAAGATGAGTTGAGAGGATCTTGAGCTCTTTCTGAGGACTTTCTGATCCTTGTTCTTTAAACAAAAGGGCAAATTAAGGGAAAGATTAAAGAAAAGAATAACAAAGGCAGGAAATGCTGTGGTCTGTCTCTAGTATGGACATCACCGCTTCAGCCAGAGGAGCAAGCTCTCTGTCTTGGCAGCTGCTGAAGGAGGTGGCCAGCAGAGCCACATGAATATGCTGAGGATGTTGCTTTCAGCTGGTCAAAAGCTCAAGCAGTGTTTTGAGGGATGCAGTCCTGGCTGGATGGACCAACCTTCTTGGTTTCATCTGTCCAATGTACAGAGTAGGGAAGAGAGGGAAGACTGCAGCAGAGACACACAGGTGTCTTGAAGGCACAGATGACTGACCAGAAGGACAAACAATACAAAGCCACAGTTAACACTTTTTAAAAACTGTTTTCCTCCCCTCATATTTATGACAAGGGGAAATTACAACAAGAAAGAAGTGAAGTATAAAAGAAGCAGAAAACCTCCTCATTTAAAGATTTGGTTGTCTTGGATGTGGAAACCACTCCTTCCCCTAAGTCTTAAACAAGTACAGAAAAACGTAATATTTTATTTTCTTTTAAATAAATAATTTTTCAAATATTATTTATTAGATAAAGGCAAATTAAAGACACTCTCCTGAAAAAAGAAATAAATCTAAAGTTAGCAATATAATATTTCTTGTATTGATAGTGAAATGTTTCTTCTCTTCTAAAGTACCTAAATAATTTAATACAGTAAACCTGCAACATAAATATAGCTATCAATGCCAGCATGCTTTGATCTTCTTAATACTGGCAGGCCTCTGTTGCCTCCCACTCTTTATTTTGTTAACAGTAATTTAAGCAATAATCCTTTCCAGATAAAATGATTACAAATTTATGAAAATAGTCTTTTACAAAATTCAAACAAACATTCATAAGCTTGCCAGGCAGCTTTACTGGCCTTGTACTTCCACGGTGCACGACTCTCAAATCCTTGGTCTGTGCCGAGGGGTTTCCTGATGCAAGCGAGTAGCAGTTCCTGGGGACAGTAGACGCTGTTTGCTAGATGGTGCCAAAATCTCTTGCTCTGCTGAACTGCGAGCATGACATCACTTCCCGCGCTCATTTTGCCTCTGTGGATGCACGAGCCCTGCTCAGTCCATAGGTCTAAAAAGTGGCCCCAGTCACATCACCAGGGTCAGGGTAGGAGCTTAGCACGCTTCTACCTGGATACAAAAAAGAGGCAAACATGCTCCAAACACATGGAAGTAGCTTGTTAGTTTTTTTGGACTTGCCTATATAAAAAAGAATAAAATAAATATTCCCTAATAATTTCCCATATGTTCCTATGACATATAGCTGCTTAATACTGCCAGAAATTCTTTTTTCATTAATTTAGTTTTTTGAACTGTAAATCAGCACATTTTATTTCTCATGATTGGTCTTAACTTTTTTGGGGGGGAGTTCAAGTTTCCAAAGTTTCATTTACTGCTCCAAGGACCTGGAAAACATTCATTTTAATGCATGAAAAATGAAATTTTAAGCTATCTATCTATTGAATCAATATCCTGTTTTTACATAGAACATCAGTTTTCATCTTACTTGGTGAATCTAGATTATATAGGGATTATTTATAGAAAAAAGATGTCAGCTGAAGTAATTCAAATCCCTATGTATATTTGGCAACACAAATATCATGGATGAAATTTGAGGCTTGTGAAAAAGTACATCAGTTAATTTGTAAGAGGACCTAACTTCTCTCAACATGTTTAGGAAGGTCTATAAAGCATTTACTAAAAAAATGGAATAAAAATAATTTCTACCTTCCAAATTTGTTATGTATGCCTAATTCCCTAATCTAGAGTCCAAATAATGCAATTGAAGGATAAACCTGCACACAGCAAAAAACTGTATTTTTGTGTTAGTTATAACACAGCTGCAATTACGGCATCAGTCATTTTACATTAATGCTATCATCTTTAGCTACATCATCTTTATCATCTATAGCTACAACTTCTAATAAAGTTAGTGACATCAAGCCATTGAAGACCTCCTGAAAATTAGTTTTGAAGTATTTATTTGTAGGTATGCAGATCTTCTGAACTCTGAACAATCAAAATAAAGATGTTGAAGAAAATTACTTAGTTCATTATTACATTTGTTCGTCCTGTACACTTAGTACCCTCATTAAAGGCTATTCAGACATTAGAGATAAGTGTTTTAGATAGCACTAAGAGGTTAGGCACTTATTTTGCTTTGCCTTTCATTAATTTCATAGGTGCTGGTAGGGACAATCTCCTTTACACATTTAGATGGGTAGAACACTCATGCAGCAAGTGTTTTGCTGTTTTTTTCTATCAGGGCCAATGTGATAATGATAAACAAAAATGCAGCAATCAGTACCTTTCATTGAGAAGATCTCACGGTACTTCTTCTCACAAGATTTGTGCCATGAGCAAGGAATTTCTCCCTCAGGCAACCAAGTTATCTCGTACTTGGGAATTCCAATTTGTCAGTCCCCTGGAGCTCTCCCAGCCAGGTGTTTTCTGTTGAAAACATGAGTGCAGTCTCATATGAATCACATCAATGGAGACCTGTGTTATAATAGACAAAAACGTCTAAGTAATATGAAGAAAAGCTAGCACAAAAGGTACACATTTCATATGGTGTAATACTCTCACTTTAAAAAAATCATCATGAGACTCAGTAGGCTGATAAGATATATATCATCTTTAACAGTGTAGCCTGTTCAATTTCAGGTAAATTATGTAATTTCTAGTGCATTGTCTTAGTGGGATAGTAATGTTAGCTTATTTGTTACCAATAGATGGCAGTGATCACTCAGTTTCCTGCAGGAGTAAAAGCTGTGGAACAAGTCAGGTGTCAGGAGATGGGTAGGTATTAAGGCAGATCCTTCTGTAAATCCCAGAGTTATTGTTATTATTATTGTGCTTTTAACCATACTTTCATACGTTCTGGTATCCCATAGTCCTTGGATTAAGGAAACTGCTTTTGATCCCTGCTTTGAAACCAACTCCATGTCCTGGTATCAGCCTACTGGACTGAAGCCTTCCCAGTGAGCTATTCATCCCTTCTCTGGAGGCAAGCAGATGCATGTACTTCCTTTCCTACCTTATATTACATGGTTTGTAGGCATCTCTTCTCTGCAGCCTTCCCTTTCTGCTTTCCAACGTGTCTCTCATGCTTAATGGACAGCTACCACGGGTGACTCAGCAGGCAGTCACAGCTCTCTTTGGAATGGCACACCCATTTTGCAGAGTTGATGGACAATAATGTTTGGGGGATGAGAATGGCGAATTGTCTGAATAAACAGTTTTGTGTCACTGGTGATGGAAAGAATCACCTCACCTGTGTATGACATCAATTCAAAATTTCTCTCATTTTGTGTGAGAAAAACAGAAATCAGCTAGGATTGCTGTGCTATCGGCGTGAAAGCAACAGAAGAGAAAAGCAAATCTTCACCAAGTCGCTGTTTGTCTTTTTCTGTTCCAGATGCTGCTTCCTGGGCTTGAGTCCTCCGTAGCTCTCAGCAGTGTGGATGTATTTGCTTGAGTGACTCAGAACATGCAAACATTCATGTTTGCTTCTCACAAAGATCAGCCAGCTCCTTGAAGGGTCTGAGTATGCAAATGGTGAAATATGCAACACACTCAAAATTTCCTCTTCCAGCACTTGCACAGCTTACTGAGACACAAAGTGACTTCAGCTCAAATCTTATCTCTGACAGCTGTGCCTTCCCCAGCATATTTCAGTCCATATCAAACCATCTCATAGCTTTGGTAAAGGGGTGAACTATTTTCTTTGTTTTAACTACTTCCATGGCTACTCTCAGTTATTTACTTTTCACTGTCTTAAAGGAAAATGGACCCTTCCCAACCATTTATTGAGTCTTCAGGAGTTTTTGAATTGACCAGTCACCATAGATCCATTAAAGGACTTCTTATACATGTAAGTCCTGCTTTAAACACCTACGTCCAAACTGTAGATCCTCAAAATATCACACTTACCTGTCACCTAATCATGGTTCCACCTGTAGTGTGAAGGCACTTCTGCTTCCATAGAGTCTTCTAAATATTTGATGATCAGCCAGGCATCAGCACTGTACCAAATGTCCAGCAAGATTAACAAATGAAGACTTTCCTTGCTGAGGCAGATCTCAGAACAGTATTTACACACATGGACCCCAAAGGAGAAACAACAGTCACAGCACATTTTTACTCATTAGCACAGTGGTTACAGATTTACCTGGAATGAAGAAAATCAAAGTTAATTCCCTTTTCTACCTGAGAACTGTTCAGACCACAGCTCTGAAGAGAATGCCCTAACTCCAAGCTATAAAAATTTTTACACTTTCCAGCTGCTCCAATCTGTATAGCTGAAAATTCACAGTAACAGAGGCTGATCCCACTCCTCCCCTTCCCTAAAAACTTCCCAAGCCATTAATTCATTTTCTCCTTCCATTTGTCACCTTCTCTTTCCCACCACCATTTGGATTGCATGAGTTTTCCTAACTACAGGACAAGTGTCATGGATATGAACACCATCAGGAAGAAATACCCTCTTTTCAGCCTCGAGCTAAGCTCCTAACTTCCAGTAGGAACTAGTGATAGCTGCAGATCCGTGTCAGAGCCTTATAGAAAGACAAAAGGAATGTCTCCCTATAGTACTGCAAGTGCCAACTGAATTTCCACTTCATTTCTAGTACAACTGACTGAATTTGTATCCGTGACATTTTCCCTAGATGCAGAAGTCTCCTCTACTCAAAGGACTCGGTTGTCCAGATCTCAGCTGCAGTACTCTAATTAACACGGACCAGTGAATATGTGAGGACAACTATTCTTTATTAATTTTGGTTACAGTATCTTAGGATGGGAACATCTTGGGGTTTTTAGACAGATCACGGTAGGGATGAATGGGTTTTCCTCACATACCAAGTAGCATTAAGAACTCCCCATGTGAGACAGGAGCTCTTTTGTACTAGACACTTTCATAGGAAACAAAGTCTTGCCTGAAGGAATTCTCTATATAAATAGACAGACAAAAAAGGTGGAAGTGTTGCTATCTCTGTTTTACAAGTGAGACACCAAGGTACAAAAAGATAAAATGGCTTGTTTACTTATGCCCACAGGAGTAACAGAAACTGATCCAAGATCTCTGAAGTCCCATATCACCACCTTAAAGACAAAACATTATTATGCCTGTTATAAGTGAGCTGGAAAACCAGGTGAATTGATATCAAGTTAACCTAACATGGGAAACCAGGTGAATTGATATCAGGTTAACCTAACATGGGAAAGAAAAGGGCGAACTGTGAAAAACTGCAGAGGCGCTACATGACTGGACCACAAAATGGCAGATGAAGTTCAATGTAAATAAATGGATGATGATTCATTTGGGGAAAAATAATTCTACCTGATAAAATTAAGCTCTGAGCTGACAATTAGCACTCAGGAGTAATATGTTGGGGCTGTGAATAGTACCTTCAAGAAACTGCAGTTCAGAGCACAGAAGCAGTCAGAAAAAACCCAAACCAATTGTTAGGAGTTAGTAGTAAAGGAATAGAGAAGAAAGCTATAGAGCACAAAGCACTGTTCTGCCACCTACAAATCTTCAGTTTACTTACACTGTGTGTGTATTCTGGTTCTCTTGTCTCAGAAAAGACAAAGTAAAACTGAAAAAATACTTAGAAGTGGACAACCAGGCTGGTCAAAGGTATTGAGTGGCTCCTACCCTGAGGACCAAAGAACTTTTTAAGCTGGAAAAGAGAAAATTGTGGGACATTATGCCAGAGGTCTACAAATTCATGAGTGTCACAGACAGAGAGGTTGGATTGTTCACTTTGTCTTCCATTACAAGAAACCAGGGAGCATCAAATGTTTCTAGAAGGACTCAGGTCAAAGCAAACGAAAGACAACCATACACCATGCATGAGATATTTGAGCTATGCTCTTCCTTGCCACAGTGTGCTGTGGATGCTGAAAGTTAACATGAGTTTAAAGGAAGACCGGACAAGCCCTCAGAAAAGGCATTCATCAAAGGTCACTAATTACACAAAGAAACGTGTCTTAAAAGATACACAAATGTATATACAGTTCAAACAGTTGTGACTAAGTTTGTAAGACACAGAAACATCTCATTTTTTTTCTTTATTTGGACAGTATATTCAGAAAAAAATCAGCCTATCTTTACATTGACGTTTTGGATCAACCTTTGTAAAATACATCTAACTACATCTGTTCGCACTGGTATTTTTACCAGTGAAAAGTTTATATTATTCCTCTAAGAAAAGTTATGCATATGTTTTGTATATTACACCTGGCAGCAAATACCTTTTTGAACTTGGTTACCTCCATCCTTACCTTGAAACATGGAAGAGGTGTACCAAAAGACCAGGTTCCTGTTCAAGAAAAATTGGTTTCAATTTGTCCTAAAAATAGAAGAGGGAAACACAAATAAACATATGTTTAATCTGTTGGTAGTTATCTGACACATATGATATAATGGTGGCTGGAGATCTTTCATTTTCTTTGAAATGCCATGAGATTTAAATTCAGTCTGTGCAAGCTGTAGCCCCATTAATAAGCTGCCGTTGCAGACCTTCATCATACCACAATAGAAGGGGATTCCAAGACCTACATACAGCGTGATACTTAAACTTAATTCTGACCACAGAAGATAACTGCTAAACACTTTGCCCTAAAGGCTACATTTATTTTTCCCCCATTCTTGTACTTTCTCTAGCACTGCTCTAGCAGCTTTCTGCTCTAGCTGAGGCAGCTCTATGATTTGTTTAATTCCTGCCTTTTGCTTTTGTGTACCTTGGTCCTCCTTCCACTCCCTACTTTGCATTGACTCCTTCATCAAAATCTTGGAAGCGTTCATAGTCTCACCTGGCCCATCATTGTAGAGGAGAGAACGAAGCCATTAAGAGAATTTAAAAATGTTCAGACAGAACTATCCAGAGTAATTCTGAACAATTTACAAGGGAAGAGATAGCAAGAGCTGGATGCAGTCTAAACACAAGATGCAAGGAAGAAGGAAGATACTGCAAACAGATATAAATCGCAGACAAAGTCAGGAATATTGCCAACAGCAGCAGAGAACAAGACCACACTGCAGTGGAAGTTAAGGCAAGTAACTATCCTTAATTGGATACGAAGGAGAGGAGGCTGGACTTAGAATGGAATGAACTGACTTAAAAGACAAATCAGAGAGATTGGTATAACAACAGTAACTAGAAATGGTGGGAGCTAATGGAATCATCTACACAAGGATTTCTTTTTTTTTTTCTTTGAAAATAATCACAAATTTTAGTTTTTAACCTCTCGCCTGTCTCCTGAGAGTTCTCCCAAGACTATAAAAAGTGCCATAGATTGTCATGGCAGTAGTTTTAGCGGGATATTCATTGTATTTTGCATTAGAACCACAAGTGAGTACTTCGATTGAGGAGGCTATGGAACAGCACATAAGCAATGGAAAAGGGGACAAACACACCAGCCAGCAGAACATAAAAGCCCAAGGGGAGGGAGCGTTGTCCCAAGTTATTTTTCCCTGCAGACTAAGTGAAAAGGGAGTCACAGGTGATCTTCCAGAAATACCACTATCATTACTTCCTCTTTGCAAGGGCAAAGCACATTTTAGGATTTGTCTGTCTTTCATCCTTGTGTTGAAGAGAGTGGACTGGTCAAGGGGGTGAAGAGAAGTCTATTCTGCAGTGATTAGCATGCCACAGGCCACTAGCATATTACCTGGGCAGGTTTGGATAACTATGATTTGTTGTACTCTTTGGTTTCACGCTGCTGTCTGAAAGCATGCAAAGAAGATGAGGCAGAATTCCTTGAAATGCTGCCACTAAAGAGAGGTTGTAGAAAAACTGGTACAGCACCAAGTGGGGCAGGCCACCTTCTCTGTATTTATCAGTTTCTGCAGAGCTTCCAACAATGATATTAGCACTAATGCTATCCTCAGTTTAAATCTGATCTTCATGAAATTTTAAGTATAGATGTTTTTTTGATCATTAATTATGGAAAAAACATTTGTATTTTTATGCAGAGGAGATAATGCTTTCTATATGTCCAACAGTAGTCATATGGCCCTGTAGAGGGCCAGCTGGGACAGAGAGAGAGTAAGGGATACCCAGCTCTACCTAGTACTCAGAGCTTGTTTACTGTAGAGAGTTTTGTGGTACAGAAAATCATTGAAAGTAGTTTGACAGGAGATAAGTCGCCCCTATCAAGGACAGAAAGCAAAGATGGGAAGAAGTGTTTACAAGTCCTTTTACGGTGGTCTTAACCTAGCTGAGTTTTGTCTGTTTAAAAATTATGTCGTTCTAGGCTATGTTCTAAAAGCTTTAGCTTTAGCAATGCTAGGAAACATGCAGGCAGACTTTGGCTCACTCCAGATCCTGTTACAACAGTGAATATAGCAGAATTGCCTTGCATTAAATGTATTAAATTCTTTGTTATTAATAAATAATTTATTATTATTATTAAATTTATTAAATATAGCAGAATTGCCTTGCAATAAATTTATGCTCACATAAATGACACATGATAAAATACACCAAAAGTTAAAAGCTATTCATAGGATTTCCCCAGCTCAGAGAAACTTAGAGCAACCCCATTTTATTCTTTCACTCACTACACCCGAAATCAGGAAATGTACTCAATGACTTTTTTGCCTCAGTCTTCACTGGCAAGTTCTCTAGCCACACCACCCAAGTCACAGAATGTAAAGGCAGGGACTGGGAGAATGAAGAACCACCCACTGTAGGAGAAGATCAGGTTCAAGACCATCTAAGGAACCTGAAGGTGCACAAGTCCATGGGACCTGATGAGATGCATCTGCAGGTCCTGAGGAAACTGGCGGATTAAGTTGCTAAGCCACTATCCATCGTATTTGAGAGGTCATGGCAGTGTGATGAAGTTCCCACTGACTGGAAAAGGGAAAACATAACCCTCATTTTTAAAAAGAAAAAAAAGGAAGACCTGGGGAACTACAGGCCAGTCAGCCTCACCTCTGTGCCCAGCAAGATCATGGAGCAGATTCTCCTGGAAACTATGCTAAGGCACATGGAAAATAAGGAGGTGATTGGTGACAGCCAGTATGGCTTCACTAAGAGCAAATCATGCCTGACAAATTTGGTGGCCTTCTACGATGGGGTTACAGTGTTGGTGGATAAGGGAAGAGCAACAGATGTCATCTACCTGGACTTGTGCAAAGCATTTGACATTGTTCCGCATGACATCCTTGTCTCTAAATTGGAGAGACGTGGATTCGACGGATGGACCACTCAGTGGATAAGGAATTGGCTGGATGGTCATGCTCAAAGAGTTTCAGTCAACGGCTCAATGTCCAGGTGGAGATCAGCGATAAGTAGCATTCCTCAGGGATCAGTATTGGGACTGGCGCTGTTTAACATCTTTGTCAGTGACATGGACAGTGGGATTGAATGCACCCACAGCAAGTTTGCTGATGACTCCAAGCTGTGTGGTGCGGTCAACACTCTGGAGGGACGGGATACCATCCAGAGGGACCTTGACAGGCTGGAGAGGTGGACCCATGCAAACCTCATGAAGTTCAACAAGGCCAAGTGCAAGGTCCTGCACATGGGTCAGGGAAATCTCAAGCACAAATACAGAATGGATTGAGGGCAGCTCTGAGGAGAAAGACTTGGGGGTGTTGGTTGATGAGAAGCTCAACATGACCCAGCAATGTGCGCTTGCAGCCCAGAAAGCCAACCGTATCCTGGGCTGCATCAAAAGAAGCATGGCCAGCAGGTCAAGGGAGGTGATTCTCCCCCTCTACTCCGCTTTCATGAGACCCCACCTGGAGTACTGCATTCAGCTCTGGGGCCCCCAACATAAGAAGGACATGGACCTGTTGGAGCAAGTCCAAAGGAGGACCACAAAGATGATTAAAGGGATGGAACACCTCTGCTATGAGGAAAAGCTGAAAGAGCTGGGGCTATTCAGTCTGAAGAAGAGAAGGCTCTGCGGAGACCTTATTGCGGCCTTCCAGTACCTGAAGGGGGCCTACAAGAGAGTTGGAGAGGGACTTTTTAGCAGGGACTGTAGTCATAGGAGAAGGAGTAATGGCTTTAAACTGAATCAGGGTAGATTTAGATTAGATATAAGGAAGAAATTCTTCACCATGAAGGTGGTGAGGCACTGGAACAGGCTGCCCAGAGAAGCTGTGGATGGCCCATCCCTGGAAACATTCAAGGCCAGGCTGGATGGAGCTTTGAGCAACGTAGTCTAGTGGAAGATGTCTCTGGCCATGGCAGGGGGTTGGAACCAGGTGATCTTTAAGGTCCCTTCCAACCCAAACCATTCTATGATTCTATGAAATTCAAGCTGTGACTGTTTAGATGTGAAGGTAGAAAACGTGATGCAGAACTGAATAACTTCAAATGGGACTTCCCTAACTCTGTTTTTAGAAGAAACAGACCTGATATTATTTCCCATGTAAGCTAGTGTAGCCTGGGTATGCTCAGCAGAACTAGTAATTACCGTGGTACAAAAAGCCCATGTAAGACAAAAGGAAAATGGCAAATAATCTGTTGTATTTTTCTCCATAGGATGCCTCCAACATGCAACGCACAGCTGAATTGGGCAAAACCTGAACCCAAAACACAGAACTTGCGGTCAATGTCCTTTGTAACACCTCATTCCTCTATTGAACGTGTTTGGCAGTTGGTACCAATAACATCCCATCCAACATTATTCTCCTTTCAATACTGTTCGAAAGAAGAGAATGGAAAAGAAAGGATAGAATGTGAAACAGATGAGACAAAGAAAACAAGTTGGATTTTCTCTGCCCTCCTGCCTTATCTTACATAACTGATCAGCCAGGAATCTTGTAAAAATGAGTGTACATATATTACCTTGTTTCTCTTCATATATAAATCTCTGTTTAATATGGCATTAGATTTGTTTTATGCTTTGAGTCTGAAGTATCAGCCTAGACTCCAGAAGAATAGATCATTTTTTTGGCATGTATTTCACTAGATTTTATTCCAGTGTAAAATTTTAACTCAGCTGTGGCCCAGACTTCCGCAGCTGACTCAGTGCATGACATCCATAAATAATGTAATTTATGACACAGAACTTAATGCCACCAAGACAAGGCAGCACAAAGTTTTCTTGGATCAGAATGGCTTTTTTCATGTGAGCTTTGATTGATAGGTGTTAACAATTTCTCTTTGACCTTTTTAGAAAGGAGTTCAGACTTCTCTCTCCTGAACACCAGCTACAGGCTGCCTTGATGATTTCTTGAGTCTCCAGTCAGTGCTGGAAGAGTTGCCAGCACAACCTTACTGCTGTTTATTTATGAGTTTCATTGGTTTCTCATTCACTTCTGAATAAATCCAGAGTCATTACTGCTTACCTTAAATCTGCATGAGTTTTTCACTTCAGAAACATAAGAGTCTACCTCTTTTTTCCATCTGTTACAGTAGCTCTGAAACATTTAAGCTCTTCATCTAAGTGGCTTCAGAAGAATTTTTATGATTGTATTGGCTTCTAGGTCACAGTGCCAGATTCATTGCTGTCCTCGAACATACGTCTGAAAGGAGAAGAAGTCATTAAGAGGCTGAAAATACACTTTTTTATTTTGAATTCTTAGAAAAGCAAGAAAACATTATATTTAATTCCATACTGAGATCTATAACAAGCATATATCATAATGGACTTAATATATTATAATCAATCCATTCATAATAAATACTAGTAAATCAAGATTATTTGTTGAGCCCAGGTGTCAAACAATCTGTTGCTCTAACTATACCTTTCTTGATTTAGTGAGAGATCCACAGAGAGTACACAACAGCAGTTCAGTCATTATATAACCGATATTTAGATTAGGAACAGTCTCCTAATTAGTGAGGTCCCATGCATAATATGCAGACCTTTAAAAGAGAAAATCAACCCAGAGTAGTTACTCACTGTCAGAAATGTAACATCAGTACTTGGTTGGTATCTCTCTTTAGAAAAGCAAATCATTCCATGGGTTTCAAAGATCAGAGCTGCTCTGTCCATTTATTCTCCTCTCTGTTTTATAAGAGAGATGATTGTACTTGAATTGGTAAAATGCTTAATTTAAGCATTACTTGAGTTAATAGATGAGAGTTATAGTCTGTTACCAAATGCACCGGGATGGGAGGGAGGGAGAGGGGATACAAACTGAGGTCAGTGCTATCACCACTTGGCAAGTCACCAGTCAGGATCATTTCCAGGTCACACAGAGCAGTTGCAGTGGATGCTGACCCTGTTAACTGTAGGTGGTTTAGCTCCTCTGGTAGCTTTTTTTAAGATTCCTTCTCTCTGGTGTGTCCTGACATAACTAGAAGAAAGTTTGCAGAAGATTTTGGGGCTAGGTTTAAATCTATTCATTTCAAAGGCAAGACTATGTTAAAGTAAAAAATCAGTCAACATGCCATAAAGGAACAAATGCATTTTAATATTTCATCCATAATTTGCAGCTGTTGTATAGGCTCCATTCTGGAATAGTTATCTTAGTGATAACATAGATTTGTTGAGTCATGACAGATACATAATACCTTTCTTTCCTGGTTTCTGGCTAACTTGCCATGATGCTGATTAGAAAATTTCTCTTGTAAAACTGAAACATTTCATAATAACACGTAAGTATTAAAATACAACACAATCTGTCAGTAAACAAGAATTAAATCTTAGAAGAATAAACTTGTTCTCAGGCATATAAATAGGAGGTACAAACTCAAAGTATTTTCTATTAAAACACTGTGCACAGTTCTAACCTACAAAGTTTAGAAAGGATAAATGTGATAAAGTGCAAACTACCAAGGCAAGATTCTCAGCTGAGAAAAATATTTCATCACCAGCTCTAATTAAATTTTGAAATTACTATAGCTAGAGTTAACCAAGTTATTAAGAGTATGAGCCATTGCAAAGAGATAAAAGGTGGTGAAAACAGTAAAGCCACAGACACAGACCTTGGCGATATACAACTTGATGGTAAAAAAAAACCAAAACGGTTTACATGGCTCACATAACCAACATTCACTTTGGAAGCCAAATGCCCTAAATAGGACGTTGGGAGAAAAAGTAGCTCCCTAGCAGGCAATATATATATCCCCTTCAAGACACAACATCCCTGATCTACCTCCTTTTGAACTCTGTCTCAGTCCGATCAAGAGGATGGTGAAGTCAGATGATCTTCATTTCAGGAAGGAGATGCTGGGAAAATAAGCTTCACCACCCTCCTGTTCCCTCTGACTCACTTCTCTTGCCATTTTTCTTTCTAAAGGGACCTGTGGCAAGTCTTCTCAGCAGTTATCCGTCATAGTCAGTAGAGACACATAAAATTCAAGAGCAGGAAAGGCTTTACACCCATTTAACTACCTGTTGCACTGACTGTGAGGCACAGGGATAGCACAAGCAGCTGGTATCTAATGAAAGGAAGGTTCCATTCACCTTGTAAAGGAAGGGATCTGCAGTAATGCCCAAGGGAGAAATGGGATTTGTACCAGTTAAAACTTTAACTTCAGGCTGGATTCACGGAGTGAACTTTTCTGTAAACCTCTTAGTTTTCAATTTCTTCAAAAGCTTTGAATGCAGCTCTAGCTTAAAGGTGACATTAATCCTAATTTACATGTGTTTTACTGGATGAAGTCCACCACAGTTAATATAAATCCCACAAGTGGATATGGAACAATGCAGTGAGGGACCAATGGATTATACAAGGGGAGAAGCTTGGTTGTGAAACATTTATGCACAAATTTAATGTCTCAAAATTATAACATCACTCTATTGTACTCAGTACTTACTAAAATAAAATCACCCATTTTCTCTGATTTTATCGTGGTTCCGTTGCTGGTTTAAATATGTCTCAAAAGAATCCTATTACATCAGCATTTTTTTTAGTAATATGATTAAATTTGGGCAGAGTGTCTGTCTAGATTAACCCCTGTAACATTTCAGCCAACAGGATCCTTGACATGACATAACAGGTGAACACATTTCCATGGGGTTGGCCCACTTGAGCAAAAAGAGACTGAAATTATTTAAACAGTTATGGAGTCTTCAGAATTCTTTTTTAATCTATTTGTCTCAGGAGACAACAACTAGACTTGTCTTTGAAAAGAGTATGGGCATTTGTTCGGTTTCACTCTTATGGTGTCATTAACGGACTCAAATCCAGAACAGAATTCACAGACAATTCTCCACCTGCTATCACGAAAAAACAATAGTCTGAATGAACCAAATTCTTTTTTGCATTAGATCTGTATAACTCCACTGGGTTTGGTTACTTTGTACCATTGCTGAACTCAGCCCCATGAAGCTACTAATTGAATTCCTTAAGTTGTTCATTCCTTACTAGGCATAAAACTCGTGTGTGTGTGTGTGTGTGTGTGTGTGTGTGTGTGTGTGTGTGTGTGTGTACACAATTATTACTACCTGCCTTCATCCTCATCATTTTCTAGGCCAGAGTCAGCTTGGCTGGAGAAATACAACTGGTGTGTTGAATAAAAAATACCCACCATGGACAAAAACAAGCAGAGAAAAAACACTCATACTGACTGAGAAGGAGTAGAAAGATGTCATCTGTCAGCCAGAGGGACTGGAAAGCATCCACACATGTTGTGTAAGACAGATAATAAGAAAGAAAGAAAATTCAGTCTCATAACTCAATAGGCATTTTCCACCCCCTGTGACTGAACGCAGTTTCAGAAACTGCTGATTTGCTATTAACCTGATATTACAACCAGAAAAGTAGTTACTGCTATAATTATCCTTTAAAGAATGTGTAAAGAAAGTTCTACTTAGCTACTTTAGCTCTGTCACTAAAGTGGCCACCACTCTAATACTTCACAGATACATGAATAAAACAACATCTATTTGATGTTGAAAAGTGATTACCATATAAAAACTTTTCTATTGTGTTTCTACCCATACAATATTCTTTATTACATTCTTACCCCACAGCTATACCTTCTGATACTGCAGATCCTCATGGAGTAAATACATTCTCAAGACAAATAAAATTCTCTTTAAGGATATTTGTGTGATTTAGAGAAAACCTGTAATATAAGCTTGGAATATTAGCTATGTAGTTATAATTAGACTTTCTTTCACTTGCTGATGATTTGATGTTTTTTACATAATTTTTTTTACAAAGTTTTGAAATGGTCACTGTTTCTGTTAGCTCTGACACCCTGGGATGAGTAGTCAACCTTTCATTCTTGTCATATTCTTCCTTGGTCGTGCGGTTGTGAATGATTTGCTGTTCCCCAGACTTATTCATGGTGACATGAAACTGAAAATGCTGAACTAAAGTGTTCTTTCCAGTATTTCTGTTTTCCTTTGTTGTTATTCTGGCTTGTCACCCACCAGACTGAGATGCAGAACATGGAATAAGAACCACAGAATCATAAAATCATTTAGGTTGGAAAAGACCTTTAAGATCATCAAGTCCAACCATTAACCCAGCGCTGCCAAGTCCACCATTAAACCATGTCCCTAAGCACCACATCTACCCATCTTTTAAATATCTCCAGGGATGGAGACTCAATCACTTCCCTGGGCAGCCTGTTCCAGTGCCTGACTGCCCTTTCATTGCAGAAGTTTTTCCTAATATCTTGTGAGGAGGAGGTCAGGTCAGTGGGTTGAGTTAAGTAGAATCTAGGTATCACCGTTGTGCTGTTTGTTAGTTTGAGTGTAAAAAAGAAAATGGCAAATGCAAGATCCTTTAGCCATATGCTCTAGCATAACTTGTGGTCCGGATAAAGCATCCCTTTCTGGAAGGTTACTAGAGCTCTTTTTACTGTTCTGAGTTTATCGGGACTGAAATTAATTGACCCATCTAAGGAATGCTCAAGCTTGAAGAAGTCTGAAAAAAAATTTTTCTTTGAAGGTCTCCTGGCAATACAGTGCCTGTCCATTTGGCAGTAGGGATGACATCGTTTCATTCAGCTAAGAACTCCTGAGCAAACTCCTATGTTTTACCTAAGGATGACAGGGAGCTCTGAGTACCTGACTGCTTTTGTATAATCTTGAACTGCCACTCAGCTACTCTGTGACCCGTTTTCTTTATCTGCAAAATGGGGTAGAATTTCTTGAGTAACAGCCTGAGATCCTCAGCCGAGACACTTTATACATATAAAGTGCAGTTGTGCAGTTCTTGTATGCTCAGGCTAAGCAGTAACTGCTGAAAGACCGAAGCAATAGCTAAGCACTCAGAGCTGGTGCCTGAAGGAATCACACTGCGTGCGAGGGAATTGTGTCAGTGTCTCCTCTGGAAGTAGCCTGCAGCTAGTAAATGCTTCCTCTTCCATTAGCGAAGATGAAAGCAGAATGAGCTTACACCTTGCAGGCACAACAGAGAAATGGCACTGCCTTCCCTATCATCCTTCCATTACAGGTCACATTGCTGTTCTCCTACTTGCCTTATATATGGATTGATGGCCTAGCATTGGCACCATGGGAAGCATACTCTCCACTGTCTGCTTTTAGAGGAGATCAGTGTTACTCTTTCTGCTTGCAGTTCTCAATCTCCCTCTTCTCATAGGAAAGTAGAGCTGGAAGCGATTATCAGGTAACATCTAGTCTCACCCTTCTCCAAACACACCACTGGCATTTCTGACAGACGCTTGTCTTCTATTCTGAAGAGCCTACAGTGGCAGGAGACTCTTCCATCTCTATAAGCAAACTACTTCAATGTCATAAGAAAGTTTTCTTCCCATATAATTTATTGTCACTTCTTATAAACCCGTTATTCCTAGTCCCACTTAAAACAGGGTGAGTGTGCTTATTCTTTCACGTCTACCCGTAACATAATTGAAGACTATTATCAAATCTTCCTCAAACCTTCACTTCCCTTAAGTAACACCCGTCTTTGGGGAAGACTAGTGAATGTGCTGATTACTTGTTTTCTGAGGGCCAACGGCACAGTAGAAGCCCAGAGAAGCTTTCTGCCTTTTTATTGTTTTTTCCTGCAAGAGAATTGTCCTGACTATAGTTCTAGGCTTGGCTCTGGGAATGGCTGGTACAACAACAAAGCCTGCACCATCTCCTGAAATATATCGTTATTTTAGGTTTTAAAGGCAAAAGTTATTGTCTGGAAATATTAAATCATATCACTAGGAATTACCTAACCCTTGAACCAGGTTTTAAACTGTGATTCACTGAAGACATCAATCAATGATAGAAATAAACATTTTTCCAGGAAGGCAGAAACTACTTAATAGAAGACTAAGGCCAATAAAAAAAGATCTGTCTCTTAAATCATAGTCCACCTTACAGAAAAGACAAGAATCTATAACATTGCTGCATTACTGAAATTGCCTATTAGAGTCCTTGGAGAATTTCCCTTAAGACTTTTGAAACATTCAGACTGAGAAAGGAACAGGAAGAAAACTACTCTTGATTTTCATCTTGTGTTATTTAACTTGAAAGCAAAGATAAAGCAAGGCAGTGAATTCAACTGGAGGCATTATTTTTTGGAGGATGTATTTACTTGAAATATTCTGACACCAGCAGTTAGGAAAAAAGGGAATTTTACTGTAAAAGTATCAGCATTTTCACAGATCTGGGGCTCTTCTTACTGTTGTTTTGCCTTAGTTTAGCAAATCTGACTCTAGCTTTATGAAAAGGCATACTGAAAGAGTTCATCTGAAAACTAGGTGTCTCAAAATCCCTTTCCTTCTCCTTCCTTCTTCTGTCCAAACTGTATTAGATATCAATTCCAAGCACGATGCTTTCAGTACATGAACATCTACAAACAATATATTTGGGTAGCAAACAAATATGAAGAAAAAAGAGTCATTACTTAGTGACCAAATCCCCATTCTGCTGTATGCTGAAAAAGCAGACTGAAAGCACAGTGGTCTCTCTAGAAAGCTCCAAATGAGGTATCTGTCACTATAAGAGGAAAGGGATTGAGGTTTTCCCGTAGAAAGGGCATCTCCATGCAAGCCAAAGTGAAATGAAAGATTGACATCACTGTGTAGATGATGTACTACCCACAGAAGATGGATTTTCTCTCTGTTACTTACTAAATACTCAGAAGTCCACAGAGAAAGATGATATGATCACAATAATAAATTTTACAGCTCTTTTGCTCTGATTTTCTGTCTGGGAATTGTAAATCATTTTTAAAATAGAAGCTTATCACGGAAGAAAAGGCAGGTCCCATTAGTACCTCTCTGTGAGCTGACAGATTATGAAATAGACTCATGGAACAAATTTGTATAATCTGTCTAGAAAAGGCATTTTGTTGCATAGTATAAATTTCTGCTGGATAACCTGTAAGAAAGGCTAAACCCCCTTAATTCCTCAGTGAACTTCTTAAGCCTACTCAAGAAAAAGCACTGGGTAGGCAGGAGAGAGGTGTGAATTTCTTCTTCCATCATCTTACACTGCCCATGAAACAGCCCAAACCCTTTAAAAAGAACATATTGATCCACCGGGCTTCTCTGTCTTTTTCCTGAGATGAAGCACTGAAATAACTGGGTGCCTCCAGCTTCCTAAGCCCTGCTGGGAAGACGAACCTAGCTCTTGCATGTCTTGCTCTTCAAGGTCTGTGAAACAGTCAGCATAGCAGCATGCTCAGCGCACACCACCATGATTTTGCATCTTTAAAAAACACAGTTTGTAACCTCTTTTCCTTCCAAAGCGGATGCTTGTTTTCCATGTATTGCCTTGCAATTAGAGAGTATGCCTGGGAAGGGAGTGCAGGGGCCATTAACCAGGGGTCCCCTAAGACTCATATCCCGCACCTGTGTCTGAGTGCTCAGTCTAGTCCTGGGCGAAGCATGCAAAATCCTGTGTATTACAGTACCCATGCTGTAAGTAGCTAAGCCACTGATGTCCCCTGGTCCTTTGGAACTATCTATACAGGTATCTGTTACAATCAGCGTCTTCATCTTCATCATGTTTCTTATTTGCCCTGCCAATCTGAAACATTAGTCCAGAAATGAAAGGGGAAAATATATATGATAAGAAAATGGAATAAAGGGTGACAATATGCTAATGACATTATGACATTTTTAATAAGATTAATAAGTTTACTCTGAAATATTCTGCTTCAGTGGATTTATATTGAGTTATTAATCTGTTAATTGAATTATGGATCCATTATTATTGGTACTTTCTGGAAAGCATTCTGAACCTCTTCTTAATCAGCTAAGAACTGGAAATGTGTTTTCTTACAAGCTTGTTTACATCACCGAGTACTGTCTGGGAAAAGCCGGAAAGAAACCACTAGAATCACAAAAAAGAGTGGTCAAAACAAGCCAAGTTTTCTCTAATAGTCTAACCTGCTTAAAACCGGATATCAATACCTAGGGCCAAAGTTTTCATGAATGGTTTTGTAAAGGTGGACAACAAAAGTTATGTTTAGGTACCTGAAATCAAGCCAAATGTTCAACAAATCTGTAAAGATAAAAATAATTGAAGTCAATATTTAGTACCCAAGTTTGCAAATTTGGGGTTTTAACTATCGCATCTTACAGTCAATAAAAGCAATAATACCCTCACTAAATTTCTTCTCAAAATGAGTGACATATCTTCAGTCACTAGAAGTTCTGAAACATTTTCTGATCTTCAGTATTTGGCAAATAATTCCCAATACATAATAAATAAGGATACTACTTATATTTTTTCTTTAAATCATAAAGTTACCAACTCTAACAGGGAGAAACAGGTATGGCAGGCGTTATATGGATACCCATAATGTGTAATCCTGCTCCTTAAAAAGCTTGGGTGCTTCATTTACACAGTGAAATATCATTTCCTTCCCCCCAAAAATCAAACTATTTTAATTCACATAAATGAAAATGTTACCAGTGCAAGAACCAAGGTGTAAATAAACTCAAATCTGGAAAGCAGGTTATATCTCCATAATATATACTAGTTTTGAAGGCTAACCCTAATATCAGTATAATTTCTGCCCAAGGATATGCTTATGAAAACTTTTTCAAAAGAACACTTCTTTTCAAGGAACAATGTTCCCTTTCTGTGTGCCAGATTCTATTTTCTGTGACTAACAAGTTAATTCAATTACAAAGACTCATTCTGCAGTATTACATATTACAACTCAGATTGCAGAATGAGCTGTTAAGAAACACTTCAATGTGACAGCCAGAAGTTTTAAGCCCATCATCAACAATTCAATTGCATAACATAGAGACAGGAGCTGGTTGCAGGTGTAACTTTCTCTCACTTGATGACTCATTTTATTGACTCATTTTAATTATTTTAATGACTCATTGTGATGATTCCAGCAACATAAATTCAGTTTGTTTTGTCAGCAACATACAGATATCAGCTAAATGCTCCAGAGAGAATCAAATAACATAAGCAGGTAAAATTAAATAAAAACCTTTTTATTTTTTCCAGAGTATTAGCACTGATGTCAAACACATAAAAACATTTTTGTTTACATTACCCCTCATTTGCTTGTGGCATTCCTCTCAGAAGAAAGTGGTTGTTCACTTGTTGAATGGTGTTTCACAGACCATACTCTTGTGTTTCTGTTGACCTTGATTGATGAAGGCAAAGCTCTGAAAGGTCTAGGCCACCGCTGTTTAGCTACTGTGACTCTCAGCATGCAATTTCAAAGCATTTGTTACAGCTGATGTGTTCATACTAGTACACTTTTGCTCAACTGAATACAATAATTGCCCTGTCTCTTTGGGAGAGAGGTGATGGAGCAGAGTGGAAGAAGAAATTTCCACCCATCTCCTCCCTTCTGCAGGCTCTCCGTGGAAGCTGCCAGGCATATACACCCAATTTTCTTGAACATGCCTGAGCCTGCAGCACCCAGTGTCCCTAAGGGGTCAGTAAAACGGCAAACCCGTCTGCATCACCATTTCCTGCTGGAGCTCAGAACTGCTAAGATGGGAAATATTTCAGTCATGTACCAGTTTACTGTGTGTTACCAAGTGGCCGGGCAGAAGGACATCAACGTCGTTTCCCTAGTGCTCACAGAGGTCTCCCGTGATTAGAGTGCCAGAGGAGAGATGATTTCCATAGCTAAGACACAGAGAAGTATTTCCTAAATCACATGCAGTCTATTAGGCAGCTTGGGTATCTACACATACATTCAGCCATAACTACCAATAAGCTAAAAACTTAAAAACAAAATCATGAACCAAATTAAAGCCATGAGTCATTTAGCTCAGCAGCAAACAAGAACTGTGGGCAAAACGCCCTCAACTAAGCCGTAGATCAGTCCTCTCTTAAATTTTCAGTACCCAAAGTCTCAGTTAGGCTCACCTTTAAATCCACCTTTGAAAAAGTAGGCTAGTTAGTGTAAAGTATTCTCAGACATGTACCATGCCAGAGACTAACTGTCATCCACGTCACTGAAATCAGAAAAAAGTGATACTGTGCTGATGGGAAGCCTATTCTAATTTTTTATTATTCTACAGTCTTAATATGCAAAACTTTGATTGTATCAGAAAGGCATTTTGTTTCCAATGCTGATAAATAAAACTGTGCTCTGTAAAATATATCATGTCAAGGATTTTCATGGCATTTAACAGTTCTAGACTTCCTGTGTTGTTAATGTGAATTACTTCAATTTTTCAAATTGTTAGTTTGAGAAGATGGATAAAATTTCATTATCAGGGATGCATCTACATTTTTCTCTTTCTATTTCTTATTAACTTTTATGCATCTCAGATGAGAAAATATTTAACAGCAAAGCAGACTTCCTCATTAAATATCTGACTATTCAAGTACTGACTTTTTTGTCTGATCTATTTTTCTTCACATTGAACATTTTCACATGGCAGTTTTACCATAGATCTGTGGATAAAATGTCTAAAGAACACCCTCTTTGATTTGCTCTCACTCTTTCTGTGGTAGAAACCAGAATCTGAGCAGAAAGAAAAACCCTTGAGACAACAGACCATCACACTGCAAACTACCATGCAAAATGGTGTGTTGCAAAGAAAGTTATGGAGAAATAGATCAAAATACATGACAAGTTTTCACTGCTTAAACCACATCACTTTGATGTGAAAGTAATCTCTAGTCTGATGAGAAGAACTTACAGAAAGCAGAAGTAACAAAACACATATGGCTCTGAAAGTTAGTGGAAGAGGCAGTTTTTTCTGGGATCCTTCCTACCCAGGAAACAGAAAAAGAGCATCAGGAGGACAGAGCATCTCACCTTTGCCCACTAATAAAAAAAATGGTGTCCAAGGGATAGAAATTAGTTTATTGATATATTATTGATCGGTTGATCTCCTACAAAGTTTTTCTTTATTTTTCATTTACCACTGGGATGCATGGGGTCTACCTGGATCTATATACATATACTCTATTGATTTGGTACTTGGATCACCAAGCTGTCATACCATTGCTGGTTTAATTTCTATTTATATAGGCAGTAGAGTGACACAGAACCCAAAGGCACTGTCATAAAATGGTTTTCTGAAACTTCTTTTCCCTGCTTTATTTGTTGTAAATTGGAAAAAGCACCATCATCACATGAGGATTAGTTAACTGCTGCGACTACATGGGGAGCACTGTCCAGACAGATTGCTTTTTCCTTTTTTTCTGTGGTTGCAGTCACAAACCAACTGGAAAGTTGCATATAATTCAGGATGAGCCCACATCTTCCAGGAACGAAATGCAGTGTAAAGCATTTCATGACTGACCTTAAACCTCATTACCATCAACTACTCTTGGCAAACAATTTCTTGATGAGCTGATGGTTCTAGCTTTTTTGTTAATTTCCCTTTGATAAAATGCATCTATGCATTTTCCTGTGCTTGTTTGTCCATAGAGATAGAACAGATGACCAGAGGTATTTAAATACATATTTGTTGACATCAGACATCACAGAATCTTCACAGACTCATCATACATAGAAATTCAAATTATTTCTCATATTTAAGTCAAACTATCTTTTATTTTATATTCTTTATCTTCTTCTGCCACATCAGGTCAATAATATTAAATGCTTCTTTTCACTAAATAAACAAAGTAGCCCAGCCCTGTTATAAAAACCATCCCAGTGGTTCCTCCTAGCTCCTCTGAGAGGGACAATACAAAGATGTCCTCCCAGGAGAGCCCCAAAAGCAAGTACACAGTTCATCACAGCTAGAAGTTCAACCAGTTTCTTTAGGATTGTTCAACTGGACCCACTTTTCTCCTCTTCAGTACAGGGCTCCACATCAGCAAAAGAGTTTCTAAGGGGCAGCAGAAGGGATAACACCCTTCTCTAATCCAGTTTTTGCAACACGAAAAGGAAAATAAACCATCACCATTTGGTCTTTCTGATTTGGTACCATGATGGGCTTACAGATAGAGAACTTCTAATAACTTGGTTTGGGTTTTGTTTTTCTGATGGACATGTGTGTTCAGGAAGACAAATTTTCTGAAGGATTTATCATTCTTAGAACCTCTTGCTTTGTGTATGTTTACCACAGTATGAGACCAGAGCAATGTTGGCATGAGGTAAAAACCCGATAAAAATAGCTAAACTTTAAACTTTAAAAATAAAGGTTTAACTTACCGTGAATGAGCAGTCTGGGTCAGTGTGCATACAAGCCATTCTCTCTTACAAATTTTAAGTATGACGTCCTTTGAAATAAAGAGTTGGTTCTGTTTTGCAAGGCTGTTAGTCAAGGTCAGCACTTTAGCCTGCTGTTGCAGCAGGCTGAATGGTGTCCAGTGAGCTTGCAAGTTCTGCTTTCTTGCTCTGGCCTTACCTGCTGACACTTGCTGTTGGGGACTGTGCTATAGTGCAGAGGCAGGTTTTGCCTGTGTGAATGAGACCAGTCCAGCAGCATTTGTGTTCAGGAGGGAAACACTTACAAAACGTGAAGCAGAAGCAGGCCTGCCCTGCAAGTTTACAGCTAACCATTCTGGTGTAAAACATCATTTTGGGGACAAGAAATCAGCACAATTGAATTGAGAGGAGAGTAAACAAATTTAGGAACCCTAAACTTTCACTGCTTCATCAGTCAAATGGAACTGTAAAGACTTTAAAGTCAGACATGTTAATATGCATTAGTGACAGCAAACTGCTCAGGCCTTCAAAGCACAAAATCTACGGAAAATTCACAGTCCTGTTGCCTGTCCTGGGACTAGTCGTGACCTCTAGCAATCACAAAACTCTTCAGCTGAATGGGGGCCTTCAGGAGCAAGGCACTATTTTAAATTTTAAAACTTCTTTGAGATTAAGTTTGTACTTAAAGAAAAAATCCCTTTAAAGTGGTGTCATCAGGAAGAGTTGTGAACAAGCCTTTTGGAAAGGGCTCTATCAGGTGGAAACTAACATATGAGGAATATGTCCTAAAATGTTGACTAAGTCCAGCCCATATTAGCAATGGCCAAAAAACATAAAGCTGTGGGAAATTTGGTGATCTGTTCATTTTTCAAGTGACATGGCAGAGAAATAACATAATTGTTGACACGGATGATGGACTGTTGAAAAGGAAACAGATCCTTATAATCCTTTGAGGCCAAGAGCTGATTGCATTATGCTGGGCTTGAGCCACACTACCAAGATCATCTGCAGGAAGCCTGCAAAACTCTCCTATGTTACACCTGTTCCCTAACTAGACATCAGCTTCCAGAATTCAGGGGTTCCTTTTGGTTATTTTTCCAGCAGGGGTAAAGTATGTTTTTACATTGAAAACAGGGAGCAGGGCAGGGTATGGAGTCTTGTTGGAAGAGACTGGTTTGGTTTGCAAATACTGGAGAAGTTCAGACATTTGGCTACACCCTGACTTATCTATAATAGCTAAAAAAAGGTCATCAACCTGTAAACAATTTTTTGTGGTTCTTACAGCAGTCAGGTCAGGTAATAATTACCATTTTGGAAATGAAGGCAGAATGTAGCTGCCAAATATCTCTGACCTATGTATTATATATGTATTATATACCCCAACCAGGAAATTTTGCAGTTTCCAAACTGACCTCATCATCCAACATACCCTTTAAAAAGGCGACAAAAAGTTAAATTAAAAATGGTGTGAATAAAATGTAATTTCTCAATAAAGAGGCCAAAACAAAAGTTTCACCAAAAATTCTTTGCTTGTGAAAGAATATTTGAATAGTAGTTTTAAACCAAGAATCCACTTACATACAGTAAGTAGATTTCTGCAGCACCAAGCCAAATAACATTAGGTACAACAATTAAAACCCCCTCTGTTTTCTGTTCATTTTTAATATGTGGAAAGGGACATTTTTTCCTATTGCAAAAAATGCAAGTTTTTATATATTTCTGTTTTCTCTTACTACTTTATTTATTCTAACAATTAGGATAAAGAGGACCTTTAAAGAAATATAACTTTAAGAACACCCTTATGATAAATAATTGGATGCCTCCCATAAGAAAAGAAATATTTATTTTTTACATGTCAATTCAGTTCAGTTCAGCCATTAATCTACAGTGTGTAATTGCTTCAGTTAACAGTCAGAGAACTCAGAAGCTTATAGCAACCAAGACTATGGCAGGAAATTACCCAGTTTATTATGATTTACAAGAGAGAGAAAAGAATTGAAATACTGAAGGATTGCCTGGGAAAGGCAGTCTTTTCAATCAAGTGCAAGTACACGGAGCTCAGGTGGAATCAGTCCTACTAAATTTCCTTTATTCATTCACATTTTACTACATTTTTCTGTAAATTGTATGTTCCTGTTTGCATTTTTTTTTTCACTTGTACATAAAACCAGCCAATATTTTTGAAGAATCCCCCCCTTCCCAATTTAATTGTAACAATTCTGGTTCCCAGTGTCAATAAATACTTGAATTCCCCTAGAAGAACTGTTTAAAGTGGTTAGGAGGGGAATGTTTTCAACAGCACCAAAAAACCTAGTGAAATAAACGAAGTGATTTTTATTCAGTTAAGAATATGTAGCTGAATTTTGACCTGTCTGCTACTACTAGAGCTGAAAAACATTTCAATCAGAACTAACAGAGGTTTAATTCTAGCCTTTGCATAAATATAAAGAAGTCTTAAATCACTATTTAAAGGTAAGCAACAAACCCAGAAGCTTCTGAAACACCATCTGCAGTGCCCAGAAGGTAATAATTAGAGGTTGTCTACTTGCTGTTTTGCCAGTCCATTCATAAATCATAAGGCTTAAGCTTTGGGCCTGCACTGCATTTGTGGAAGAGCTTGAACAGTCCGGCAGAAAATGCTGTGTCACAGCAAGTAAACAGGCAACCAGCTAAGGAAGGATATTAAACACTTAATCAAACAGCAGTATAGGCTGTATTTCAGATCTCAAACAATTACACAGTTACTTTCATTTGGGTTGCTTTTTCTAAAAAATTGAGCTCACTGAGAGGGAATGCTTTGCTCTGTGTTAAAGGGTAGAGGCAGCTTAAAAGACAGAATTGTTCTGAGCTTGGTTTTTTTTGAGTTACCATACAAGTTTAGGTTTATAATACTGGGAACACAGTATAAAAATTTGAGCATTCTTACAGATATCACTAAGTCCTTTAGATTTTAATAGTCTCTGGAACATATTGATTTCTCAATTTATTTTATTTGCATAAACTTGTCCACAATCTAGATAGAAGTATACTCACAGGAAAAAAATAGAAAAGTCCCTCACAGTTCCTTCTGCGCTGGGAAACCCTCCCTGGGGTAACAGTCTGCAAATGCCCAAGGGCTGAAAATCCACCCACATGATCCAATATTGCAGACAAGAATATTCATAGACATCAGAATAAAAGTTATTAAAAAAAGACAGAAATGAAAAATAAAGGGCTTTCTTATGTTTTATGTGTAAGGAACAACTCCAGCACTTCTAACTGGTGAATTAGTATACCAACATTTATCATCCAACAATTTTATCATTCAGTTTGCCATACCTCAGAAGTCATCTCTGTGTGTTGACAAATGAGTATGACTGAGATGAACAATAAAGATTGCAAGGCTTTTCTATAACTCAAAGTCCTACCTCAAGAAAAAACTGCTTAATATATGTTCGTTCTTTCAATATAACATTAACCTTCCCTAATGTAAGTAAGTCCAAAAGCTTTTGGGCTTTTTTTTTTTTTTTTGCTTTAAACTAGAAGTCAAGATCTATTCTCTTTCTTGAAGATTTAGGGGAAATGATCATATGCAATGGGAACTTCAAGGCTTTCTCGGCTGATCTGAAAACCTTTGGCTTACACTGGTTTCACTGGATAGACATAAACTCAACCCATCTCATTGCTGCCTGGAGCCTTACAGAGTCAAACCCACATTTGTCTGGAAGTACTGAATACACCACTGATGTGTCATTGCTCCAGCTGCCCCAGGATTCACTCTGAAGTAAAAGCAAGACATTTGATGAGCATATGCGTGAAGTAATTTTCACACTGAGAGTCATTTGAAAAATGCCATAAAAGCAATAGATCAGAGAAAAAAAACACAACACTTTTTATTTTAATTTACTGTTTAAACAATTTCCTTTTTTTTCCCCTTCTTTTTTTTTAAAGGGATACTAAAGAGAGAAGAATGTTTCCTCTTTAAAATGCTTGGTACTGAATTGTTTCCAGATAAAGTGTGGCACTTGATTGGGTAACTGAGAAAAATTACATACTTTAGGTACCAAATTTTCACCTCTATTATTCGCAGATGCTTTCACACTTTGAAAACACTGTTGGATCAGGTACTGTCAGATGAGCAGTTGCTTTTGTGCCCATAGTGTCACGGCAACACAAGTGAGAAGACATTTAATGTACTGTTGCAACTGCAGGTTTGGAGGGCGGTTTTCGGGAGTGGGGGTTGGTTAGTTGGTTGGATTTTTTTTAACTTACTTTATACAGGACCACAGGCACTTAGCTGGTGGAACACCTGTGAAAAATTAGAATAACCAATAATAATTCTTGAACTATTGTGTGTCAAATAATTAAACTCCTGCCAACCTCCACCTCCTCAAGCTAAGAAAGTGGGAATGGCCGTATTGTCCAGACAAAGGTCCTTAGCTCAGCAGCTCTGCCCTGACTAGTTCTCATGATGGCCAGTAACAAAAGCAAAGGGAAGGAGTTTAAGTGTGAACAGTGTCTGCACCCAGTTTCCAGCACCCCAAGGTTTAGAGTCTTCCTGAGCCAGCAGTTACGTCTGTACCTTCACGTACAGATATACCTTATGGCAGTTAAGGAACACAATTTTATTATGCTTTGTGTAAAAAACCATACTATCTTTTGCTTTACATTTGCTGCCTAGTATTTCCACTTGGTTGCCCCAGTTTTTGTATCAAGAAAAACCGTGAATAATTGTTCCCTGTATATAGCTCTACGGCAGCCTTTGAGACAGGCTGCTCCCACTCACAGGCACATCACAGCGTCACACAACTGGGCACTAAGGAGTCACCCACCTGGCTGGTAACAACAGTTTGCAAGGCAATCAGCCCTGCAAAGCAATTACCCTCATTTGACAGGCATGACTAGTGTTTCAGATGCAGCAAATGGATTGCTGAGAATAGCTTTCTCTTACTGTGAAAGAGCAAAGAAATTATTCAAAACAAACTGACATGTTCTAAAAGCCAATTTCAGATATCCCAGGTACCCACGTGTGATCCTTTGAAAGAGGCAGAAACACTACCAGGCGTATACCTGGCCCCTGAGCTGCAACTATTATAGAAAAATAAGCAATACAGGCTTAACTGTGGTTGGAAATGGATATCACAGCCCTGGGTGGTGCAGGAGTGTGTGTGATTGTGCTGCGGCAGAGCAACAGGATGTTCTGCCCATCCCGGCTGGTACCTCACCCAACCTCTGCATCAGTTACCTCAGCATCATTATGGGGAGCACCACAGGCAGCATGGCTTGCCGGGTGTCATGCTGGCTTCAGGTGGATCTTGCTGCTGCTGCACCTGACCCCTGTCTGTCACCCTACAGCCTCTCCTGAGGAAATGAAGAATCATCCACCTCTCAAGTTTTATCAGTCCTCCATTTCCCAGGTCTTCTCTCATCTTCTGTAATCCAAAGGTGTGCTTGGTACCATTAATTTTGCCCCTGAACTTCTCTCTCCTGGCCCCGGGACCTCCCTCAGACCTGGCCACCATGGTAAGGATCTGAATATCAGTAAAAAATTTCAGAGTCACTGGGGCAAAATGATAGCAAAACCATGAATTAATATGCTGTTGCAGTAGGGCTGCAGGTTGGATCAGGAATCTGTAATCACTGTTGATTTTAACAATGCTCTGAAAAATACAGCTTTTGATAGACTCAAATGAAAAACTAATCTCTTAACCAACAAGTGGCATGACAAGTCTGTGGCTGTGCAGTGACACACAAATGGAGCTGGCTACATTGGAGTGAAGGGTTAAGCACTGACCAGTAACTTACCAACCCCCTGGTAGCTTGTCGTTCATCAACAACCAGTGGGAATTGAGGAAGGAGGGCAGGAGCTGCGGGAGAGAGGCCTCTGTAGTCCCAAACTCCAGGATACACTAAATTCTGTCCTCACAAAAAAGTAGTCAGATTAGACACAACTAAGATAGACACCTGCCAATTTATGCCTCTGTCTTGTACAGACATTCAGACTATCAGGGTTTCAAAGCAAAAAAGTCTTGGTATACCTACGGCATCAGCCGAAACAACAGTAAAAGCATTGCCAAACTGACAGTGCAGAAACACTGTAGGATATCCAGAACCAGGTATATTATTCTGTACTTACAAGGCCTGGGTCTCAAGCTAACAATTCATAATCCCACAACAGCTGTAGCAGACCAAGACCTTTCCAGTTTACGAAGCCCAGTAAGATAATATTGGTCCATTTAGTCTCCCAGTCATTCATGATCACTTCATGGTTTTAGTTAACTGCAGTTTGTGTTTTAAAGCAGGTAATGAAAGCTCTTTTATACAACTTAGTCAACACAGATAAACTCTGACACAGAACAACATGCAAGTGCTCCCCAAAACACCACTGTTCTTCATAACAAAGATGCCATTTACCATTTCCTAAATTGGATGCCTCCAAATCAACGGAAGGTAATTGCATCCTGTCAATACCATACTTAAAAACTATGTCAGTAAAATTCATGCAGTAGTTTTATAATAGGTTTTTCTGTAACTGATGATCTGTAGGCATCTAATGCTATGTTGATAGTCTAAAACATCACACTATTTATAGTGTTTGTGATCTCTTGGAGAACTAGGGGGTAAATTTTTCATCACAAAATTGTAAACAGTTATAGCAGGAGAAAAGTAAGGTATATGAAAGTTTATTTCAGCATCACACTTTATAATAGCTTAGTCTCAGACATTTCAGTATTTCTTCCCGGATGGGAGGGGGTCTGCAAACTTTCCCGCTTGCTCTCTCCTTCCCAGCACTTGAGACATCCTTTCTCTGATCTCTTCTCACTGCTTTTGTTAGTGATGAAATTGCCTCACACTCTCCCATTGCTCTCTCTTTGAGACTTTCTTTGGTGCTCTTAACCCCAATTACTGAAAAAGCCCTTACCCTGCCTTGGAAGTTTCTCCAAATTTACTATCTATCATCTGCAGTATTTCTCACTTACATTTCTCCTGCCACAGGCAGTCCTGAACATCAGTGTCAGAGACATGGCCAAACATAGGAAGTCTAAGAAATGCCCTGAGGATGCTGAAATATGAAAAAAAAACCTCGATCATATGAAACGAGATTGCAAAAAGTAGCCTGGAAAGGAGACGAAAACTTGGTGCTGTGACAACAGCATACAAAATAATTATCACAGAAATAACCAGTGCTCCAGAGAATGTAGACAAGAAATTCCTGTGCAAGAGACGTTAAACCACAGCATTCAGGTTTTAAGCCAATTTCAAGTTATTACAACTCAGAATAAGCCTTCAAATGTCTGTGGAGGAGCAAAGACCACGTAATCCCATTTTCATCTAAAGTATATGACACTAACCATTGCTGGAGACATGGTACGGTATTAGGTGGGTTTTGGACCTAATCCAGGATGGTATTTACCATATGCCTGCTCAGTTCTACTTTTAGCCTTTCTGTTAATGCTCTTCAAGGTGCTCAGAAGCAAAACAACTGTTGCCTGCATTTGTCTTAGCTTGCAACCTTGAGACTAAAATGGTCTCAAAGACACCCAAAGACACAGTGCATCATATAAGGTAAGGAAATGAATCCTTCTCCCCAAGGAAGAAACATCAAAATATCTCCCAATTTCCATAATTTTGAACACTGCAAAGGGAGAAGCAAACATTCAGGGAAAACACAGAACTGAGAAAAACTTTTTAGAAGTTAAAATATGTTGTCTGAATTATACTTTATTTAATCATTGTTTCTCAACTCTGCTTTTTTCATGCGGGACTTGGATGGAAAGGACAAAGACCTCTAACCAACTTTTGCAGAGTCAAGAAGGTTGGTTTGAAATACATCAGGATTTGAGAAGCCTGAGGACATCCAAGACTGGTTATTCCAAACATTCCAGTACTACAGGTCAGATCTCAAAGCATCACTTAATAGGCTTAAAAACACAAGAATTTTTTTAAAATAATTAACTTTCAATCTATTTGTCTTCTGAAATTAGAATATTTAGTCAAGCTATTTTTCCAAGTTTACACATACACACAAAGCATTAAATTCTATGGTTCAAGGCTTTAAAAAAATAATTACAAGTTCACAAGGACTGGGAGTTCTCAGTTCTAATGCCACTACAAAACAGCCAGCATGCCAGCACTTTTTCCTTTTTTCCTCTGCTCTGATCAAGCTGTGAAAAAAATGAAAAAACAGGGCAAAGTCCTGATATCAAATAAAAAACTCCTATTTGATCTCCTGGAGCCAGACTTTCATCTCATAAATTGTTATAACATGGCCAAGAATTATACCCAGCTATTGTCCAGCTAATCCAACATCCCCTTGATAGCAAACCCATGAGATTCAGTGTAAATCAGCATCCAGAACTATGAAAGGATTCCTGGGAAACCCCTAAGTCATCAACTCTGTTATAAATAAGAAATGTGATTAAAGAAAACAAAAGCATAAGCAGGCCCTCACAATATTGTACTTTTCTTCCTGGAGCTTTTCTTTATCGTTCCAAATTAAACAATTCACATGTCATCTTTTTACCTCTTTTGCATGCCCTGTTTGCAAGCACATATTGCATCTGTCTTCTCTTCCAATTTTCTTGCTGCCTCTGGAGCTGCTGAAGACTCATCTTCACCTTTTTGATATTTCCCGACTGCTAGTATACTTCACACATCTGTTTTTCCAGAGTAACAGATGTTGTTGCTCCACGAAGACAACAGTCTGTATGTTTAGGCTAGGAAGTGCAGAAAAAGCATTTATAGCTAGTTTCTGCTTTTTCTCAGTAGATGCTTCAACAATATAGATTTTGTAAATAAAGTGTATTTCCAGTGCATGTGCTCAGGGTTCACAAAACAGACCAAACTGCAATAGACCTAGATCATTCTTGCTGCTCAAGAGGGCAAAAGTCAGCATCTTTCTCATATATTAAAAAAATTAAGGCTTTAGCCCTCAAGCAGTCATTAATTGTACGCAATTAAATCCACTACAATTATTTTATTTTGAACAAGATATTAATATATGATGTATTAATGCATACTAATTGCATTAATGCAATTCTGCTCTATTCTTTGGTGTTCTGGTTTTGAGGCTTTTTGATGTACACCGCATCATTTAGCAAAAAAAAAAATCTCAGAACTGAGACAGAGAACATAGTTTTCAACTGACATCTAGCAAGCTGTCCAGAAGTACTCAGAGATTACCATTCTGCTCATGATTGTTATTTCCTTTCATGACTGTTAAGTTATTTTCATGTATTAAATGAGTGTTTCCTTTCTTGAGATTTTAATACCATTGTAACTTAATCCATGTCTTTTTCTTTAATGAAATGACAAGTTTGTCCTATGTGCTTGCAGTGTAGCTTGAAAGTTACATGGGTCCATAGAAGAGTTTGTAAGTTCTGCTAAAGTGACATGACCACGGAGCCAATTTTCTTCCTGTAGCCTTGACTATTCACACAATATTATGTGGAACTGCTCTCAAGTTCTACAAAAAAATAAAATAAATTGCTCTTAATGTGAGTATTCCCTCACTGGTACTTTATGTAACGGTTATTGAGGGCAAAACACTGAGAAATTTATTACTTGGAGAGATGTCATATTTCTTGTAGTGACGACCAGCTAGCATTTCCTGATATTCAGTAGCATAGGATGTTGGATGTCTGGGAATCCTGGACAAATAGGCACAACATCAGTGGGCATCAGGGGCATGACTGCCTATGTAACAACACACTGCACAGTGTGTACATACGTGGTACCACGAATTCGCTCTGTAATGCAACACAGGGTCTGCCCCTACGTGTACCCTAAGCTCAGAGCATCAGGAAGGTGTGGAGCCCAGAGACTCCTTGCTTTCCCCAGTACACTTTCAAGCATTGAAAAACATCACTCGCTATCTCACTCCAGATACATTCTGGCTGCTTCTTGGACCACACTGCATGTTAAACAGAAGATTTTATTGCATCATGTCAAGTTTTAACCCCAGCTGGCAACTAAGCCCCACACAGCTGCTCGCTCACTCCCCCCACAATGGGATGGGGGAGAGAATCAGAGGAGTAAAAGTGAGAAAACTCATGGGTTGAGATAAAGACAGTCTAATAAGTAAAGCAAAAGCCATGCATGCAAGCAAAGCAAAACAAGGAATTAATTCACTACTTCCCATCAGCAGGCAGGTGTTCAGCCATCTCCAGGAAAGCAGGCCTCCACCGCGCTTAACGGTTACTTGGGAAGACAAAACACCATTGCTCCTCATGTCTTCCACTTCCTTCATTTTTCCCCAGTTTTATATGCTGAGCATGATGTCATATAGTATGGAATATCCCTTTGGTCAGTTGGGGTCAGCTGCCCCAGGTGTGTCCCCTCCTGACTTCTTGTGCACCCCCAGCCAGCTCGCTGGTGGGGTGGGGTGAGAAGCAGAAAAGGCCTTAATTCTGTGTAAGCACTGATCAGCAGTAACGAAAACATCTCTGTATTCTCAACGCTGTTTTCAGCACAAATCCAGAACATAGCCCCATACTAGCTACTATGAAGAAAATTAACTCTATCCCAGCCAAAACCTGCACACATGGTATACAGACATAGGCCAGCTGTCTCTTAAGTAGACACATTAAAATAGTATAAACAATAGAAAAGTAGTAAAATCGTCTTTAAGACTTCCTTAGAAGTAAATGTCTAAGTAAATCCCGTAACTTAATTATCTCATTTTCTTAGAACTTTGCTGTTTGCCACTAGAACTTGCATTCACTTGGAAAAAACTAAGTGTTTGCCCATTTGGGTTTGTTCAACAGCTATAATAAGAACTTCCTGAATTTCTGTACTCCTTCTGTGGAAAAGGTGTCACAGCACTCAGCCGAAAATAAAAATATTTCTAGATGGTTGTGGATTTTTTCCCTTTATAGAAACTTGCTGATTTTCCAGTTATCACATTTTGAAGGCTGAAAGCCTTTTCCCATAATACATTTTGGACAATATTTCCCCCACCTATGACATCTCTAACTCATTCTGCTAAGTATCCACTTTTAAGAATATTATTCCAACTTCAGCCTTACTGTTCTCTTTCATTTACTATGGGCAACTTTCTCCTATGTGTTAGTTTCTGCATACCTGCTGCAGCGCTGCTTTTTTTATTACCCATATTTGGGCAATATTCCTTCCAATTTTGTTTGCCCATCCTTCCCATTTTCAAGAAGAGATAAAAAAAGCTGAGAAAGGTACATGAGAATGACCAAAATGATACACAGATTTTATTTTAGCAGAAGGTAATGCAGCTCCAAATACTTGATATTGCTATTTCAAATCAGCTCAGCACATAAACTGTTTACTCAAGGCCTCAAAGTCAGATTGTATTTAACTAATTCATATTCACTTATGAGGAAGTGAATTATTCTAGGAGAGAATTGTTTTTAAGCTATTAAATAAGGGCAATAATTTCTATGACATAGCCATATTCAAACTGTATATATGCTGCACCTACACGTTACTTACTAATCTGTAATTTAATCTATTACATTTATGAGCAATCCCAAAAGTCAAACAGTGAATGCACATAAATTCATTGTGCCATCCTCTGAAAATATGTCCTCAAACTTGTAGCAGTGGAAAAGCTGCACCTTTCACCTGAAAATGATGACAAAATGGAAACACAATACTGCCCTCCACCTACAAGCTCTCATTGCTCTCAGCAGAACCCAGCCCTGCACTGTTACAACACAGATTTCTAATATAACAAAATGCTATATTAGTCAAAGATTTTTTTTTATATAAATATGGGTCATGTCTGTGCTATGATGCACTTCACAGCTGTGATGCACTTGTCTCTGATGTGATAAAACTATCAAAGCTGCGAGTTTCTTGGAGACAGTTTACATTTTGTGATGACGTTCCATTGAATCTTAAATGTAGCAGCCTTTTTTGTTTGTGGGCTTAGAGCTCTCCTCCAGGAATGGAAACATTAGCTACTGGTGAAAATATTCATGAACTCTTTGTCATGCTGTTTTTATGGAAGGAAATTCCATCTGTATCATGATCATGAACTGACAAGCTAACTAATCTTTGTTCTTATGTATTAGTCATATTTTCCCTTATGTTCTTTGTAGAGCAAGTGGCACATGCGTATTTAATTTAATTCTGTATAAATATTCAACGGGGCCTTTATCATATCACCTTGATAGCTCATTTGGGCTAATAGCATTTAGCCTTAGAGCCAGAAAAACAGTAATTTTTTTACACTTAATACAACAGCATATGACGTTTATCAGCCTTCAGCCTTGCAGAAGTGGACGCTGATTTAAGACTAACTAATCCTAAATCTGCATGTCTTATTAAGAAACTGGCCAATGACAACTACGATTACCACTTTATTGTTTGCTTTCAGTTAGAGTATTCATTGATTTATCTCCAGATTTTACTCATTATTGTGTGCAAGCATTATTCAAAGAAGTTTTCAAGCGATGATACACAAATACATTTAATTCTCCAGTTAGCATGACAGGTGGTTTTGTGTATATTGTTAAATGGTTGATAGTGAAGAGTGTAGAGTATGGATATATCCTGCGTATAATGATGATTATTATTGAATATTCAGAAAAACTTTGTGACACAAGACAAATAAAACAAAACCTCTCTAATATGCTTATTGCCCTCAGAACAGTCCCTGTCGCTTTCTGAAGGGATTTGTGGTTCCAGCTCACCAAAGACTTCTGAGAAACTTTCCTATCTGTTTTGCCTTTTATACATGGCAGAGAGAACTTATTTTCATCTTCATCAACAGGACACATTTGTGCATCACTATTAATGTTACATTTGCCTTCAAAGGTGCAGGGCAAGCACCTTCACTGCATGTAGCTGAACAGTTTTCCTAGGAAGTGATGAGGGGAAAGCTTCCCAGCTAGTCCGCTTCTTCTTTAGAGGATATGCCATCCCCTGCTCTGGCCCCTCAAAATGCAGGAATGCTAACAGGGATGAGGGGGGAAAGAGTCATGACTGTGCAGCTGCACTAATTGTATGTTGGATGGGGCATACAGAAGCAGTCTAGGAGCTCTGTGCATGACCTTGAAATCCCTGGCTCTATTCCTGCTTACCATTGCCAATATTACATCATTCCACTAGGACAGCCAGACCAGTTTTCAAACTGCCATTGAACTGGAGGGCAACTGAGTTAATCTTTCCCACCTGTACTACTTATATGCAGGATTTTCAGGAAAAAGTATATTGCACACTACTCTATTTCTGACCCAAACATATGCTTGCAACGCAGCCTACGATCACGTACAGCTTAGAAATACAGTGGGACGTAGGAAGGAAAAAATTCTTACGTAAGCTCCAGCATCACTTACACTGTAATACCAATTGAATTTGCCCTACAAGCCAATGATAGGGAGTTCAGAGTTATCAAAAGTGAGTTCAGCCATCCATGGAATGTGCCTGGGCAACCGATTTCCGTGATTACCCATTCTGCTCCCCGATGCCTTTCTTACGTGGGAAGATGCTCTAGCTGTTTAACTTCGTCTCGCTGGAATGTGTTTTGCAAATGTTTTAATAAGTTATGACCCTACTTGTCTATGTAATGCAGTTCCTCAAATACTTCAGCTGTGTTCCTCTCCTCTCAGCTGTTTAAGCTGCAAATTCCATAACGTCTGGGATGTTTAGGAAAAAGGGAAGTTTATACCTTGCTAAATAGGGCTGTTGCTATCCCAGTGACAAATTCTCTGACTGGATTAATATCTGAGGGCTTTTTTTTTTTTTTAAAAAAAAAAAAAAAAAGCATGTTTATTATCTTTCATGACTCCTAGGAACCCTTCAGACTGTGCTGAACGTTTTCCACCTCCCACAGCGCAAGTGTCACGGGAGATGTAACCTGCTTGCAGATCTCTCCACATCTGGCAGCTGCAGCAGCTGAAGAGATGCTCATAGAGAAAGAGTACAGTACTTCCCGCTTAACTGCTCTTTCCCAGCATTGGCATCGTGTCCTACTTAGGCACAGTTCCTAAAGTGTGGGAAGCCTTGCAGTTCATCGGCTATCAAGGGGCCTCTGTCTCCAGGAGCAGCTGTCAGAGACATCATTTCTGTTTGAATGAACCTGGATATTACTATACCATCAAAATGCTTAGGTAATCATTTTATTTAACAAATCCAGATCAGAGAAAGATCAAAAGGCTAAAAGTGTCTTCAAATCAAGTTGGGGAAAAAAAAAAACCAACAAACCCAACATATCACACCCATCACATTTCAAGAAGGCCACCCTGAAGAGACTGTTAAATACTGTTTTGAATGAGTCTGGAAAGAGGAAACCAAATCAGTTTTTGGTTTACTGAGCCAACAGCAACAAATGCCTTTGAAGATGTATGAAAACCATTATGTCTACAAGAATGCTAAAAGTATAAGTTAAGAAGTGATACTTATCAACTGTTACTGCCTTGATTGCTCTGATCACGCTTGTGTTTCCCCTTGCTAAGGCCTTGGGAGGCTGCACAAACTGCTTTTTATATGATTTAAAACATTATATTGTTCTGTCTCCTGAGCAACTCAGAACCTCGTTCTCCCAAACCAGCCTGACCTCTGCAGCTTTCAGCCAGCCCGCCCAGTTAGTGGGGACATGCTCATTACAGCGCTTCACTGCAAATGAGATGTCAGCGTGGGACATGGAAGCAAGATTTGTCAGTAGGAGCTAGGTTCTCAAAATGATTCTGTTGCAAGCTAAGCACTTGGCAACCTAAATAACACTAAGAACAGCCAGCGACATAGGTATAAGTTAAAATAAATTCACAGAAGCCAACTCACGTAGTGAACGTCTACATGCATTCAGAAGGAAAAGCATGACGAGTCTCAGGGAACTGGGATTTATTTAGGCAACATCCCAGCCACCCCACTAGGCAAACCTCTCCCAGTGACTTGCATCAACCAGCTATTCCCATTTTTCTGAGAGTTAGGATAGCTAAACCAAAGACCTCTTCACAAAACAACTGTGAAAGTGCTACCCTTCTCCTGTATAGAGGTTTAAATCACAGGCCTCGGTAACAGGAGACCTGAAGTTGGCTCATTCTGGTACCTGAGGAGACCTGAACAATATTTTTTTATAAATTACTTATTTACTGAAAATAACCTAGTATTCCTTTGAGAAGAAAGGCCATCACAGACCAGCAGCTGACAGCACATCAAATACCTCAAGGAGACCTTGGCCATGAACAAGTCTGGAGATAAATCACATGCTTGACCAATTTTAGCTGGGGGGAGAAGAAGGGTCACACAAAACCCCCACAACTTAATATAAAAACTCAGCCCCAAAGTCCTGTTTATAACAGCTAAGCCATTAAACTCCAAAACAAAGGTGAAAAGCAAAATTTCTCCCCTTGCTTGAGAAGATCTGACTCCACCTCTTCCACCGTCTAACCATTGTGCCATTGCATCTAACAGGACTTGGAGGGAGGTTTGTCAATCACCTTTGTGTGTCTCTGTGCACTGACACTCATAGTCACTTTTTATCAGTATTTAACTTGCTCAACACACTGGTTTTGGTTACTGCTTTTGAATGCAATAGAGACTAATTTTAAGAACATTTGTAATATTTCTAAATACATACTTCAGTATGATGTCTACACATCCAACACAATGAGAGCACCTTCAGCCATTTTCTGCCCTGGCAACAGAGCACTCAGCCAATGCAAGTCTGCCCTAGAGGTAATTTGATATGCACCCTCAGGATGACAGTCTGCTTTGGGATTTCTAGTCACAGAGCTGAAGACTGGACAAACACCAAGTAGCGTGTGCATACGCACAACGGACGCAGGAACTGGACCACATGATCCCTCCTGAGAAATGCGGAGTCTTTGCCCTTGGAGGTGTATCTGGTTAGAGTGGTCAGTCCAATTGGTAGATTTCTGTGAAGGTACCTTAGACCCCCGCCCAGCCACAGGCAGGAAAAAAACCAAACCAAACCAAAACCCCAACAAACAAACAAACAAACAAACAAACACACACACACTCTTAAAGACTTTGAGAGATCAATCTATGCAAGTCAGTCAAAAACAAGAATAAGACACAAGTATCTTCAGGAGGGGGATGGTTTCCTGCTTCCCATAGTCCAGCAGACACAGAGTCACTCAAACATTTTTGCATGCAACATACCGCCCAGGCCCTGTCTAACATGCCCCGGGCCAGAGACAACCAAAACAAGAACACCTCCTGGAAACCAAGCCACATGCATTAGATTTAGAAGTCAGGCCCATTTTTTTTTTTTGTTCTTATTTTTGGAAAGTAAGATTAATCACTGTAACAAATAGCTAGGAATTAGTGGGAGTCTTGATACTAAGACCAGGCGTCCTTGTGGAAGACAGGCTCGCATTGTTATTTTTATTTAGGCAGGTTATGTTCAATTCAGTCCTAATGGAGAAAAATATAATGGCCTATAGCATGCCAAACTAAGGTCAAATTAAGTGATCATATCAACTTTCTGACTTAAATACTATAAAATTAAAACAACAACAACAAAAAAAACCCATATGAAAACACTCAGTAGAACAGCAGCAAGAGAAGTCATCCCCAGCTTTTCTGGCAGATGGAAGAATTGCTCATGCTAGCTGCATAAGCAGTTATTCTAAAGCCTTTCCTCAGCACTCTAGGAATAGATTAGTATAAACAAAAACTAATTATTTATTTTAATATAAGGACTTCTACTGAATTATTTACAAGAAATTAATATTTATCCATAATTGAGACACTTTCTCACCATGAAAATTACTCTAAGAACATAGTTGCTAGTTGAAGTTCACAGCTCAATGGATGTTTTTGTTTTTTAAGGTACTTCATCTAATTAGTTTGGAGTGGAATACCACTCTAACAGGCCAACTCCCAAAATAGTTACCTAGATGTTTAAGCTCATTATAATGAACGCATATTTGCCTAGTCTCACAGCACAATGCCAAGAGATTTAATATCACTATTTTAGTTTTCCCAAGATAAATTAACATCAGCTTTTTTATTTTTTTTCCCCCGCCTCTTCCTGCCCCCCCCCCCCTTTTCAAGACCTGTACTTTCCTCAAGTATCAGAAGTGCAAGATGAGTTTTAAGGACACACTTGGCATAAACCTGTGAAAAAGTATCTTAAGTGAGATTATATTTTTTCTATTGTTGAAAAACCAACCATTAAATTAGATAGAACAGATATTGAGAGCTTGGCTTATACATGATTAAAAAAATACCTTTAAATTGATATACCTTTAATAAAATCCCAGAAAGCAGCCTTTCTCATGAAGTGTATTTTTATTTTGGCACATGTATTTCTTTGTAGATAGTTGTTGGTTCCTTTTATTATTTTAAAGATGTTGGAGAAAGGCTCCAACAACATTTTTCTGACCAAGGTGGCCACTGCATGATCCTGCAACATCTCCCACAGCGTGTTTAATATCTAGGACTGCTTGAATTCTTGCAGAACACTCCATATCAGTTAATAGACTATCTTGTCCATGGCACTGCAGATGTTAGAGGAGTCAAAGGTTCATCTCAGCAAGACACTAATAGAAACCATTCTTACTAAAGATAAGGCTTCTCATGAATAATGAAAAAAAATCAAAGGCATTTTCATCCGTTGTCTTTCGGCTCATATTTCCTGTCACAGATTACTTTTTCCTAATTTGGAAAAAAATAATATTTCAAAGCAACAGCAGGTTTTTTATTAGTTTCATAACTTCATGGGAATTCCCCACTTTTGTGGCTGTGACAGTCAGGAATTCAAAGTATCAAAAAAATATCCACTTACATCACAGATACCCATCTAGTTGCCACTGCTTTCTCTAGTGGAAAAATCTCTACCCCTTTCTCCTGCCAGTCAAGAAACTCAGCTGTGTAAAGTTACAAATTCCTATCACAGGCAAAAAGAAAAAAAAAAAAAAAAAAAACTACGCCTCCTAGAAATTGGCAAAACCCATTCCAAATCCTGAATGGTTAGGACCAGTCCACTAAATTAAGTTTTTAGGTGATGTTTTGCTATTGCCTGGACTTGCAGGTCTTCCTTTACATAGCACTGCTCTGCAACCAAGAGGCATTACACTCATTTCATTTGGCATCACTGGGCCTCAAAGCAAGATGGATACTTTTCTCCAGCAGGATGGAAGACTTGGCATTTTTAATTCACTCTCTCATGTATCTTGAAGTCAATTAATCCTCTATTGCTTGTCTCTGAAGATATCTTCATTTTCCTATGAGATTATCTTACTCATAAACATTGTTATAGAGAGCACCACCTTTCTCCCTGCACACATCATGCTACCCTGCTGCAGTGTCAGCTGCTGGCATCCTAAATAATAACCACAGATTTTATTTTTTTTTATTTTTAACCATTGTCTGTTTTGACACTTCAATGTTACAGTCTGCAGATAGGTAGGTTTCTAACATGGTTATTCTGGGTTTTCTATTAAATCAGAAAATAGCAAAATAACTTGAAAGTTTAGATCCTACATCTTTGATGGGTTTGGGCATCCTCTTCCCCCCCTGCCCAGTGCTTTAGGATGAGGAAAGTGAGCACCTGGAATCACGTATTTAAGCCTGAACTTCTCTGCAAAGCCCTGCATTTCATGTTCAAACAGTGTCTCATTACAAACACTAGAGTATCAGATATCCTTCTTCTGAAGCCACTGAGATGTAACATCACAGTGAAGCCTAAACAAGGGTAATGGTACAAGAAAATAAGGGTAAATGTGTAAGTAAGGCAAGTACCTATTTTTTCCCCCCACGTAACACAAACCAGTCAGAATAACTTTGATCTTCCCTAAGCCATCAACTTGGGCTCTCTTGCTTGTCTTGGCCTTTATTTTTAACATATACAGCAGAGCCTTGAGCGTTTCTTCAGTACCTCTACTCCAAGCAGCATGAAAAGGCCTTCTCAAATCTCTGAACTGGTCAGAGACTTTCATGTATTCTTTTAATATTTCTTTATGTAAGACATGAGGGATCATCATTCTGCTCTGGAAATACAGCCCCATGCAGGATCAGATGTCTTTCATTAACTACTTCATATATTTGCATCTTATGAACAGTGAGGATTATGGGAACATTTTCCCATGCTAGAAAACCAGCAATACTGGGAAAAGCAGGATCCATGGGAGTATTTGGTGAAGCACATGGGAACCTTCAGAAAACATCCATAAACTTCAGCACAAACAAAAAGCACAGCTCGCAGTGAGCCACACTGCGACTGTGTGCATGGCTGATATGAACGGCACGTAATCCTTTCGTGTGGAAACGCACATCAGCAGACGTCGCTCTGCAGATGTCACTGGGTCCCCAGAGCCCCGCTGGCTTTCCTTGGGGTTGCAGGCACTCCTAGGCTTGCTCTTCCCATCAGTCTGCACCCAGTGATCTTCCCTGATCATCCTTTTGGCTGTGGCAAAATAAATCAAAATCTCCTTCCCCCTTCAAAGTCAATAGATATTCCTGTTACAAGAATATCTAATCAATGAACTTTCAAGATTATTCTAGAATCTGCATCACATTGCTAATTTCCACCTCAAACCTGAAAAATGTCATTTCCACTCTGATATTTCTTACAAGTACTGAAGCTTTTTCAAGCAGCTAATACCACGAACAATCAGTTTTCACTTCTACCCCGAAGACAACAAAATTTTTCTTGCCTCTTCATAGTTTTAATGTCTTCCTGAAATGGAAGCAGCCATTTCCTCTTTAAAATTGCCATCAATGAGACACTCAAAGTGTGAAGTCTTCAGGTCAGAAGCAAACTATCAGCAGATGAGCTTTAGCTGCCCAGCATGGCACTGCTCCTTCTGTTCTTTCACAGTTCAGGACTTTCAGGTAGAAAATGATGCAATCTCCTCAAGGAAAAAATTCCAAAATATTCTCCTACAGTATCGAATAATGGAGATGAGAGATCAGGAGACAAGGAAAAGAACAAGGGCTAAACATACCATGTAGAAAGTGGAAAACATCACAAATGGGAGAAAAGGAATATTCCTGCAGCTGCAGGTTGTAAGACTTAGTCTACATAAAACATGGACCTGGAAAAGTAACTCAACCAAGATCCTTATTTCCATCTACCAAAACATTATACAGAGAAATGAGTGGAATTATGAGTAGCCACTATTACTAAGTGGAACTACAGTATAGTAAAATATTGTTACTTATCCTTAAGAAAGTATCCTCTCGTCCAATGGCCAGCAAGTTACTTTATCCATTACCTGTAGTTCCTCCCTCATGATTCATTCTAAAACTGCATTATTTCTCTAAAATTTGGGGCTTTTTGCTTCTTCCAAAGCATAAATGTAGTCTATATGGTCAGTCCCATGCTTCCTTTATAATTTTTTTTCTTTTTAAACAGGAGATACGTTCTCTTGCAAATCAAAATTAGAACTTAATGGAGAGGAGAAATAGGCTACTTAAACTAATGCTTTGCAGGAAATTAGTCTTTTTTGATGTCTGCCTTCAACACATGTAACGTTTAAAAGCAGGCCTAGAGGAAGTTGGTCTAATGAAAAGACTAATCCCAAATCAGACAGAAACAGGAGACAGGAATTATCAGCTTTACATTAAGCACATTCAAAACACCACACAGTCATACAGCTATCAATGCAGCAACACCGTATTGCTGTTTTCATGCTACGTAACCTATATAGAAACATATGTTAGAAGCAGGGTTCTAACAGCTCAGGCATACTGCCTTAGTCACAATCCTTTTCCAAATGGTGAAACAGAAGGAAGAAAGCAAGTAATTCCATTATAGCTGTTACCATAGTCTACTTTTATTATTCATCAAATAAACACACATGAAAAGTGTCTTAAAATCACAAAATAACTGTTTAACTACCCTGCATACATAATTAGATACAGTTCAATAAAAGAGAACCTTAATTTTTTAACTCTGGTTTTAAAATAAGAAAGTATCTTAATTCTGTATCTTTAAAAATAGATTTAAACATTACTTATGTAAAAAAAAACGTATGAGAATAATAGTTTGCTTTTTTTCTTTTTCATTGAAGTAACCCACAGATTGTGTGTTATAAAAAGACTCCTGGATTCCTGGGACACACTTGAAATAGTAACTTATCAAGATCCATTTTATGCCTTCAAAAATTTAATAATAGTCCTCCCCTGCATTAGAATTTCATCACATTTTTTTCACATCTAGAATGGATTTTAAATGAACATAACTACTAAATCAACTACTTCAACTTCCACATTATAATCATATGCTTGTTTAAAAAGGAATAACTAAGCATGCAGAAATGGAAGTGCTACTACTGCTCTGTCATTTATCTAACAACTGTGTTCATAGACAACAAAAATATTCCCTCAGAAAGAACCTAAAGAAGGTTACGCAACAGTGGCAGACATTGTCCTGTAGAAACTATTCATCTATTGTAGGAAGCTAAAAATGTGGAGACTGTACTTTCTGGAGGTGTATTAAATATATATTAATGCCACAACTGCAAGTGGTTTGAACTCTGAATATTTGTGACTGGGAAGAGTTGGAGCTGTCAGGGTAACAGACTGAATTTTGTGGGGGGGGTTTGCAAATGACTACCCTTTGCAGCATCACACTTCGTGGAAAAGGAGGTAAGCTTCAAACAGTGTCCTGGGTTTAGTTTCATTGAGAACAATATGTGCAGCACTGCTTCGCCACTGATCCTGAAGAGTGCTCTTAGCACTCAGCTGAAACGCTAAACTTGAAGAACAGTTTCAAAAATGACTTTTTGTTCTGCTGGCCAAAGAACTAAAACCAGTGCCAAAATGGCCTGGACCATCTGGGTACTGATTCCCAGGATTTATGCCAAGAGGAATCAGGAAGCTTCTGGCAGGGCTTCTTCAACCCCCACTGTACTCCTCTTTCTCACACCTACATCCAGAGTTTAACACAGCCGCAGCAGCCTGGCTCTATGCAAGGAAAGGCACGAGGCAAACCAACATCCTAAAGACCCTGCATCATGAGCATGGTCACAGGCCAATGACAGTCAGACCTCTGGTCTCAGCACGGTCTACTGCTCCTCAGCACGTATTCAAACATCCATTCCCTCCTTTACTCCTTTAAACTGGCTCCGTTGCCTTCACCAAAAGAGGAAAGGGCTCGTAATACAGAAACAAACGGAACTCCTGAACCCACAAAGCAGGATTTTGCAAGCAGGTCAGAGTGTTAAAGCATCATACGGGAAAGAGCATTTTGTTAGAAACAAATATTTAGTTCACCGCAACACTAACGCAAGCGATGGGATAATAATTACAGCATGAAGCAGGCAACCTCAACGTCCGACTATTAACCTGCTGTGAAAACACATCAAACAAGTCACCCGGGCAGTAGAACTGCCCATAAGCAGCGGATGCGTCACTCCCTTGGAATGTGCATGAGGTGCCATTGACAAAGAAAGCTAAAACATTATAAAACCAGCGCAGAGCAATAGGAGAGCCGAGACTCTTATGCTGGGGCTTTCCATTACAACCATTATATCCCAGCTCAAAGCCAGTGCACTTGCTCTACAGCAAAGCAGTGCTGCCATTAATTTCCCACCTGTAAATTCAGCAAGAGGATCACAAGTATAAACAGTGTATGCAGGGAGGCTGACACCGTATTTACTGAAGATGAAAAAGGATAGGCATGATGAAAAATAGCATCCAGCCTGTAGCAAAGTGATTCAGCTTCTGCAGAAATCCCCCATGGAAAAAAATAAAAATCCCACCAACCCAGGGAAATAATTAAACAAGTTAAATATAACGAATATGGAGCAACTGAAAACATGAAGAACAGGTGAAAAGTATTTATGGAAGATGGTGTAAATTCTGTGATAAGTAGAAAGCAAAAGGATTGCCATTTCTTACCCACTTTTCCTTTTTTGTATTGGCATAAGTTTCTTTCCAGTGGTCATCAAGCAGCGTTCCCGTACTCAGCACACGTGGGTACGAGCTCTCAGCCAAGGCTCTCTGTTCTTTAAAATGAAACTTTACAGCCTAGTTTTAAAGGTTTCCAATTCATTTCTTGGTACCGGTGAAGATGGTAACCCTAAACTCTTAAGAATACTCTTCCCACGTGAGTCAACATGCAAAGTTCAGCAAAAGACAAATGTAGCCATTAGCACAAACATCGCAGGTTTATCATTTTTCTCATCTCATCTTTTAAAACTGGTTTCCAAGAACATCTACTGGGCAATGATTGAGCGACCTCATCGTTACACTGCCTTCTTATTGAGATTACTTTGTGCTTAAAAGTATGACATACTTTACAGTTTTCTTTTCCTTCCAATAAAAATAATACTTATTAGTATAATTTCAGTTCTCTTTATCCATATTGAGGATGCTTGAACAAAAGTTTCTGTAAAGTTGGAAAAAAAAAACAAATTATGCACTGAACTCCTGAATAGGTTTACAATTTCATCTTCTATATCTGTCATAGGAAGCAAGGAGAGATGCATTCATTTGAATAATTACCATATAGACAATACCATCTTTAAAATGTTGATTTTTGCCTCAAAATTTGATTGCCAGTGAAATTACATCAGAATTACCTAAGCTAGTCTGAGATTCAGTGACACCCCAAGATGTTTCTGCAGAATAAACTATGTAGCCTGTTGTTTAAAACAAAAGATGCAAGACGTATTGATTTCATTTGTCTGGAGAAACACAAAACCAATAAAAAAGTCATTGTCTCACAGACAAAGGAGCACAACATTACAAAAATAAGTTTATAGAAAAGTTTAAAATATGAACACTTTTTTAATGGATACAGAAAATAAAGTCATTTAAACTCTTTTCCTTCTCATAATTTCTTAATATATCTATTAAAGCTGGTTACATGAATGCCTTGTAGGTAAGAGAGAGATTGGTGCCACTGATGGCTACTAAACAGCGGTTCCATTGCATAGAAAGTGTTGCAGTTCTGATGCTTATTTCTTGTAACTAAGGAAAAAATGAACTGTGGGACCCCTTGGAGAAAGCTATTTAATCAATGGCCTAGAAGTCAGACAGCAAGGTGTCTTCCCTTAACAGCAGATGACTCCCTTCATGCCAGATTACACAGTGGCATGTCTACTCGGGAGAAGTTTCCTAAATGTTAAAGGCACTTCTATGGGACATTTCAAGTTCATAAGAGTTAAGGTTTTCCAAAAAAGAACTTTCTACTAAAAACTTACCAATGAGCTCCAGGGCATTAAAAGCTCATGCACTATTCTTTGTAACCAGTGGATAGTCTAAACTATGTACATGCAACGGAAAATATGATTTATCTACACAATGAGACAAATGCTTTTATTTCATTCAACCATACCGGGATATAGAGAATAGACTTGAATTGTCAACAGTAAGTTCCTCTTTCCAAACTCACTGAAGAGCTGGAAAGGGTAAAGTGAGACTAAAAAGACAGAAAAAGAAAGATTATCATAGACAGTCAAAAGGCACCACAAAAAAATCATGGCTCATCCTGTTTCCTATGCAGTATTGGGTCCGAAGTTTAACAAAATTTCTCAAGATGATTGCCAAGGAACTATATCCACAGAAAGACTGAAAGTTCAAGATGACACTTGTAGATGAGGAAAGAAAGAAGTAATTTGGCAGATGGAGAAGCACTGGGAATGATTTTTCCTTCCTTTTTTTTCAAATACACACATTATGGAAGTCTAATATAAAGCAGAAAAAATGTACAAGATCCCAGTAGATAGAAATCGAAACCTACAAAACCCAGCTGAAAAATACAGCTCTTTAATCAACCATTGTAAAAATGAATTTTCTATCGTGCATATTAGGTCTCCCTTAAAGATATATTCTAAAAGGGGTATGTCATTTGATACACAACAGAGTACAACTGCGTGCCTTGTATTATACGGGAGACTGGCTTACAGAGTAAGAACTGACCCACGCCAACTACCAACATAGAGTTTCCAGAAGTACCTAAAAGGAGAATCAGAAGTGTCAAACAGGGCATAGATGCAAGGCTGGAATTTTTAATTCTGGTGCTATGTGCCTTTGCACACATTGTTTTACTTTGTAATAGCAGTTTCTTGTTTACATAATGGAGAGAGCACAAATTGTGAGAGCACAGTATTTGAAGCTATATACTGCTGTCCTCTGAAACAGCAGCCCAAGTATCTCAGATTGGTCACCCTGGTTTTCAGGTACCAAAAATAAGTGGATAATCTGGAGACTCTCACGTCTTACCTAAGAGGCACATAGTAAGCATTCTGCTTAGAAATTGTCATCATAAAAAGGACAAGGTTGTAATCACATGTTCAAGGCAAGGTTTTAATGTACAACTACGTGAACATGTGGAAGAGACAAGAAGAGCAGGAAAAGAAAAGCAAAGTTTGACAAGCAGTCGTAACCTGACATTTCGTAATTTTTCAGTGCTTAAAAAATCAATCATTGCAAAAACTGAAGTGTATGCCTTCAGAGTATACACACACAACACAATCACACATAGGTTCAAAAGATCTGGTATTCTGGACTAGCCACAAATCAAGCACAACACTGTGTATGTACTCACACTTTACTGGTAATTTGGAAATTTTTTGCAAACTCTGCAGCGTATTGTTGAAAGGTCAGCAGAAGCATATTTAACTACACGCGTCTCTGGCAAATTACTTGTGCTTACGAAAGTTCACTTATACATAAGAGCTACAAACGTAAAGATTATAAATACAATGGGTATTACAAGGTCTAAAATTGAAAGAGGGAATTTTACTGCTTCGCTATTTTGTTGATCAAATACTTTTAAAGGTACAATCTCTGAAGAATTAATTCAGTACAATTCAAGAAAGCTTAGTATATCCCAAGAAAGGTTATTTCCAGCTTACAGCATTTTTAAAAGCAGACAGTTATTTTTAGGCAGTTGGTTTAAATTGAAACTAAATACTTTTTTTCTGTGTATAGAGCAGTTACACACAATAAATCTCTCTTCTGAAGTTTAAAAAATTATCAGTTTTCTACAACATTATCAGGAACTTCTTTGCCAAGTTCAGTACTCATCATAAGCTTTTTCTACTATTTCAACCATTGTGCTAAAAATACACCCCAGCATTCACAAGAGACGTGGTAGTCAATTAACGCTGACCAGCGCCCTGTGAGAGGCATAGCCCAGCAGTCTCCCGATTACCACTCCAATTACATTAGACATTAAGTGCTAACATTCCAATTGCTTAAATTAATACAGGCTCAGAGATGCAAAGGTACTTAAAACTGACTGCTTCTCCTTAAGTATCCAGGATCTTTAGGCTATTTTATTTGTTCTTTCTTGATATTTTTCCTACAATGACTATAGCATGGGTAAGCTTATACATGTTAAGCTCTAACAAAACAGAAATGCTTTGGTTATGCAAACACACGGGTTCTAGCCCTGTAGCTGATCTTCACTGAAGAAAAAAAAAAAAAAAAAGAGGCATTACTTACTTTCTGAATTTTTCTGGACCTCTAACACTCCCAGCACAGGCAAACAGGACCAAAACACAGCAGCTTTGGCTGCAAGTATCAGCATTTGTTAAAGGTGTGTACACAACCATACATCCATGTGTTTAGGATAAGTAGACCTCACATAGAGATCTGGGGCAAAAAAAGGATTTATTAATCTACGAGTGTGATGACAAAGGTTCTCCATTAACACCCTTTGGCAAACTGTACAAATTCTTGATTAGGAGATAAGACACCAGCAATGCTCCTCCCACTGCAGAAAAATCTGCTCATTACTCAGTAATTTTGCCTAAAAAGTAAAATACACAGTGAAAACCACCTGTTAAGAAAGTCCCAAGACAAATAGGTAAAAGGCAAATTTACAACAAGCAAAAGTTAGAGAAAGAAAAGCAAGGCTGCCACCCATAATCAGTGTCATAGAATTGAGACAAAAATATGGAGCAACTATTGAGCAATGCAGTGATATGCCAGAAATTCATGGCCTGAAACTTTCTATTAAAAGTATGAAATGGAATTAATATACAGAACAAAAATTTAGTGTGTTTGCTGGGAGCAGCCATAGAAATAATACTTTAGCAGCTATCATATTTCCTGCATTTAAAATTAAAAAAAACATTTTATAGTGAAAGCATGTTAAAAGCTAGCATTTACCTAAGATAAGCAATTTTTTGAGGGGAAAATTTTAAAATTGCACAAATTATACCATCAGTTTCAACCCAGCCTTCAAAACAAAGGACTAAATTGGACATTCACCAAATTAGCTGTAAACTTATGACTTTTTTAGTGAAAAAGTCACAACAATTCAGCCTGAGCAGGGGGCTGGACAAGATGACCTGCCTTCCAACCTCAACCGTTCTGTGAGTCTGACGCTACTTGAGTGTGTCAACACTGAACTCAAATCTTAGCCAGTACTTGGAGTCTGGGGACTAGATTTTCCCAAGCTCCTCAGTATTGTATGTGGATGTTGTTAATATGAGTAAGTGTTAATACAGTGAGTGCTAAAGGAAGTAACTGTTTATCCTTTATCATTTATCATCACTGCTTTAGGACTGCAGAATGGCTTGTAAACCAATCTAAAGACATCGGTGACCTTAAAATGCAGCACTGAGATAGCTCACTGAAGTTTAATAGCCAAATGTAGCTTGAAAAGGCAATCGAGTTCTTGTACGGTGAATGCTCCATTTCTAGAATTATCAATTTGGCACTAAAAAAATAATTCCCTGCATTACAATTTATTAATGAAAAAATTTATAGGAATGAATAAGCACTACAAAGTACTATTCAATTTTTGCTGTAACTGTTTACAGCCAATCTGGCTTCTAGCTAAAACTCCACAAAACAAGAATGCAATATTAGGTCATGAAGAAAACTTGTGCTACAAAAAGGCGCAGAATAATTTTGCAGAGCAGAGGGCAGACTTTCCAGTCCTGCTATGCAACATATGTAACGACAACTATATTTAGTGAAAAGTATATGCTTAAGTGTAAACTGGTCCTACTCATAGACCATCTTAAGATTCAAATGAACCACAGCTGAATTCTAAACAGCAGAAGCTCCTGACTTGAGACCTACTGCAGAGCAGTGCAAAAAGCCATGTGCTTCCCAGAGTATTCAAATGGATATAGCCTTCCACAAACAATGAAAAAAAAAAAAATCCCTTTTACATTATCACATCCTTTTTGTGTTAAGTCTGCAGGAAAACATTTGCTTTCAATCAGCTTTCTCTACCACTCATGTTCCTTTTTGCACTTCAAAAATATAGTTGCCTTTGTCTAAAGCCAGACTTATGGAATAAACATATATTAGCAGTAGCACAAGAGGCTTTTTCAGTAATCAGTAAGTTTCCAACATGCAGCTGCACAAAAGAATTAGAGAAATCTCAGATCATCGAATTTATCCTCCAACTTCCCCCCCCATCCCCTCTGAATATGCTCCTCATCCAAATTACATAGCTATATACAAAGTTTTATTATAGAGCAAGATGAAACACATAGGTGGTGCATAACAAGCATACTTTCAAGAACTAGTAAGGCTGTGACATACAAAAAATATGTAAACTACATTTTTTTCAACGACTGTTCAGAATCATTACTGAGTATGTTAGGAGTTTGTTTGACAGAATTTCCATTCTGAATATACATAAAGATTATAAAATGAAACACATGACAAATATTCCTAAAAACCAAAGCCATTGCTGGTTATTTATATTTTAAAAATATGATGTCGTGTAACAATAACAGATACATCCTGGCATTCTTTTAAGTGGCAGATATCAGCAGGGAAGGACTTTTTCTTCCCTCATAGTTTGCATTACAGTACTTTATTTTAATCACTTTATTTAGGTGCTTCACAAGTTCACTTTCATATATTGCTCATGTGTTTCTGAGTTATATAAACGTCAGTCACGCCTTTGTCTATCTTAAGCTAGAAATCAAGCCAACTTTCACAGCATCATAAATCATCACGGCTACTGTCCACATATAAGCTTAAATATATATATATTTTTTAATCTGGGCAACAATAAACTGAGATGAGAAAGCTCAGATTTTTTACAGACAAAGATGAAAGAATTTGACTTTCTTTTTTTTTTTTTTTTTTTTTTTTTTTTTTTTTTTTAATTCTCAGCATGGAGTTCTGTACTCACCTCGCTTCTGTGCTCAGGACACCATCCCAAAGCCTGCAACGAACTTCATGGTATGTCAACCACACAGAGTAGCAAGACACACAGGCCTTAGTGCTTAATGACACTTAAAAACACTTTTATTTTTGTATGACTAAAAAAGAGTGCTGCTTGTAGGTGCACAGTCCTGTAGGGCTGTCACCAAATATGCAGTTTTATCCATTGTCGAAGAACTTGACAAAACGCATCCTTTCCTCTGTAGAGGAAATTCTGGGTGACCTTTTACTTATCTTTGAAGTAGACTATTTAATAACAGAAGAGTGGGGTCTTACATCGTAGCGCTGGATTGCACGTTGCTACGCAGATTCACTGCTGCTACTCAAGGGGTAAATGTCCTCCCAGAAACGGAAGGACTCTGTGCCTCTTAGCTAGGCCTGGTGGTTTCTGGGAGATAATTAGTCCCTGAAGGACAAATAATATTCAAAGCGCTAGGGAGATTATCTGAGGCTGGGAAAGTTTTGTCAGTGGGGTAAAAGATACCGAGGCTTCTAAACACTCAGCATATTATAAGGAATGAATCGTGCTACGTGTGCACCTTCTTAAGCCACTTGTGACTCTGTTGACTAAAGGAACAAGACTGCATCCAAACTGCAGACAGAACTGAACTCCCATTTAGTTGAAGGTCAAAAATTCAGTGATAAAAAAAAATATTGCATCATGATTTTTTTTTTTTTTTTTTGCTTTAAGCCTGTTCTATAGATCTATGTTATTTATATATTTGACACCGGGCAGTACTCAACTGTGGTAGTATCGTTCTTGAAGAAGGAGGCACATTTTTTTGCTAAGTAATTTTAAAAAGTCAGTACATTAACTAGCAAATTTAACAATCGGATAAGAATGCAACTTGACGAAATGACATTCTGTTTTCCAGAGATCAACCGTCTTAGATTTATTTCATGAAAGGTGTGATACAATTACAAGCCCATGCATTTCATAAAAATCTGAACTTAAAATTGTTATGTAACAAAGTTTTAAATAAAGCATATACAGAAGTTTCTCGGTATTCAAGTGGACTGGTTAGTCTGGAGGAATATTATTTGCAACATATGGGCAGAAGCATTGACATTTTCATGTGATTATTTCTTTATCTCTTTTCTTCCTCCACTCCACACCTTCTGAAGATAAATCACAGCTGAATAGCTCTATGGATTAAGTCCTAGACATAAGCTCATAGTTGAATCCAGAGTTTTACTTTCCATTGGCTACACATTTATAGTACATCATTTTATACTGTTATTAAAAAAATAAATTAGACTACATTTTTAAAATGTAGCCAGTATAACTATTTTGAAAAATTTCATTTATCAGTTTGATTTGCTGACAAAATGAATTTCTGTCTACTTAAATTCTTTTTTAGTGTTACAAGGTAATTCTTGTAATTCCTGAATTTGTTGAATATTAATACCTCTTGTAGAAAATTTAGGTATTTCTATGTAATGAAACTGCTGAAGGAATCAGAGAGAAGCTGCAATAGATTAACATGAAATAAATATTATAGATAGTATTTAAAAGGCACATAAATACTTCAAACACATACAGTTTCAAATCTTTATTGTTTTAAAATTCTACATGTCTTTTACAATTACAATAATTTGTTACTTAAATGACTCTTGTATGGTTAATGTACAATGAGTTTTTTCCTGAAACTCAACCATGAAATACAATTTCATCAATATGATTTTTCTAAATAGATTAATACAAGATTTCTGTTTTGTTGGGAAGAACAAGTGCTTCACTTTGAACAAATGGCACAGGTGTCTCCCCTTCAGAATCTGTGTGATCAATCCATCGAAAGTGCTTTTGAAGATTGCAGATCTAACGGACTGATTTTCAAAATCAGTCTATCAAATTACAAGGTTTTTTTTAACATTAAAGAGCATTTTCATGTAATGAAACAAGTTGCAGTAGTTATTTTTATTCATCTACTGAGGCAAACTCATGTTGAAGAAAAATTATATGATTATCTGCATGCAATGAACACTCCTCTTTAAATAGTTGATGAATTTTACACATATAAAGAACCTGTTAAAGAGTGCAAGTACTTCGATAATGATTTCACAAAAGGACGTATGCTGGTAATAATGGTAACTAACATTTAACATCTAAATACAAGCTAATGTATATTTAACAGGCAATTAACATGGCTAGCAAACCATGTTTCATGTGGTTGCCCTCTGAGAAAATGGAACTCATTTGGTCCACACTCCTAAAGTTATCTGGGTAAAAAAATTGGAACAGTTAGGGCCAGAGTTTTTGATGAAATTCTTGTTTCTAAAATGTGACCTGTTAAAAAGTAAAAGCAGTACATCAATGACGGATCTTGTCACATGACCTCAGTATAAAAAGATGGCCTGCTACTTGGAGCGATGAACAAGCACTGAAGGACAAGTCAAAAAAAGAACGGAGACAGAACAAATGAATTTTTTTGTGTTATACTTTCTTGTTCCATGGTACTGCTTTCACTCTGTAGAATTTTGTACCCAAAGGAACTTTAAATCTGTTTTGCGCCTACAAAAAAAAAATTTACATTAGAAATGTGAGATTATTCCTCTATTTTTTATATTTTTAAGCAAAAACTGATTCCTGCCTCTCAGCATTTATGAGACCCTTTGGAGTCTGGCAAGTTTCTGGGCAGTATGGACACAACTACCCAAGCCACTGCTCACTTTTTTTTCTATTTCCTCTTCTCTTGCTATTCACTTTCTAGAAAATAGAGCAGGAATGGCAGAACCTAGGACAATTTTCATCTCGCTTACGCAGAGAGTACTTCTCACAGTTTTTACAAACATGAAATCTGATTTTCTTCTCTATTAATTTTATCAGATGATTTTCCATTCTATTTCCTTACCTTTTTTGCCTGGCAATATTCCTTTTCCATCACTTTTCCTAGCACCCAAGGTCTCCTAGATGCACCTGAAGCTAAAGAGACAATATATTTATTATTTTGGATAATCAACTACAGGTAACAGGACATTACATTCAATATAGTTAAAGATTATTTGCTAAAGTGATTTCATTGAAAGCAGAAATTCTTAAATTTTTTTTAATAAATTAACAAAATTTAAGTAAGTTCAGATATCAAGACAGGTCACTGACATTTTCAAACAAAAAATTGATTTTCCAGTTTAAATTTTCTTTTAAAGTTAACATTAGAGAACACAGGCAAATCAAAACTGAAATTTATTTAATAATTCAAAATTGTTCTAGTCAACCCAGCTTGACCTTTTGGTCTGATTTAAGGTGAGAATTTCTTGAAGTATTTCAAAAGATAGAAAGTCTTCTGTACTCAGCTATTATTATTGCCCTTACTGAAATATTTTATTATTTTTCTCTATTAGTGATGGAAATTAGTTACTCATAAATAATAATTTTAAAGCCATACAAGTCTCTAGTTTTGGTTGCAGTCTTTGAGAGTACCCAATACTGTTCAGAAAGGAGAAAAGTGAAAAACCTCAAAAATAAACCGACAGGTCAAAAGAGCAACAAACTGGGCATAAATACTTTCAGCTTGTATCCTTTTCTGTAACAGTGAAGAAATGCATATTTGCCTTGTATTCCAAGAACTTATATCCATTTTACATGCTTTGCTATTTTCTGTCTGTCACTAATCATGGCATGAAGAAAACATCAAAACAGATGGAAGGAACAGCTCACGTATGCTCTGCATAATACTAAAATCAATGCTTTTCTAAGTATGACTATTTATGAGCTACTGTATCTAGTGACTACAACACGAGTCACTCAAGAACCAGAGTTTGAAATTTTAATCCTACCCTTCAGGATTGTGCTGGTTTTGGCTGGAATAGCGTTAATTTTCTTCATAGTAGCTAGTATGGGGCTATGTTTTGGATTTGTGCTGAAAACAGTGTTACCAGGGCCAACTGCATGAGATTCAACTCGGCTAAGTGCCAAGTCCTGCACTTCAGTCACAACAGCCCCATGCAACGCTACGGGCTGGGGGAGGAGTGGCTGCAGAGCTGCCTGGCAGAAAAGGACCAGGGGGTCCTGGCTGACAGCCACCTGAACATGAGCCAGCAGTGTGCTCAGGTGGCCAAGAGGGCCAATGGCATCCTGGCCTGTATCAGGAATAGTGTGGCCAGCAGGACCAGGGAGGTGATAGTGCCCCTGTACTTGGCACTGGTGAGGCCGCACCTCGAGTACTGTGTTCAGTTTTGGGCCCCTCACTACAAGAAGGACATCGAGGTGCTGGAGCATATCCAGAGAAGGGCAATGAAGTTGGTGAAGCGTCTAGAGAACAAGTCCTGTGAGAAGCAGCTGAGGGAACTGGGGTTGTTTAGTCTGGAGAACAGGAGGCTGAGGGGAGACCTTATTGCTGTCTACAACTACCTGGAAGGAGGTTGTAGCGAGGTGGAGGTCGGTCTCTTCTCCCTAGTAATAAGTGATAGGACGAGAGGAAACGGCCTCAAGCTGCGCCAGAGAAAGTTTAGGTTGGGTATTAGGAAAAACTTCTTCACCAAAAGGGTAGTCAGGCATTGGAACAGGCTGCCCAGGGAAGTGGTTGAGTCTCCATCCCTGGAGATCCTTAAAGGACGGATAGATGTGGTGCTTGAGGACATGGTTTAGTGATGGACTTGGCAGCGATGGGTTAACGGTTGGACTCGATCTTAAGGGTCTTTTCCAACCTTAACGATTCTATGATTCTATAATAACACAGGGATGTTTTCATCATTGCTGAGCAGCGCTTGCACAGAGTCAAGGCCTTTTCTGCTTCTCACACCACCCCACCAGCGAGTAGGCTGGGAGTGCACAAGAAGCTGGGAGGGGACATGGCTGGGGCAGCTGACCCCAACTGACCAAAGGGCTGTTCCATACCATATGACATCATGCTCAGCATATAAAGCTAGGGGAAGAAGTAGTAAGGGGGGGATGTTTGGAGTGATGGCATTTGTCTTCCCAAGTAACCATTACATGTGATGGAACCCTGCTTTCCTGGAGATGGCTAACATCTGCCTGCCAATGGAAAGTAGCAAATGAGTCATAGAATCATGGAATCATTTAGGTTGGAAAAGACCCTTAAGATCATTAAGTCCAACCGTTAACCTAGCACTGCCAAGTCCACCACTAAACCATGTCCTTAAGCACCACATCTGCCAGTCTTTTAAATACCTCCAGGGATGGGGACTCAACCGCTTCCCTGGGCAGCCTGTTCCAGTGCCTGACTGCCCTTTCAGTGAAGAAATTTTTTTCCCAGTATCCAATCTAAGCCTCCCCTCGTGCAACTTGAGGCCATTTCCTCTAGTCCTATCGCTTGTTATTTGGGGAAAGAGATCAACCCCCACCTCGCTACAACCTCCTTTCAGGTAGTTGTAGACAGCAATAAGGTCTCTCCTCAGCCTCCTTTTCTCCAGGCTAAAACAGCCCCAGTTCTGTCAGCTGCTCCTCATAAGACCTGTTCTCTAGACCCTTCACCAGCTTCATTGCTGCTCTTTGGACACGCTCCAGCACCTCAATGTCCTTCTTGCAGCGAGGGGCTCAAAACTGAACACAGTATTTGAGATGCAGCCTCAAATTCCTTGTTTTGCTTTGCTTTTGCGCATGGCTTTTGCTTTACCTATTAAACTGTATCTCAACCCACAAGTTTTCTCGCTTTTACCCTTCTGATTCTCTCCCCCATCCCACCGGAGGGGAGTGAGCAAGCGGCTGTGTGGTCCTTAGTCCTGGCTAGGGTTAAACCATGACAAGGATTAATTTGACTATTGATAACGGAGCAGATTTTGTTCTACTCCACACTCTTACAAATCAGTGCAAAGTATTCATATCTGGCCTGAATGCTTTTAAGTTTTTTTAATTTGCTTGGCTGACAGACTTCACTGCTCTAACAAAGATAGTGAGATAGATGCAGAGTTTTTTTCCTTACATTTGCAAATGAAAACTTCCATATCCCAAAGATAAGGGACAACGTAGAAACCATGCAGTCTTCAACCAATTTCACTGTTGTCATAGCATTCTAAGTGCTCTTAACATAGGTAGAGACAACCTACAATAGCCTAGATCCCTGACACTTAATTCTGTAGGTGGACCTATACAGGATTAACAACTTGATATATATGTGTTGGTACAAAAGGTCAGATTTAGATGCAACATTTTGGCAGCCCTTAAAACAGCAATTTGCAGCACCTACTCCACACCAATTTTAATCTATCATAAATAATACTAGTGTTCTGGGTTTCATTTTCTCCACTTCCCTGATGCAGAAATATAATCAAGACATGGTTTCCTGAAGTTCCTAGCTAGACGCAAGTATGTTCCTAAAGCAAATGGTAAGTCTTTGTGTTTGTTTTATGTGCAGTTTTCTCAAATTTGAAACTAACCTTGGTTAGCATGTGGTATGGAATGGAGCAGGCTAAGTCCATCTGAAAACAGACAGGTCAGTGAACTGTGTACTCAAGTAATATACAAACTGACATGCCTTTTACCTTATATATGTAAACCAATAGTAAGAAAATAAATCATATATGAGAGTTACATATGCACTACTAATGCCATAGTTCAGAATGTATTACGTATGCAAGACAGTTCTTCCCATGTGTTTCACAGAACACATATGGGACAGATTCTTCAGCAGTCTCAATGCAGTTAAAGCTTGGTGGTCTTCTGGAGATTACACAATAATTTCAGAACTATCATCTTTCATCATAATTGAAACCTACAATGAGTTTGCTCATTGAGAATAAGTTGACAGCTTCTGACATGCAATAACACACAAACTTTTACTGATAATTAGATTTAATACAAAATGTTCTTTCTTCACTTTTAGAAGATGAGCTACAGAGAGAACAAATTTTAGCCAAAGACAATCTTCAAAGAACATCACAAAATCAGGTATTAAAAAATAAGAACAGAGCATGCAGTTTTGACAGAAATGTCACCTTGAGTTTTGTAGTTAGTTTCCTCAAAGACGACATTGAAAACATAAGTCCACATAAAAATAGGCCCGAGACCTACACAGTTATGCATTATTATTCATGCTGAATAGCTAAGCAGCCTGATGGGAATGTTTTCCCCACAGACACGTTAACATACTCTGTGTGCGTACAAAATTAGCATTTCCTCTTTTTTTTTTTTTTTTGACAGCTTACTTTGAAGATGCAGATATTTTTCCTTATTTTCCCAAGGTATTAACATCTATATAAAAATTTTTGATTTAAAATGTTCTGCCTTGAAAAATGTTTAGCAGCAAAACAAATAGCAAAGGCTATAAAGATAGCTGACAGCTATCTATATTACATGCTTCTCATATTTATCACATTTATAAAATCACTTACTAAGTGTTAGAAAGTTAAGAGTGTTATTTGTAGGAGGAGATAATAATTGGAAGTAATTTGACACTTACCACACTCACCTGGTTTGAGATCCAGTGCAGCAAGAGATTCTGAGTGCAAGAAATACAAGGTTGGACTCACAGTGAACAATACATAGTTGTCATGCCTTTCATCCAAGATAATGAGAACCAAATCGCCAACCTGAAAACTGGGGGGGGGGGGGGGAAAAATCAAGGAACTTAACTAAAAAAGCATAGAAGTCTAAAACTACATTAATTACACTACAATTTCTTCCCAAGTATTGCATATACTGAGACTTAGTCAAACAGCAGCACAGACATTTCTACTTGTTATGCCAACTCATATACATTTTATATTTTCTGAAGTCAACAAAACATTATCTTTTAAAAAGTGGTTTTGAAATGTTTTTCTGCATCCATCAGCTCAAATTATTTTTTTCAAAAGAACTGACAGTTTTGCTTTGAAATATAAACAGAAGTACCTAACAAAATACTAACATTTCAATTTTATATTATTTTTATTCACCAGTACTTACGGTAATGATCACTGTACCAGTGTTTACAAACATTCTTTTGATGTTTTAAACTGAAGTCAATTTGAGCAGAGAAAAATTTATGTAACTATTCAATCTTAAAATTTTAAACACACAAGACAAAGAAGGGATAAAATGTTCATCTTTGATCAAAGGGTTAAAAGTAAAAGAAACACTGTGGGGACTTTACATAAAAAGTTTCAAAAATCTGTTTCTTCCTGACACCAGGATAACACATGAAGGTACCAAGTTCTCATGCCAAGTTTCAGTAAGAGAATTCAGAGAACTTTTTCTGTCTGCAATTTCTATTTCACAGTGCAAATGTGTTGGAAGTAAATTATTTACCCATTAATGAAATGAAGTCTAAAATAGCCAAAAATTAAGCATTAGACCATGACAGGGCTCTAAGAATAAATATTACTACTAATCTGGGGATGGGGGAGAAGTAGCAAAGAAAGGAGAAAACTCTTCTCCATAAAAGGAAATCACAGATACATAGTCAGAGATCAATAGCTAAATCTAGAGAGAAATTTAGCTCATCTTCTTTGAAGTTCACTTTCAGATTAAATAAAACAATACTCCAGGTTTTTCTGCCTGGACTTACTATGATGACAGACTATACTGAATTAGATAAAGACATCTCTATTGGACAGATGAATTCTTCCGTGACGTTTTCCTCACCAAATACTACCAAGAGAGTTGCCACAATATTCAGATGCTCACAGGAAAAGTTGATTCTGCACATACTGGCCTTGTTACAATAAAAATGCCATTTGGTGTAATTCAGAAAACATTAAAGGAATAATCTGTGTCTGTTTTCTTTCCAAAAAGATTTTTTCTATTACTCAATTAATATCAGACTGATAAATTACTTAAGAACGGTTGTCTGTAGCTTTCATATTTTGCAAGAATTAATACTTCTTTTTCCAGTAACAATTCTACAGGCAGCTGCTAACAGATTGATAATATCTAACAAAATATTTGAGTTAATCTCATTTCATTCTGTCAAGGTAAGCCAAAAATTTTGAAGACTTGAGGAAGGTAAAACTTCTCTTGAAATATAATGCAGCACTACGCATATTCAGGGTGAACAGGATTCCTTCTACTTTTCCTTAGCATGATTTCAAGAAAGTTACAGATAAACAATAAGTAATTTAAAAGAAAACTCTGGGAGGATTCTATAAATCCCACGAGGTGTTATCCTTATGAACTGTGTGAAGAAAGGCACAGAATTCATGAAAGCTACTGACATACAAAATTCAGAAAGGCCTTTTTTTTGTTTAAAAAAAGGGTTTAAAAAATTTGATTTATGCCCAACTGTGATGGTTCAATAACTGATGGCTAAACTATAGAGATGACCTATATATCTTATCACCACAGAGCAGGAACAGAAGAATTGTGACATTCTTTAACTACATACTTATTATGAAGGCATATCCATCTGTTTATATCAAAATTAACATGTACTCACTCTCTAATTGCTATTTTTTCAGAATGTCTTGAGGATACTGATGACATGCTCTGGGACATCTATAAAAAAGATAGAAGCTGTAAAGTATTGGCAAGCTATGATGAAACGTATATTGCAGGTAACAATACGGTTAAAAGAAACCATTTATTATTGATTTCAAACAGTGTCTATTCTTGCAGATCTTACATTCACTCAAGAAAACAGCATACTTTTCTGTCATTCTGTTCCGTAGCAGGTTTGGTTGTTTTTTGTTTGTTTGTGGGTTTGGTGGGGTTTCTTTTTTTTTTTTTTTTTTAAATAGCTACCTTTGATTATGAAATTTCTTACGTAACTGACTTCTCCCTCATTATTTAAAACTGAGAAGTGCTTTCCAGATCAGTGCCAGGGAAGGTTTGTTCTGAGCATACACAAGACCTATGATATAGTTGTGCACTCTAACACAGAAGCCACTGACATTCTGAAAAAGGCTGACTGTAAAACACTGGAGGTTAAACATTTTTATTGCAATTAAACTCTGGATGTTGAACTCGGTATGGTCTCTCAGTTTTACTAAGGACTGCCACATGATCTAAAGTTTACTATAATAGACAGAGCAGTGCTCCCTGGAGTAAAACTGGAATCAAATTGACTAAGACCAAACAAAGGCTCAATTATGTAAGGTTTTGGACATAATTCTTATCTCCTATATGCATGGTATTTGCCTTTAAATCTGTTTGTTTAATACTGGCACACGAACCAACTTCAGTAGGATGAACTAGATCTAACAAAAAATATAAGTGTACATACACTTTCTACAGTAACTGTGATAAGAAATGAAAATGGGTAATGCTACTTTTCATCTGCAAAGGGATACATATATAGCCCACATACAGGCAAGTAGATAGACAAGCTGATCTGATGTAAATGTATACAGTTCATTACCCTCTGGTAACTTCCTTACAGAACACAATTCATAATTGCCCTGTAGAGACTCTGATTAAAGGTCTTGCAGTTTTTCCATAGGTTCCTACTTCCTGGACTATTTATACATGCCACTGAAATCTAGATTACTCATACTTGAAGTTTAGCACATGATTTTTCAGCTGTAACTCAAATATTGTTACCTACAGCATATTTCCTATTGTCAGTCTTCCCTCCACACACTTCCCTGGAAACAGCATGAGCCTGTCGTAATAGGAGCTTACACCCTATTCACTGCTCATTTTCTTCATTTCCTCAAAGAAGGAGGCCAAACTGAATACTGTACAACACAAAAAGCTCTCAACTTCTGATGACACTTTCAGCAGTTTTCTTTATCCAGTCCAACTTCAGATCAATTTTTTTTTGTTAGATACATTTCTTTGACTTATCCACACTGTACTTTTTTTTCTTGCAAAAGTTGCAGCTAACATGAAAGTTGTCAAATGCATATAATTTGCTTACATCATTCACTGAAGTGTTTGACAGTTCCCTTCACATGTTAAGACCAAAGTTTTTCTGTTTTTTAAAACTGGAATAAGTGTTAAATTAAAATGCAAACTAGCTTGATTTCTGTATTTTTGATTAATTTCTAACCTTAAGAAAAACAGAACAAATTAGAATGTTAAGAATATTTCCATTAAAACTTAGTAAAGAATATTTTATGACTAGAGTTCCAATAGCCTTTAAACAGAAAAAAATGGTCCCTTTCTCAATAATTTATTTAAAATAACAAAAATCCTGTAATAACATTCCTCATATTAAAAGGAGCTCCTTTCTATGTTTTATTGCTTGCAGAGGTAACCCACAAGTTTTGCTGCAAAAGTCAGTGACCTGAAAAGATTTTCTTTTATTGTGCAGAACCCCTTCTGGGTTCCTTATCTGAAGGAGCTGGATAGAAATATATATTAGTATGTAAGGCCTGATGTATATTTCTGTTTTAGAAGTGTACTGGGAAGAGGGGAAGAAAGGAGGATGAAGAGACAAGAAATAAAAATAGTGTATTTTATCTATGAAATGGCCAATTTATAACCAAGATATTTAAAAGATATTATGTTCCTATGCCCATTTAGAAAATAATTTTGAATTGCTTTAGACACCAATGAGCTGCTGATTTCTCTTACTTGGCTTGTTATTAATCATAATGACAAAAAAGAATTTTGTATTTGTCTTGTGTAACGCTGGGTTTTCTTCAGTTTCATTTTATTCTGAGAAGGATCCATAGCACAGGAATCAAGAGAACTCTGTTGCTGTATTCTTTTTCCTTCCATAGGCATTGACTGTTATTTGAGTGTTTCAGTTTAAGACAATGGCTGTTCATATTTCCAGTTGCTAGCCAGAATTAGTTTCACACCTTACAAAAAAGACAGGTGCAGTTTTCTAAAAAACAATCTCTAAGTTATTGCTAACACTCCTAATTATGCTTAATGTGCAGGCATATTTACATTGTTGTAAACTGGCTTTCAATCTACTGTTGTTGAACAACCCAGCCATGGCACCACTGAAATTAACTCCCCCTACCCCAAGCCTGGATGGTCTGTGTTTTTGGGGAAGTTTCTTTCTCTCCAGTCCTGAGAATCTTTTCCATGAGAAGACTGCTAAATTGAGGTACCTCTGAAAGGTTATCAGGTTACCTATTTGCCACTTGCCTTAACACTTAAAACATTTTTGAAGTTGATAAAACACATTTTTAGATTTTAACAAACTTAACATTTGTAAGCTTTTCTTATTTTTTCAGGAGACTTAAAACTTGCATTGCATGAACACTTACCAGTCTTTGATTTAATCTCTTATTTTCCTCCTCTTTCAACTGCAAAGTCTGAAAGAAAATCTTATCTGATTAACTAATTAATACACCTTATACAGTATAAACATTTTTTAAAAAGTTTTGATATGACCAGGGCCAGAATACTTGTACAATATACATATTTACTACAGCTTTCAGTTTTAAAACAGTATCAAATCATCTTTCGAACAAAGACATGTAAAAAAATTTGAAGTCTAGCGATTACGACAGTGCTACAAAACCCACTGCCAAGCTATGCTTATCTCCATACTCATCCTTCTGCTTAACTTAGAAAAACATTTCACTGATAAAACAGCAAAAGAAATGTAATATGTTACTATCTTTTAGCTTCTACCCATGACAAATCCTTTGTAAGCAGATGACAGAATAAAGCATGTAAGTGCTCCTAGTCAGAAATATCCAGCCACTTGCATCATACAGTGCCACAATCCATTAACAGAAAACATACATGTTCTCTAACTGATCATAGATTATAGTTTAAGTGATCCCAGAAAGCTGAAAGCTAAGGACACTTTTTTTTTTTTTAAGGTCAACTTTGAAGAGGCAAGAAAAAGGCAACTGGAATGGAGTTAGATACTACTGGATAGTTAAAAATTACTAGAATCTAAAAGATTACAGTGTAACTACTAAGGGTTAATCTAGCTTTTTACCAAGAGTAACAACTTTTATTTCATCAAAAAGGTTCCATTGCTCAGTGCACATTGAAGGCTATGCTCAAAATAAAAGTTGTAACAGAAGTGAAAATTTTATTAAGGTATGTATTTGGGAGAAGCAGGAAGGGTGAGGTATAAACTTACAATTCTAGCTTGTAGGAACATGACAATAACTTCAGAAAATTGCAATTTTAAGCACATTCATAACAAGTGTTATTTCACTTTTTACAGAAGAAATACTGTCAAGATTATAATGCATCCTAAGCAGAATTAAAATTATCTAAGTAATAGCAGCCTAAAAGAAGAAATTACACATTTCAATTAATTCCTGTCCAACTGCTTTGGATGCCTTAATTTGAAAAAGTAATCAAAGCCTTTTTTTGCTACAGAAATTCCCTAGATTAATGACCCATCATAGAATCATAGAATGCTTTGGAATGGAAGGGAGCTTTAAAGGTCATCTCGTCCAACCCCCCTGCAAAGGGCAGGGACATCTTCAACTAGATCAGGTTGCTCAGAGCCCCATCCAGCCTGGCCTTGAATGTTTCAACTCCTAAGAAGAAACACTACACCTGACTCATTCATACTGAAGCCTACATAAACAGAATAAAGTATAAACAAACTTTAAGCTAGGCCAAGTGCAAGTATAATGTATTAATACTTATTTTGAATTACTTCTATGAATTATACTGATACAAAATAAGTACAATGAAAAACCATTCCCTGGAATGACATTTATAAGCCTTGCAGATACTATGTTGCATCAGAGTATATAACTGACCACAGCACAACTTTACACATACATATTTATAAGTACTTAGTTGTAATGCTTATCATCACAAACAATCTACTCACTCTTTCTAACAACATTATCCTCTGTTTTTCTTCAGACATATGGACATTTTCACTAAAAGAGAAAGAAGAAAATGGATAGATTAAAAATGAAATTTTTTTTCATGATCAAAAATTATCTTTCCCACCTCCCCAATCTTCACTCAGTGATGAGTGCCAGGTATTGCTAGAACAGAGGGAAGAACACAGAAAGATAGCTTAAGAATCCCCATCAACATTTCTGGTAGAAGGTTTTGGGGGATTTCCCCCCCCACGCCCCCCTTTTTTTATTTTAAACCCAAGGAGCTTCTTTGTTGCAACAAGCCAGTAAATTTTCAGTCACTGATTAGTTTATAAATTTACATGGGGCCATTTCTGCATATTTTGCATTATTTTCAAAACATTAGGATGAAAGATACAGCTCCAAATGCTTTGGCAGTTAACCCTTGATATTGCAGTTCAGCTCTACAATGTCTTATTTTCCTAGTCTTTGTATTTTTAAAGGTAGTGTAACAGGGAAGAAACAATATATTTTGGAGTCCAAACCCATTTGGTTGGGAAAAGAAAACGGACAAGTTTTTAGACGCATAGTCCATTCATCCAGTCTGACAAAACATGCTATAAATCCAAGGAAAATGCCAAGTAGAACTAACTGATTATAATTAATCCATGCTAATCATTACTTCATTTCAGTTAAAAGGCTGTTTAGCCCTTATGTAATAGGAAGAAGTCAACAGAAACCTGTAATAATTTCTGCCCATTTATTACCTCACTTTTAGTACGTTGAGCAAAAATTTTTTGTTCCCAGGCTTACCTTTTCAAGTTTTTTTTTTTGTAAGCCTGCCTTGAGAGTTCAGGACTAGAACGACTATTGTAAGAAATAGTTCTCCTTCTAAAGAGAGGGTATTGCAGTGTTTTATTGATTATCAGTGCAAGTTTAGTTTGGTAAGCAACAACTGTTTTCACCCTTGCTTCCACAAAGTTCTTTAGTGCACTGGGTACATTATTCTGGGTTAGGCAGCACCAGTTGTGATGGGCACTGATTAATGTGAATGTAAGTATATCTAACAACTCTGCTTTTGCTTCTCAGGCAAAACCTCATTCCACTTGTGTGTTTCCCACTCAGGTTCATTACTTCTGTGATAAGTAAGCAGAAGTCTGGGGTTGTTCAAAAAGCTAGTGGCACAAAAGTGAGAAAATGCATAGGTTGCAATTGCTTAATGATCTTCCACGAAGATACTAGGTAAAGGGGTAGCAACCAGGAGCTTACAGTCAGTTATTCTGCTTTCCTTCCAACAACAGTGAAAATTTGCAAGCTGTATTGAGTGGGCGATTCAAAGATGCAGCCAGTTTCTTCAGGTAAGTGTTCTTAATGAGCAAAAAGAAACCTTTAATAATATTAGGGGTATAATGAAATTAATCTGGGATTTTTTTCCGTGCAAAAGAATACAACAAACATTACCCTGTACAGTTCTGAAGCATCAGACATATATTTCGAGAAGCTTCAGAAATAAGAGGGGAAATAAGAGCACATGAATTTTTGTTCTATTTTAAATAAGATCACAAGATCTGTCTTCCCAAAACACCTCATTGCACTGAGGCAACTAGAACAAAGCAGGCTTGCTGTTTATTCAGGGTAACATGACACAGCCTGTGATATTTATCAACCTCACAAATATGAAATTCTATGGGAGGATTAGGAGAAGAGAGGAAATCTGGCATTGCAATCATAACTGAGGTATTAAAAGTCTATTAAAAAGCTACTACAGGTGTGAAAGCATAAAAGAAAACATTCCATGTGAGTGCTAATATTTAGAAGTGCCTTCCAGTTCAAATCCAAATTTCCTTAGACACCTTAGACATGGAGAAGGATCTTAAAATGAGTACTCCTAGTATACGAGAATTAAAGAAATGCAGTCTTCCACCACGAGGAGGTAGAAAGTGTTAGCATGAAGAACAATTCTCAGTAATTAGTAAAAAATACTAAGTGTTGATTATTTCAGTTTTCTTGGGCTGCTATAGCAGAAACACACTCATACTATAGATTTTTAAATTTTTCTAGTTTTTTTCAGTTTCTATATGGAGCTACAAAAACAACTGGAATGCTCTGGACAAAACTTCTTCACCGTTTGTTTTCTGAATTCTCTCCCAGTAATCTACTCTGAATGGATTCCCATACTGCACTAAGCATGATAATAGCTGAGTATCTTCTAGTAATGAGTCCTATTTTAATGCACACATATCATGTGCTAATCATTTTGTCTTACTCTAGTCAGAAAGTACATGTAATACAATGTGCTCATTTTAGTACAGAATTTTTAAGCCTAGCATTCTACATTTGTTAAAATAAATTTATGAAAATTGTTAAGAAAATTTTTAAAAAAATAGAGTTTTTGCATACATCATCATAGCCCCTTCTCTTGGAGCATCAGTCTTTACTATTCAAAAGTCTTTACAAAATTACTTTAGGTACATATGAAGTAAGAATCAAGGCTCTGAACTTGATGTACATTTTCATGGCAGTCAGTATTGAAAAAAACAGAAAATACATCTGCAGTAGGCTGGATTTCTGACAACAACCAACAGGACAATTTTGTACCAGTCAGAATTATTTAAGTTCACAAGACTTAATAGTCACATACTGAGACCAGATCAGTCTACTAGCTTTACATGTAGACTCTTATCTTACTAGGCAAGGCGTTATATGGCAATACCAAAGTGCACAGCTATTGTAGGGTATCCAAAATGGAAAATATAGTCAAGTTGATGACTGAAAAAAACCCCCGTAAGTGACCTCTGATCCCTATAATCACCTCAGTATTTCAAGCACAGCTTCAGATACTTGCCTGCAAACTAGCCCCTGCCTAATTAAACCTCCATACAAAAAGGGTGATAAACAGTTAAATGTGTGCAATATCAATATAATGTTATTTGAATCTGTTGTAAATCCAGATTATCAACCAGATCCAAAATCAAAAGAACCAATCTTAAGTGAAAAGTTTAGTTTGAGGTACGTAAGTTGCTTGCCCTAGCTGTTTTCCTCAAGTAAGGGTTTAAAGCATTGCCAAGTTTTTTCCCAGTCCCATCACTGCCTTCTAGTAAGCCAGCAGTACATCACAGCTGACAGTACTGATGAATCAGAGGTTATACAAACAAAGGGACACTGAACACCTGTCCTTCTCTCCAATAATACAAAACATCAATACATCAAGGCCACTTAATCAGCCTCAGTCCCTTGTTTTGAATCCTGAGGATTCAGCCTAATTTCTACCAAGCATACCTATCACCTCTTCCTCTTTATCAAATAATGTCATTATGCTATCTTACAGCAGAGATGTACATGAACAATCAAAGTTTTTCTGTTTGTTTGTTTTTAAATGAGAGCCAGCCACTGTTCAAAAGATATGCCAATAACATGCAGCCACTCAGCTCATTCTAGGCCATTATTACAATTGCTCTCTCGTTTCACTTACATTTCATACACTTAGGTCTATTATTTCACCTCATAATTGTGGGGCCAAATTTCACCTTTAAGTTGCATACTTCTAAGTCATCAAAACCACACGTTTCTGATGATTGTGACACCACAATTGTATGCGTACATTTAAAAGAATATTTTTAGCAACAATATCAAAGGCAGAAGGAGTGTTAAACGTGCTCATTTGTACTTCGCAATACCCAACAGCACACATTTAAAGAACAAGAGCATGCTTTGTGTGTTCCTGCTATAATGCCCCATACTTACTGCACAGCCATCATACTGGTTTCCATCGTGGAGTCCATTCTCCCTTCAGCTGCAGTGTCAGAAACCAATCTGTCTGCGTCAGTGAGAATATCAGCTGCGCAGGCTCCACAAGCTTCTGAAGCTGCTGCTGAGTAGGTTGATGGAGAAAAATTACTAATTCTCAGTTTATTAACTTCTTCTTCAAGCTTTTTCTTCTCTTCGAGTAAGCGAGCTCGATCTTCAGAAAGTGTTTCAATCAAATCTATGACACAAGTAAAGAAAAATTCTTTAATAACAGCAGCACTAAGGATCAAAACCCATCTGTAGTGAATGGAATTGTCCTATTAGAAAAGATGCATACTTTTCCAGAACTTTGCTTACCCTTATCTTTTTCTTGCTGTTGTGTAAGCATTTTTAATTTGTCACTAAGATCATTAATTATGTTTTCTTTTTTCATTTTCTCTCTTGCCAGAACAGTGTTAAAGTTGGTCTGAAAACAGAAAGAAATAATACTGAAATAAGAAATGTACTGTATTAACATAATGCAAAATATATCACTAGAACAAAAAAGTACAAAAGATATCAGGCATTTCAGTTTCCTAAATCATAATTAAACAAGGAATTAAACTTGTTTATATATTACTTTGTTGAAGAGATAACATGTCTTTACATTTTGTTTTCAGGTTTCTCTGTAACAATTTTTTTATTTTTATCCCTCTGGTTCCCCCAAGCCCAGTATACACATGTAGTATAAAGAAATTATCATTAAAAAAATAATAATTTGTAAGTTGTTAATTTTTTTTTTTAAACATAATGCTTTATATTCCAGTTAATGTCCAACAGTTGCATGTTTTATATTAAAAACAATTACTTTAAGGATTAAAGTTGTTATTAAGGCAAAGCTGCACTGCATCAAGATATTACATGTAATAAAAAAAGAAAAATATCATAATTAATAAACTAGAATAATATACTAGAATCTGAATTAAGTCATGCATTAATTCCTCAGTGAACAATTAATTAATGCAGAAGTCATACAGGAGTCCTGGCTAATAGCTTCAATAACTGAACAATAAAGAGGCTAGCATATCCTTCGGTATCGGTCTGACAAATCTTCTTGCTTCTTCAATCCTTCTACTAGCCACTATGCCCTCACCCCTTCTACTCTTAAGGTTTTGCTGAAGAGAGACAAATACTACCAACAACCACCTATTAAAAGGATATTTTAAATATATTAAAAGGATATTTTAAATTACAACTTCACTTTTTTGGTGAATTTTTGAACTACGCCTATTAACTCTCAGTCTTAACATGCAAGCTATTTGGCAGGCTACACTCCCTACCTAGTGTGCAGCAGCCTTTGCTACGTCTGTGTAACAAAACTATCACACACCACAAGCATAAGTAACACCTCTAAGATAACTTTACTGAGAAAAAAATTAGATCAAGGGTGAGGTTAAAATACCCAGATCAGCAGAGCCAATGCACTATGCTTTCAGCACTGGACTTTCATATACCATTTTTATGGGTTTGTTTGGTGGGGGTTTTTTTTGTTGTTTTGTGGGGGGGTTTTTTGTTTGTTTGTTTTTTAAATAAAAGGTTCCATCTTCCCTGGAATTTGCTGTTAATGCCTCAGAACCTTCCCTTCCACGCTCTGCTACACAAATGAATATTATTACATAATGAGGAAAATGGCATATTAAGGCATATTCTGATGGAAAAACAATTCTTACGATTATCAGTGTAATGCATGGAATATTCCTATTAGATTTACTATGTAAGGCTCACTTCAATATTAATGCTTGCTGTCCAAAACTTTTAGAAATATTCCTTTCTTTATAATTGTTGGCAATTTTCTGCTCTCTGCACCAAGTGATTCATAGCATTCATTCACCAACGTGGCTGATCACTACACTGTCTCTTTGTCCTTATTTGATCCTACCATAGCTAAAGTAAGTAGAGGTGCTTAAAACAGAAAATCCATTCTTAGTGTTTAAATGCAACAAAGCTGTAGATAATACCAGCTACTAACAGAGATTTAAGAACTGAAGACTCATCTACAAAACGTGAGAGATGTAAGATGTTTTGAAAGGAAAACATGTGTCGATACTGATAAAATTACTAATCCAGTGCAATATGATTTTGTATCAAGGTGTGGAGTACACAGTGGTTCTAAGTTTATTAAGCAAAAGATAACATTTCCTTTCAACCTCCAATGCCACCTGCCCAGGCTAATAAAGTTTAAAAAGCCATTAAGTGGCATTCCAAATCAATTAGTATTTCCAATAATTAATTTTGTGTTGTCCACAAGTTTTGTGTTGTTAACTTAAACTATACTTAACCAGTATCTTTCTGGAGTTCAATAGATTAATGGATAAAAATTTACAGCACTAGCCTAACAACCTAAGCAAGAGTAGTCACAAAATAACAAAAATTGAATCTGGATTGCCCAGTTCACAGATATTTCAGGTGGAAGGCTTTTTTGCTTGGTGTTCCTTTTCCTTAAGTGTTGCATTCCATTAACACTTCATATCCCAGCTCCAGGTAACAGCACAAATTTAGAATGTATAAGTGTTACACGGGGGGAAAAAAAAAAAAAACAACCAAACCAAAACAAACAACCCAGCTCCATAACTTCAAAAGAGCAAAAGAACACAATTGTCATGGGAGCAAAAGTAATAAAAAAGCATCAGCTTTACCTGCTGTTCTGCAGTGAGCGATGTTCTAATGTTCTGCATTTCTTCATTCTTTCTTTTCTCTTGTTCTTCAAGTTGCTCCAAGAACTTCATTTTTTCTTCCTGAAGCTTCTCTTGAAGTTCAGCAACCAAGCTTGATTCAACAGATGATTCCGTGGGAGGACTTAAAAGAAAATGTTTAGTCTTTAAATTTGCAGCATATACAGAGTCCCAGAATACATGAAATAAGCAAACACACACAAGTCAGAAGTTCCTTTTTGAGACATTTTTCTGAAATGTTTAATAAATACTGTATTCCAATTAAGTCATTACTAATCTTCAATTCTACTTTTCAATCATGAGCATGTTACCAAATTCTCACTCTTGGGCATTCTGTTTTTTAGTGTACTACACTGGCACTAATTTTTAAATTTTGTTGAGGGAGGGAGATTTTTGTTTTCATTTTTCTAACATAAAAGAACATGTGGAAAGTGGTAAAAAGAGGAAAAAAAGGACGTATCAACTCCCTGAAGATTCGTTGTATGTCAAAATGCAAAGCCTCCAGAACATCACATAATTAAAGCATTTCAGCAATAAATCTTATGTTAAGGAATTCAGATACGAAACACAAAACTCTGGGCTGTAGAATCTGGAGAACAGTAGTAATGATCATAACGAAAGGAAATCATCAACAGTCATTGAAGCAGGAAGAATAATGACCTTAAATGGCTCTTGAAACAGGCAATGTTACATAGGCTAAATGTTTTCCATCACTGAACCCAAAGCATTAACTACCCTCTTCTGTGTTTTGGCTTGAGTTACCAAGAACCACCATTGAAGAACACTGGGATAGACAAATCTCTTCATTGGGCAACTTTTGTGAAAAATTATTATTTTAAATTTCTATTATTCCTCTACACCAGAATCATATTTAATATAAAGAAAATCCCCCAAACCTAACTCTACATCTACATACACGCATCAGTGGTCTTCTCCAGCCAGAGCAGCCTGGAGATATGGTCTCCTGATGTTAGGTAGGCTGTGCTGAAAGCAAAACATCACGTGCTAATATACTAACACTCACAAGCACAACTCCTAATGCTAAAAATGCTCCAAGAATTCTCCTTGCTTCATAATGCAAAGCTTCTCTGTTAACACTGACGGCTACAGAACCTCAGAGACACCAGAAAGATTCAGCACAGAGAATACAAAAGAAAACTGAATTGCAGAGGAGGCAAGGAATGTCAAATTCTGATCACTGCATACTGGATGGGAGTTTGGGCATCCATGAAACCACCAGGTCCCGCCATTTCTACAGTCTTTGCTCTACCATACAATCCAGCACATACTCACCTACTTCTGTTTCTCCCATGAGTTCTCTCTATCAAGTTAAGAAAGCACAGGATAAGTTTGTCTGAGAAGTGTGAAGAAGCAGTATGCCTGCACCTTGCTTTACAAGCAACAAAAATTCACTCATATTACTCCAAGTTATCTAAACGCCAAGTTAATACATCAGCCTAATCCCAAGGCTGTTAGCTGCACTAAACCAAAGCAGGTATCATCTGCCTCTCAGGCTGCCTGGACTACTGACTATTTGCAAACGACAGCCAGGTAAAGGGTATTGTTATTCTGCAAAGGATGCTAACATACATTCCTAGTTTTTAAACCTCGGCACTATATCAGGTATTGGCTTTACACATTTAATATGCAAAGGTCTTGACAACTATGGCAATACTGACAATACCTAACTTTTTTTAGTGTTTTCAAGATACCAAAAGCACATTTCTTCACAGATCGGGGTTCCTTTGCAAGTAAACACTATAATGCTCTATGCTAAGATAACAAAGGATGCCATTTAGCAACACTACCACTGTTCTACCACATGGGCATACATTGAAGATACAAACTATTATGCAGTAGCTAAGCACTGAAAAAGCCCATAAGAAGTTGTAAATAAGAGCCCTGAAAGCCAACTGAAGTTCTCAGAGTGGCAAAATAACCTCAGAAATCAGATATAAAATAAGCAGAGAACAAAGCAAGTCATGAGACACCCAGGCAACTCTCTTATGCCACTGAGAATGCATTTTCGTGCTGGATTAAATTTCAGTTTATTTCTAAATTAAGCTTAGCTGTGAGAGAAAGCATGTGCTCTACAGAGAAGCTTCACTACTGATGGTGGTCTGATAGAAGTGGCTGGACAATACCAAGGCTGGAAGACACCAAAGCTGTAATTCAGTTTTCAAAGCAGTCATGAATCCTTTTCTATTTTTTAACATTCTGTACAATGTAATAATTCTTTTAACTAACCAGCAAACTGCTTAACAATCAAAGTCATTACAGAAATTGTGTTTTTCAGTTAATCTTGGTTAGTACATACTACATACAGTAAAAAGATTAAATAGGAGAGTTACAAATGCCTTGCAGTTTTATTATCTTTCCTAATCATGATGGCTTGAATTCCAGGCACATGATAACCAAAACACATTAATTTTCATATGCTGGTGATGCATGGGTCACAAACATTTCCTTGTCACTTCTAAATATTTTTGTTAGTTTTCATGCAAGTTCAAAAACTAAATTCCTGATACCAGTGCAACACTCGGGTGAAATTTAACAATTCATCTCCCTGTCCGTGCCTTCTGGATGGCTAACATAACATTGCTTTTGGAGAAAAGGACATTTATCTGACAAGCATACAGGCACATGCCAAATAAAAATTGGTTTCTACCATTACAAGTTAACTGCTAAACAATGACTGAGTGAGGATAACAAGTCAACTCGAATTACTGACATAGCTTCGGGTTTCAGGAACTCAAAAACCAAACAGCTAGACAGTGACTTTGAAATATTAAGACAGATTCACATAACATATATGCCTTTTGAATATAAAAACACAGCATGTCTTTATTCCTAGAGTAAAAGCCTAACAGCAGATTAAAGGCATAAAGAGCAGCCTTAGGAGGCAACACATATTTTAACATCACAAAATTAAGTTACTTGACAGAACTCATAACAAATTACTAACACTTCTTTAGACTGAAGCAGACAATATTTCTTTGAAATACATTACTATCTGTTTTATCCAGTTTGTATAAGAATACACACAGCTGTGCTCAGAAGTTGTTCAAATGTAAGTGTAGATTGTGGATTTTTAAAAAGTCTGATGACACAGCTACATCTTTTTCCTGTTCAGTCAAGTTTTTAAAACTTCTACAGTGCATTAATACATATAAAAGGAAAAGAACATAGGGTTCACGTTTTTCCTCATTTCACCATGTTTCATTAAGAGAATATTTTGTTCAATTAAGAAGGGCAGTTCTTAATTTCCTTATGTCCCAATCTTAACTCAAGAACCATAATATTATCTTGATGTATTTTTTCATACATGACATACAAAACACAGACACTGATACAACATCATTTAACAATGGATATGTTCACGTATCAAAATCCTGAGGTAATGGGACTGAAGTGGATAATTCAAGTGAAGTGGATATTCAGATTTCCCCTACACTATTTAAGTGAATCGTGCACACGTGTTGGACTCTCTGCATAACTTTCCCTGTCCTTCCTTTTTTTTTTTAAACATTACATTAATATTCAGAAGTTAAATGCTAACTTAAGTCTGTATTCATGTTCTGCAGTACTTTTCTGGGTTTTATGCCCATTCTGTCCATTTTATTGGTCTTTTCCCATTTTACATACTTGGTATATCATAATGCCTAGAAAAACAACGCTCTGTTTACGTATTGTACAAACAAGATCTATCCGCTGCGTTCCTTCACACTACAAGAACATAAATGACAAATTCTAGCATTTCAAAATAGAATACTGTTTCTAAGCAGTAGTCACATAGAAAAATTCTAGTATTTCCATTCCACAACATCATAATCTACTCTGCTGACAGGCATTATGAACTAGTAAGTAGGTAAGATATGATAAGTCAGAAAGAGTAATTCCAGGCATTTATGGCAGGGGAAAATATATTTTTCTTTTTAAAATGGAAAAACACTGCAGAAATTAACACTGAAAAACAATGATGTTAGGATGTTCTTTAGAACTATGTTGCCCACGTGTTTCATTATAAAACTCAAACTGAAGACCCTGAAATACACAACTGTGGTAGCTAAAGTCAATGGAAGTCCATGTGGCCATCAGACAGTTCTTAGTCGATCACATACATTTCCACACTTTTTCATGCCACCATTAGCACCAACAAGAGTATATAGTTAGCCAATCAAAGAAAGTTATCAGCCTAAAAACTAGCCACTGCATGCTCACACAGTGATAATACCAGAGCAAAGGATGGAAAAAGGAGAGAGAGGCTGAGACCATCAAAATCAGAACTGCAAGCAACATGCTATTGTGGAAACGCTCCTTCAACATAACATTACAAGACTGAAATAAAAAAACTCCATTGCTGGCCGGCAATAATATTGTATAAGATATTTTACAATCTTTGAGATTAACTACAGACACAGGAATATCACTATAAAACAGAAGTAACTTGAAACTTGAATATAGAAACCAACCCAGATAAACACTATTACAAATATGTAGAAATTATACTTACTGCATAGTGTATCACAAATACCATATTAATTACTTCAAAATACTAAGAAAACACAGCAACTTAATTCTTACAGTACCTCTGATTAACTTGCATCTCAAGTTGTTGTATTTTTTCCAAAAGCCCTTTTTCAGCAGCTTCCCTCTGTAATTCAATCTCTTTACAAGCAGTTTGTACTGCATCCTCTTTTTCACAATTGAGCTTCTGAATGAGCAACTGCCTGTCTTGTTCTTGGTTAGATACTAACAGTTCTTTCTCTTCCTTAAGCTTACGGATAATAGCTTCGTATTTTTCCTGCTGCTCACAGAGAGACGATTTTTCTGTTTTTTCCTTTTCTAGGGCATTTGCTTCCAACTCTAACTTACTTTGTAGTTCCGTTATTTGCTCTGAAAGTCTTTTTTCTGCTTCAGAAGCTTTTTGATGAAGAAGTGTCACTTTATTTAGTTTAGTTCTAAGCAAATTTGCTTCTTCTTCATATCTGTCCACTAGCTCAGAAATGCACTGATCTTTTTCAATTGTCATCAGAGTCCTTAGTTCTGATAAGCCCACTTGATATTCATCACTGTTAATTTGTATTTTATTGTTTAATTTATCTATCTCCTTCTTTAAGCTTTCCGTTTCCTTATGAATCTGAGATTTTAAGGCCTCTTGTTGCTGGTTTCTGCTTTCTTCCAATAGAAGCTTCATTTCATCAGTTTCTGCCTCTTTCAGGGCAAGTTCAACTTCTAATTTACACCTCAAATCAGACAGATCTGAAACTTTGAGTTGTAACTCTTCTACTTGTTGTTGTTTCTCTTGCACAACTACTGCGTGAGATTCCTGCATTTGTTCAAGTCTATGCTGGTTCTCTTTTTTTAATTTATCTAAACAGTCCTTGTGCTCAGCTAGCACCTTCTCAAATTCCTGTAAATGCCTGGCTTGTAGGTTGTTTTCCAGTTCTTTTAAATGACTTTGCTCTAAACTCTCAAGTTCTGCCCTTAGGAGTTGCAGTTTTTCATTGTTTTCAACATGAAGTTTTTTCAAGTCTTCAAGTACTATCTCACGTGACTGTCTCAGTTCCTTAATTTCACAATTTTGTGTCTCCATTTGGCATTCCAATTCAAGTAATTTCTGGTCTTTTTCATTCTGAAGGCAAACTACAGCTTCTTTCTCATTTTTCACCATTGCAAATTCATCATTCTTATTCTGAAGAACTTCCTCAAGGCCTAATAAGTCACCTTTTAACTTTGTAATCTTCTTCTTACTTTCTTCACCATCCTCCAATAATTTATTAATTTTAGTTTCATATTCACTTTTCAAAGACTGTAATTCTTTTTGATGTTTATCTTTTAGTGTTTTTTCAAGTGAAAGTTTTACCTGCTCAATAGTATTTACTATTTCTAACGAAGTGCATTTTAAAGAATTAGAAAAGTCACACTGTTCTCTTTGTACAAGTGTTCTAAAGTGGCAAAGATCTTCTTTTATACCTCTTAAATGTACCTTTGAGTCTTGGGCAATAACCCTACACTTCTCCATGCAAACACTGAGAGATGCATTTTCTACTGAAACGTCCTTTACACAAGAATTCGTATCTTGCATACGTCTACTGTCTATTGCATTGATAACCGAAGAATAAAGAGATTCCACCATCATTTCTGGACTTTGTGGATCACTTATTACATTAGGAGATACTGGATTTTCTTCTATTACAAATTCATTTACTGCTGACATAAAGTCAGATTCTGGACTTTCTGCTAATGAATCCAAGTCTAATGATCCTTGCTTAAGGGCTTGCTCCAAGTTCGGATGGGCAATAGTTTCAAAATCAAACGTATGAGCATCAATGCTGTCTGGAGACAATTCTTCTAATGGAGCTGGGGGACATACAGAAGGACACAGGGGATCCTGAAGACTGAGTGCTGGAGGAGTTCTTGAAGAGGTAGCAATTGCAGTTCCTGTTGTACTTTCCATCCTTGGTGTAGTAGCAGATTGTGGCGATGCCTGACTGTTGGAGGCCTACAAGTTATAAAACATGAAATAAACACTTAACGAAGTGATAGGCAAAAGTATTAATATTTTACATTGATTAAAAATTACCAGGCAAAACCAAGAACTTAAAAAGCCAGCCTTATTATCCGTAACAGTCCAAATTACATACGACTAAAATTTAAGTAAAAATTGCAGAACTTCAGAGAGATTTTCTAGTAGGTTTCAAAAAAGCACCATTTGTAAATACATAAATATTAAATGTTCATCTATCCAAAAGTCCTACATAGATCACATATAATGGTATTTGAAAGGGCTGAAACATAAGTTTGGATGATACAAAAAAACTGAAGTAACCAGTCAGAAACAAGCTGTTTCCTAACAGCCTACTGATTTTGGTTCTCCTAATAATTTTGTTACTAAAATATTTTTATTTTATTTTTGCTAGTACTGCTGTTAAAAATCAGTGTAATCCAGTCACTATTAATATACTAAATTAAAAAGGTTTACAAAAAGCTTTACTACAACAAAACTACTGTCTACTAATATATCAAAAACATGCATGAGAATTGTTCTGCTTGTGAGAGTGTAAGAGTAAGAGAGTATAATGAAGGGCACATTCTAATTAAAAGCAACATTCTGATTTTTCAGAATGCAAGACAACAGTCTAAGTGGATTTTTTTTTCCCCTCCATGCTGCTTCCGTCGCTCCCAATTTTTGTAATTTTGCCTCTAGACCCTGGATGCCACCAAACCTGATTCTGTATTACCAGATCCTTCAATCTTCAACTGAAAAGCTAATGGTTAGAATAACCACCCATAATCACCCATCCGTAACAGCAGCTTGTAAACCAATACAAAGATTAAGTAAAGCTTCTCCACCTTTACAGAACTGTTCTCAAATAATTCTGATCAATTCCAGTGCTTTTGATTCTTAAAAGGCTAAAAACTTACCTTCAAATCAATTTTCCAGTTAATTGTGATAACATGTTTAAATCTCATTATCATCAGTTCTTGTTCATTACCATATGAATTACAAAGCAAGATCTCAAGTTCCAGTGCATACTCTGCTGTAAAGTGTAAATTCATGCCCAGTGTTCAAAAACCAATCTTTGCTATTTCAAAGACATCATGCTTTTCTATACTGCCATGGAATATATATTTTATATAGTTAATTCAGCTGAACTTTGATTTATCATAGCTATAATGGTTGTAACTGCAGGTGAAGTTACATGCACTTATTTCTATGCATCTGAAATTCAGTAAAGCACCATTTTGAAATGCTTTAAAAAAATAATCAACCTCAGCAAGGCCTCAGAGACTGTGCAAACAGCCTGTGTTCTGTGATTGTCAAGCTTTTCAACTGTGACTAAAACTCAATTTAACTTACAGTATGATGTACCTACAAGATTACACTTCAGTTATAGATTTTCTTATCTTTGCTATTTATTTAATAGAATTAACATAATAATTTTACTGCTTGCAAGGTTTGTTTGACAGAATAAATTAAGCCTGTATTAAAGTCCTCTTCCTTTACCATCTTCACATCTACCAGAACTAGGAACAAATGGTCAACACGTAGTATATTATACTATTAACTATTAAATACAACTGGAAATATAAAAGCCCTAATGCCAACAACAATATCACCTGCAGAATCTAAGAACAAAAATATAAACCTTAAGCTTCAGCAAGTGCAGAACACATCCCAGTGGAAGCCAAAAAGCAATGTACAGCCTCAGTTTCCACCAAGGATGCATTCCGGAACAAGTTCATAACAGGATGGGTAGCGAAGCAATTTTTCCTAAGAAAATTGCAGTGAAATACACACAGTTAAAACACATAGGGAGAGTATCTGTGACACGTAGGATGAAGAGGCACAAGCAGGATCATCAGGTTCACAAACTGGAAGAGATGTTGAGTTTTTTGAATGGAACAGTGTCCTGAAAGATCTTAAATGCATTAGATTTAACAGCATAGCCCAACCATTACCTTGCTTTTCCATCCTTCATCCTTGAAGGACTTGTTTCATCTTATTCATCTGAGGAACATCACCATCTTGAAAAGAAATTGTTTGTAAAGACTCATGGGAATATTTGCAGTAAAAGATTCTCATAAGATGTTCAGTCTCAAAGGTCTGGAGATCTTTCAGAATGGTGATCTTCTCCAAAAAGCCAACACTGCCTCCAGCTGATAATCCTGATGATCCTGCTTGTGCCTCTTCTGCAAACCATCCACACTGTCTCCATGCATTTAAATCATGTCTGGTGTTGTTTAGTACATTAGTTTTTATGGGAGAAATTTTTGCTATCCATTGAACTCAGCTACTTGACTGGTGACAGTTAGTGGAGCTGGGCAATAAATGGTCAGCAACAGAACTCCAAAAAAACCCAGACAGAAGTGACAGATATCAGACTGCTGATCTATAAATAGCCAATTTCTGTTTTCTCAATCTTTTACAAATGGCTGCTACCCAGAAAGGGACCCTATTCTTCTCTGTACCATGTAAATGTTCTCTTAATGGAGATGTAGTGTGACTGAATTCTGAACTGAGATTTAGGAAGAACCTATTTCCAGTTCTGACACTCATCTACATAGCAGAGCTGCATTTATATCTCACCTCCATTAGCCTTTGCATCTGTATGAAAGTAAACCATACAATGGTTTTGAAATCCAATGATGAAAACACACTGTAAAAAAACCTTATGCTCATTATATACAAAATATTGTCTTTGGTTACCAAAAATGAACCCAGGACATGAGACAAAAAAAAGCTAAAGGGAAACGCTCCTTTTGTTAAAGGTACTATTAGTCCAGGTTTAAGCATTTCCCTTGGGTTTAATTTCAGCTTGCTGCTTATCTAAGAAAACTCAGAAAAAGAAATATTGAAGGATACTGTATATGCTGATACATGCCTGGATTCAAAGCATATGCTTTAAGTGACAAACATTTAACATTGATAAACCAGAGCTTTAACAGAAATAAAAGCTAGCAACACAGATGACAGCAAGCACATACTAAAAAAAGCACTTCAAAGACTTTGAATATTAGAAGGCCCTACAGAAAGCCACATGCAAAGGCAAGATGTTATCTACTTTTGGCACCCCTGCAGAATCATCCTAGAAGGTAAAGACTAAGAATATAGCATGAAGAAGAAAAACAAAAAAAAACCCAGTCACTGTGTGGAGCAATATTCTACTGAGCTTGGTTTCCTCATGACCTAGGGCTGTAACAAATTCCATGCCTCTGCAGTGGCTGCTGTGAGCTGGGTCTATAGTTAGAATACCAGATTACTGCCTACTGAAGAGTTAAACATCATATTTTTGAGTAGCTGAAACTATATGGAAGACTTTGTTTACTGTTGCCTGTTTCCCTCAGAAGCTGGTGCCTGCCATCTAGTCTACTTACAATCTACAGGCAGCAATGCATGCGTATGTCATACACTAATTCCTGTGATGAAAAAGGAAAAGGAGTCAAGAGCAAACAAAAAATGGAAAGCAGAGACAGAGAAGCAGAGTTAATTTTTAAGTTCTTAGGTGTTGCTGGATTCAGGTGTTGCCTGGTTCTAGTTATGTTACTATGACAAACATAGTCAGGGAACGGGGCAATTCTTGGAAGGATTACAGTATTTGAATTTCAAACGCAACTAGAACAAATGGCAGATTCATAATCTCATTTGAAAAGCCAGCTCCTCTTACAAGGGAAACTTCTAATACCAAAGGATTGCATATGTTAATCTACTAAAAACTAAACCTACGAACCATGGAGAAGACACCTTAATCGTCTTACCTGACTCCTATGGGGACCTTAACTTTCTCCTGGACATCTTTAACCCAATCACTGATCTGTTTAAACTTTGTCTGTATTACGGAAATGAGAGAGTACAGCAATATCTTTGGCATGAGACCATTAAATTACAAAGAATAGAGCAGAAAACTTTAAAAAAGAAAACAGATTTCAAAGTAGTAACAAATTAAGCAAAAATCAAGAACGATGTTCTTTAACTACTCCGATGTAATACTAAAAAAAGAAATTGGATATCAGATAGAGAAGCATGTCATCATTTACGTTCTATGAACCTGAAAGCTGAAATAATAAGAGTTATGGGGACACTTAAAAAGAAATGCTACCAACATCCCCAGTAATGTACTGGATCTCCTCTCTGACTTGCTCTTTGCTCATTTGTCTGCAGCCACAGCTTTTCTCTCCTGCATAAAGCAACTATCAAAAGACCAGCTGCTGTGGCTGATGCAGTAGGATGAACTCTCACCTGACCATGACAGAGCTAAACTGCTGCACTACCAACAAGCCAGGGAAAATACCCCAGTCCAACTTAAAGAACCAGGCTTCTGCTGCCACTTGTATGGAAAGCAAAGTTGGGGCCAAATGTGTCTCCTTGGGAGAGGACAAGAGCAACATTCTGCTATATGGGCAACACTCAACGCCTGCACAGTCATCGCCAACTCTGCATCAAACTGGGACAATATCTCACAGTTCACCAACAGAATGTGTAGGTGCATGAAGCTGTAGACATCTTCAGGACTATTAAATGTTTATTCATCCTTCTAATTATATACTGTAAATTCCCAGCAATCCTAAGGATAAGAAAATAACATTTTCAAATTATTTCAGTAATTCTATGCAAAAAAAAAGAACACAGGCAAAAGTAATATAATTTAAAAAGCACTCCTAGACCATCTGTGGAATAAAGCAACACAGAGAAAGACCTAGTATCTTTCATCAAGTAGTAACAACAGCAGTGTCATTGAGAAGGAAAAAAAACCTGACAGATCTATTTGCTTCAATTCCAAAAAAGAGTTCAAATGAATCATTGAAATTACACAGAGATGGGCATTTTCAAGATGACATCATAAATGGCCCAGCTCTGACTGTGCAATGCAATTTACTCTAAGGAAAGAGACAATTATCCAAATCTGTCTAAGCACTTGACATTTCTGAGTCAGCCAAGAATTCAAACTGGCCAAAGCACAGCCAAAGAGAAGAGTGGGAAGAACAGATTCTCCTGATTTGGCAAACATCTTTTTTGTGCAGCCAGACACTGATAAAAATTTCTCTGATAAGCAAGTCTAAACCAAAAAGGGCAAACTATCAAGACTTGTACAAGTAAGGCACCTTTCCGGTTTATTTTTCCACTGTTATTATGTATATTTTTGGATTAAAAGTTACCCTTTTATTTCACACTCTTCTGACAATGCAAGCTTTAGTGAAAAATGAATTCGTTAGAACACCTGCCACTATCCTGGTTTTTTATGAGATAAATTTCAGGATCCTCCAAGTTGGGGGTGGACTTCTGTATGTCAGAGCATGGTCTGTTGGAAGAGCATGTTCAGAAAACTCTGAGATTTCATAAAATTTACACCACTCCTAGCCATTCTGTTGGCTAATACAGTGATCAGGCCCTAACACTTCTGTTCTTAACGGCTGTTCACATAAAAATGAATCTTCATAAAGACAGAAAAGAGCTAAGATACAACATAAATGACACATCTTTTTTATACTACAGAACAAAGAGCAGCCCAGATCTCATATTTTACATAAATGAAAGATTTCCAGTAAATCTCTTGTTAAAGTTCCAGAGGATTAAGAAGATAGAGGACTTCACGTCACCTGGTTTAAGCACGAATTTGCTAATTCAAAATTGAACATGCCCATAACCTCAGCGGTTACAGAAGATGCTTTTAGTCAGCATCAAAATGCATACAAACACACTGTGGATGGTAACACGGAGTCCTACAAGAATGACATGTTTTTTCTACAGCAAAATTTGAAGCAGTCAACTTCACATATAATTTTAAGCATTGCTAAATTCACCTGGGGTTTCACTGGGACCGGCTACAGTCAGAAGCTAAAAGGACCCTGTTTGGCATGTTATGAAAGTCAGAGGCTGAACGCATAGAAGCAATCAAAAATGAGTGGCAGAAACAGAGTTTCTAGTGGAAGGAATCTGCTTGACAGGCAGAGTGAAACTAGGAAGAGTTTTTTGCCGTCTGTTCCTTCTATACTCAAAGAAAGAAACCGCGCATATTTCTTCCCTTCCCCAAAAAGCAGGACTGCAACAAAGGAGTAAATGACACATCAATATTCAGTCTAATGGGGACAACCAATCAAGGCCCTAAATTCTCCTTAACTGCTTGTGCCAAAAGGACTTCAAGGAGCAATGCAAACATCTACAGAAGTAACAAACAACTTCACTGAATACAAACTAAAGCAACAAAGGCAAAATGCACACATTCTGTACACAGAAGCTTGAGAAAATGGCAGAAAGCAGAAATATTAACAGAGTAATTCTACAATTTCCGTGGAATATAAGTACCTGTTATATGTTCAGAAGATATTTAATGTCTTTTGACTATTCTCTAGATAGACTCACTTTACTAGTTGGAGAGCTCAAAATTCTCAGAATATTTACTAGTATGTGATTCGAAAGGAAACTTATTATGCAGTTATGAGACCAACGAATCTTTACATCTGGAAAAAACAAAGTTTCTTTCTGAAGAGGTTGATAAAACAATACTATGGAAATATTCTACTCTTTTGAATAGAATATTCTCTTTTCTTGGTAAAGAAAAACAAAAATACCTTTTGTTCATTCAGCAGGTCTGTAATGGTTTGTGACATTTCATCCAAACTCTGTGCTGCTTTTACCAGGTTATGCAGAGCACGTACATGCTGGTGAAGAGGTTCAAAGTCACAAAGTATGGGAACCCTTAAAAACAGTATAGGATTAAAAATTTTTTTCCACATTGTTAATCTAATATTCAAATATATTAAATTACTATGTGTATATTCCAACAAGACTAAGCTTCCCTCTATATAAGGCTTGTGCTTTCTTCAATTCATCTATTTTACATGGAAAATCCACTAAACCCACACGGTATTTGTGTTTTAAATGAAGAACTTGAGAGCTTTTAAGGAGTAGATAATGATAAACACAACGATGGGGAAGTACTATATCAGAGCCTTTCCTTCTGAGGAAAACATTTACCAGTAGTACCTAGAGTTACAGTAACAGAAGAGAATTGACAGTGATTAGATCTGTAATTCAAGCACTTATGTTTGCAAATTACTCTATTCTTCTCTCCAGTTGGATTCTCTCCAATCCAGCTCTTCCTGTAGCTATTAATTCTCTACTATTTTATTTTAATGATAGGTAACCTAAATTAAGACTGATTAATGTGTCGTGATCACATTGCAAGTGTTGCAAGATAAGCTTTCAATTGCAAGTCTTCTAAACCTCTGGAAAACCAACATTTATATCATTTTTCTTGACAGTCCCTATATACAGAATTTTTAATTTCTTCAGGAATAGGTCCACTGAAACCATGAAGCAAGAGTTCATTTACACCAACAATATAATAAAAGCAGATTGCACTTCAACATATTTTGAATTCCCTATTCAATACACAGGGCAAGTGGCATCTAGTGTATTTTTGTAGAATTAAGGTTTCAATAATTGCTCAAACATGTAAGTTGAGAAGACTGAAGGATTGTAAGTAAACAGAAGCATCATTTTAATTATGCAGCTCAGGGGTTCAGTGCTGATAGAAAAGGACTCTGTCCTGGGTCTCAGTTTACCTATTGCTTGATTTTTAGATGTTAAATGAAAATACCCAAGAAGTTTCTTCTGAGGCTTAGTTTCTACCAAAGTGTGTGACAGCTTTGCCCACTTGAGTTCCAAGTCCACCACTATCATCCATATTTTCACCAATGTAACCCTGAGCCCAGAAACCAGGAGGAACATGACATAATCCCACCTCTATTGCCATCAAGTGGAAAGCTATGTCACTACAATTCTGACCAACTAAAAAAGTTTGGTTAGTGATTGGTTTTCCGACAACAGCTAGGCAAAATTCTTCCTGAACTCAGTCCAAATTTCCCAGGAAGGTTGTAAAATTCTCACAAACCTGAAAATTAGGCAAGTATCAGCAATATGACACTACAGTTTGCATTTTTTTCCTGCAGAATCACTAAGGAGCAAGCCTAAAAGCATAACATGAGAAATTAAAAGGGTACATCAGCTGTATCATGATCTAGGGCAAATCCATTGTCAAGTAGACTAAGATCACTATACTTATTGTTAATTCCAGCAGCAATACCAGAAGGATGGCCAGGAATTCTGAATCAAGAAGAATGCCAGTACAAAATAGAGGTCAAAACAGCAGTGAATTCAGCTCCCGCACTGTGCACCAATAACAGGCATCAGGCTGATACTGTTGGTGAACCTGACAGATGACAGTGGAGCATTCTCCTTTTGGATGTACCTTATCATCCTTTGTGAGATTGCAGCCTTTGGTCTGAAAAATGCAATCTCAGCAAATCTCTAACTGCAGATCTCTTCTAGCACAAGGACGATGGATATATGCAGCATCTGACTGTGGTCATACTGACAGACAGATCTCTTCCTAGACAGAACCTTACATCGAACTTGCTACTGCCTGTTTCTTGCCCATTATCTTGGTTGGCATTTCTCTGTCCAATTGCTACAGGTTTAAACCATATGAGTTTGAAAGCTCACTCTAACAGTCAACTTTTCCAGAAAGAGGCACTTACAGAATACACCTTTTAGTAAAATACGTCTGTCAAAGAAGAAACAATAACTGAATACAGGAGATCTCTACGATCTCATGCTGGGCTAAAGAAATTTATTTTATTTCCTCCAGAATACCAGATTAACAATGGGCAAATGAAAAAAAGAAAAAAAAAAATCTAACTCTTATCTGACAAAACACACATGAAGTTACGAGTTTACTTCAGTTTAAAACTAACAAGAGTTTTTTGGGTTTTAGCTATGACGCAGCTCAGAAGAATGTCCAACATCTTTTACACCTCAATACAGAATACCTGTGTTCAAATCATCTGAGCTTAAGTACATGAAGCATATAGGTAATATATATTTGCATTAAGTCATCGAAGAGCATTGATTAAGAATGGTATTAGTTGAAAAAAAAAAAAATACCCTTGTCTGTTCCTTAAGAAAAATGAATTGTGGTTAGGAGCAAGACAGAAAGAGAAGTTGTTTCCATAGCACACAGTTTAAAAAAGTGATTTACCTGAGAAACGGCTGTACTTCTGAAGGACAAAATGACTGCAAAAACTGCAAGTCACTTAATGAGATATCTGGAAGCTCACTGTCAAATCTGCGAGGTTTTCGTGTCTGTATTAAGAAAAAAATTAATTTACACATTGTTAAGGTAAATAATATCAAGATGACTAAGGAAGGATTAAAAAAGAGCTTAATAACACAGAAAAGTTGCAGTTAAACTGATCTCTCTCTCAAAAGATTTCATACTTTTTTTAAAGGAACCATATCTGGCCCTACTCCCACCCCCCTAAAAAAAAATTCATTTACATTTATAGCCATTAATTCTATCAATAGTGCCCTGGGGAGCAGTACTTCCTCTCTATTACCAAGCTTCATAAACATTAAGGACATGTTTAAAAAGTTAACGGATAAGAGATGGCGCTGAAGCTTTACTTATTGTACTACTAAACACACAGTCAAGTATTCAGTTCAGTATTTAACATGCTGAAACAAGTAGCATTCTTATTTTTCCAAGTATCCTTTCAAAAAAAAAAAAAAAGCTGCAAAGGAGAAGCTGAAAAGGTTAAGTGAGACAAAGTGAGATGGCAACACTAGAATCAGGGAGAGTTATCTTACTTGAATTAACCAAGCTGTATGAAATCAAAGTTAACAGGCAATGCTTGATTACAGCTATACTTTTTCATCCCTTCACGTTATCAGCCAATAAAGAGATGAAAATGCTTTTCCACTCATCCAGTGATTACAGAAAAACATGAAAGCCTTTTCTTTGCTTTTACCATCCAATTAATTTTATGGATCTATTATTCAGAAGAGTGGATTAGATGACCAAATTATCCCTACTGGCTTCTTTTTTCTGATCATTAATGGCAATTTTTTGTTCAATACCACACTCCTTCTTAAAAAAAAAAAAAAAAAAAAAAAAAAAAAGGAGTACTAAGTTGACATTTCCTCTCCCACCACACTGCAAGTTACGAACTAATGTTAATATAGGTCACTCGAAACAGCAAAGAACACTAGCTCCCAGCTTTTTCGACTATCAGAGCAATGTGAGAGGCATATAGCTTGAATGAATTAAGCTTAGGTTTTTAATTTATGGAAGTACTGTTTATAAAAATGAAATAAAAACCAAGAAGATATTGAGTACATACACAAAAGGATGGAGGCCAGGAGTCAAGTCCTCTAAATAAACGGTTCCTTAGAAAAGACTTCCCTGAGTAAAGAAAAAATGGTTACTGAAAAGAAAGAAATGCAACATACAAACAATGCCTCAAGAGAAAACAATTAAGCTACTGCAGTTTAACAACTGAACTAAATTTGAAAGCATTACTAACTATGTCATTTCTTGGCAACATAAAAATCACAAGTGACCATAGAATTTGACATAAAACCCACCATGAAAGTAGAACTTCTCACTTCATTGCAGCCTCTTTTTCTTAATGTTCACCCCTATAAAAGCCTCAACTCCTTTTTCAAATTTTCATTGTAATCTTGCTAATCTCCTTTCCAAAATTTTTATAACCTTTTGCTCATTTTCTTATTTTAGTAGTTCACTCAGAACATAAGTTGCATATTTTGCAGAAAAAAGAAAAAAAAAAACCAGACTTCTTTTACCAGCAACTTCATTTTTAATTTATTTTTTTAACCTCTGATCAAGCTCTTTAGACATGGGTCTTCATTCTTGTTTTTCTTCTGAAGTAGTACAGAAGTCATCATAACAATACTCAAATATTCAGTAATGGTTTCAAGAATGTTACTTAAAAGAACAGTAAAGCTTGCAGAGCACGTTCAAACAGAAACTGCATTCAAATGTAATAATTAGAAATCTTATCTTTTACAAACATTAAGCTAATTAGGACTTTCACAGTATTTTGGATAATCTGTATGAAACAGTTCATTAATTTAATAGAAAAATTTATAGAAAAATATTTTGTTCATAATAGGACCATCTGGCACACTGCATGCATTTTCGATATAAGCAAAAAAAAAGGTATTTAATCTACAACATAATTAAAGTATTTTAACTACAAAGACAAAAGTTATACTTAACCACAATTCTGATTTCACAGAAGAGAAAGTACTTACTGAACAGTTTACCAAAAGAGTCCCTTTTTGCCTTTTCAGCTTCATATAGGTGTTTCCCATCTTTTATTAAAGCACCCGCCCACTGTGGAAGGGAAAACATGTAGTTAGTTGTTAACCGATATATTGACACAAAGCTTTGGTCTCGAAGTTTTACTTACTTACCTCCCTGTAGTGTTTTATGAACGTTTTTCTCCTCACAACCTCAACAACAGCTAGACAGTACATTTGAGGAACAGTACTGAGAGCCTCTACAACCTTGACCCTTTCTAGGAGCTCTGTTACAAGACGAAGCAATGCTTGTAGTTTCTCTCCATCTTGGTCAGCATGAAGCATTACAAAACAACACCACCTACAAAAGTAGTTTACACTTTAGAAGATAACAACTTAGTAATCTTTTCTGCATTTAAATTTCACTAAGATTAGCAACATGTCTGGATGAACTGAACAATGACATCATTTTACATGGGACAACAAGAGGCTATCTGGAAGTACCAAACAATTCAAAATTCAGTAGTTGCCTTGCAGTTCCCTGTTAAATTCTCACAGTAAGATAACTAAACAGTGCTCAAAAAATGACACTTACCATCATTTGAGTTAAGGCATTGTTTTTGACAAGTAATTCTCTTAGCATACATAACCTTAGAAGGAATGACATTATAACTTTCTCCAGAAGAATTAAAAAAAAGCTGGTACCTCCAGAGCAAGAAGAGACTACTTTTTGCTTATAAATCTTAAAACTACTTCTTGAAAAGCACTAGAAAAATATTAAGAGTAAAGAGACTGTTTAGGAAGTTCACACCATCTACTCGCACACTACAAATTACAGCCACAAATTCCCACACCTTGTAACCAGGCCTTCAATTATCTTATTGATGCAATCAATACATTAATTTCAAGCACAGCCACCCACATAACTAAATCACAGGATAACTACTGCAAAGGCGATCAGTTGGTGTGTTTGAGGGGAAACATTACAGCAACTTTGCCAGCAGAGAAGGCATAAGGTGGAGGTATCTCTCCTAAGTAACAAAAAAATAAAAATTGTTTTTCTTGACAGAAGTGAAGTGAAAGAACAAATACAAACAAGTCAACATTAAGCCACTAGGAACATAGTATATACTAACAGAGAAACTACAAGACATGCACTGTTGACTTTCTTATAGTAACAATTAGCAAGAAGTAAAAAGAAGGCATTATATGAAGCCAACAAGAGGCCGGTTCAAAACACAAAGGGAAATACATTTTCCACGCAACATATAGTTAAGTTCAGAACTTGCAAAAAACAGGAGTTTGTGGATTCAAAAAGAAGTTGGACTAGTTCATAGAAAAAAAAAAAAAAACCTTTCACCAGCAATTAAACACAGAAGAGCTGCTTCTAGATCAGATATTAATTTTCTCCTCTAACAATATTTAGATACAGTTTTTTCCTCATTATTAGATTCCCATTATGGTCATTTTCTACTAACTGCTACTGAAGACAAGCTAGAAGAACCTTTGGTTTGACTCAAGACAGAGTGGGTTTGTTTGTTTGGGGGGGGTTTGGGGGAGGTGAAAGTCAGGGCCAGTCGTCTTTGGGGTTTTTTTTGTTTGTTTGTTTTGTTGGGGTTTTTTGTTCTTTTTTTTACAGCTATGCTTTATTTTCCTCTTCAGATCAATCCTCTTTTGCATTCACTCTCCACACCTCACTAGCTTATTCCTTACAAAGTGAGGTAAATCTTTTCCTTTAATAACTCATTAATTAAGTGTATACTACACAAACTCTTTAACATATAGGGAATGAAAGTTATATTTATGGCATCCTAGGTTCTACGTACTATCCCTAAATACCTGCTGCAGTGAAAAATGGTGCAAAAAAGTCATCTTTTCATTGGGTTAAGAGCAGATGCATATGCAATAAAGACAAATTCACATTTTGATTTACCTAGCAGTAATTTGTTTTACAAACACAACAGGATCTTTGTCACTATTGCACTGTTGATTTTGGTTTACTTCTTCCTGCATCTTGCACCTGCCTCATCTATACAAACTGCAAACTCTTCAAGAAGGAAAAAAAACCAAAACAAACCCTACTTGATGCACATCCAGCCTGCAAGTCTAACAGGGTCACAATGTTGCCTAATTATTAGTTGCTAGCATAAACAAAGTTTTTTCTTCCAAAAATTAAATTCTGTATGCTTTTTCTACATATCTCACATAACAAATTACCTAAAGCTTAATCATGAAGTGTAGTAGCATGAAAAATTATTTCCCATTGAGCAATATAGTGTACTTTCTGCCTTCCATGTTATACAGTAATGATACTTACATGAAAAATTATTATTTTTACTGGCTGTGACTGGATGTAATTATTTTTCATGAACTACAAGTAAATCAAACTACTGGCATGTTTTTCTGCTTTGATGTGATCACAAGCTACTGAAGAGTGTTTCACTTATGCTTATTATAATCCTTTGAAAACATTGATATAATTGCCAGGCAAATTTTAAATAAGATACTGACAGCTTCTGAGGTTGATGAAAGGAGAGGGTATTGTAGGTTCTTGGATATTGTTTTATTGATATGAAGACCATTTAAACTCTAATAGAAGTTTCTCTTAAAATAATATTGTTTCACACTTACAAAAAACTTCATACACAAACTGAAGTGATCCAACTTTTATTTTCTCTTCCATTAAGAAAAACTCTATGCATTACCAAAGATTTTCTTAAGACACATTCTTTAAACAGTCTTGATACAAGTGGAAGAAATATAAAGTTGAAAAGTTGTAACTTACTTCAGTCTGACTTGTAGATTATTTGCAAGCTCCTGTTTGGCAGTGGTACATTTCTGTTTAATATCTAACAGTTTTCTGTGATTAGTTAACATAATCATCAGCTGATTTGCATGACTCAAACACAAATCAGGCAGCACGGAAGGATCTTTCAAGTTCTCAGCTCTCTTCTGATTAGCCAAAAATCCCTAGAGGAAGAGAGACACATCTGTTACACAATCTTTGTAACAATCAAAAAGCATGGAAATGATCCATCTTCTCTGTAAGAGTGCAAGCATTTTAATAAGCTTACTATAACCATTGAGGAGTATAACAGAATGCTACATAGAGAATTCAAGGGTCAAAGTCGCTTTCTTTTCATTCTATAATCCAGTACAAATAAATCTTATCTGATATTTCCTTCTTGAACAGTTACATAACCCTATAAGAACTTCACACAACTAACCAACACCAGTGGAAGATCACAAAAGATAATGCAGCAGAAAAGTAGCTACTAGAATGGAGGGGACCAACCATAATTCTAATTTCTGTAAACAACCAACTTGTTAACTTATGGCATATATAAGATTTAACATCAACTTAGAGCATATTCAGTACTACTGTGGGCTAAAGAATATATTTTTTGCATAAGGAAATTCATACATGAAGCTAATTCTTCTTGAGAGCCAAGATCGCAGCTAGACATCTTATTTGCACATAGGAGTTGGGCACGGCAAAGAATTATATGTTGTGAATGATAACAAGCAACCCCTAAAAGGGTGGGGGGCAAAACAGGGAAGATGGACTGCCTTAGATAAAGATGTCTTACATGGCTGCTTACCAGAGGTAACATACGTAGATGTACACAGAAGAGACAAGGAAGACAGGGGGCTGCTGGCGTAACAACTAGTGTGCCAGGCCATTGTTGTCTTCTTCAACAGATAAGAGAAAATACTGCCGGAAACACTGTGGTGCTTTAGGCAAGAAAATACCACCCAACAAGACCAATTTTAGCTTTGATTTTGTCCACATTCATATCATGTCTCTGACACGTCACTTGAACATTACAGTGGTCACTACATTTGTAGGTCTACAAGCTTGTTTATTTAGCCTTTGTTTTCTTAATAAAAGGATTCAAAACGAGACAATAGTTTTAAGTGTTTCTTTCTGAAGCTGAAGTAGATGAGAACAGTAAACCATAGAGAGTTATATAAAACTGCTGAAAAATGAAACCACTGTCATTACTGATTTGATATTGAATGTAAAGCAATCTTGTCATAAGATTCTATAAAACACATTTGCAAAACCTGCAATAAATATTTATATCCTAGTGAGAACAGCACAGAAATCAAACTAAATGTCAAACAAGTATATTAAGTTTAATGAAAAGGAAAGGAAAAAGACACACATTGAAGATGGAGGGGAATACTGAAGAGTCAACCATTTACTAAACTCTGAGCAACTTAGGTACTAAATGAACAAGGATCCTCTGGGAAACAAAAGCAGGTTGCAAACATTTTAACTGTATGTATTATCCAAGCCAAGTGAATGGAAACCAGAAAAGGTGGGAAGAACTGTTGTTGAGATGAAGAAGAGGACAGCCCCACCAAAAGAACTTGGGTTGTTTAGTCAAGGAAGGCAAAGACATTGAAGAAACATGCTGTGATAATCGTTAGGGAATTGCCAAGCACCAAAATGAAAAGCAGTATAGGCATAAGAGCATACAGATTTGAACTAGCCAAGAGTACTTTCAGATCTGAGATTAACGGATGTTTATAAACATTAGGACAATCATATTGTCTACAACTTTGCAACAGGAATAGAGAAGTCAAGAAAACAATTGTTTTTAAATAGCAGCTCAGTAAGCTTTTTAAAAGAATCACATGGCATGGAGCCTGAAGTTACATAAAACTGGATGCAGTGAGCTAGAAAATCCCTTCCAGCTTTACTCTCAGTTCCAAAAGGCTATTCATAAATTTGAGTACCTTTTGCCATTTCTGTATCTGTGGATAATAAAAAATAAAATCTGAACTAAAACTACCCTAGTATGCAAAGCAAAAAGAAAAATCTCAGCATACTAGAAAAAGGTCAGTTAAAAAAAATGCAGTAAACTGAGGAAAAAAAACAAAAAAGGAGGGGAACGCCAATAAATTGTGGAGAAATCTAAGATCTAAATAATCAGTTGTTCTCACAAGTTCTTGCCTTTCTAGCCCTGATCAGATGACAGGATTCATGACATGACCATCATAGTGAAACTATGGGTCCTGAAAAACAGGTATGATAATGCCTTTATGGATTTTTTTTCCCAATGACTATTTCCAAATCAAAGAAGCAACAATAAAGAATATTTTAAAACATTTCAGACTTAAGTTCAAACAATCAACAGGGAAGGCAGTCAGTGATGTAATAAGCAGCTGAGAAGACCTTGAATCACTATAAACCTAAAAATCTAAGGTTTTCTTTGATTTAACAAGAAGCAGGAGGAACATACAAGTACAGAATATCATAGGGACAAAGTCCTTTCCCCAGCAACTTCAACTGAAAGAGAACAAGCCCAGAATCAAGAAGGCCATCTGCCAGGCAGTTTTTTTGACTGTGTAACAGAGATAATAGAAGAGTAACACTTCTATGAACTTAACTGATGGAAATGTATTTGGATGTAATGAAATGTTTTGAAAATCATAGAATCATAGAATCGTCAAGGTTGGAAAAGACCCTTAAGATCATCGAGTCCAACCGTTAACCTAGCACTGCCAAGTCCATCACTATACCATGTCCTCGAGCACCACATCTATCCGTTCTTTAAATACCTCCAGGGATGGAGACTCAACCACTTCCCCGGGCAGCCTGTTCCAATGCTTGACCACCCTTTCAGTGAAGAAGTTTTTCCTAATGTCTAACCTAAACCTCCCCTGGTGCAGCTTGAGGCCGTATCTTCTCATCCTATCACTTGTTACTTGGGAGAAGAGACTGACCCCCACCTCACCACAACCTCCTTTCAGGTAGTTGTAGACAGCGATAAGGTCTCCCCTCGGCCTCCTCTTCTCTAGACTAAACAACCGCTCCTCATAAGACTTGTGCTCCAGACCCTTCACCAATTTCATTGCCCTTCTTTGGACACGCTCCAGCACCTCGATGTCCCTCTTGTAGTGAGGGGCCCAAAACTGAACGCACTACTCAAGGTGCAGCCTCACCAGTGCCAAGTACAGGGGCACTATCACCACCCTGGTCCTGCTGGCCACACTATTCCTGATACAGGCCAGGATGCCATTGGCCCTCTTGGCCACCTGAGCACACTGCTGGCTCATGTTCAGGCGGCTGTCAACCAACACCCCCAGGTCCTTTTCAGCCAGGCAGCTCTCCAGCCACTCCTCCCCAAGCCTGTAGCATTCCACGGGGTTGTTGTGACCCAAGTGCAGGACCCGGCACTTAGCCTTGTTGAATCTCATGACGTTGGCCCCAGACCATCAGTCCAGCCTGTCCAGGTCCCTCTGCAGGGCCTTCCTACCCTCCAGCAGATCGACACTTCCACCCAACTTGGTGTCATCTGCAAACTTACTGAGGGGGCACTCGATCCCCTCATCCAGATCATCAATGAAGATGTTGAACAGGACCGGCCCCAGTACTGAGCCCTGAGGAACACCACTCGTGACCGGCCGCCAACTGGATTTGACTCCATTTACCACCACTCTCTGGGCTCGGCCGTCCAGCCAGTTTTTAACCCAGCGCAGAGGGCACTTATCCAAGCCATGACCAGCCAGCTTCTCCAGGAGAATGCTGTGGGAGACAGTGTCAAAGGCCTTACTAAGGTCCAAGTAGACAACATCCACAGCCTTCCCCTCATTCACTAAGCGGGTCACCTTGTCATAGGAGACCAGGTTAGTGAAGCAGGATCTCCCTTTCATAAACCCATGCTGGCTGAGCCTGATCCCCCGGTTGTCCCGCACATGCCGAAAAGCTACACTACTAATAGGGAAATTAAAAAAAAAAAAAAATCAAACACAAGAAAATGTTGGAAAGGATAAGCTATTGGGCAGAATCAGACTGAAAGATTAGAGAGGCTCCAAATTTTCTAGAGGCGTACTCTTACTACATAATGCCACCTACTGACCGCAATTCTACATGCTTATGTTACAAATCCTAGCTTCCACAGAGAAAAACACGTTTTTTAATTTAACAAAGCAGCTTTCTGTATTAAATGTTAGGGGCTGGAAATGAACTATTCAACTACATAACTCAGGATGTAATTTTTCATATAAAAGGCTGTTTAATGGTCAGTTAATTGAAAAGACTGACTGGAAGCAAAAGAACTCTTAAGGCAGGTCCAGGAATAAGCAAATTAACTAAGCAATAAGGCCTTCTAGCAGCACATGACTTGGTTCCATGGGATAAGCTTGGTTTGAATTTTAATAATGAGACTGGGATTGAAACTGAGGTTGGAGTAGAAAGTCAGCTCAAATTCTGGATAGAACATCAGCTTTTTCTGGCCTGGGGAAAATAAGCCTTCCAATACAAATACTGCCAATGGGATTACCATTGAGATGTTCCTTATCCTTGTTCTATAAAGTACCTCCACTTTATTTCTTTATGAACAGAAACAGTTCACTGGTGGAAGGTGTGATGTAAAGGGAAATTTTATGAGTTTTTTTCAGATAACACAGAACATGATTATACAAATTGTGAGCACCACCTTTAAAAATACACAAGTCCTCATCTATATTTTTAAATATAATGAAACCCTAGCATTTAGCCATTCTTCTTATATTTCTATGCAGACTATCATTTGAATGAGTAACGTGATACCAGTTATATCTTACAAGTGTCTAATTTTTTCCAAACAGTATCCAAACAACTGCTAAAACTGGTATGAAAATATTTCCAAGGCTCAAATATAAAATCAAGGAATAAAAGCATCTGGTAGTACACTTAATCACTTGTTGAACCACAAACATTTAATTAATTGAAGCTTCAAAAAAAGCAATAAAAAAAACCAAGCACACCATCACATTCTGTCTGACTGTTCTTAAAACCCCCTATATCATAAGTAAAGGAAGAGACAATTTTTATAAAAAGAAAATGCAAAGATGAAGATTTGAAGGTTACAAGTTTGATAAGTCTTCAAAAGGTACAAATTCTAAATTTACAGTGGCATTTAAACAAGGTGACAAGTATCTTTCCAACTGACTTTTAGGCATCTCACTCTAAAGTGGGATCAGTAAACTTGAGGTAGGCGCTCTTCATTCAAGTGAAGAGGGAAAACATAGCTAAAACTACCACTTACAGCACTGGGCAACCAAGTATACGGATAGAAGAGTAACTTTTCCATCATGGTAAATTCGCTTGGATTTAGCACTGGCCTACAATATAAACACTGCGAGACTGAGACTTAGCACAAACTTACTTCTAGACTTATTGAAATTATTTGAAGACAGGCTCCACTTTTAAACAATTTAAAAAATGTTAGCCCACTTCTCTCCTCCTCAAAATGTGGCTCTAACCACCTGAAGATAGGGAGGCAATATTGTTCACTTAGTCCTACCAATGCTCTACCAATACGCAAGCAGAAATAAGAAACTCATGTCTGTCTTCACGGTCCCAGCTCCAATGTAATGGTGAAAATCTGAACATCAGATAATGACCACATATAGATTTTAATATACTTCAGTTGCAAACAAGGCATTAAAGGACAATCTTGGGTATAAAGTTAACTGAAGCTCTTCACAAAAACTGTATTTAATAAAGAAGCTTTGATATGGCACTGTAATGTTTTCAAAAAATATGAGCTATATATTTTACATTTAAAATAGTCTTTAATCAAATTTCTTAGCACTTCAAATGACACTGTCTAGTGCAGGCACACTACTCCATGGGCTTGGTGATTAATCATTAGCCACATCACCTCCTCCCTGATCCTCTGTCATTGAGTGACAAGTTACCAAGGTCTTGGTATTTCCCTTCAAAATTAAATTTAGTCTACTTATCTCTTACTCCATATCTCCAACTGAAGTTCTGATTTTCTGTCTGTTTTTCTATTTCTAGACCATAAGGATACCAGAAAGTCCCTCCACAACTCAAACCTGAAGGTCCCCAACTTCTAATCCCTGAAGTATCTGCTGCAGCAGGGTCACAACTCCCCTTTTCAGCTCAGAAAAATAAAACACCGTGCCCCCTCAGAACAAGAAAAGCTAACTGCATGGAGTGGCACATGAGCTACGTGACATCACCAAGAGAAAGAATAAAAGGACAGCGGAGCAGCTCACCAACCATCTGGCTGTATTTGTTTGACTCAAACTAGTCAAAGGTCAGAAGACAACAACATATGAAGAACAAACCAACACATGAGTTGGTGTGACAGGAAGGGTTCAGGACATGCCACTGGGGCACGATGCCAATTTCGTGCCTCATTTTCCCTCTCCATTGTTGAGGTTTTTTTCCACTTCTGCCTTCCATTTAACAAGAGACTGGATGAACTAGCACAGATGAATCAATTCACAGCATCCTGGTCTCCAGCATATGAGCAACTGCAAACTACAGGCTGTCTTTTGACGGTCTACCATTGGCAAAAAGTTGTCTGCCCTTAAACGTAGCTGTAAACCAGGTGGAATTTAGACAGATTTGACAAAGATATGTACAGGCTGATATAAGATAAATATTTAAGCCACATGTTTTCTTTTCCTTAAACTCAGAATACTCATTAAAAACATCAATTTTCAAGTAAGCTTTAAAATAAATATCTACAGTGTTTATAGCTGTTAGATACCTTCCTCAGATCCTACTTTTATTAGCAGCTTTCTACATTAATGTGCAAAAATGTTACATTAATACAGCACAACCTGTTTGTAAACCATTCACTTAAGATACACCTTAACACAACAAGAAACACTTTGAAAGCTATTTTCAAAGTTTTTAAATTTTACCATTTTTCTAAGTGATTCTTACTCATCCCGAAGAAACCTAATTTTAAAAATAAAAATAAAATAGATGTATTTTATTCCAGAAACAATACCATATACTGATGTAACTCAGAAACCAGCAGTTTTACACTGGTGCTTTTCTGAGAATGCTGATTGGCTGAATTGGAATTAAATATATTTTTCGAAATTATAACCAAGAGAATGTTGACAGAAATACTTTAGCTATAAAAATATACAGTTTAATATGCAGTTGACAAAGTTGCAGTGAACTACAGCTGTGCATGTTCTTAGTGCATTAAGTCTAGGATATTTTATGTAAGACATTTAATTTTGTAGAGTGACTTCTCCAATATAGATGAAGCAACATCAATATAAGCCCTATATTTAACTTCCAGTCCACTATCCATTGTTGCATTTTCAACTACTTTGATGTTTTAAAAAAAAGTATTTAAATTAATGCGGTAGTTGGAGTTACGAGCTGAAAACATGGCCACAAGATGTAAAAACTGCCAATATTTAAATATCAAATTATTATGAACATAGCACCTTTTTGAGCATCTCCAGTGTGATAAGTTGAAAACTATCTTGCATTAAGACATGCAATTGTTTTGTTGTAATCTTTAACAGCATACACATATCAAAAATCTACCATCTTCCAATGTTACACACACAAATGTCTACTACCTGAGCAAGTTCTTTTTGTTCATTCACCAGTCTGCTGCAGCTTGCTATCATCTGGTCCAATGCATAGAGCCTATCCTCAAGGCCTTTAATAGCCTTCATGTTCTGATTATCTAATTTGGTGATAGTTTGTCGACATTCTGCCAGAAAGGGTTGGATGATCCCTGGATCAAGCTGAGGGGGAGGAAGAAAGAAATAAAAAAATGTTTATTAGCAGTTGACATATTGAATGGTGACATGAGCTATTATAACCTTAATATTTTTCTTTTTTTTTTTTTTTTAATCAAACATGTGCCTACATCTGTCATCTGTTTCAGAATTCTGAGGTAATGAGTCTGTGGATTTTGTATCACAGCATGTATTTCTTTGATGTATTCCAACCAGACCACCATAGAAAACAGGATCCTTACAAGGAGAATGGAAATTAATTGAGGTGACAAGGCAGGGTGTGGGGGGGGAAGAGGCAGTTTAAAGCTAACGGACACAGTCTGCCCTGGAACAGAATCCATACAGCTACAATCAAAACAAGTGATGAATGTGACTCAGTGGTAAGTGCAGTAGGGAGGGTGACAGGAAAAAGCTGCAAGACCCATTAGCCTTTTCCTACTAAATGAATGTTTTAACTGATTCCTTAGACAAGCAGAGCAGTTCTAAGTAACTGAAAAACAAGCTATAGAAAAATAATACATTTGTAATACTTTTTGTTAATGTTTTCCCTAATAAAAACACATTTTTAGAATTATTTCATCATATTCCTTCACAGGCCATTATCCAGAAAAAAATTCTTTGAAACATTAAGAGGCTACCAATGTCCACAGATATTAAGAGTGGCTCTTCAAGTTTCACTCTAAGTAGTGAAATAAATTACAGACTTTATTTCCTTAGTTCTAAAACCAACACAGGTAATTGCAACAGCTTACATAGGACAGAGTTTAATCTAAACCTGGAATATATTAGTTAGGAACACAGTAAGAGTCATTAGGTGTTAGCAGAACATGAACGAATTTGCCCACGTTTATCCAAAATGGTTAATGTATGTCATCTGTTATATGAGAATCTAGTGAAAAGGACACTATCCTGTGAGGTCATAATAGCTGTCACAGCACTGGCTTCTTTTGTCAACATGTAGGGTTCATACCAGTTACAGAGCACACAACCCTCAAAAAAGAAGCCACTTATACGACTCAATATTAACATAAATAAAAGCACTATTTTCCCCTCAATCTATTATTTAACTGTATAAAAGCTTTCACACACAGCACTTTTTCATTCTGAAAACACCCCTCTGGGATACAGAGAGAGGAATTTGAAGAGGAAAAGCATTACGAATTAAGGAGCAACTACAAAGAATATGTCTTTCATTCTCTTCAAACAAACAAACAAACAAGAAAGCAAAAACAAATAAACAAAAGACGACCACAAAGGGAAGTACTAAAAACTGGTAATTAGCCCAGAACTTTTCAGAATAAATAATTAATGTTATTATTAATGTGACAAAATACATCACAGTTCTCTGAAAACAGCAAAGGCTAATTTTTAGTATGTTATGAATGGTCTTATGAATCTTGGTCCTTCTCAAGCGAGTTGTCCATCTTTAAGAATCAGTAATAAAAACAGAGATTAAACCAGATTGTTTTTATAGGATCATCTTTATTGCCATCCTGTTCAGGATTACTCCCCTGTGGCATCCTAAATTACTCCACTGCAGCATCCAGAACAGTTTCTTAACAGACAAAATACTAAAGAACAATAAGGTGTGGGTTTTTTTTTTTTCCTTTTTACCTTCATGAACTAATTGTGTTTTATCTCTTTTTACAAAGAATGCCTATTCCTCTCATTCCACTCTAATTTTTTTTCCTCCATCCATTCTTCTCATCCCATTTTTTACCTAATTGCATCTGTAGCATTCAGCTCTACTTTCACTGGTAGAAAATATTGCTTTCCTCATCTTTAAAAGTCTCTTCCTTTTCTAGTCTTTTATTTAAGTGGCTACAACAGCATTTAACAGAAACATTGGGTTAGCTCCTACTTACCCAATGCTTTTACTGCAGCCTAGGCTTCTGCAATTAGAAGTGTAATTTTGTAGAAACACCTAGAGGCTAGAAGAACCAGATACCTAGCAGCACTCTGTGCAACACACCAGTTCTGCCAAGACTACCAGTATGAAAGGTATAAAGCTCGTACTCTGATGCTTTACACTTTCATGAAAATCTTACCTGAATTCAGAGTTTCAAATAAGAATTGCAATCACAAACCATTTGTATGGTTCATATTTCCAAGAAGAAAAGAGCATGGGGAGAATGCAGCAAAAACAATTAAAAAAAGTTAGTGCCATTTTATTCTAGCTTGCTATGTTACAGTGTCATCTCAAGTAAATATTAAAAAGAACAATTGTGTTGCAAGATATTTATTTAGTATTTTCTTTTCCTTTTCAGCTACAGGCCAATTCTGTTTTAAAACTAATTCTGAATCAATAGTAGGCAAAGATTCAATCCTTTGTGCTGCTATGAAAATAGAGTAAATTAATGTTTTCCTTAGGAGAACTAGGAACTATCACATTCCTTCAAAGCTTTGGGTTTTTTATGAACCAAAATAGAACAAGACTGATCAATCACAGTTGTTCTGGTGGTGGCCAGAATAGTCTGACTAAAGCATTTTCCCTACCTGCCAATTCTGCTTATGCCAAGAAAACAAAAAGCAACTTCATTTTTGCAGGAGCAATCACATTTTTTTCCTACAAAAATCAGCTTAAGTTACAAAACAACTACAATAGCTGAAACAAGGGATTTCTGACTAGTCTGAGATAAGGCAAGGACAGAAAAACACACGGTTACAAAATAGCTTCTCTAAAAACACGTGATGTATGTCAGGTAAGACTACGAGCTGATCAAAAAAGGTACAATAAGTACTTAACTGAAGTGGTTATTTTTTCACTTTTGTGTCTTTAGTATCACTAATCTATTTGGAAGCAACTGTTTCATGTCTGTCTCTTAAAATATTGACTTTTAAGAGACATTATATTTGTGCTTTGTTAATATTATGTACAAAGTTAATTCATTCTCTCACAGCCTAACTACTGGGTTTTGTTACTCTTGTTTTTAAGCTAGTAGAAAGCACCTGGTAGCATTACTGAACAAACAGGACAGAGGATTGTCTCAGACTTCAGCAATTAGGAAGTCTTTCACACACAAAACTGAATATTGTTTTTGCTAAAGAAAAAACACTTGAAGCCCAATCTTTTTCTTAGCCTTTTCTGTACTACTAAGATTTACACAGCTCAAAATCTTAAGCAGCCCTTAACATTAAGCCCAATTCTCCAACTACTTTCAGGACAGAACTGAAAAATCAATATACAGAACTGACCACATCATCATGTTCCCTACAACAGATGGGCTTTAGACATAACAGAGTCTTCCAGTCCTACCTTAAGGAGGAAACAACAGAAATTGTTTTCTTTGTTTAAGCTATATTGAGTTGTAATAGTATAAAATTATACATATGCAAACAAGGCTAGACGATGTAAGAAATATAAGCTACAGTGAAAGCAAAGAAAGCAGGAAATCTCTAGGCAAAAGGTTTTTATAGGGTTATAATGCTCACTGGTTACAATAATAATCTGGAAAGTAAAGAAAGTGAGCAATGTTTTATTCTACCAGCAGCAGAAATATAAACTGACATGTTGGGCTCTTCTGAGCACATCTGTATCAGCTAATAAAGAATGCATATATAGAGCATGCAAATTTATCACAATTAACCACATGAATTTGTCCTATATATTAATAAAGGCTTCAGTATTTTTAACACAAAGAACATTAACTTTGGTCCAGGAAAATCTTTACTTTCATTGTGAGCATGATTTCTACGAAAAAGGCAAAGAAAGAACAGAAGTAAAGTCACTTTGCTTATATGCTGCAAAAAGCTATTGGCTTTCCAACAGGAATGGCTATTTGAGAAACAAGCAAGATAACAAGCATTCATTGTGAAATTATAACTTTTCCTAAAGGTCAAATTGTTAACACTCAAGAACTCTCAAAATACTTCCCGCCCCCCCACCCCCAGTCTCTGGTTTGGTCTTCATTCCAAAAGTTATCTGAGAAACAAGTTACAAGAAGGTAAGTCACTTCTGAATCACCAGCACCTGGAAAATAAGTAGTAACATTCAATGTGATATAACTTGATTTTTAAAAAATTGTTAACTTACCCTGCTCATAGAATCAAAACATTTTCTGACCAGTGATTCAACATCATTAGGTCTATCTTGAACATTTATCCAGTCTAACAAAGACACATTGAAGGAAGGCTGATCATCATCTTTCAATTCTACTGATGTTTCATTGTCCTGGACAGTAGCACTTTGACCAGACTCCTTATCATCTTTTACATTTTCAGGATCTGTGCCTTCCAAAGCTGAATGTTCAACTGACTTGCAAAATGAGGCTAACATTGATTTACTGTTCACTTTAGATGTATCGGCATAAAGCACCAATTCAGCAGATTTCGCATCCTCAGTTTCTTCACTTTCTGCCCCTCCATGCTCAGCTGAAGAATCCAGTCTTCCTAAACACTCTCTGTAACTATGTCTCGTTAGGCACTCCAGTAATGGTATCTTGGCCATGATAGAAACAGCAGAACCCAAGCTTGTTGAAAAGGGAGAAAAGAAAAAAACATCAGTATCTAGAAGCCAATGTGACATAAAATCTTAGATGCAAACCACTCATAATATAAAGTGCTATTTTAGAATTGAAGCAGATTTCAAAATGAATTTGGCAACTACCCTTTCAAAATACTGTGTTCAGTATCAACATCACGAAAGGACAGCTAAAGAAGTTACAATTTTTGCTCTGTTCCACTGATGAATATGAACTCTTCTAAAAACTTCCAAGTAAGCTTATGTTTATAATGCAATGAAAAAAAGGACAGTTTGATAAACTGAGACATGCCTTTTTTTTTAAAAAAACACACAACTGGGACTTCTGTTTCCAATCTGCATGGATACCAATGCTTATTAGCAAACATTGAGTGTCCTCTGGCCAGCTCCTTTTGCGGAGTTTGAACAGTTTCTATACATTTGGTAAAAGCTATGAAGTTCAACTTTTTTTTTTTTTTTTTTTTAAAGTAAACCATATTTATGCTTTATTTAAGTATCCAACATCTACTTACATTCTATTAGGCAAAGCACTCATAGAAATACCATAATGCTATAATGTCCAGAAAGATGTCAAAGATTTTCCTTGAAGTAACATCCAAAGTTTGCAGGATGCAAGTATACACACACACACACATATATATACACACACACCCCTCCCATCAAAGGTATACATACACACCCAAAGTTTGTGTTATGACATCGTACTTTTAACATAGATCATCATTCTTAATATCTGCTCAAATGTATTAAAAAGCAATTAATCCAAAAGTGCAAATACCTATTTAAAAATGTTGATTAATGTCTAAGTTTATTATCTAGCTATTTCTAGTGCACATTTGGAAGGACTCCAGCTCTTAAACAGCTGCTCATTAATGAGCATATCTTCCACATAATTCAATACATGTTTTAGTGTGCTGATGAAAAAAAAGGAAAAAAATGTCAGTTAAAGAACGACTAGCATAAAACAGAAAGAACGTTCTCCTTGACACAATCAAACAAATACATGCTTCGTTAATCAGAACTAGCACCAGACATACAACACTCAAAAAAAAAAAAATTTAAAATATAGTAACTTTGGAGACCGAGGCTGAAGTTTAATGGCAAACCTACTGTGTAAGTTTCAACTTGATATCATCTATGGACTGCAAATAGCTTGAATATACATTTTCAAACTTGAAAAGTAGCTTTTGGTAAGAGTATGTACAATCTTCCAAGTTGGCCATTATGGCAGCCCAGCCTTGATGCTGAAGATGTTCATCATGTACAAGACCTTCACAAAAGGAGCAAAGCTTCTTGGCAACCTCATACATTTCCTGAAAAAAAAGGAAAAAAAAAATCCAACAAAATGCAAATCACTTCAGGTTATTACTGTGGTAACTATACAAAACATTAAAGTGAGACACAACATTAAAAGTGTTAAATTTAGATAGCTAAAAAGTTGTACACCTTTAAACGTCATCAAAAATAACAAAACTTCCTTCTTTCTTAAATAAAAAAATTAATTAGATGAAAAAATGTATAGACGATTTACTGAGAAATATCTTCTAAACAGGCAGGTGAAAGTTGCAGTTCCAAAAAAACGTATAAAATTAATTAAATACTGCTAATATAAAATATTCAGTGCACACATACATTAATAATAATGCTTGCACTAATCTGATAGAAGAAGCTGGCAAACAAGGTCGATTAAGGAGACCACTACTGATGAGCCAAGCAGAAGCTCAGAACAGGACAATGAACTGCACGATCAGTCAGCAGAAGCACAGGTGCATCAGATGCATGAGGAAAACAGCAGGGCTGATAATTAATTGAAGTCTTCCATTGATTAATAAACCAGATGCAACATGATGAGAAGCAGTGCAGTGTCCACAAAACTCTAACATACCCCCTGAAACCTGGTATATGCAAACCAACGCGGAAGCTTTTCTGTTAAAGAACTGGATGACACAGATGCATTTGACTGCCATAAGAAGGTGAGAATTTAACTACCACCCAACCTGGCAGAGTTAAGAATTTAACTACCACCCAACCTGGCAGAGTTAAAACAGAGACCTACATATGGCAAGTACCGTATCTTACTAAAAGTGCACCAACAGCAATGCTTATTATGTTAAATTCCAAAGTTTTAACTACTAGTAGAGGAGTAACTAAGTTTACCAGTTTAAGAAAAGAGACTGTCCCCCTCAAAGTGCCTACTACTCAAATACCAAAATGAGAAAGTAAAACAAATGTCATACAATAAATTCTTCAGCTCAATACTTTATCAATAACATACTACATGGAAAAACTTCTGAGCGTACTTGCATGTTGGGTTTTAATATCTACCTACCCTCCCAGAAAGAAAATCTTACTACTTTTTGCATGTTCAGCATACTGTTAAACTAGGACTAAACACATAACTTCCCTCTGCTATAGTACATGTGAGAAAACCATGCATGGAGAAACAAGTTATACAAGTACAGTGAGAAAGCAGTGTTAAAAACCCAACACATCAGCAAATGCATTCTGAAATGTACTGCTGAACACATGGTTAGCAGCACATATGCATACACAAAAAAAATTTAGAGCCCAACAGCACTTATCTTCCCAAAATAAACCACAAAACTGCAGAGCATTTTATCCAAACATTTCAGAATTAATATTGACAAAACCTGAAAGTTATGAATACCCTCCCGTTTTTTAGAAGTCCAAGCCTTATCTCAAGCAGCATGACAAAAATTCCACTGTCCTTCAAAGCACTGGTATCTAAGCTATCAGCAGATGAACAATGAATATACAAACATACATGCAACTCCAAGGAAAGAAAAAACTACTACAAATTTCTATCACTTTGTAATAAAGAGGCTATTTGTTTTCTTGTTTTCCAAACTTTGGTCACTTCTGTGTACATAAGAATAAGGATTTCAGGTTTGAAAAGAACAGTTATTTGCTGCATGAGCTCTCACTTAAGTCGAAATCAACCAGTAACACAACTGGGATGGCATCCAGATAGTGCTGAAATCTGCAAGTCATTTTCTTCAGACTATCTCCAGTTCATCTATACAATTTAAATTCACATAAGCTGACTAATGCAATATTGACAACTTGAACAATGTATTATTTTCTTAAATTCACTTTGTATACAAGTTACTCAAAGGCAAATTCCACAGCATATAAAAGAGCAGAATTACTGCTTCCTCGATTATCCTATTAAGAACCAAAAGAACAGGCTGTTTTACCATAAGGTATACTAAAAAATACACCAAAAACATGAAGCTGAAAAGGTAACTGAATGTCCCCATTGCATTCTAATGTATGTCCTGGGAATGTACATAAGCATTTTACTTTCAACTCACAAACACTATTCTCTTCCCAAAGTCTACCTTCCTCCAAACTACTGGCAATAATGCCAGAAGTGAGAGCATACACAGAACCACACATTAGTTTGAAGACTAAAACAATATAAACCATCTACAAAAATCAAAATTGATCTTGAAGTCTTTTTATGCAGTTCCTTCAAGTGAGTTTACTGGGGAAAGTGAAGACTGGACTTCTCCCACCTTCAAACAAAAATGTTTCTTTAAAAGCCCTGGGTAGAGGCTTTTGGTAGTTCTATTTTCCTTTGGACAAACTCACTTAGCATGACACAACTCAACTGTGTAATAAGGAAATGCGTACACTAGTCTTGATATAACCAGACTTTCTGCCCTGAAACATAGTCTTAACTAGTGGCTAGTGTCTGCTTTTTTAGCTAGATCTATTTATTGTGTTCACAATGGAAGTCAAAAGTTACAAGTTAGTGTTGTCCTGTGAAGCTTTAGATGTCATTCTTGATTGTCCTTTGAGAGCCTAAGTGTTGCCAATTTAAGATTTTAGTTTTAACAAGGTTGTTTCCTCAGGAAAACACTTTCAAACACAAAACTGAAGACAAAAGTTACCAAATTTTAGTAGGGGGGGAAATCACTACAATTGAGAGGACTTGTTACACTACTGATGACCAGCACTGACACTCTGTATCTAGCACTCTGACCTGTGGCGATTTACCCAAATTTAACCAAACCAGAAGCCTGTGTCCCAGCAGTCTGACTCCTAGAAAAGTGAGAGTAAACAGTATTTCCCACAGTGGCAAACTAATATTTCTTTATTTTTTAGAAACCATGTAACAGAAGGGCATTCTAATAAGCATCAGGATCTGTCATATAACACAGACTTTCCCAAAGGAACATAAAAATAGAAATACTCCAATGCCATTTAAGTATTCAACCAGGCATTTATTGCCAGATGACCTGCAGCTCTTTGTTGTATATGCAGGGGACGTGGACATTAAAACAAAAAATCCTATTACGAAAGCAATCATAAATACGATACCGAAAGACAAAAGATTTTTTTCTGAACTATTTAGAGCTCAAACTGAACTAACATTGAGCTCAAAATTCATTAGCCTGAAAACATAGCTAAGTTTCTTTCAAATAACATGTTTTCAAAGTTACCTGTAAGCTAATACACTACAAGTCAATTTGTACAACTAAACAGACATGACTGTTTCAGGCCACATATGCAAGATATTACAACAGCATTCCGTATTATCATCCTCCCAAAGTTACTTTTACATATGTATCCTGAGTGCCAAAGAAATTCTCTCTGGGTGATGGGGGGCAAGCAGTAGAATTCTGTCTGCATGGATGAACCTGAATGCAACCGGAGTCCGCAGGAACCCAATACTGCTTTTGATGCTGACTCCTTAGGCGATATCGTGAAATAAGCTCATTACTTTCAAATAGTAAAGAATATTACTCTGAATTCATAGGGTCCGAGTAGGTGGTTCTAATAAAGTTCAAACCGCATGGAGTAACTATTTTTCTACCTATCAGAACTGTTTCAGTCTTAGACTATACTAAGCAGATACCAATGCAGGGAACATGAACACTGTGTTAAATCATTATTTTTTAATGCTGCATAGAGGGGTCAAGAAGAAAACAGTTTCAGTCAATCCTATAACCCTGCTTTCAAAATGTGAGGGTGTGCAGCAAGAAAATGAAGTGGTGAAGCTTTTTGCTTCCTTTGGAGTATCTATGTAGCTTAAAAGTAGTTAAGAAATTAAAAACTACACAGACATATCTTTCTTATCATCCCGTCACTACTGAAATACATCTTCAAGAGATTTGGTTTGTTCTTCCTACCATCTCCATAGACAACATTTCTGGGGAGACCTCCTCAGGCTACTTTAGAAGGATCAAGACTTATCTATTTCACAAAACCGGTATGTCTGTATGCAGAAGAGAATTAAGCAGCTCTCTGCTAAATTAATAAAGTCTAAAAACCAAATTATGTCAGGCATATAAATAAAGGCCTGCAATCCAACATATGTTTTAACACTTCTCAGTAAAGTTGCCAGCTCCAGCACAGAAAATGAAGCCTGTCTAACAACAGGCTTGCTTTTGTCACTAATTTTTCACAGATCCACTAAAGGGTAATTGGCAGACACCCAATGGTTCACAGAGCATACAAATTAACTTCAGTTGCCTTGTAGAGTTATGTCCATCTTACTTGGCTATACCAGCATACCTAGAACACTGACAGCTTCACCATACCACTGGAATGTGGACCTCAAGAAGCAACACTACCAGTACAAGACTAGACAAACCCAGAGTAATCTCAACATGCTGTTATGTTGAAGAGTATATAAAGGCATCTTCACTTCTGAATTTGTCAAGAAAGTCGCAAGCCCACCAGAAAGATTTTTATCTTCTGCTAGGTGCTTTAACAGAATGTTTACTTGAATTCCTTCGTTCACTGTAACTTAAATTTAGGTGATTCTTCTGATCATAATTACTTCCATTTAGTATGTTTCAACCAAAATCAGAAGAAGCAACAAAGTATGTTTTATCTAAAACAAAAATTAATTGGTAAAGTGTTCCCCATCAATTTTGAGACTTCGTCTTTGCATCCTACTGTCATAATGAAAAAAATCTGGGGAAGGTCTTTTTGTCTTAAGTGGTGTTTGGACTTACCTCTAAAGAACAAAAGTTCTCAGGAAATGCAGGGTTCTTTCCATTCTCTACAACCCTGTGGTAAAAGGAAACAAGTCATCAAAGTCCTCTATTGCCATGTGTCTGAAACCCTGTAAAAAGGATACTCCCTTTAGGTTTCCTAAAGGACACTCCTTATAGCTTTCAGTCACCCTAAAAATCAACTTCAGGCCAACAAAAAAGATCCTTGAAAGTGAAATTACACATGCCTATACACTATAACAGCAGATAAATGCTTCCACAAAAGGTAACCA